>NW_026087964.1:3927963-4604629 GCF_022539395.1 Myiozetetes cayanensis
GTAGCTGTTCTAGGTTAGACTACATTCATTCAGGCTGGAGTAATTAAATCAATGAGACCTGGGCACAATACAGCCTCACTGGTGTGACAGGGCCCACAGTATAAAGAAATGACATTGTGCCAGCTAACAGGAATTAAAAACACCAGAATAACAACAATGTAGTCTCTGCAGGCAGCGCATTACTTAAACAAAGCATTAATGACATTCACTTCATGCATCTGGGAGAGCAGAGGGAGTTAGACTTTATTTTTAGCCTTTTCTTATACATATTTATTTTATATAGGTGCCCACATATATTTTTAAAATATACTTGCAGTGGTTAAAGTTTTGTTGGTTTCCCCATCACATTTAGGAAGACTGGCCAGAGAAATAAGAACAGAGAAAGGGCTTTTGGATCTGTATTTTAATTCCCCCAAAAGCCTGAAGATGTTGGAACAGGAACCAACTCCAACTCTGACCCCCTTGGATGAGTCCTACATATGCCATTAACCCAGCCTTGCTTCCCAATGGTTTTTTCACTGTTCTGTGTCAAATACAGTTATAATTATAGGCACTGCCCAGATTATAAGTTTGCTGGTGTGAATGGGAGTCCTTCTAGCAGACTTTGAACCAGGGTTTGAATACTTATCTGCAGCAGCCAAATGATGATACAGCCAGTCTGTCTGGTCATCCAAGGACATGCTCAGCACATGTTGCCCACATCTATGGTCCTCCCTGCCATCTGGTTCCTCCCTCTGAAGTGGAGATTTCTCTTTCAGCAGCTCTGGATGCACTGGAATCTCTGACATCTTGCAGAAATCTCTGCCCATAGCAAAAGTTTGCTGGGCAAACCATTCCTGCTGGTTCCAAGAAATGCATGGCATTTGGGTACTAAGCACTAAGAAGAAACAGCTGTCTGTAGAAGCAGTGCTGACACAAGCTTTGGATCTGCTGCAGGGCTCATGTGAGAGCTGATATGCTGTGAGTTTGTATCTTGTGAGTGGAAGTACCTACCTGTCTCACTTTTTTATATGCTTTCCATTTATATTGTTACTTTAACCTGCCACATATATGGGTGCTGTCATGATGCCAGGGAGCAGATTATGAGCAGAGAAATGGAGTGGTACAGGGACATGGATGCAGTCCCAGATCCTGATTAATCAGGTGCACTGGGTAGGAACAGTGGCTGACTGCCAGTGCCTGTCTGGGACAGTTTCAAGAGGCTCTTATAATTGCAAATGACAGGCTCAGCCAGCATGGAAGTGCTCTGTTGGCATGTCTTGGGCTGTATCTGTCAGTGCTGGCTTTCCAGGAGCTGGTCAAGGGTGGCTGGTGGCTCCCTCATAGCTCTGTGGGGGAGTGTGGCGTGAGCAATAGCCGAGGGAGTATAGATTAATACAGAAATTTGCCAGTTAACCACTGCTGCGTGTCAGGGAACTGTGCCTTGTCTAACTGCCCCTGGGGGGGGCATTTTCACTCCTCTTCTGGGAGCAGAGGTGTGATGGCCTCAAAACGTTTTCAAAGCAGGGCTGTTCAAGGGCAGAGGTGAGTCACTGCAAGGAGTGAGGCAGCTTCTGAGCAAAAAATGTCAGTCAGGGAAGCAGAAATCTTCCAGAGAAGTGAAGCTGTCTCTCCTATAGTCTTGAGCAATTGGATAAGAGGTTAATATTCAGCTAATATATAAAAATATACACATACATATATGAAATATCTGTGTATCTGATTATTCTGCTTCAGACAGGTCAGTGGGGAAGGCAGTTGTTAATCATTAAAGTTTTAGGTCCTTGTGAGATGGGGTGAGTCACTGGAAGAATACCAGCAGCCAGTGACTTCCCACATCTAGTAGCTGCAGAAAATCAGACCTTTGCTAGCTGGGTTTTTAACAAGGGATTTCAGAACTTGACTTTAGTACCACCCCTTTTAAAATTTTGAGGGGAAAAATAATTAAAAGAGGTAGAAAATGATTTGTCTTGAAACATTCCATTTTTATTTCAAAGGAAAATTATACTGTCCCCAGAAAAATCCACCCTACAGCTTGTAGGATTGAGCAGCTCTCTGCACCTTGAGCTAGTACTGGGAGGAGATGTGAGTGTGCAAGGGAAGAAATGTGATGACAGAAGTCTCAGCTGTATTACCTGTTACTCATTCCATTCTGGATTCACCACAACCTTACCACTCCTAACACACTTTAAAAATGTTTAGCACGAAAGGCCTGGTTCACTCTTTGGGTTTTCTTTTTTCCTATCCTTTTGTTACAGTGTTTGCTTCCTGTTATTTGTGCTGCCTGTCACAGGTAGGCTATATTCCAATCCTTGGTGCTTCTGTCTTCAGAGCCTTAATTAACACAAAGTGCTACTGCACGCAGAAGTCAGCCTGAGACTTGTTCCAGGGGCTTCAGCCAGCACAGGCAGAGCCAGGTTTAGAAATCAGGAATTTGTAACTCCCCAGGCAGCACTCTGTCCTCTGATCTCACAGACCTTTCTCTGTGCTATAGGTAGCACTTCCTACAGGCATTTTCCAGCAAATTGCTTTACATTTTCCACTGTGTTCATTGTACAGTGTCAGTTCATTAAGGAGGGTAAACTCCAGCACCGCAGCTCTTTGCTCAGTCAGCACCTGGGGACTGGTTACCTGATCTCGCTTTACCTACAACACTTAATATGGTGTTTGGAAGGATGTTAAAAGGCTAACTTTGTCAGCCACCTTTTAATGAATTCTGTGAAAAAGACTAGACCACAGGGGATTACCACCTCGGCGTTATTTGTCTTTACTCACACAATGTTAATTTTGGTTTGCCACAGTCTTGACACTACTGTTATTTTCACACAGTGTGACTTTATTCAGTGCAGTAGGGGATAACGTCAAGTACAGATGTGGAAGAAATACAACACTGTTAAACCTCTAAAGCAATTGTAAAAACAGCTTTAACCCAGTAAATCAATAATTTGATAATTACTGTGAGCTAGCTGACCTCTGTTTAAAATACAGAAATAGCAGGGAACATGTTCCTAATAGCAATTAATTCAATAGTTTGCTTCAGTTTTTCACCCAATGTGTGATGTGAACACCTCCAAATGTGATGGCAAGACAAAACGTGGAACAATAGACAAAACTGAGGTAACAAGTTTAAAGAATTCCACTTCCTTTTTCCTTAGCTCAATAGCTTGTTTGTCCAATAAAATGTAAATCCTCTCCAAGCTTTCAGAATTGTACATTATGGTCATTGCTGTAATGGCAAAGGTAGCCCTGCCAGGACATCATGTAAAATAGATGGTTCTTGTAAAACCTCTGGTGCAAATACAATTGAGATTGAATTTAGTACACAAGCCTGGAAGCCACTACTAGATCTCATAAACCTCTACCCAATAATAGTGGCATTTCCGTATTTTTTATCTTTGTATCAGTTGAAGACTTAAAGAATAATGAAATACACTATAATATCCTAGAAAACTATTTCTAAAGTTTGGTAGTCATCACTGATTCCCAGGAAAACTTAAGGTATAGAAACATCCTTGGAAGTGATTGAAGTATTCAATAGAAATCTTACAGATTTGTTCCTGGACAGTCTTGCACTTAAAATAGGGCAGCAAAGAAGCCACAGGGGTATTTTGAAGAGAAGAATTTAAAAAGCAGTGAAGGATGTAGTTTTTCTGGTACAATAAACCTTTAACAGAATAGGTGGGACCTTGTTTCTGAATTGCTCAAGAAATTTGATTTTGCCTCACTGGGAAAGGGAAATCACTAGAGTTTTTGGTGGTCTGAGTAACATTTTCAAAGGTAATGGCAGAAATCTTACCAATAATCTTCTTTTTTGGTCACTGATTTCATTTGTACCTGCACATCTATAATTTCCCAAAACGTCACTGATGACCTGCAGAGAACTCTGGACACAGAGGTCCTTCACCAACTGCTTCACCAGACGCCACCCCAACTCTACATACCCAAAGTATCACCCTGACTTGCACACCCCACACATCACCCCAACCCCAGCGCTGCCATAGGTGGCTGTTTGCAGGGGCAACATATGATAAAGGAGGATGCTGTTAAAATCCAAGGATAAAAGTCAGGAGACAAAATTCCATCTTGCATTTCCTTGCACCTGCATGTCTGCTGTAAGCCACTCTCTTCCAGGATATCCGCTGGCAGTGCCACCAATGTTGAAGAACCTGAGGCATGAGGAAGACACTGAGACACCAGTACCAGTATAGATGCTGCAGGGTATCTGAAATACACATGTGGGGCTAAGAGATGGGACAGAGGGCCCACAGGAGATCCATTGCCTCCTGGAACCACATCTAGAGGCAACATGGGATGCCCTGAGATGCATAAAATAGCACTGAACACCAGTATTGCTTCCTCGCAGCATAGACTAACTACAGCGTGGTTATAAAATATTTCTATTCTCAAATGTCTTCATTTTTCTTTGAACTAATTTTGCACTGCTCAATAACAATATATAAGGCAATACAGAATCACTCAGATTCCCATTTGCCAGTATCTTTGTGGTTTTTCAGCTTTGGATGCTACATACATACATATCTTGGTAAAAGAAACCACAGAATTTTAAGCTAAAGCCTCCATAACAAAGGGTGCAAAATATGTCATCTCTTATTCTTCATACTCTCAGGATCACTTTAAATGTCCTTTGATCCTCCAGAATATTTGTTTTCAGAGCATTTAGCCCTGAAATTAAACATAGTAAAAGGTACAAAAGATTTGTAAAACTTTAGAGAAACTAGGCTTGAAAACATTCATTTTCCTTTTGTAACACTGTCTATAAATCCTGCACGATTTTCTTTTATGCAGACACCTGATCAATCATAGGATCAGGTATGGAATAGGGAAAAATATACCCCCAAAACAAATTATGAAAGAAACTCGGCTCTTTTGCCCTTACAGTCTATTTTTAAGTATGAAAAATTGCAGCAGCTAGACTTTTCTGGAATCTACTATGTCTCCTGTATTTGATGCCTTTTCTCTGCATAGTAATGTGTCTTTAAAAAAACCCCACTGATATATGTTACAAGGAGTGTATCTCTTTCACCGAGACAGAACATTTTAATTTCCCGACACCTTTTAGTGATTGCTTCAATTTCCGAAGATTTTGATAAAATCATGTGGGTTTAGAGTATCAGGATTGAATACCCTGCTCCGGCAGCAATTTAATGAAATGCTGTAGTTTCACAGCATTTCATTTGACATAACCTAGCTCAGAGGTCTAATAAACGCAGTGTGATAAATGTTGGAGCTACGATTGTAAAAATATACTAGTAATTGGGTTAATATGCCTTAAAATACTACCCATCAGTTATCTTTCTTCTCGCCGTTATATGCCTTGCACTGTAAAGACTGAGCAATGCAGTTTACCCTTTTCCCCTGCTATCTCCTTTTCCTTCCTGCTTTTGTAAGTGTTCCTTTTTTTAAGCATTTGGTTATAGCAAGCTGTGTGTATTCCTCCTGCAAGCCACAAATTCTTCTTCATACCCTGGAACCTTTTTCTAAGCTCCTCATATGCTCTTCACAGCCATCTGGAAGACATTTAAGAATATAAGACAGATGCTTCAAAATGAAAGACAAATATAAACAAGCATGCAGAATACACCAGTAGATGCAAAGGTAGGTTTTGACAAGTGTTATTTTCCTTTAGTATATCAGATGTGTTTCAGTAATAAATAATAGAGGTATCAGAGTTAGGAGATTAGAACCAGCAATACATTTTGGCCTTCTAATTATCAGTAGTGTGTATGTATTACATCACAACAATACCATAGGATAGAAACTCTTCTGATGTAAATGGTATTTTTTGCATACTGTGCTTTAGGAGAAAGAGTCAGAACATCTCTTCAGCTAAAATCCGATGTTTGGTGTGTTTCCCCAGACTGGATATGTTCCTGTTAATTTTCAACATACAGATTAGAATTTCAATTAATTAATCTACAATGACTGTTTCAAGCAACAGGCAAATATCCATACCTCCTGCTGGAGTGTGAAAGCCTTTGTTAGTCTTTGAAAATAGCTGCGTGAAGATATAAAGCTGTAGCTGAAATATCACCGTGTGGAACTGCTGCCTCTGGGGATGTTCGTGTGTGTGTCATTGCTTGTTGTCCCCAAAGAACTGATATTAATAATACTGTACTTATAATTTTGCTATATATACATTGCATACATATGTGGGTGCAGTGTGTTGTGAAAATAGTGCACGAGACAGGGTTGATATGGAGGAGCACGCTGCTCTTTCCATAGCATCCAGCTTGGAAGGAAGGGTTAAGATGAGGGAGCAGAGCCAGGACTGCGATAGTATCTGCCACACTATATAGGATAACAGAGGTGAGAGAATGGAGAGGCTTCTGAGGCCATGAGAAGACATTGGGGAGCCATTTGACAAGCTAACCATGAGCCTTAACAAGGGCAGAAGAAAATCAGCCTGCACTCTACACACCCTGGGGGTAGCCAGGCCATCACTCCCATCTAATGGCCAAAGATTAAAGAGCCATGAAATAGCTGTAAGCATGGGACTCAGTCCCCTTGTTCAAGCTGTACAAGTTCACACATTTCTTTCCACTGCTGCCATAGGTGAGTCTCAGTGGTCAGTGCCTCCCAAGGCTTAACATCAAGTAATAAGGATTACTTTCTGCAGGGCATGTAATTGAAACACTTTGTGGCCATATGAGAATAGCCACATAAATCCATCTTTCTCGTGATTTACAGAGCTTCCCTACACAAGGGACCAGCAGGTGGCTTTTAAGGTTCCCTGTTCTACACATGTGCCTAAATCTACCATCACAGTCACGTGAAAATGGGCAAGATCCAGTGCTGGACAGTAGCTCAGCATGTGTTTAATGAGAGATTACAACTTCTCCTGTGCAGGGCACAGGAGGAATTTGTCACTGAGAACTTACCAACTGTCTTGCTTCATTAATTAGAAAATATCTTTTCTTACCTTAAAGCAGATTTTAAAAGCTTGATATAGCAACACTGATGTTCCCTCTATTAAGAGTTTGCAACTGAACAGTTGGACCAACGTGGTTAAACTGGTGCATATCCAGGAAGTCCAAACCAAACAAAGTGGTTCTTCAGCTCAAAGGACCATGCCAGAGGTGGTCAGAAACTCTAGGCAATCAAAGTGAGAGAGAGCTCATCCATGGCTGTGGAGTTATGCCTGATGTTTTTCTAATAAGAATGATAGAAATGACACACTTGAGGGCTTAAAATTTGTCTCCTCATTTGCACTGTGTAACATCTATTTTGGGGGAGGGTTTTTTCCTCACTTAGCTCCAGCTATATGACTGAGACACTTCTCTTTGTTAGGCAGCCAAACTCCCAGTATAGTCACAGGAAAAATCTGCACCTCCCAAATGCAGTTCAACCTGTCCCAACATTGCTCCAAGACAGGCAGGATGAATCATAGAATCATTTAGATTGGAAAAGACCTCTAAGGTCATCTAGTCTTACCATTAACCCAGCACTACCAAGTCCACCACTAAACCATGGCCCCAGGAACCTCATTTACATGTCCTTTTCCCTTGTATCCAATCTAAACCTCCCCTTGTACAACTTGAATCTATTTTCTCTTGTCCTATCACTTGATTCTTGGGAGAAGAGGTCAAGGGCCAGGGTCCAGAGATACAACTTCTAGAAAGTAAAAATGAGGTGAGATGAACCTAACTGTGCTTTGTCATAGTTGCACCGATATGCTTTACTAACAAAGTGGGTTTTGCAGGGACAGGATTTATCATCAGCTGGAGGTGGTTTTGGAACCATTATAGATGTTCCTTGGGCAAAGGAGCCCCTGAGGACATTTCTGCATTAGGCAGTTGCGAAAGGGACTTTTTCTTGGATAGCCATGCAGGTCATCCAAAGACCCCGTGTGTCCCATCATTTCAGCAGGAGTGTGTAGCTTGCTCGTGTGAAACACTGGATAGCTGTGTGATGGGGTAAGACAGCTCTGGTTCGAAGAGGCAGGATCCAGCCCTTCTTGTGATGTGCAAGGGGTAGAGTAGGAAACTGTTGGGGGTGGGGTAGGGTAGAGTAGGGCAGGCTTGTGTAGGGTATGAAATGGCATGGCATGATATGACATGACGACATGGACAGACTGTTGGACCCCTGGGGAAAGGCCACGCTTCCATCTCCTGATGCTTTGGCAGCACATTCTCCATTGGCAGCTAGGCTGGAGAAGACCTAGGGAGTCTCTTCCAGCTTTTATTTCCATGCCTTCTTCGAGCTTTGAAGCCACTGGCCTGCCTATCTGCTGTCAAGGAGCCTGGGAGCACATTTACATTTTCTGAATAGGCCAATTAGTGCACACTCCTTTCCCCGTGTCACTTGCACCTGGTCTCTGACATTCCTGCCTCATCAGTACTAATGGCCCAGCCATTAGTGGTTATTACTGGTCATTGTTTCTATCCCACTGACCCCACCCCCGACTGGCAAAAGCACCCTCCTGCCTTCCCCTCCAGCAGGAGCTTGATGTTAATAGCCCAGTTTAATACCAGAACCTCTGAGTACATAAATAAAACCAGACAGGCCCTACCTATATTTTATATGGCTAGTGAGAGATGAATACATGCTTTTTTGATTATGATTAATGCTGCTGTTTATTATTTTTATTGCAGTAGTAGTTTAAATATCACATCCTATCCAGGTGCAATAAAAATTCATCCAAAAAAGATGGTTTCTGTTTCGAGCAGATGATACCCAAGATCATCAGAGCGTTGAGGATCTGGAGCAGCTTTCTTCTTGGACAAATAAGCATAAAGAAAACCTAAGGACTCTTAAGGGTGGGTTCAGAAAGTTTATCAGATTATATAGTGGGTACCTACATGGAGTTGGTTATGGTTACTCCAGAGATCACTTTTAGCTCTATGTACTTATGTTCTTCTGGGCAGGAACTACTATATTTTCTGCTCATCATGAGATAAATCTCTTGTGCCTGCTGTGTTAAAGAGAAAAAACAGTTTTAATATTACAGCTCATTCACTCTTCTGTCCTGCTTTGGCCAGACAGTGTGATCCGGGATAAGGTCCGAGCATGTATGAGTAAGAACAGCAGGAATTCACTTTCGTTTTGTGCTGCAGTTTCTTTTGGCATACATACAAGTAAAGACTCATCTGCAAATTTCTTTTCAGCCTCAGCTCAGTCGTGAAGCAGATTTTTAGCCAAGTTCAGCTGAAAACAACTTTGCTGTTCCCGATGGCATTTGGTCTGCTTTACCAGTGCACCCAGAAAATCCACCCCTGGAAATATTGCTCCTCCTGTGCTGTCCACCACCTGGCTGGCAGTGTGGGACCACAAGAGGATTCTGGCCCTCCAAGGCTATTGTAGTACCCTGAATGAAGCTGGTTAAGCAGATAATCTTCTCAGGGCCTTTCTGGAGGGAACCTGTCTTTTCTGAAATTTATGCTGGTGTTAATGTAAATTATGCAATGCTGATTGTCCGAGGTCCAGCTCGCTGCCCCACCCGCTGCTCCAGAGACAATTAAGCCCTGTGTTAAGGGCTTTTTAAGACTTCTCTGTAAACTGTGTCAGAGGATTTGTGGATGGCCCCTATGTTGATTTGGATTTTTACCTTGAATGAATAATGTTATCTGTATTATAGCTGTCACAGATGAAAAAACAACTTCTACAGATGAGTGAATCCATTTGTTGGTTTATGGATCCCAAATCCTCCAGGGCAACAAATCCATCTGTCATCGCTGAATGCTTGTGTTTTATTTGGTGCTGTGAGTCAGCTGACAGGTATTAAAATGCACATGGAAGTGGACAGATCTTTGCTGACTTCCCAGCAGAGGAGGCCCATGGGTGTTTTTATTCCAGCACATAGGATGAAATAATATAAAGTCAGGAAATCCATTCCTAAGGGATAGTACAAATTGTCTGAGCTAGTAAGACATCAATATTTGGTCCATGGGTCTTTGACCTAACCATCTGCCTAGGTCATCCTAGCCCACTGTTTACTTTCTTTTCCTTACTGCTCTTTTCTTTCCAGATGGATGCAGCTCAGGAAAACTGCATTTTGTGGGCCAACCTCTTTTGTTTCCCTTTTTCTCTCCTTTCTTGTTCTTTGTTTTTACTTCTCCATTCTCACTTCCTTGTTTATGTTGGTGTACCTCAGGAGGAGCCAAAAAAACTAATCAGGGAAAACACAGTTTTAGGGAGTTGCTTTATCTGTGGTGTTTTCAACTAAGAGGAGTCAAATTTCCAGGCATCTGTTTAACCAGAATGTGATTTTTTGGCAATTAAACTGTGCCCTTTGGATAAGAAGTGAAGTTCCTTAAGTGGGGCTTTAGGCACCTACCTTAATTAGTTACCATTCCAGAAATCTTTCTGGGATGTCTCCAGATGCTGAATCAAAGCAATTTAATTTACCTCTTGCTCTGCATCACTGTCAGAGGAGTCTGCTTTTCTCCACTGACCCAAAAGAAAGCCCAGCTAATTAAGTGAAGCATCTAAATTCGGGGGGAATTATCCCTGATTTGACAAGCCCACACCCAGAAATCAAATGACCTCGGTTGCACTGCCTGGAGTAAAAGCAAAATAATGCACCAACTCAGAAAGTTAAGAACCCGGAGTGGACAAGGTTTGAGAACAAAAGCTGCAAGACCACCATTTTTTATAAATCTCTGCTGAATCATTACCTGTCTACTTGGGTATGAGCTCAGGTTTGGCCATCCATGGTCAGTACCTGATGTCCTGCAGAACCAGATGGAAAGAGGATTGCCTTCCTACATAAGTTAAACCCACAGGCAGGCAGGGAGTGCACATGCCCCAATAAATCCAACTGCCACAAAAACTGGACTTTTCAGACTCTCTGTTTGTATTATTTTACCTTCAATGACTGAATTTTGAGAAGGAGAAAGGCCCAAATGACCCAATCAGAGATATGCCCTTCTTTGCTGACCTTTAAACCCAAACAAGATACCCCCCCCTTAAAACCAAAGATTCTCTCTCCTTTTGTAGAATCCATCTCATTCCAACAATCCCTGCATTTACAGCTTCCTTATTACCACTGGTTATTGTTTAAATAAAGCATGCATTCTGGTAAATAGCAATTGCTCAAACATAAGCAGCTTTAAAGGCAAGAAGTAACCCTTCCAGTCTCTAGATGAAGGATGATTTGAAATGAATTGATGTGTTCTGACTGGTGAGTCAAAATAATTCAGTTTCCCCCCCCTTCTCCAGTGTTAAACCAAGTCAATTTTTTCAAACCATATTTGATATCTTATTGTTTATTTTCAGTCAGCAGACAGCAATTTTCAAGAACTACTCTTGATATACAGCTCAGATATCTTACAGGTCACATGTCATTCAAGAAAGGTCAATGATTCATTTAAAGTTTCATCATTCTTCACATAAACAGGCAAACAGCATTTCATTCACAGTGCAGAATTTGTGGGGGTGATAGGCCCCTGTAGTAACAAAGTCTATGGAGTCTTATTCCCTGCCTAAGAAAGAGTGAATTGACATTATTATCATTACCTTATCATATATCTTGGATGCACTCCCAGTAGAAGTATCTACACCTAAACATATTTTCGTTTAGGGTCAGTTCTAAGGAGTTTTTTAGATCTGTTCCTTGTCCTGATTTTTTCCTCATCGTTTGTAAAAACCAAAATATTGTTAAGTTTTTATATCTTTCTGGCTTATTCAGTCAGACTACTTAGAGAGAAATATTACAATCAAGCAATAGTGACATATACTTCATTGGCAACTGGTTTATAACTGTTTGTTAGTGTTAAATCAAGATTTCTGCTGTTGTTGATTGCTTTAGAAACCATACTTTCAGTAGAAAATGCACATTTAAAAAGCAACTTTCTTATATCCAAGCAATAATACCTGATTTAATTAAACCTGAAAGACTTTTAACAAATAAGATGTAGTTTTCATAGGGTAAGTGATCTATATTCTATTTCCTGCCTGTGCTGTCCTCAGTACAGCATTTCAAGCTAGTAAATTCACTGAGTAGCCTTCATGAAATAAATAATAATGCCAGCTTCTCAGTCTGGATCCAAATGAACCTGCCTAACCATCAGCTTAAACCATTTTAATTGGTGTTGTAGAAGCAAGTTTCTTATCAGGAGTGAAAAAGCAGATCTAAAAAAAGAAAAGTAATAAAGATCGTTTCAAAAAACATTGCTGACTACTGATGTCGTTCTGCTACCATTAAAGATCTCCAGATGCAGTATTGAAGCAAGACATTAATCTGCTTTATCTGGGCCTTTGGCATCAATGGGGCTTTACAGTGTAGCCTGTGTGCCTAATTCTTGCACATCAGTGTATTGGTAGGCACCTGCTGCATCTCTTGGAGTCTAAGTACTTTCCAACACCTATTCCTTCTTGCTCAATATCACCTGTGATCCTTCACACCAATGCAAGCATTTGAAGGCAAGTCAGGAACCAAGAAAGCTTTGAAAACTCCATCCAGTATCTCCTGTCTCATTAGCTGTCAAATGTCTTTACAAATCTGGCTGTTAGTGCCTACAAGTTAGTGGTGAGACTGCCCTCAGCTGCAGAAGGGGTTTGCAGTGTGCTCTGCACCAGCTGATTATGAATGCAAAAGTGTGAACAACACAAGTTACAGAGGTGTTCAGTCAAAGACCTTGTCCCTGTACAATTCACACTGGTAGAGCAGAATAGAAGATGAGTTAGTAGTAGTGGTCATAATTTCCAAATTACTCAGCAAGCAGAGATTTCCAGTGAGAATAAAGAGTCCTGCTCACTAACACATGCTGAACATTCCAGCCCGTGGTGCAAAAACATGAGTTAATATTTTTATTCTTACCTGTGTTTACATTATTGAACTAGGTTATTGCTTGAAACTCTCCATATCTCAGCTTTTCAAGCAAAACAGGGAGTAATATCATGAAGTTGCTGTTTTAGTGTTGGGTTCTTTAATCTAGTTAGAAAGCAGACACATCTAAGACATCTTTTCATATTTACCATCATGTGAATGTGTTCCTGAAAAGTCAGCTGTAGAAACTCATACTTAGATCTTGTCCCTGGAAGCATCTGAATTAGCTGCCAACACCTAAAGGGGATTGATCAGAGTGTCATCCCTAGAGAGTGGGGCTGATGTGTCTCCCATGACAGCCCTGGGACAAGCCAGATGGGGGGCTCATTTTTTGTTTATTTGGGTTCCTCAATTTGTCATTGTACCCCTGGCCTCTTTTTGTATCCTTTCACATGACATAACACACAAGTGCAGTGTAATTCTTGCAAAGAAGGCAGCATTTATGCTGCATATGCTCCAAAAATTGTTTAACTCAAGAGAAGTTCAAGATAAAGCTTACTTGTACTTTGGCAATTACCTGTTGCTCAGCCCATGTGTGAACTTTATTTATGGAGAAAGGAACTTCTGTACTGATGTTGGAAAGTGTTGGCAGGATGGACCCTTTAGTGAGAGGGAGAGAAAGCTGTTTGCATTTTATGACTTGACAGTGAAGATGACTTTGCTAACTAGGAGCAGAATGAATTTGATAGGTCAAACATAATACAGCAAAACATTTACACTTCGTGAAAGTGAAATGAATTAAAATACTTTGGAAAAAGGCTTCTCCTTTTCAAATCGTCCCTTTTAGTTTTGGAAGTCAAAGCCAATTTTTCTTTGACATTCCTATTACCTGTGAAGGAAGATAGCTTGTTGGGTGGCTTGAGCTAGAAAACCTCCTCCTTGACCTGTAGTGGCTCTTTGCAAGATCTCTAAGTGCACCACAGGAGCTCTTGTGGGTAAAATTTTCTAACTGTAGGATTACAGATATATGTGCATGATTGATTTACAACAAATTTTGCAAAATCTGATTGCTGACATTTTTCCACTGTTCAGTTTTACAGCAGTATTAAGGAGCTACTACAGGCTGCATTAAGGAGGTTATTATCTAGTAGAGCGTGGAAATACATGAAACTTTTGACAGGTTGAAAGCAAAGAATATAGCATTCTTTCACCAGAAAAAGAAACAATTGAGAAAAAAAAAAGAGCAAAACAGACAAAAAAGTCAAAATAATGCAGGGACTTTCGCATAGGAAGAAGTCTTCTGGACACTGGATTATTTCAAACCCTCTGAGATCATAGTCATGTTCTTGAAATTTGATTTTTCTGCTCTTGCTTTATTCTGACTTGTAAGTAAGTGATGATGAGCAGGTCCAAAGGGATGCCACATATTTATCATTCCTACAAACATCAGCAAGGACATTCACCTGCTCCTGGGGTGGAGTAAGGAGCCTCACCAGAGTCACTCCAAAGAAAATGGAGCATAACATTGGAGCAACATTCTGAAGGGGTTACTCTCAATATCATGATGATGTTTCCTTTGAACATGAATTTACCTGTTTTTTAGCATTTATAGTTAGTGACAAAAAACAGAACACACATCTCGGGTTGTTAAATTTTTTTTCTCCAAGCTTGACCATTCTAGGTGATCTCAGTAGGACTCTTTGTTCTCCTGCCTCAACAAGACAAGGAGATTCTGAGTAAAGTTAAGCTAGAACTAATTCCTTGTAACTCTCTTCAGAAACCAAACTAAATAGAAAACAGGAGGCAGGATCCTTAAATTTGCTGCCACATTATAGCACTCCCTCTCTTTTCTTTCACTCTCCTTTTACTTTGATTTATCCTATAATCCAGAGTGCCTATGGACTAAACCAGCATCAGGGAACCTGAGGAGCATTTGTTGCCAACTACAGCTCTTACCTGGGATGGAAAATTGAAGCTGCCTTGCTCTCAGGGAAGGATCTTGTAGTACTTTCTCTAAAAAAAAATATCACTCTGGAAGTGGTGCTCACTATCTATTGGGGTGGAGGATGCAGAGGTTGGGAATGTGTTCATCTCCAGCTGCAACATCGGAGTAACAGAGAGTATGACCTAACCCAGCAAAAACATCATGGTGAATATAAGAGAAAAGTCAAACAGGGCATCACCAGCTGACCTCTGTGTTCAGAGGGTGGATTTATCACTCACATAAGTTTTAATAAAGCAATAAATTACAGCCCTTGTAGATTAGCGCTTAGAGCCTGGATTTGAAATGACAATACAGAATTGAAGGGCTTTCTGGGCCTTATTATCGATCCACGTGCTGGCCAGTCAGTTAAGAATCATTTTCAGGACCCGGTTCGTTAAGCTTTGAATTTGCATCTGCACACGGAATACGTGTGTGTATTGCTGTTTGTGTGCAAATGGAGTGACAGTGCAAATGAGCCCATTCTGCACTTAAAAATCTGGTTTAACAGGCTTTCAAAATAATTCATTGAATTTTGCACTAAGAAGGACTGCACAGGACATGTGACTGTCATGCATTGTCATTAGAAGGATGCACTTGATTAATGAGAAATTTCAATTAAATTGGTGTTTCACACAGCAGATGACAATTAATGAAGCTTACAAACAACACACAAAGGATATGTGTTAACAAACTCCTCCTGATTTTTGATGGAGCTATTTGGAGTGTACCACTAATAGAATTTAATGTGGTTTTTATTGCCAACTTGGCTTCCTTTTGCTGTTCAGATCCAATTGAAAGCAAAGGAAAGAGTGATCTTGAGTATCTTTGTTTGCCATCAACACGAAGTGAGGTGGGAGAAAACGGAAAGGGCTCTGTGCAAACAAAGATCTAATGGAAGATTTCCTTAACTTTGTTTTCTTTCTCTTATTTTCAGTTTAGGACCCAATAGTAAAAAAATATGAGCAAATATTTCCCCTACTCACTGGTGCTATTCCTCCAAGAATGTATTTTTTCTTTTTGGCAACCAACTACTGGGTAACAGCACACATAACTTGAAATTGTTGCTAAACCAAATTTTACTCACACAAAGCAAACTCTTTTAATTAGCAGAGATCCTTAAGATTGACGTTGTTGTAGAGAAGAGCAGAATTTGACCCACAATGGGTCAAATGTGTACCCTGTCAGCACAGATCAGTAAGGAAGAAGCCTGAATTCCTTGTCAGGTTTTTGTTTTAGATTGGATGGACTATAGAGCTCTGGGCCTCTACTAACATATTTGTGTGTGTAACCATGGGCAACACACAAACACTGAATAACACCTATATTTAATTTTTGTGGCTCTGATATTCCCTGAGAATTCTTATTACAAGACCTTGGTTTATATTGCTTATAATTTTTTTGAATGTGAACTGGGCTGGTTGAAAATTTCCATGCTAGGTATTTCTGCTTGCCGTACATTTTGGGAACATTTCAGCTAAAATAGTTGAAGTGCTTTTGAGTGTGAAATTATGGGAAATATACTCTGTTGCATGTTGGAAAATGTTCCTTTTTAGTGGTTTAGTGGGGAAATGTACCTTCACTGTGGTTTAAAGGACTGAAAATTAAGTGAGATTTGCTCTGCCTTCAACAAAAAAAATCTTAAATATGCTACAGTGTAAAATTTGTATGAGTGAGTAGAAACTTCTTAGATGAGGGTACCCAGTATTTTAATCTGTAAAGGGCAAGGTCCTTTTTGAAAGGCAGGAGGACTTTCCTAGCAATTTCTTCCAACACTGCTGGAACAAGATCTAATGGATTTTCTCTCCAGTGCAGGACAGGGACTCAAGTCAATTGACTTGAGCATGGTGAGGAACTGAAGGGGATATGCTGTAAGAAGAGCTGAAAGCTGCTGAAAAAAAGTGTATTTGAGTGGGGAAAAAAATGGGGATAGAGCAAGAAGGGAGATGATGGATGAGTAAGGAGCTGAGGGTTTGAAAATATTATCTAGGCAAGGAGATGAGAATAAGGACAGTGGTGCACAGCTGAGGACATGATGTTTCTTTCCCAAGATTTGCCAGGAGCCAGGAAAGGAGACTGTCTCCAAAAGAGAAGCTGTCTGCCATTGTATTGCTGAAGGTGTTCCAGGTTCTTGTGACAGGTAATCTCCTGGCTCCTGCTTGATCTTGGCAAAGGTCTCACAGGTCCTTCTTCTAAGACACTGCAGATCCCCGTGCTGCAATCTGCTCCTGGAAATGTCTCAGCATTTTACCTTCACCTTCCCCTGTATAAAAGCAAACCAAACTAAACCCCATGTTCTTCCATCAAGTGTTGATGAAGTTATGGTGCAAAAAGCACTTCCCAACCCACTCAATTGCTAAAACTTACTGTGGTGATCATTAACCAGAGTTGCTACAAGCATCCGAGGTTGTGCTTGAGCCCTGGAATCCTTGTCTCGCTTCTGGCTCACATAGGGCACCATAATTCCTTGTGATGCAATTCTTGCTTTGAATGAAAAGCATTTGAAACAGCATTTCATGCCTAAGTTGTGTATTAAAAATTTATGAAGGTTGAAAAGTCAAATACCAACAAAGAAAATATCTGTATTAATTCAATTCCTCCCTAGGAGACAAACTCCTAGGATGAATTCCTGTATCTAGGAACCTTTCTGATGATCTATTCCCCTAGAAGCTGGAAGGCACACACTGAGTGGTGTCAGGGCTTCAAGAAGATAAATATATTGAGGCACCAAGCTGGAGGATTCTCTTGCTGCCTTGGGATTGCACATCTATGTGATGCTGCCTGTGGGAATTCAACGAACCACATCCCTGACATGCAGTGAAAGAGCAGTCACTTGATGCTGACAGAGGCAGTGGCTTCAAAACTTGGTCAGTGGAGCTGGTAGGGACTTGCTGTATGACCACAACAGACCTCTTCTGCACCAGACAGCAGCTCCTGTTGAGTTCTGACCTTAGCAGCAAGAACCATCAGTTACGACATCAGTTTACCACTGTCAGCTGCTCAGTAGCCTCTGTACCAGGGAGCAGAACACCTGCACAAAGTATAGCAGCCACCACGTCTGCTCTACAGCACCTGGAGGACCTCTGCTAATGCCAGGACCTGTGTTGTGCAGCTGAAAGCAGGTTTTGACACCAGGTGGGAGCAGAGTGATAGGGGATATACAGCTGGGAAAACAGGTGGGAGGGTAACAGAATCCCTCAAACTTGCTCTTGGTTTAGGCAAGCGGAGAGGAGAAATTAGTAAGGAAAATAGGGCAGGAGGATGCTTCCTTTTACATTCTGTTCCAGGTCAAATTCCCCTTTAACTTCCTCTGCATTAGCAGAAGAGTCATAGGTCTTATATATATTCAAACAACCCTAAATAGGGACAAGCAGGGGGATAATTCTTTCCTAAGGATGGGATGAGGATAACATGTAGTAAACTAATGACAGGGTCACTCACAGAATGAGGACAATAAAACACAGTATTGACCAGCTGCTCCCTTTGTGCTGAATGAGGCAGGGCTCCTGGGGAAAAATTAGATTATTACTAAAGACTGTGCTATGATGTGCTAGTGCCCAGGGCATGTTTGCTCTGGCATTTCCCAGTCTTCAAGTGCAGTTTTTCAAACCATTTCATGTCATGGTGCACACATGCAGACACATGTATGTACTCATGTGTGTTCACCTGAAGAAACCCACATACTGAAGAGTTAATTCTAATTTTACACACACAGATAAAATGAGACTTGGTTCGTGCTACCTGCACTACCCAACCAAAGCCAGTTCTGTGAATAATTTCAAGGTTTGCATGTAGGCTCAAATATACAAGATATTGCTTAGCATATACAGGTAAAATCCTGACATTGCTGATCACCACAAGCAGAAATGTGCATTGCAGCAGGACATTTACCTCAGTGCTTTCAAATATGGTACTGTTGCCTAAATGGCTGTGGGGAAAAAAAGACTCCAAGCCAAATTAGGTAGGAGATAAGATAAGGATACAAAAGTTTTAATGAGCCCCCAGGCTTTCTGGAATACCCCCAGCGCGCGCTCCCGCAATACAGATGTCCACAGTTTTTATAATGATTTTCACCCAATCCAGTCTAGTCACCACCCAGGTTCTGCCCCCGCCACGCCTCTTGAGAATTGGGTCTGGGGGCGTTTCGGGACCCCCTCTTCTTCATCTTCATCTTCCTCAGAGCACGTAATGTCCTTCGAGGCCTTCCAGAATTCTAGGCCTGAAGGTTGTTGGGTCTATGGCTGTATCTTGTTCCGTAGGGTTAGGGTGTTCTTCTACAATTCTACCTTGAAAAAGAGACTAAACAGGCTATGGAATTTAGGGAATTGATAGGGGAATGGGTAACAGGGGTTTGAGCTGGTGTGTTAAGGGTAAAGGGATAATATGCTGCTACTCTAAAATCTACATTTACTACATAACTACTTCTAAGGTCTACAAAAATAAAAAAATTAAAACATCGAAACTCCAAGGTATCAGTACCAATGTCCACGCATTCATACTGAATCAATGCCCACCTCTTGTATCCAAGCTTTTGATCTCAGTGTTACATTTAGATGTCTGCACAGTTCCATTTCCCTAAAATTTGTTATTTTGGGTTATTTTGTTAATTTGTCTGTCATCGCTGTCATTCTCATCAAGAAAAGGTGTTTGAACATGTTTTGCTTCTGAGTCATATATTTTCTTCAAATGCTTAGGAAAACTGATTGGAGTTCAGCAAAAACAGAGAAGGGAGACTAAACCAAAAGGCTGAAGACATTAAAGATAGGTAAAAGTCACTATGATCCCAATTTATGAGGATTATATTCTGAGGCAAAAATTTACATTAAAATGAAAAATTAATTCAATTAAAGCCGCTGCTTTCTTGCTTTAGTTCCGAATTGCTTGAGCTCTTCACCAAACATACCGAAGCCTACATCTATACCTACATATGCACTCACAGGGAAAGTTTTCAACAGTGTATTACACACAAGAGCAAGCAGCAGATTGCTTAAGATTACCCCGACATCCTGGACCAGTCTTGGAGCAGTAATATCTTCATGTTTGCTGTCAAGGCCCGTCACCCCGGCTGACCAGCAGGGATGCCGAGGCAACCCACATTACTCAATCAACTTTAAGTGTTATAAATACTGAGGTCCATAAAAAAGTACAATGTAATGATGACTTAAACAAACCCAATTCATCATCCCAGCTGCACACATATCATTTCCCTCAGGGTGACCAACCAACCAACCAGCAGTGAATGCAACCCAGGCCAGATTCCGATTCCATTTCTCTTCATCAATTTGACTTTTGGGTTTACCTCCCTCCAAAGGAAAAGAAAAAATATCCCCTTAAAAATGAATAAAAATCTCTCAAATCAAATAGAGCTCAGCTGCCCGAGTCCCCTTTTTGTTGTTGTTGTACTCATGTCCATGCATTTTGCCTCTAGTGATATAAAGGGAAACCCTTCAATTTAAAGGTCAAATGGGGGCCGTTTGTTTTAACCCAGTGAACCATGGCAATGGTATTCACATATATTATCTTTTGTCCTTCAACAGTTGTTAGACTTGTAGCCAGAGGGGAGGCTTGGTAGATTTGCTTGCACTGATTTTTTTACGATAGAAAAAATACTAAATTTCTGCAGTTAAGTGTGCTTGATTGAGTAATATTCTGAAAATCAAATCGATACCAAATCTGATTTTCAGTCAATGATAAGGCACATTCACCAGCCCTATTAAAGTTTATTGCTTTCATTCATTTAGAGAGGAAAAGTAGAGATTCACAATTCAGCATGGTCTATTCCCTCTCCCACCTCCATCCTCTTTATTTCCCCCCCCTCCATGATTTTATGGTCCCCCCTTTGCTAATCAAGGAAATGTCATGTAAAAACACAGTTAATTATTGTTCTACCTTTCAATTCCCCTGTCCTCAACCCAAATTCCCTCTCCTTTTTATTAAAGATTTGCAACTACAGGGTGGGCAACTCAGCAAAACTAGATTAAAGAGAACTAGTACAATTAGCTAGTTAAAGCAAGGTTTCAGCTGCTCTTCATTTCCACACAACTGTGGGAGCAAACCAGTTTGCAAAGTCTGGGATTAGTCAATTTTTGTCTGGAATGATTGTGCATGCTTTTTCTGCTGATGATTTGCTACTGGTTTGGGTTTTTTTACCTAAGGTGACTGCAGATACAAAAAACCAGTTTTCAAAGTTTAGATCTTTTTCTATCCTGTTGAAGTCAGATGAAAGGAGTATGGTAGTGAGGGGGGGCTGGAAATCTGTAACTGGCATCAAAATTTGGCTTTGGCCTTTGCTTGTGTCTGCAATAACATCAAATTGGTTGAGATGCTTCAGTATGAAGTTGCTTGTCCTACAAGTTGCCACAGCTCTTTTCTTCAGGCAAAAAAAGTGACTGAGCTGAAGATGAACATTCATTTCCTATGAAAATTTTCAATGAATTGGTATTTTCTGGCAAAAAAATCAGTTTGTTAAAATACTTACTTCATAATGAACCTGAAAAAAAAAAAGCTGTTGACGCTCTTTTCCCCAAAATGAGACAAAAATAGAACTGTGGAAGAAATGTAGCAATTTAAGTTTGCCTACATTAGAAATGCAGGGGGAAAATGCTAATTTTTAACCCTTCGTCTTTGGAGGTACAACACCCTGTTCCCCCTGTTAAGACTGTCATACCATCATATGCTCACTGAAAATAATGTTAATTTAGATCAATGCTGCAAATTGCTGCACTGTTTATTTTTGACAATGAGCTCTGTGTATAAGATGGGTGAGACACAGTTTGGGGATAAGTTTTCAAGGGGCAGAAATTAAAATAGATCTGAGATGCTCTTTCAGAGTCTGCATACTCCACCAACTTGTTTAGTTATATTTTTAATTTCTCTCTGTTGAACCACTTGCCAGGAGATTTTTCCTACTGTGTGAATTTGAAAAGCTATTATTCTGGTTAACTTTTCCTGTTCAGACAATAAAAACACTGTCTTTTTAGACAGAAATTACATCAATATATTAAAGTGGTGGTAGATGCCTCAGTTGTTCCTTAACCTGAGGGGACCAAAGAAATTATTATCTTCACCTGGGGAAATAAAAGGCATTAAGTTCCTCAGGCAGGGCAAAGTAACAAGTCGTGATGAACACACAGAACAGCCCAATGTGGGTAAATCCAAATGAATGAGGGATGTGACACTGAAAAAAAATTGATGCCAGTGTGATATCTGCCTCAAGGTGTGCATGTAGCACCTCATTAACAATAGCTTGTAGCAAATACTCTTAAAGGACTGTTTGCACCTTATTGAAATGTTGATTTCAAGTTGAAGTTCAATGTCTTTCTTGTTCTCGCTAATAATTATCATAATAACCAAATTCTGCTTGGCACTGTTCCCATATCTGCTATCAAGGCCTAGCACCAATTCTTGGATCTAATTGTCAGGCTGAAAATAAATTCAGAATAAAAGGCAGATTTCACCTGGTAGAAGCCAAAATTTCTAGCTTGGATAAGTTTGTGGGGCTTCTTTAATAACCCTGGAATAAAAAATAAACTAAGAGAGATGAGACATGGTTAGGCAGGGTTTGTGTCATTCGTGTATGCATTTTTCTTTCATTTCAGTTATTTTTCACTTCACCTAGATTTTTCCGTTCCCTGAGTATCAGGAAATTCTTAGGGATTCTGTAGGATCTGGGCAGTTGCACCTGGTATGTTCTCTCTTGTTGTTCTTGAGTTGTGCACACTGTAGTTTGCACCAGCTCAGAATTTCTGAGCATTGCAAAAATGAGTGAGCTAATCTGGCAGCCTGCTCACTATCTCACATTTCTAGTTATGCTAAATGACCCAGCCCTCTGTATCATTTGCACAGTTTCCTGACTGATCTTCTCTGGACTCTGCCCATCCATTCCTCTTGGTTATCAATGCCTGCTTCTCTGAGAAGACAGATACACTGGAAAAATACTTTTAAAAGTCAGATTTCTGGAGGCACTATGGCAAATGGAGCATTATTTGTTGCATTGATGTACCCTTCACTCTGTTCCACTCTCTTAGAAGAGTGAGTTTGCATGGGAAATTGTTGTCTTGAAACCAGATCATTCTTTACATACTTTATTCCTCTATGATTTTTCATTTGCTTGAATATTACAGGCTCTTTTCGCTGCACAACTAGTATGTTTATTCTTCAAGAATGCTGACCTTCCCCAGACATGTACCGTACATACATTACCATTTCGTCCTTCATCAGTTCTTGGACTCATAGCCAGAGGCAAAGATGTTAGGATTTGCTTCAGCTGAGCAATACAATATTTTTGTTCAGCTGTGAAGTTGATTAATAATTTGGAAATTAAATCAATATTTTCTTTGATTTTCATTACAGTGGGGTTTACATATAAACCTTTTGTACTGGCATTCCCAGCCTGGGTAAGGAGACATGGTAAAACCAACATAACAGATTTGGTGTCATCTTCCCCATGACATTGCAAAAATGAAATGGAACGACTAGGATTAGAAGATGAATAATAACTTTTGCTGTTTAACTTCCTTGATAATTCTTCATTGTCCATCCAGAAAAGGTGTATACCAAAAAATATTGCTGCCCCCCTTTTTATCAGACAGTCTGGATCCTTTAGATAGTCTCACATGAAAAATAAAGCTCCAAAATTCTATGTCTTTTGATGGATAATGGAGGCTAATTTTCAGAGTCAATGGATGCTCTAATTGTTTGGCAACACTGAAAAAAAATCCACAGGTAACTTTACCTGGGGAAGAAAATGTTTTAGGAAGTCAGAATGAAACAAACATGATTGAAATCAGTGGGAACATTGAAAATTTCAAGAGATTTGTAGTAAAGTCCTATGTGCTTAGTTCTAGTTAAACATGTTCAAAATCTTTGCCTTCAAATTATGGTGTAATTTACACAGTAAACTTACTCTGATGGAAAAAGTCCCTCTGACTTTGAATCTGACAATAGTTCTCCAACACTAGCCAAACCCAGGCACAGCCAAACCCGAAAATTTCTGCTGCTGCAAATGCTGGATTTTTGTTCCTGTTGGTGATTTTTGTTCCTGTTGGTGTAATACTAGCCAAACCCGGCACAGCCAAACCCGAAAATTTCTGGTGCTGCAAATGCTGGATTTTTGTTCCTGTTGGTGATTTTTGTTCCTGTTGGTGTTTTATGTAGGGCCCCTGGTGGTCTAGCGGTAAAGGCGCCGCGCTATCACCGCGGAGACCCGGGTTCGATTCCCGGTCAGGGCCACTCCCGGGCAGGTGGGGCTCGTTAGCCCTTAAAGGCAACCCACCTACGTCCTAAGGACCTCGCTGCCACCGTCCAAGCTCGCTTGGCCCCGGCAGATGAACCTTAGGATTAAAGGGTGGGCTCAGTTCCGCGCACACTGTGTCTCACCTAAAAAATCCAATGCGCAGGCTGGAAGGTGGAAAGACCTTCCCCGGATCTTCGCTCGCGAAGACTGGCCATTATTATTATTATGGTGTTTTATGTTTTCAGAAATGTCCTGTTTCTGGGTACACCACAATAAACATTAGAACAAGCGTTGCAATGTACTTTATGTAGTTGACAAAGAGAGTTTACTGCAGTCATTAAACCTCTCAATCCCTGAAGGAGACATGATTAGGATGCAGGATGTACAGTCAGTTTCTGACATGTTTGACAGTACTTGCATCCAACTCTGATCTTATTTGACTTCTGTTCATATGGCATTCAGTGTAATTTAAAGCTAGGTTCAGGCTTCAAATGTATCAGAATACCAGAAATCTATTAAAAACAGTAGCCAGTCACCTAATTTTTCAGTCTGAAGCCAAATGAATGACCTACTTTCTCACTCATCAGCTTCCTGAAGCAGGCCACGAAGTTCAGGAATGAAACCCTTAGCTTAACAAATGGAGGTCAATTTGGAGAGAAAAAACTAGAGCTACCTCTACACAATGGTGCTATGCCCTTCCTCTTCTCACTCACTTCTGCAAAACTACCTTTAAATATTGAATTTAAAAGTTTTGGGCCTAAGAACATGTTCCAGCTGTACTCCAGCTACATGTTGAAACTAAATCTAGGGGATTAATTGAGGCCATGCTATACTCCCTCCAGAAGATGCTGATTTGGAAGACTAGGTCTCTGCACCTGCTGTTTATGTAACATATATAATTTCATGTAAAAGTATGTACATTGTCCCTGTAGCTCAGAGGATGCTTTAAAAAGCTGAGAGAGTTCAAAGGAATTAATAAAATCCATCTCCAGAGGGCCTCTGAACCCAGTCATGAACAACATCATCATCATCATGCAGATCAGCATCACTCAGTCAACTGACAAAGTCTTTTATGAGACAGAATTTAAACTAAGTTTATCAGTCTTGGGCTGAGGTAATTCAGCAGCAAAAGAGAAGCAGTTGTACTTTGTTTTGTGAAATCACAACCTGCTGAAATGGATACTCACCTGTCTCTGGACACTTCAGTGGCCAGAGCTATTTCAGGTGTTGCTTCATCTTAACATGATGAGATGTAGCATAGGCAAGATCTTGTTTAATAACTTTTCTCTAGAATATTCCATTAGGTCCCTAAAATCAGTCCCAAATATCTCCCCATGTTCAATTATCTCTGTTTTGGCCAAGTTGCCCATCCATTGTTAGCTGTCCTGTTTTTTCTATGCCATTGCCTCTTTTGCTGGGCTGGTGACACAAGTCTCACCCACCTGACACTGCTTACCTTAAAAGCTGCAGAGTTACCTCCACTCTGCCCTTTACTCATCTTTCCAGGAATCTGTTGCACTCTTGAAATCTCTGGCCACGTAGGAAGTCGCTCAGTCAAGTGCATGTTGATGGGTAAGTGACTTCAGCCTCAGGTGGACTTCACCAAAAGCCCACCCAAGAGTTCTAGATATGGCCTTAAAATTTAGGGAGAATAACAAATTGAAATATACCTGTGGCAATTCTTTTTCTCAGGCTCTGATCCTGCAAAATGACCTTCAAGGCCCTCTAAGAGGGTAACTGCACAAAGATCATCCTCGCTAAGTTCACTGCTATGTTAGGCTACTTCTTTTTTTACCTTGTCTGGAGGAGATTTGAGGCTCACAACTCTTAGACCTTCTCTGGTTCAAGCCACAGCAGCTCCCCATTGTAATCCCCATGCCTATGGGAGATGATGGCTCACACCAAGAGCAGCGAGAGGACGGAGGATATTCATTTTTAAGGGCAAAGGTGCTATCTCCATATGTGTTTATGCAGAACTGAGCACTTCACGGCTCTAGTCACGGATGAGATTTCCAAGTTATGTTGTAATACAAACAAACAATAATAATAGAGAATGGGTAAAGGCAAGGGGAGGGGGGAGAAGCTATGATTAATTTTTATCAGACTTCCTTCTCCTTTCCACAGAGCAGTTCAATGTGAAGTCAAAGTTCATTGACACGTTCTCTGTAGTCGGTGGGATGATTGTTTTATATTAGCCATTGACTTGGCCTGCATTGATCCTTGAGAATGTATCGCACAAATCATTTTGCACTAAACTGCTGAATCGATGAAGAAATCTCCTGGAAAATTTATATTAAAAGTCGCTGTTTGCCTAAATGAGTTCCCTGTGCCCCATATTGAATATTTTGCTGATGAATTGAATGAGTTTAAATTTGAACATTGCAGACCCATTAAAGAATGAATTCTTAAATCAACTTCTGCCATTTATGATTGAAATGAGATTTCCCCTGCAATAGACTAGCTGTTATATAAATCAGCTGTGCATTTTATACTGTACCATAAACAAGATATAATTCTTTTAAATACACAACAGGTGCCTTAAATCTTTTGATGCATCTTGTATTTATCTGATGTTGATATTAGTATATTTACACCAGGTAACTAACATGGGTTTGTAATGGAATATAGTTTCTGAAGGTTAAAGAAGCCATAATCTTTGTTCTTAAATGCAACTGAGTTTCCAGGGGTTATATTCTACATCACTGCTCACAGCTGAGATCTAAATTTAATCTAAAATAAATAATTGTCCCTTGCACTATAAAAAAGCAAACCATCTTGAGTAAGATTATGATTAGGGAAAATTTGACTTTTAGTGTGACATAGAGGAACATTTCTGCTGCTATCTAGTTTTTAATATTGCAGTGAATAGTTGAATATCTTTCCACTCAAACTCTCTGCACCTTAGGTGACCTCTATTTGCCAGCTCAGGTAAATGACTCAAGCTGCTATCAAAATTAGTTCATCCACTGTGCCAGTTTTTGGAGTTAACCCAGATACAGAACTTCCACTGACAGTTTGCTGGAGCAACTGGTGGTTCTTTACTTTTCCCACAAATAACAGCTTTTTACATACATCATGTTCAGCATGAGAGATGGTTGTTTCTTCTCAAGCTCCATGAGGAAGCCAAATGAGAAATGCGTGTTTTCACCATCTATTACTTCACTGGTGTTGCCTCAAACACACCCTACAAGGCAGTTCAGAGCTCTGATGCACAGGCAGAGGTGGGGTCTCCAGTCAACCATCCTCCAGTGCTCATCCTCATCGTCCTCTGCCCACAGCTGAGAACACACCGGATTTGCCCCATGGGCTCACCCAGACACAACATCCCTGATGACAAGTCAAAGTCAAACTTTAAGGTATCCTGCAGCCACTTCCCCGCAGTTTGGATTTGACTCTCCCTACAAGCAAGGCCTTTCCTTAGCCAAGCATGAAGGGGTGATACAAGGTACAGTGACTGTCCTTTGAAAAACAAAACCTTCCTTTTTTTTTTGTCCCATTCTTGCCAGTAACAGGGTTCAGAAGCAGCTTCCAAAGTAAAGAGATCTTTAAATCACGGGTGTTGCAGAAGGGCTGGAATCGCTCACTTTAACCAGGTTGTAAAATCTCACTATTAAGGCTGTAGTACCTGCTTCATCCATGGCTTCTAATGTTTTCATGGCTCTGTGGGACTCTCTCATCCAAGGACAAGCATCAAGGGTTTTATAACTATCAGTTGATCATTTCTGCTAAAGTACGGGAGGTGGATTCTCAGCAAGATAACAAAGGTGTTATCTCTATCCAGGGAGGATATAAAGGATATTGGGAAGATAACATCTAATTGAAGATTCAATTTTCCAAGTGTCAAATTGTTTTGATGACTAATTGATTTACATAGACTGAATTCATTCACAGAGCAAGTATTCTTTAGATCTTGGTCCCAGTCTTCTTCTGTGGCAGCAAATAGGAATTGCTGCTCATTTTCTTAAAAGGAGACTAAGATTGACATGGAAGATGTTACTGAGTTTTAGCTCTTTTGTCTTCTAGACACAGACACAGCAGGTCACTGATGTCAGTAAAGGTGTGATTCAGGGATCCAAGCACAAAACTAGGAGACAGAAAGGAGTAGGATCTATTTGGTCTGCCTTGGAGCTGAGAGACCAAGAGAAGGAGGAAAACATGATGGCCTCAGGAAAAGCTGTTGCACAAGATCTCTGGCTCTGTTTAAAAGAGGGATCATGGTGTTTACTTGCTGTCCTCAGAGGGATAATGGGAGAATTAATTAGTTAATGCTGGCAAAGTGCTGTGAAGGTCAAAAATAACATGTAATGAGAATGCAGGATTAAGTGGTATGGAAGATTAATTGGGATGCATTTAGAATAACTTTAAAAGTGAGGTGTGACAAAAACATCAGTGAATCCTGCTGTAGTGAAGCTTTTTGGCACCTACCTCAAAAAGTTGTTCTTCTTTTAGTGATGGCATTTCCAAAACAGTTTCAGCAAAGTCTTTTTAGCAGGAATTCACTTTCAAATCCCTCTGCTCGTAACACCAGGCCACTTTCCAAAGGCCTGGGAAGAGGCAGAGGCATTTCTTCACTCTCCATTTCTTTCATCCTTATCTTTTAATTCCTGAGGACTGATTGATACATGTTTTTCCAGAAGGACTTGTGGCTGACAGCATCACTGGCACTACCAGGAGTAAATTTAAATCCAGTGCCCTGCTCATCTCACACCTCCCAAGAGAATTCCCAGTCTGCTTGAACAGAGGTTCAGCTGGGTTGATCAGTGCAACCTGATTTCTTCTTGTTTCTTTCTTCAGCATAGGCTCAGAGTGAAGTTTTTGGAGGGACCCTCTCTAAACCTGGTACCTGAAATGTTTCTCTGGGATGACTGAAAAAGAGAAATTGAAACAGAAAAACAGTCTCTGTAATTAAATAAATTCTATAATTATGGTACTAATGAAATTTAACACTGTAAGTTCAAAAGTAATTTTAAAATGCTGGTTTACTTTTCACTGCAGATGTTGGGATCATATTAATGACCAGACAGGAAATTAAGTTGTCAAGTATGTGCTTTAGCAGGCAGAACCAGTATGTTTTAGTTTTGCACATTTTAATTTTCATCTTCACTGTCTTGTTCTTGCAAAAATATTGTCATGTCTGGGTACCACCTCTGTCAAAAGAATATTTCTATTTTCATCACTATAGAGGAATAAATTAAAACCTCTGTGCTCTTTCACAAATTTCTAAATATAATTTCATCTACTGATAGCAGATCTTTAGCAATTCTGTCTCTTAGTTTTTTGTAAGCATGCACAAAATATTTAATTTCATAGGGCTTAATTTATCTTCAGAAGAATACATTTCTTCAAAATTTTCAAATTTTTATTAAAAATGTCTAAAACTTTTTTCCTTGAATTTTTCCAAAAGCAATAAACACAACTGCACACTTTAAAAAACATTCTCACTAGAACTGTTATGTTAGGAAAAACAAAAATGATGCCTTTACTGGGAGCCAGGCTTGATATAATTGGACATTATGATGTCTAATTTAAGCTGCTATGCCTTTTCCCCTAAACTGTAACTTACTGCGTATCTAATGTCTTGGTCAACAAATAATACCAAGTGCACAGGTAGATAGTTTGGATGGAAATCAGCTGAGATTGGCTTGAGGCCATCACACTCATTCCGTATGTAACAAAAAGAGCTTCTTCAGGTGCAGTTTTCTTTGAAGAAAGCTGAGCAAATCAAGTTGCCTGTCCCACTGATGTTTGTAAATAAATGGCTTCTTATACTTCAGCTTGTGTATTTAGTTTGGATTATGCATTTTCTTTTTTGCATCCATTTTTCAGTGCTCTTTTATAGTGGATAAAGTGCAGGGTAAGTGTAACAGTGTCTCAGTGTGACACTGTCCCCTGCCACAAAGACCCAAGTTTGTAAGTGTGAAGAGAATTTCCAGTTATATATTCACTTTCTGAGTGCTAATGAAGCAAGAACAGGTTTTTTGAGAGGCGTGGCTGAGAGATAATTGCTTTCACAGAATAAACCTGGGATCCTTTCCTTTTTGCCGTCTAACGTTTAAAATCATTTTACATATACAGAACATTTGAGTCTAATTGGATGAAGGATCTTAATTCCTATTACCAAAAAAAAAAAAACCAAACTGTTAAATTGATATTACTTCATTGATTTTAATAAAGCCTTTGAAGATCTGAGAACAAAGGGTCCTATTGGTTCTTTAATTAGTAAAGGATTTATTCAATAAGTTATCGGACAAGTTAATTTACAGGACTTAATTTTGCTATTGAAAGGTTTAGCCTCCTTCCCTCCAAAATTGGGACGATGGACCATTCCAATACTGTGAAGGTGATGACCTTGTGATAACCCGTGTGTTCATCAGTCAAATTACTGTCCCCAGTAATGATAATGCCAAAGCTCTGGAACACTGGGGCAGCTAATCTGTATTCAAATTACACTCAATGAAACAGCAAGCACAATTCGAGTAATAACTCACTAGCACTGAGAGGTGAAGGGAGATGTTCAGACCCCTTCATGCAGATTGGACATTATCATACATTTCTTAGGTGTTGGACAGGTCTGCATGAGAGGGTTGTTAATGAAAATATCAATCAAAAACTCTGCTGACTTAATGGTCAATTTAAATTAATTAATTGGAAAGGAAAAAGTTGAGAAGGACAGCATTGATTGTTTAGCTCAGAGCAGTTGGCAGGCTCGGAGAACAAGGTTGCCCAAATAAGACCACGTTTCCTCTGTCAGCTGATGCTGTGTGTAAAATTTTGAGTTTGAAAAGATGGGGAAAAATATTAGGATGTTGTAATTTGAACACTTTGAATCGTGCTTCACTGGGTTTGGGATGGGGTTGATGAACATAATGGTATAGTACCAGCCTCAGGAGGGAAATCTGTAGGAGAGGTGGAAGTGAGTCCGTGTGCATCTGCTGAGGATTTGACCCTCACTATACAGCCACATGCAGGAATCCTTTAACTCATGGACTGTTTTTTATCCTCACAGCTTGTAATTTCTGCCTCAGAATGAGCTTGTCAGTTGTACCTAAAAGGCTGACTCTCTGGAGGTCAGTGGAGGATTCTTATTGATTTAGGGGAGTGAGAATTTCATCCTGCATCTTCAGCGGGGCTCCTCACAGGTAAAATTGTGCATCAAGAAAACATTTAATGCCTGGAAACATTTATAAGAATTTTCATAATAATATGAAAGGCAAAGGATCTGATGTCTTGTGAAACCGATGTAATGTCTTTGGGATTAATAAAATAATAAACACATATTTTTATTTGTATATTTTGAAAATAAATACTTTAAATGAAGATACTTTCTAAGCCTATGTCTATATTTATACCTATATGCATAATTAAATATCAGCAAAATTTTGGAAGAAAGAAAACATCCAAGGTATTTTAAAATACATTTTGCCAATTGCATAAGCAAAGATTAAGTAATTTCATGTGGGAACAGTCTGGAGTTTGAAATTAAATCAGGTTCTTTTATCAGACTCCTGTGTTTTGAACCTAAAACTTAACATTGGTTTTGAGCTCAGTGCTAAGGAAATACAGTAAGATCTGGTAAATTCATGATATTTTAGCTGTCTAAAACACAATCCAAACCTTCTACTACCTGTGTTGGGTTGTCATGTGGGTGCATTCTAAGATCTGAGGATCCAAAATATTTTTGGAGATCCTGTAAAATTCTTACTCCAAAATATTTTAATCCAAACACTCTGGTTTTGGTTGGTTTTTGTTTTGTTTTGTTTTGTTTTGTTTTTCTCCAGCCAACTATTTGACTTTAGCTTGAATTTGTTTCAGTTTTAATTTGTTTCCTAATTCTGCTCTTTCTACATCACACATTGTCATTTCCATCAAAGCAGAATACAGACACTGACCCTGCGTACAATGCAGGGGGAAATAAATGTGAGATGTAAAATGAAATGCAGATGCAGCAGCTTTACTGTGAAAACCATCTGACAGGCAGAAATAGGGATGGTTCTAATGTTGTTTTTATTACAATCCCTTTTATTATTAGAAAAGGGATGGGAACAGAAAATTTGCCTAATGAGACAGAAAGGAATCAAAATAAAATAATTAGTCCCTAACGGCACTGTGGTGATTATACATTTAAGTAAAATGGCAACAAGTGGACAAGTACATGACACATTATTAGGCAAATGAAGACACTGAACTGACTTTCTATTCCTTCTTCTCCTTCTCCACATATCCTTTCCCCAAAGCAGTATTAAAATTATAATAAGGAACTCAAATGAATGTATTCTCAACTAAGTGTAACTTGGTCCTTAGTAGACTTCAGGGGCAGGTCTCCAACCAGATTTCATACCTAGCTTCTTAGAAGATGCTTAGCAGAATGGATACACAGTAGATCAGGGCTGCACTGCTACTGAATATGCTGCAAAGAAAATTTACCAGGTCTCAAAATGACCAAACAAACCATGACTGTGGTAGGGCGATCACAGTCCCCCAGAATCTCCCCAATGTCACAATGTAAATCCTGTTATTAACTTCAAAAGAACAGAGTTCTGTTTTCAGTTCTTTCCAGCAGCTAGCACTCACCTTTTCAGAGCTATCTCAGAGAATATTACACCCATGTCCTAGGGGAAGGTAGGTGAAAACAGCTGTGACACGGGAAGGGCAAGCAGCACACCAAGCAAAGCCCACCGTGGCATGGCTTTTTCAGCAGAGTAGCTCAGCACAGCCCAGACCTGATGATTCTGCAGTTCAAAGATATGCCTGCCTGAAATGACTTCTTTCTTGCTGGACTGTGTTAATATAATGGCTGTACTGCTAAAACACAACCTCAGTAAATGGTGCTTGCTGTTTGCAAATGCTCTGTCTTGGCTTTCAGATCTAATCTCCCACCAAAGCTGTTCGGTGTGTCTTTGGTTGGTCGCCATCCTGAGAACAAGTGAACCCCTCTAGGCATGGCTCTTCCACCCCAAAATTCAACCAGTACAACCCTTTAAACAGCTCTGGCTATATCCCCATAGGGTTATCTAGCAGGTCTTTGTCCAGAGGTATATCGAGGGCCTTCGTGTGGTTGTAGCTAAGTCTACCCCTACACTGATGTTCTTGGAAGAGCACTTTTATGTAGGGGTGAACCCTATGTTGAGAAACATTAATGAAGAGTAGGGCAGAAAATACGGTTACTGGTGACTTGATCCCAGCCCTGCCTCAGTTTTCTCATTTAGGAGGTAAAGAAAATAACCAGTCAGTAGAAAGTTTTCATGTATAATCTCAACACCGATTCTTTCTGTAGTTTTGAACAAGCTACTTGGACTGAGCACATCATTTCATCAGCTCCATAAGGGAACTTGCAACACCCAATGTGTCCACTCCTTGTGGATGTCCAGACCTCTCCCCAGCACTTCTTTTCCTGTTTGCAGTATCAGGATTGGACATATCTACCCTGGCACTGCCTGAGTGTCTTGCTTGGGGGAATGGATTCCCAGCAGCTCTAAGGCTGAATAAATTCAGATTGTCTGTGGGATGTAGTGATGGGTGCTGGATTTCCCTTTTGGTCTGAGGGTAATGTCAAACTATGTATGAACTATTTTTAGCTGGGCTATAAAGAGAGAGTTAAGCTATCAGAGGATAGAATTAGAACAGAACCACCATTCTAAATTCAGGGGATTAGATTCTATACCTTATAATTAATCAGGCTGACTGAAGTCATCCTGGAGTATAACTACATGAACCATTTTGTTCTTCTCCTGGCTCAGGGTAACAGTACTTGTGAAGGGCAAAACAGTGCTGTGGTTGTGGTAAGTCAGGAAATGGCCTTGGCCGCTGCTGGAGATGCTGAGGGTCCCAGCCCAGCAGGGTCTTAGCCTTGTAGCTCTAAGGTCAACTGTGGCTCAGGCAGTCCCAACCTGTGACTCAGAGTACTGTGATGGAGCCTAACACAGCCTTAGCACTTCTCAGCACAGAAAGCAAAGCAGGCACAGAAGTTGTAAAAAAAACCATGGCCTTTGCTATGTAAGTGTATCAGGACCTGGCCATGAGCAGAAAGTATTACTAATATTTTATTTTCTTATGAATAACAATAAAATATTACACTGACTGCAAGCCTGATGTGAGAGCTAGTAATATTATTGCTCTTGTAGTATTTAGTTTGCTTGTATATTCTCTTGACTCCAGATGGATTTTAATTTTGTGTATGGTAGCTACACAGTGTGCACGTAAAAGCTTTAATAAATCTGCTTGTTCAAACTGAAATAGGCATTTTGTATTATGAGATTGTCTTGCTCCAAAACAAATCCACATGATTAGAGCAGTGGATTTAACTAATTGTCCTCCAAGCAGCTCCTATGGGAAAACAAAATGTTGTCTATGTTAACAGTGCCTCAAACAAGGATCAGCCAGGATCAGCAAAAGCACAATATCATATGCTTTAGTATTGTATTGTTTACCAGATGGCATGAGGGTAATTAACATAAAATCATTATCACTTGCTTTAGGGTAAGTACCATCATAAAAGCTGATATTTGAACTGAGTCCCAAATCCCAATATGTAACTACTGTTGATTTTCTAGAAAAACAGTTTGGCATTTGGATCCCAGAATCAAGATTTGGACTTCACTCTGGGTGAGATCCTGAAGTGTGAGGGATCTGTTTTCCAGAAAACCCTTATTTAGTTGTTCATGTGGCATACTAAAATGGTAGATGCTTTTCAGAGACTTCTATTCTATTCTATTCTATTCTATTCTATTCTATTCTATTCTATTCTATTCTATTCTATTCTATTCTATTCTATTCTATTCTATTCTATTCTATTCTCCTTCTCTGGATGCCAGCAATAGCTAGTATTATTAGCAGTAATATTAATTAGATTATTACAATTGATAATAATGCCTACATCATGTTATTGAAAATGTGAGAACAAATACTAAAGCAGTTCAGATGAGCTGTGCTCTAGAAATGCCTCTCAGACTGCAAGGGGAGCCTGGAACAATCTGAGGTGCAGATGCCCATGTGGTTTCTATTTACATGCAGGTGGCATAAGTCCAGGCCTCAGTGCTTCGGTTTTCACTGTAAAACTTTGTGAACTTGGACATGGAAAGACCTGGATAGGAGAAAAGGCTGGGTCACTCCTTCTACCAGCTCAGTGCTTGTTTATTGCAGGGTGAAGGTAGAAGCATAGCTGGAATGATTGCTCCTAATTTTCCTTTTTTGCATGGTTGGTCCTTCTCATTGAGTGATGCAAAGAAGTGTCAGGGCACTGTAAGGTTTTTTTTCCTTTATGACATAATTATTCAAGGAAAACCGTGGAGGCACTGATAATCAAGAAATTCTGTGACACCAGTGATAATTACCTGACCACTGTTACAGCTCTGTGATGAGCATATGTGTTGCACAGACGCAACACAGCTGCAAAATCCTGCAAAGAACTCCCAGAAATGTTCTTTGGGGTAGCAGTAGAGATGATCAACAGAGACTATAGTAGTTTGATCCTACTGCATTGCCTAAAACCTGTGCTCTCTACCCACGGGACCTACATACACAACTGCATGATCCTGCTCCTCTGATGAAAAGGCTAAAGAAAGATATGGATAACTATTGCCTGCTATGCTTAGTTTGTACATAATGTCAGAATATGAGTCTCCAGGTCTATTTAACTGCTGCCTCTCTGTCCATCAGGGAAGGTTTAATAAAGGATCTGATTACTTGAATTTCACTGAGATTTGTGAATGTCATGTTGTGATACTCCTTTGAAACTGCCTGCCTGTATTCACACTAAAACTGCAGGGAAAAGCCAAAGTGCAAGCTTTTCATTCTGTACTTTGCTACTGTAGACAACTGGCCACTTGTGGGTCACTACGCATATTCTGGAACAGAGCAGGCAAAGCCAGAGTGTAACACACTCTGGTGTTACATGCTCAAAGACCACTGAAGCAGATAACAATTCTCTAGTGAAATTCTTCCAAATTAGCCTTTTTTTTTTTTTTTTTAATGTTATCACTGCCAGAAAGGGAAGAGCTGACCTTTCTTATTTTTCCCCTGAGTCAGTCATTACTTACATTTCTTCCCATTACAGCTTGCTCTGCCTTGCCTTTCTTCAGTGTTATGTTCCTGTGTCATCATTTCTATGATTATCCATTGCTCTGCAGTATCTACTGGAGGAGCAGTCAGGGTGCTGCTGTGCCTCTACTGTATTGTTTGCTGTCGAACCAGTGGCTTCAGTTAATATGTATCTGGTGCCATGATTAAGTAAAAAGCAATGAATGCAAATTCCAGGCAGCAGACATCTAACCAAAAAGTCCGTGAAAGGTACTGGGGAGCATCTAAACAAAAGCAAATCCAGACAAACCTTCCTTTGCACCTGGGGTGAGATGCTAATTTACAGTTTGGATAGCTAGATCTGAATTAGTCACTTTATACTCCATTTCTAATCAGTGGAGAAAGAGATACAATGACAGCTGACACTTGCACAGCCTAAGGTGGACTTTCCTCTCCATTGACCAAAACCTGACAACCCTGTAGTATCCTGGAGAACCAGCTAAGCTACAGAACCCCAGCTACAAGCACCTCAGTTAGAGTATCTGATTCCCTCCCAAAAGCACCCCAGTGACCTATTTTGGGAACCCTCTGTGCACAGAGAAAAACTTTGCCCTACCTGTTTTCATCACCAACAGTTACCGAGTGGGTCATTAATATGCTCTGTAATTCCAGCCTAACTATTCTAATGTGCATTGATTGCATCTTATGTGGGAAAAAAAAAGGGCTCATTGCTTATTATTGGTTGTAATATATCTCCATAGAAAAGGTAAAAGCTTTCTGCTGGCCTCATGCAAATGAAAGGGGAAGGATCACCTCCCTTCACCTGCTGTCAGTACTTGTTTTCCACTATCCAGTCGTGGGTGCAGGTATTCGGGCTGTCACCAGTGGCAGAAACTGTCCCACTACTTTGCCATGGCTGGTGAAAAAAATCATCATGGAAAGCAGCTCTGGGATACAGATCAAAGAGAATCATGTATGCAAAGACAACAGAAGAACACCACTTTGTTGCTCATGAGTGTTGGCTTCCCACCCAGTTACAGTCCCACCATTAGCTTTCTCGTGAAAAATTCTTATTGTTATTTACTTCATGTCAGCTGTTGCTGTTGCAAAATTATTTCTAAGCCCTTCTCTGTGGAGCTTACTCGTGTATAAACAGACCTTTAGGTTTTTAAACGAGTATTTCATATTCTTATTTAACACCTTTTGTGGACTTTGGGAGCTCACTGAATCTTGACGAGGGTGGAAAAAAGTCAGGACTGAGGGTCCTGTGAACTTTTCAACCACATTGAAAGACTGTATGTGTGACTGTGAGCAGGTCACCTCCACCCACCACCCCATGCTCTGCCAGGCTGGGTGAGACCGGGCAGCCTTCACAGGGATGCTCGTTGGGTGGAGAGGTCAGTCCACATGTATGCGTGTACAGCCTTTGTGGCTCAGCATCCACATCTTACTGCTCTTCAGAAGTGCTGACAGAGGCTCCATGTCAACAACCACTTTGAACATCCACAGAAAACCACAAAGAAATACAAAATAGTAGTAACATAGAGAGACTATATACTGTAAAGCAACCAGCATGGCCTTTGCAGGGCTTTTGACCTTGCAGGTCCTTCCATGAGCATGGCCCACGTAATTTCCCACTCCACATACAGTAGCTAGCATGCCTGCAAGGCTCTTCTTAGACTAATTCCTGCTAATGTCATGCATGGCTAGTTAACCTCCATTTGATCTGTCTTTTAGAGATTTATTCATCAATAAAGGCGTTATTACTCCTTTGATGATAGTTAGTATCATTTATATGAATTGTCTATTGACGGACACATTTAACAAAGGGTGTTTATGTGCTGAACAATCACATAGTTTATTTATCCAATAATCATATAATCGATTAGAAAAAAAATTCAAGTTGAAGGACTTCTTTGAGATTTAAAGATTTCACAGTTTCCATCTGTGTCCAAGATGTTTAATTTGTGTTAGTTATGTATTACATTTCACTAGTATTGTTCCTACAAGAAGGTCTTATAGATCAACTTCTGACAGCTCTCAGGTAAAGACTGAACCTAGCTAGCTTGTTTAAGATGATTGCTTAGGTATTTTTAATCACAAATGACAGTATGAAAAATAAGAAATACTGTGAAGTGAGTGTCTTGAGGTACTCTCAGAGAAAGTTACTACTGATCACACTCACTTTTCAGATGAAGTACTTCTTCAGCACTAAGACCATCATCTCTACAGTGGTTACAAATACCTGCTGATGACTGAAAGAGAAGCCTATTTCTCTGATAGATTTCCCTGGCCAATGTCATTACATTTCCACAAGGCATAACATAGCTCTCTTATATTCAGGTAAAAATCCAAACTGAATCAGAAAACCTTTCATGTCTAGCAAGTCCTGTAGAGCTTCTGTTGTTCTTGGATTGAGGCACTGCCAGCTCTTATGCAGAAGGATGACTATAGAGACCATCAGAGATGAAACTGGGCTGTGCAGTGCAAGGCTCTGCAGGGACCTTGGTACCCAGGGACAAAAGCTCTGTGGAGCAATTACTACACTATACAACTTATTCCTTATGATAGGGAGAAAGACTTAAGGAGTGCAGGAGAAAAATCCCAAGGATGAGGGCCGTGGGGTCGTTTATAAAACTGTGGGTTTTCACCCCTTTGTGTCACCGCAAGAAGGAACTGAGTGGTCTGAGTTCACGTTGGGACCTTAAAAAGAGGCAGGCTCAGCCTCTGTGATTAGAGCCCAGCTCCACAGAATCAGTCACAGTTATCACTTCTGGGATGTCTGGCTGTGACACAGATTCCCTGTTAAAATACCCTCATGAGCAGGGAGGGCTGAAGAGGATTGGTTTGCTATTATTAGTTACTGACCAAAAGCTTTTGCACTCTGGTTTGAAGGAATTTTTGATCTTTTGATTTTACAGGAGACTGGAATTGATAAGCCGGGTGATTTCAAGGGCTGCAGTTTCAATCAGACACCCCCTCCCCACTGCCCACCCAGAAGTCTATGACCACAGGGAAGGACAAGTCCTGGGATTTGAAGGTTTAAGCTGAGGCCACCAAGTCCCATAGCTTGAGCACTACCAGTTTCGTAACAGCCTGAGCTAAGCTCTGGGAGCAGCAGCTTAGCTGGCTGATGTCCCTGTTAGATGCACTTGCAAGTGGTAGAGAATAAAACCCTGATCCTGTGAAATCTGGTGGGTGGAGGCAGAGGGCTTTCAGAGCTAAAGCATTGTCAGTGGGTTGGTGAACTTGCTACATCCTGAAAGGGTTAGCATGTCCTTCTTTCCTGAAAATAAATGCTAAAGAAAACTTTCCTTGGGAGAGGTGGTAGAGGGGGACTGATGAAGAAAGACAAATTCAGGTATTATGCTCTATGTGTCCTTCCCTGTCCTCTTTGTATGGCTGTTCCTCTGACATCTCTTTCTTGAAGGTGACACAGAGCTGGGTGCTGATTTCAGACCTCTCAATCTGAAGTGTCTTTACCCTGGAGTCACTCTGGTATGACAGAAATCTTCTTTATTCCATAGTGTTAGCTAGTTAGGAGTATTTTAAAAATTATTTGTACATTATTTTTGTTAACTAACTCTCCCTTCTAAGTGAAAAATAAGACACGCTGACTCTTTCTTTAAACTTTATACTTTAGAAATAACACACTCTTGTTTTTGTTCAGGGACTCTGGTAAAGTCTTCAAATAATTCAAATGTCAGTAGCAGCAGCGGAGATGCAGTTGCTGAGACCCAAAACTGTGGCAAGCATGAGCCCATTGGAGCTGAGACTCAGCAGATGCAGCTGCTACTCATGTTCCCTTCCCAGGAAACATGGAAAAACCTCACAACTTCTTAGCCTGGCTGGATGTGCAGGGCACTTCTGCCACCACAGACAAAGCCATCATTGCATTTTATCTATATACATATGAATCCATGTCCATATGTGTATAATGGATATATACTAGAACCTACATTTCTGCATGTGTGTGTTTAAACACGTGCACATGTAGGGCTGAATAGCCAGGTACAGGTGTGCTTAAGGACATGCACATGACCAGCACTGCCTGATGTTTCTGCAATACTCATCAGTGTCTTCACAAGAAAGCACTTTGTACTCAGAACTGTGTAGAAAATGCTTTACTAAATGTATGTGCCTTTGTAGTGGAAAACAAAAATACAAACCAGCCTGTTGGGGTGATAAAGATGTAATAGAGGAAGACAGAGAGCTCCTGGAAATAGCACTAACTCTCACCTGTACACCTGTTTTCTTGGCCCTGGATCTACCTCAGCACTGGTGCCAACTTGCTTTGTCTGGCCTACTCTGGTCACTCAAGCTGTAGGGGAAGAACAAATTCCTTAGGTTTGTTACTCTTGAAAATTTGTTCAAGGCTGTGATGTGGGGCTCCTACCACAAACCCTATGTATGGGACAGTGGGTATCTGTACAGCCCAGGGAGAGGGAAAGAAGGAAACACCTCTGCACTTCAGACTTTGTCGTCCCTTACCTCTTGCTTATAGGAAGAGCTTATAGGTGTGTCACCCTGCCAAACATGAGCAACCAAACATGACACACGTGGAATCATCCATGCCCCATGGAAGGGTGCTTGCTGGCATAAGGAGCTGAAGCACAAGAGACAGAAATGTTGATTAATCTGGCTTTTCAGGAGGCTGGTACCTTCACTAGGGTAACACAATGACCCAGGCACACTTGCAGCTCATCTTTGCACCTGTGCTCCCCACATAACTAAACTGTTGTCTGAGCTTTAGACCCCAGATGGCTACATCTGTATCACTTGATGCTCAGAAGTAGAGTTGCTCCTTTTCTTCTTGCCCCAAAAGGTATATCATAGGCACAAACCATCCCATGGCATCTCCAGCTACCTGGTCCTCTCCACAGCAGAGAAGTGAGAGTGGTAGATACTGCAAGTCTAATTTGTAATTGAGTTTCAGGACTAAACTGCACCTGTGTCTGCACAGGTAAGTGATAGCTGAGGAGTGACACCCAGTGCTTCACACAGAGGACCACGAGGAAAACTGGAAGCTTTTTAGCAGTTAGGAAATGCCTAATTTGGAGTGATGCTTTGTGAATTAATTCAACAATGACTTAGCACAAGTTGAGTCCTAGAAAAAAGCTGACAGAGGCCACTCGTGTTGCTCTGCTGTGGATCTGATGCTGAGATATTCAGATCTCTCCGCGGTGTCCTCGGGTGCTGGAAGGATGCTGGAGGTGACTGACCACGGGGGCAGGATTTCACTATTCTGAAGTGATACCCTTCTTCCCCAGACCCACCTTACAGCCCAGGACTTTTCCATGGGCTTTGGTGCCATCCAGTGGCAGCAGTGCTGAAAGGAGTGTCACATTCCAAAATCCTTGGTTCCTGGGCAGTCCCTGGGCGCACACGAGGAGACTGCAAAAGAGATTAAAGCTTTTTTCTCCAAGTTTGAGACAGCACAAGTGCAGTGGCCGAAGAGAAACTTTTAGTAGTGTTTGAACTAGGTAGAAAACGCACCTTTTAAAATTAAAAACATGTTAAGAAAAAAAAAGAAAAAAAAAAGGAGAAGCTTGGTTTTGAGAAATGATTTATGAAGCTGGCTTAAAGACTGTGTCTGAAAATCACATTGATATTCTCCAGACTTTCAAGTGTTCTGAGACTTGAGCCAAACAAAATAGCTGGTTCTTCAGATTGGGTAAACTACCGAGGCACAAAGTCAGTGGAGTCAGACTGATTCCACCAGAAATTAGGCTGGTCTGAAATATGTACGGTCTAGAGTTTTATTAATTTTGTTTTCATCTCTTTTTTTAATGTATTTCAACATCACATCAGTGAATTAATAGCAAAAGGGATTCATGGACTTCATGTTGTCCACATCAAGTGCATCAAATCCTCTGTACTGAGAACAGAGTCTGCCTGAATCAAGATTAGCATGGCCTTGGCTAAAACACATCTCACAGCATGTGTACAGCTGAAATTTTAAGGAAATTAAGATTAGGTTATTCCCATGGGCAGTCAGCTGAACTCTTAGAGATGGGAGGCATCTTCCTAATTCAAATTTTCCTGTCTAATTCCCCAGGCAGTGAATCTTGTTACAGCTTTGTCTGTGAACCTCTGGTGCATTTGCTTCCTGAATTTATTCCCTCTGTTATGCACTGTAACATCTGTTTGCTTTGTGTTTGTAGATGAGGAAGGCTAAAAATAAGAATTTACATCAATCTCAGGAATTCTCTTTTTGAATCTAGTAAAAAAAAGGAAATGCAATGATCTTTTCTTCCTCTCTGTCAGTGAATGTACGTAGCTAAGAAAAAACTAGCTTGCAATAACATAAATGATTGGTATTTATGTGGGGTTTTTGTTTAGGTTTATGATTATTATTTTATTATTGTTGTTATTTTGTGTTTTTTTAAGAAACATTTTGCCTGTGTAATTATTCAAGTACAAACTTAAGAACTTTGAATTTTTTTAGTAAAGAATGTAGTAGGACTGTTAGAAGCACACATAATCCAAATCCTCAGCACCTGTCATTGAGACTGGGGTAGAAAATACCTCAGCTGCTTTTCAAACCTCCTGATTTTAATCTAGCTAAACACTGAATGAAAAAGCAAAAATACCCAACCACTCTTAGCCTAAGTTCTCTGAAAAACACCCAGCATGTTAGCATAACCCTGCTAACCCAGGCCTGATTTCAAAGCTAATGGCCAAAACTTTGGCTTCTGTGATTCGCTACTGCATAAAATAACAGGAGTGAAACAATATTATATTGAATGTTTTGGCATGGATTTATTTAGGGTTAAGCAGTGCAGGTTGCAGGAGGAACAGTTGATCCATCCTGCCCTCACACTGCATGTGTCTCCGTGTACCTTTAAGTCTCCTGGGATCATGTAGATACATTAGACACCTTTTTTTATTACTGTGATTTTTTTCATGGGTCACATGTCAGTAGAGAATCATACCTAACTCAGACAGACTTATGAGCTAAATAATACAGAAAAATAATCCCTTGGCACTATGGAGAAAGAAGTCTCACTTATTTTGAAACACCCTTCTGCAGCACAGCTGTGACTGCTGCACATATGCACCCCATACTGATGTCCAGCCTTGCTCCCAGGGCAACTCTCAGCTTCTCCCCTTGCTCCCATTCTGGTTGTAGCATCCTCCTCCCAGAGTAACATGCAGTTACTACACCTAATTGATAGGTATAACTTTGTCCTACCGTTGTGCTTATCTGCTCTTTCTCAGCATGTCTTAGCAGTTTATGTTTATCAGAGCTAACAATGGCAGCCAAATTTATGTAACCAGAGTGTAAATAACTAAATTTTGGCTGTGAGTGAGAGCCAAGACCCCTTTCCTGATTAGAGTTATGTCAACACTGACTTCATGGGATGCATATGCCCATGTACTTAACCACTTCTGAATATTTTCTTCCCAAGTTCAAGGTACCCCTGTCAAGGATTGTGTGTCAGGACAAACACCCTCATGCTGGTGTTGCATTATACCTTTGCTATCCTGCTGTAGCTCTGTGGGGTTGTTGCCTTCCTGAAATGATGGCATTCCTCACTGCCTTCCCTTCCCTAGAAGGGCAACAGAATCCCAGGGGCTCCTTGTTCTGGCTTCCCATGTGTGCTAATGCCTACTCCTTGCTTTCCCTGCCACTGCTGCTGGATTATGCTGTTGCATGATACAGTCACACCTGTGTGATCCAGCAGGGAATATATTCAGTGACCTTCCAAGGCCAAAAGTGCTGCTTTCTAATTCTCCCCTGCTGCCTCCAGGCTTTCTGACCTGTGTGCTGTCATGTTGCCTTTCAAATACCGTCTCTCCATATTTTTGCTTGTTAAAAGAATATTTCATCCTTAATAGTCTACCACTGAAGCTGTTAAAAGGTGGCAGGGGATTTTTGTCAGAAAACAGCTTTTTTGTAAAATTGAGCTGGCAAGCTGACTACCTCAATTATCAACTGCTTACATACCCAAAGCCCTTCAGACCTTCATGATTGTCTCGTCAAAGGCAAATCTGTTTAAGCTGTCCCTCCGCGTTTGCCTCCCCTCTCTACAAGCTGAATATTTGTGTTGCTTTAACTTGATAAATCACCAGAAACGCAAAGGCTGAAGCTTTTCCGGAGGTGGCTTCGGGAGCAGCAGGCACACAGCAGCCAGGCAGATCACTCTCTGAATCCCTTCATCTCGCATCGCAGCTCCTTCCCAAACGTACTGTACAAAGCAGAAATGCGAACACCAAGGGGCCCTTTGCCTGAGCAGCATTTTCAGTGCCGAGGCCCTTTCCAAGAGCACCGCTGACACTTGGTGGTACGAGGGGGAACTGCACAGCCCTGCTCCAGATGTGCGAGACGCCTTTACCCATCGCTGCCTCTTTGCACACTCAGGCTCATTTACCTTCTTTTCAAGATGACAAATCAGAGCACCGGAGCCAGCTCGCACTGTTGACCACTGGGACTCTTCCTCTGCCTGCTTCCATTTGTTCCCAGTGTCCTTAATGTGAAGGGCACCACTAGATAACTACATGCAAGTTATTTACGGAAGAATAAAGAACCTTGAACTGACTTTCTAGGAAGCTGGCCAGGATGTTCTGCTGGCTCACTGGTCTCTAAGGTTTGAAAAATAAAGAACATCTGCAATTCAGGGAGTGCAGTATCCTAATCTCTTTCCGCCACTGGAGGGACGTAGGCCAGTCTAAAGGACAATCCACCACACTGGAAACCCACAGACTCTTATAGAGGTGTGTATTTATAGAGTCACAGAACGGTTTGGGTTGGAAGGGACCTCAAAGATCATCTAGTTCCAACCCCCTTGTCATGCGGGGTTGTGGGCAGCGTGCACCCACAGCAAGTAGACATCTAAATTTAGTTCTTTAGTTAGATGCCTCGGGTAAGGTGGGATGACTGCATCCACAGTGGGTTAGACCCCTCTCTGAGTTTATACATAGATATGTGTGTAAAAGGAAAAAAAAATGAGTTTGAATCCTCCATGTGTACAGAGCAGTAAGAGCTTCTCTAGGTACGCACACAGAATTGCAAGCAAAGGGCTGTGGCAATGACAGTGACAAAAACAAAGCCAGAGTGGAGTCCCATAGCCACCAACAATTAGGCAAACACTACTGCAAAAGCAACAGCATCTCAGAGGTGAAATGAGGAAGAAGGTTGCCCAGCTGTTGCCACAAAGCAGGGGTCACCCTCTAGGTTGCATGGAAAGATCTGCCTTGATGAAGCTGAGCTTCCTCAGCAGGTGTCTGTGTCATGGACCCTGCCATGCTTATTATTTTCTGCTCTTTTCACACTGCCACAGGCTTTCAGCAATTATCATTGGCCAAAGTCTGCAGGGGAAGTAAAGGATTGCTTGTCCATGCTTGTCCCCAGGCCCTGGGGAGCCTCTGGGGAGATGTGTCAGTGTCAAAGTCATTATTGGGCAAGAGGCAGCAATGTGAAAGTGCACAGGAGGTCAGAGCAGATGCTTGGTTCTCTCTCAAAATCATTGAATCTCTGTGGATTATTTGAGGGGGACCATGTAAATCTTGACTAATGATGAGAAATATTAAAATTTCAGAGGATTTATGGGCTGTCCAGTTTGTCCACTCCACATAACTAGTGACTTCCCCAGGCAGGCCCAAAACAAGAGTAAGATTTATATTTTAATTATTGGATATTAAATTGTGGGTTCCCAATATCAAATGCATCTAAAATTCCCCCTATGCTTGCCTGGTGGAGGGCTCACAAGAGAGAAGCACAGTCATCACGAGGACAGAAGCGTGCAAAAGTCCTTGGTTATGGCTCCGAACTACAAGTCACCACTGGTCCAAATTTTTCTTAACTTGCAGGTTGTATCCTTAACAATACGTTAGATCTGTGTTTCCACTACTCAGCTGCAAAATGCAGTGCAAGTCCTCTTCTTCCTTTTTTTTTTCTTGCCTATTTTTCCAGTTTGCAGCACATCCTCTGCATAGCCATGCCTTTCTTTCATGAGGTACAAAAGGCCCTTCAGCTGGAGTCTTTCAACATGACAAAAGACAGTGTCTTTTGCCTACCCATATAGCATCTGTCCAGTTTGCTGGAGACCTGACTCTCTGCAGGAACAGTTTAACATCTTTCAGAAGAGCTGGCTGGACTCATTTCCCTTCTAAAACAAACTCAAAATGCCACCTAAGTCTCTTATATTTCGGGGGAAACTTCAGTGCAATCCGTGAGTATTACTAGTGCATGGCATTCTGGGTGCAAATTCCCAAAAGAAGGTGCTGAAGCCAATAGAACCCTTCTCAGTGTCTGTAGCTGAGAGAAAGAAAGGTGCTCTCTACCACTTAAAGCAGGGGGATTTTCAGCTCCTCACACTGCAATTGGAGGCAAAGGGCTCTTATGGCAGCTGCCAACAAAGTGTGGAGTGAGTTTAATGGTCTCATATCTGTTAAACATAAATTTGAACCTCAACTTTACGCAGGAGTGATAAATGATTCAACCACTCCAGTGCCATGAATCCTCTAGAGCAGCACCTTTAACCTTGCTCGGGAAAGCACTGCTGGTTAACAATGCTGCAGAAACAGGTCACTCTCAGAAGTGTTTCAGTCTGTATGAAGGAGAAAAAAAAATTATTTTTCCCTCAGCCTGAAGCTATCTGGACAATGTTTTTTCCTTTGGAAATGCCTTCAGAAAATAGCATATGCCATAGTGTTATAGTACAATAGTGTTTCATGCCTTGTATGTTTGTTTGCTTTGTACCTATTTAGCTACCTAAAACAGAAAAAAAAACAAACAAACAAACAAACAAACTACCCCAGGTGCATATCGGACATCTAGGATGAGAAATTACTTTTACTATCAAACTGATAAGGATTTTAAAGGTGTACTTAGCTCTATAATTAAGGTCCTGGTTTGAAACTGAGTAGATCTGAGTCCAAATCCTGTCCCTTGCAATAGGTTTCTTGCTGTGTTTGATCAAATATTTGTAATAGTATTTCTGCAGTGACCTAACATCATTCACTTTAAAGTACAGAGGAATTTTTCCATTTACATCAGAGTAGAATTTAGGGAAAAAAACCAACCCACAAACCAACAAAAAACCCCTAACAAACAAAAAACCCAACCCAAGCCAACCCAAACAAACAGACAAACAAAAAAAAAAACAAAACCAAAAATAGATCTTTTGGAAACAGTGTGAAATTATCCATACTTTGATCATTTTTGGAGGGTCTGTCCTTCCTCCATTGTTTATTTATTTTGTGTTTTTATGGCCATTCCTCAGTGTACTTTCTGTTCCCTTGCATGTTTATATAGTATTGATTGCGGTGAGCTTTGACACTAGTTGATGCTCAGGAGATCCAAAAACAAAACACAAAACAACAGTAACAATAAATGTCCATGGTCAGGGATATTGCCCGTGATTTGAGAGTCTTCCTATTATCTTCTGTACACACTGAGAGCTGCTTTTATATCAGAGTGTCTTCTTACATGAAGAAAAACAAAGCTAGAAGTTAGCCAAGCCCTGCCTGGGAAGCTGCCTGCAGAGTGCCCTGTGGCAGCTAGTCATGGAATGAATGGGATGTCCTGGATTGATGCGGAGCAGATAGACCTGGTCTGGGGACGACTGGGAAAACAGCAGGAAATTCTCCAGTTGTGCAAGGCAAAGAGCAGCTCCACCTCTTTGTGCTCCAGGCTCATGGCTATGCCTGACTGCACATGGAAGGAATTTGCATTGCCAACAGGAGCTGATCAATAGGAGCTGTCTGGGAAAGCGGCTTGTTACTTTTAGACAAGCAAGGGGTGGCAATGAGAAGCGGGTGGCACGTGGTCTGGGTTCGGAGGGAACCGTAATGGTCTGCTTTGTTTTGACATAACTGTAATGGTCTTTCATGTGCAGCTGTATGTAGATAAGACAATGCCAGGATAATGCTGGACATTCAGATGCAAATGAATTGTATATGTGGCTGTACACTGCCTTATTTTTTCTTACAAGGTGTTTTGGAAGATGATTTTTTTTTTTTCCCTGAGAACTACACTGCTTCCTGGACATATAACCTAGTCTGCCACTAAACTTTTCCAAAAGAATATTCTTATTTTCAGATTCTCTAACTGATAACCAAATATATAGAGTGTTAGCAATGAGTCTTTATCACTTCCAGCTCTCCTTCCCCTTTGTGAGGAGCAAGGCTCATGGGGAAAAGAGGATGTTCTGCATGGTGGAGGTGGGTTTTCATATTCACACAATGCAAATAATTTGTTTGCTTCACTGAGAGGTTTGGGAGAAGGTAAGGAAGGTGGGAAGGACAGGGAGCAGCTGTGGTGGACTGATGTCTATAGGGATATAGTAAAGTTTCATATTTGGGGCAATAAAGCTGTAGGCACTGTAAGCAGGATGAATAGAAGAGAACAGGATTAAGATTAGCATAGGAGATGTAATCCAAATTATGGCACAGTAGCAGGAAAAAACACAAAAGCTTTTAAACCTGTTATGTCTGGCTTCGTATATATTTAATGATGACGTCCTTCCATGAGTTAAGCTTGATGCTGCCATACTTAACATAAAAGATGACAGGGCTAATGCATCTTAGAGTTACAGTTTCACGAAGGTGGAAATAAGCAAGAGTCCCTTCTTTTTGTTTTCCCAGAAATCCACTGATGCATGTCTTGACAATCTCAGAAATGAATCGTAAGATTTAGTTCATAGAAAATGACTGGAAAATACTGAGCAAACTCAGTCCTCACCTGTGGCTGACCAAATGCACAACACTGTAAAGGAGTAATTCAGAGATTGGCTGGTGTTGCTCTGAACTATCAGAAGACTGAGTAAAGCCTTAAGATTAGGGTTGTAAGATAAATAAGTGTTGAGGACTGTAGAAAATACCACACCGAAGTGGCATTAAGGATGTGAAGTAAAACACTCAGAAGTCATGAAAGCTTCTTTTGCTCTTTTTCATTGTGTCCTTGTTGCTTGATACAAACCCATAACTTTGCCAAGGCTTCCTTGCCATAGTGGAGACAAGACACAATGCCAAAGGATCTCCAGAAATTGTGTTATCTCTTCTCATTGCTGCAGTCCCATGAGAGCACTACAAGGCTCCACCTGGGAGTGCACGCTTCCTGAGGGGGCATTGTCAAGGCATTATTTTAAAACCAGGGAATAAAAGGGTATTTTCACTAGAACAATGCTATCCATGCACGGCTTCCTAGGCTGCATTTTACACTTAACTACCTGTGTTGCTGAAGGTGTCCAAGACCTTGATTCAAACCCAATGACAATTATTCCCTTTGTTTCAAGGTCAACACTGATCTGGCCAGCATCTCAGTTGTGTGCAACCCTCAATGACATCTAAATCTGACCTTCTGTTTCAGCTATTTTATAGAGCTTTAGGCCTTCTCTCCCATAACTCAACAGGGCTTGAAGAAGATGGTGGGAGGCTCAACACGATTCCTGTTCATTTCTTTACTGTTCCCAGTTTTTACTTTTTTCTTCTGTTTGTTCTGATCTGATTTCACTTCAGGTTTTATTTTCCTCTCATGAGTAGTGATTCAAAGCAGGAATAATTGGTCTGATGTCATCTAACAGATTCTTTCTTTCATTTACCCTGGTTTTACTCTAGTTGTTTTTGTGAGGCTTGGAGTCTGTCCTTTTAATGTTTAACTCCTGAATACCCTGGTGATGTCCTTTATATAAATATTACTAATAAACAATCTGGAGCACATTTTTACATAGAAACTGCAACATGGAAAATTCAAAACAAACTTCTCCTTGAAGTTCCACTTTTTAAGTTCCAGACGGTCATGAGTGCAGTTGACAGCACTGCGCAGTTCCCATCACTTGTAGGGAATAGAGTTCTTCAGAAACTGAATCATAATTACAGCCCTACTAAGCTCTGAGTCAGCTTTCCTGATGTAGTTGGGAAAATATAAGATGGAGATACAAAGCCCTGCTTTGCACTGGGGTTCATATCCTGAGGTGGTGCCTAGAAGGTTGAAAGCAGTAAGGAGCTTGCCTAACATGAAAACCAACCTTAATTCAGGTAGTGGCAGCACCTGAGCCTAAATGGAAAGTGAACAAGCATCGCCTGAGTAGTGTTGTAGGGTCATGATAGTTTCATCTGCAAGTTGGCAAAGGAATCTCATGCAAGCTGTAAGAAACAGCATGTTATTCCTTAGTGAGACCATCCTAGCACAGAGACCTAGACTTACTTGAAGGTACCCTCTACAGCAAAAGGTAATTTTAGCCACAGAGCACATTGAGAGCAAAGAACAGCTTCTTCTTCTTTGGGAAAATTACCCAGAGCTCACCTTCTTCTTCACAACACTGGGGGACAGTCAGGTGGAGCTGCCTGTCTCTATAGGAATAAATCACATAACCATAGAATATGCTGAGTTGGAAGGGACCCACAAGGGTTATCTAGTCCAGGTCTTAGTCCTGCACAGGGCCATTCCCAAGAGTCACACCATGTGCCTGAGTGTATCATCTAAACACTTCTTGAACTCTTGGCAGGCTTGGTGTTGTGAAACAGGCTAGAGCCTGCTCTGGCCCTGAAAAGAACTGGCAGCACACAGCTCGTATCTGCATGCCTGAGGACATCCAAAATACGATATCCTCATCTGTAGAGCTCATTGGGAACAGGCTGTTCGAGAGCAGCCTCATCCCCTAAACTGTACTGAGGCATGTCTGGGAAAGCATCATTTGGGTTAAACAGCAATTAAACAAGTGTGGGTGATTTTAAGGCACTCCTCAGGCCCATGAATTGATCCTGTATAGTTCAGTGGTATATACTATAGCTGCTGTGACCCAGCTAGTCTGAAAAGCATATAAAACTGATCTCAGAGTTCAACACATTACCTGTGTAATAAAAACCATACCAATCTCAATTATTTCTCTCGAAGAAGAATCAGCACTGACACAGATCCTTCAGTGTTCCTCTTTGAAGTAACCTGCCACGCGTCAAAAGTAACCCACAGACAGGCTCTAATTGTGAATAGAGTCCACATCCCCACCAACCCCATGTTGCGTGGCTGGCTGCCAAAACCAGGCTAATGTAATTAAAAGAAAATTGCCTCTCTGTGGGTTTTCACTTCCTTGGTCATAGCAGGTGCCTGTGCTGGGTGGTAAAATGCATCTGCAGCTGCTACAGCTGTTACTCTGGCACCGAAGCAAGTGTCCAGTTAAAACCCAGGAAGGGTATACTATGTTCAGCTTTTAAACCTTAGACAGCAGCCTGCCATCATTTCATTCCAGGGCATTTATTGAAATTAGCATGTGGTGGCTGGGGGATTTGCTGGGGTTTGTGCAAGCTTTTTTTTTTGCCTTTTTTTTTTTTTGAAGGGTAGAAGGGGATTGTTTTGAGGTTTCTCTTTAAAGCCCCTCTCTGAGGAAATTATCCAGGCCAAAGATGCTGCCAACCACTTTCCCTATAGAGATGGCTCTCGGTGCAGGGTGAGGTAATGAATGACACATGTGAAGAGCACCCGCTTAGCAAATACTGGGCCCACTGACAACAGTCAGGCATTTGGTGTAATTAGAAACCAGCTTGCTGAGCCAAAACGGATCGTCTGAGTCACCTTTAGACAGCCGAGTGCCAAAGCACTGTCTGCAGTGTAATTTGCTGGTCAATATTTTTTTACAAAAGGCTCCCTCTCGCTGCTGCTTCCGATGCCTTTGTTCGCTGATTATAAACTGCTTGCAAGGTGCAGTAGCCTGGCAGCTTCTTTGGCATCCAGTGATTTGCTTTGAGACACTTCTAAATCCACAGCAAAGCTCCTGGTTTTCTTTCAAGTTGTCATTCACTGGGGTGATGAGGGGCAGAAACAGAGCTCTAAAGAAAGAAGCTTCTAAAGACCTTTAATGTTGTAAGTAACTGAGATTATATAGAAAGAGGGAGAAGGAGAGAGACCTAGTCTATCGACAGAGCTGGAATAAAGCCAGTTTGAAAACATAATTTCCCTTTGAACAAAGAAGCTTTTGCCCTCTACACCCTGCACTTCTACAGTCATTGAATCAACAGTTACCATTATAAGGCAGCAGGTTTTTTCCTCCATAATCAGTGCAGAGATAGAGTATTATACTTAACATTAGAATAGTGTCTCACCTGTGTCATTCTGATGTGTTGGTTCAGCTTGCTTGTGCGGTACAGCCTGGGAGATGTAAATAAGTGGAATAAAAAGATAGCAGCCAAGTCTTTGGCTATGACAGCTCCATTTCTGTGCAAAAAAACCCCAACCTGGAGTGGAGGAAGAGCAGTCAGGAGAACAGCAAATGGGGCCTCTGATGACCTCCATTCTGCTCTTGCACAGAAGAGCTGAAATGTCCTTCCCATCAAAATAACAAAAGAGAGCAACACTGTGCATGAGTAAAGCCAGGGGATAGAGGAGCCTTCAGCAGTTACAACAGCTGTGTCCATCAGGAGCTGGCTTCACCAACAGGCCCTTGTTTGTAATTGTATGGGAAAGATGACTGGCTTGGAGTTGGGAAGAAGATAATAAAACTGTTCCATTGGGAGTGGATGTTGTTACACCAACAGCATTGTAGGAGTGGTCTTCAGTGAAGGAGTAGATTCTTTCCTCTGCAGAGCACTCTTTCAGAGATTTTTGCCCTACCTGTGTTCATCAGAACAGCTCTTTTTATTGTAGGGGCTGACGTTGAAACTTCACACCCTTTCTGTGGCCGTGTCCTTCTAAATGCCTCCTGCAGGGACAAAGTCCCAAATTTTGCTTTGTTCCCTCCAGAGGGTTTCTGGAGAGCCATGTTTGCCACTCCAGTAAGGGATTTAGAGTTGAGGCTTTGCCTCCTTCATACCTTCTCTTGAGACTGAAAAATGAACATGACCCCTCTGCTAATTTTTGAGCCCTTATCAAAACATGACACTGTGAGGAATCCTCAAGCACGTAACTGTCCCACAGTGTGCAAGAGAGCCTCATATACACCCAGTGAAAAATAGACATACAGAACTGGATTCCAGTATCACAGTTCAACAGTATCTCAGGGCAGGGAAACCATGTGAAAACATACTCTGATTTTATCCATGCCACAGACACTGTGGGCCCAACCCAGCTGCTGAAACACATATGATGGGCCACCCAGAATCTCCAGGTGCATCCAAGACCACATTTTAAGGTTGACCCAGGACTTCTGGTAGAAGCAGGCGTGTGGAGGGGCATCTAGACATCAGACAGGACCTTTAGGACATCTTACATGGTTGTAAGTTCCTTATGTTTATACAACCTTTTACTAACCCTAACATTTTATCTTAAAACACACAAGTTAGGAAAAAAAAGATTTAAAAAAACCAAGAGTCTAACGTGCTATCAATACCTGAGGTCTCGGTGTTACATGGACAGTTTGGGCAAAATACTGTACTATTTGAACTTGGAAAGTGGTTTCTAAAGAATTATGCTGCTGAGTGGCTGTTTTTACTGTTGAGATCCACATTCTCACAGCTCAATCTCTAGAAGTTGTTTTGAGTCTTCGTCTTTGTAAGCATTCACCTCTTCTTGAAAGCCATTAGGGCACTGCAAGTAGATCTTAGGGACTGCAGAAGAAGTGTAGTTTGCTGAAATTTGGTTTTCAGTTGTCTCAGGAACTCTGGCTTTGTGAAGAAGAAAATCCTGTAATTTTTGCTCTTTTACTGATTTAGTCTTACAGACTATTTACACGCTGCTTTTATTTTATGCTTATGCACTGTGTGCTGAGCAAAACCTGCAAAAGGTCTAATCTGACAGCACAAGAGATGAGGTAAAAATCTTCAGGCAAAACAGCTGAATCTAGAAATTGATGTTGAACTTTCTTGACTTACAACATCATCAGGAAAACCTGAAAACAATCAAAAACTTCTCAAACATTTGTTTTTGACATGTTGCAAGTGAAACTTTGATGTCCTTTTAAAATAACCTTTCACATTGAAATATATTTGTATTTATATTTTTAAGATTAAAAATTCTTTCCAAATGAGATTGAATGCTTAATTTTTGATTGTCTTTTTCCTTATCTGTCACTTTTTCAATGTTTAAGTTCAGCAAGAAAACAAAGAAATTGACTGATTATTCACTTATATAATTGTTGCCTAGCCTTCAAGACCTTAAATATGATCATTTTCAGGCTTTTCATGGCAAAATCAGAGATGTTTTCTGGGCCCTTATGAATTTTTGTTTTCATTGCTTGAGACAAATGAGTGGTGAATATAAAAGCTGTTCTGATTTTTCCCACTTTTGAAAAAAAAAAAAACCAACCCCAAACCTCTATTTGCACATGAAGTACAGATTCAAAGCTTGCACAGATAATTTACTTGAAATACTTTTTCCTAAAAACTTTGTTGACACATAACCTGCAGTATAAAACACTAGATACACTGATGCAGAACTTCAGCTAACACAGATCACTGCAGCACAGAGGACATTCATTGAGCTAATTCAGTTTGCCCCCTTTGGAAATTTTCTGGCTCATTCTTAGTTCTTGGTCCAAGTAACTTTGTGAATAAGTCCCTTAAATATTTCAGAAGTGGTCTATAAAGTTTTGGTTTATGTATTCAGAACCAGCATTGCATAGCTAATTCGCAACTTCTCCAAATAAAACAAAGTTCCTCTTTCAGGTTTTCCCAAACCTACTCAAAGGAAGCATTTTCCTTTTCCTATAAACTAGTAGCAATGGGACTTACATGGTATCAACTGGATTTTCGTCCTACAGGACCTAGGTTTTGGGCTTTGGGGTATAAAATAAAGTAGTGTTATGTGATATTATATATGTTTTATGTTATGTGATGTTATATTTGCAGTAAAACTCCGTGTATTGTTGATTTTTATTGACCTTACAAATGACAGATGGATCTTTGACATGAATATACCACATATTTTATTAGAAAATATAAAAATATTTCTCTTCATCAACCACACACAAAGATTTCATTTGGCGACTGAAGGAAAGCTCTCCAAAATATCTCCCTAAAAACTGTCTCAATAAATTGTTTCTAGAGCAGTTAATTGAAATTTCCTTTCTTGTAATTTTTTGTTTTGGATTAATCATAGCAGTTATTTTTCTGATATTTTCCAGCCAACTGTTGTAATCACCATGGTCTTGTTAGGTTATTTCCTTGAGAAAACGGCTGTTCCTTTTTTTCCCTGTAGAATTCTTAGAATGAAAACATCATTTTACTGTCAGCAATGTGATGTGTTTCAGGGGAAGAAACTAATGACAGGTCACGACTCTCTTCAAGCAGGAAAAACAAGCCTTCTCCAAAGCACAGAAAGGCAAGTTGATTGCCTGTTCAGTGTCTGGGGATATTTTCTAAAGTCAAAGGATACATGGTGTGATTGTCATATTCTTGCAGTCATGGAAACGCAGAGTGTCTTAAAAACAGTGACCTTTGGCTCTCCAGCTCCCTCTGAAACATCCTATAAGAGGGAGCCAAACTGAAGTAAATCAGTGCAGAATTCTAAATGCCTGATCACTCTCTGTAGCACTTTAAAGTTGGCTGTTCTACATTTCAACGATCAAATCTTTCAGATACTGTATATTCCTGGCCTACTGCTAACCTTGCTTTCCAAGCACAATATATGTAGTAGCTCCTCTCCTCTACACAAACACACACACACACACACAAACCAAGATTAGCTGGTGGTAATGTTACATGTTCAACACATGTTGCATGATTTGCCATCAGAATCCATGTACACTTTCCAAAAAAATGCTGCAGCACCTGCAGGGAAAATAACTGTACAAGGAAATGACAGGCTTGGGCTGATACACATTTAGGTCTGGCAGAAATGCTGATCCAAGACCATTTCATGGTCAGTTTAAAGTAGACCACTACAGTTCAGGACTCTCACCTCACTGAGGCTGGAGTCCCCAGGATGAAACATAAGCAAGTTCTTATCTCATAAATACCTAAACATGAGTAACAGAAGAAGTTGTAGTCTGTGTCTTCTCTATCCCCACCTACTCCCTCACCCATGGCTGAGTGCACGCTAAGCAAGATCATGTTACTGCCATTCCCAAATCATCTCACCTCCTGTGCCATGGTTCCTTCTTCTCAGGGCCTCCAACCTAGCAGGAGGGAGCTTGCTGTGTCCTGGTGGAGCAAAAACATGAATTGCTCTTATAAAAGGCATCCTACAGAGTTTGATCCAGGAGGTGATTATGGCTCTTACGAAAGAGCTGCTACGTTTTATGAGTCTTTCTGTTGTTCTTGGTCCATTTTCAGAAGGTTAGAATGGCATTTGTGCTTAACTGTTGGATGTTATAATTTAATGAGAATATTAACTGGTTCCTACTCACTGAAGGAAACATTGTGTATCCTGAACTGTTTTCACAAAAAGAGAGGGAAAAAACATAGCGCAGATGCCTCTATTCCATGGTCTCACTGGCAGGATAAGGGCAAAATCTGGTCATAACTAAGGGAGGTGGAGGCAGTTCTCTGCCAGCACGAGGTGGTGGTGTCTTTCATCATGTCCAGCTTGGTGCTACCTACATGGCTGCTGGCCAGGATCCCAAGAAGGCTGGAGAAAACCCTTGCACTCCTCCAGTTCTCACCTGCCTTCCCCAAGGGACCTACAGCCACCCACATACGTTGCCGCAGCCCTGTGCCAGGGTCTGCAGGGACTGTCGTGGTGAGCAGCCTGCAGCTTGCAGGAAACTGCATCCCCTCCTAAAAAAAATCTGCAGAACTAGAGCCACAGCTAAGAGCACCATCCTTGCTGGCATTATGCTGAGCGTAGCAATTCCTTTCTCACAGAGAAGCGCACAGAGATGGGAACGCTGCCGACAGCTGTTCAAAAACTTGTTCGTGCTGCTCAGTTTTCCCAGTTTTTCCACTGTGTAGTACAAAGACATGTGGTGTTTCTTTCTGCCCAAGTTAACTTTTTCTTTCTTTCTTTCTTTTTTTTTTTTTTATTTCTAGAATCCTGATCCCTAGTACTTAATGTCACGTAGCAGGAAATACTTCATGCCATTTATTCATTAACAGCTCTTGTTTAATATGTATTTGGGCTTGGTTCTTCCATTTTCAGCTGTTGCTAATTTTTTTTACTGGAGGAGTGACCTATATTTTTTTGGTGGAAAAAATGCAGTGTGGCAAAAATAATTAACCTCCTCTTCCAAGAATAAAGCTCTGTGAGACCAAGGAAGAATTGGTAATGTGTCACCATATACTGGTAAACTGTAGGTCCCAACCTAATGTCCATTATCTTAATACCCAGCAGCAAATAAAGTTCAAAGAAACAGAAGATTCAGCTCAGATGTTTTTCTGAACCTGCCAGACTAGGCAATTTTCTTGCACTCTCTGTCTTTCCACCTATCTGAGACTCAGACCTCAGTTGATCCTCATCTGTTAATCATGCCAGATTACGTGCTGGCTGAGTAATACATAATAGAAAAGCAAAACATTTCTGTTTGCTACCTTTGATCTGAACTCAAGTCTCTAGAGGGCATGAGTTACACTAGAGCTGGTCACCTGTTCCCTGAGTTATTCTTTTCCTAATTTAGTTACATATAAGGCATAATTCTATATCCAGGATTTTTTGGCAAAGGTAGTCTTGAGAGAAAGAGAACATCCTCTTGTCTAAAAACTTTTTTTATTATTTGTTTTACAGACTTTATTTCTTCTGCATAATTCACTTGAAGTCCCTTCTGGTGAGGAAAATCCTGTACATTTGCTTATGACTTTTGCAAGAGTAATTTCTTCAAACTGGTCAGACTGACTGACAAGAAGCCCCATCCAAGGCTGAGCATTCCCTGTCTCACAGTTACACAGAGCAGGGAGATACGCTGAACTACCAGACTTGCTTTGTTGCAGGTACTGCTATGAACATGAAATTCGAATTACTCTTTCTGAATCACGGAATCACAGAATGGTTTGGGTTGTAAAAGATCCTAAAGACCACCTACTTCCAACCTCCCAGCCATGGGCAGGGATACCTTCCACTAGACCAGGTGGCTCAAGGAACCATCCAGCCTGGCCTTGAACACTTGCAGGGATGGGGCATCCACAGCTTCTCTAGGAAACTTGTTCCAGTGCCTCACCGTACAGAATTTCCTCACAGTACAGAATTTCTTCCTAATTTAAATCTACCCTCTTTCAGTTTAAAGCCACTCCCCCTTGTCCTATCCCAATATGCCCTTGAAGGCAAAGCAGACAACTTTTTTTTTTTTTTTGAGACTAACCCATTTTGAGTAACCTGGGGTCAGTGAAATGGGAAATTTGAGGTTATGTGTCATCCTGAGTAACACTGAGCAGTTTCTTCTGAGGTGGAACTCAAGGGTCAAACCCTAATTAGCTTAACTGCAAACTCTTACCCCACATTCAAACAATTCGTTATTTAACTCTACCAAACACGAAGCTCTCAGGCACACACATGGCAGAATGTCACGACATGAGTGTCCCAGATGCCCTTTGGATATGCCCCATGCTCCAGCTGTCCATCAGGCTGAAGGTTTCCCTGGATGATTTACTCAGGACAGAGGTAACAAAAGGATTTCAGCTCAGTTTATTGCAACACCACTCAGCCTCAGTGCATATCCATAAACTTGGGGCACTTTGTTTGAACAAGCGTTGCTGTCCAGAGAATTTGTAATAAGGTACATAATAAATTTTAATAAGCTATAGCAAGCACGACATGTTTAAACACATGTTAGCAGTATGTCTAAGTGAAGTGTTTATATTTCTGTATGTCCAGTATTGCTATTCCAAATAAAATTCTATAAAGAAAAAAAATAGGTTAAAAAAATTACCAAATACATGCCTGATATTATTCTTCTATCTAGAGGAATTACTTTGAAAATATGTTTCTTGTTATGACATCAGGCTTATATCGTGCATTACAGTTTTCTGTGCCTGTCCAAAAAATGTTTAACTCTCAAGCACTTCTACAGGAATTGTGTGGATTTCTTTCTTGGTTTTGACAGGATTTCTGGTAATTTGTCCTTTATACTATATTCAACATAAAGAAAAATATCAGCTTCAAAAATATAGAAATGTTTCCAAATCCACTGATAATCATGGGTTTTTTTCTAATAATTAAGTATTTTCTAGGTCAAAGCTAACTGTGAAATTTTAAGAGAAGAGTAAAGAAGTCCCAAAATTTGAGTGGTTTTGTTCCTGCTTTTTTTGCCATTCCCTTTATTTTGTATGACCGTCTCTTTAGGGTATACTCTGGATTTTTTTCAGCATCTTTTTATATAAATTCTTGGTAGTCTGCAAAATAACAATAATTGTTGTATTGATCCTTTTTCACAAAACACCACCAGCCTCCACAGAAAAAAACTAGCCCTAACTTACATTTAGAAGTGAATAATTTAGTTTGGACAACAACATAGATCTTCATTTTCTAACATTTATTCCAAACAGAATTTCTCTTTGCTGTTCCTATAAGAGGGGATCTTATTGATGCATACCAGTAACTTAAAGGTGGGTGCAGTAGCAGCAGCCTAAGAGAGCTCAGGTAGGTTTACTTCACTGGTGGCCTTGCATGGATATCAAAGGAGCCATCCCTGTCACCTTAATCTTGTGATGGGTTTTGTATGAATGATGTCCAATCCTGCAGAGAAAATCAGCCCATGATTGACCAGCTACAAAATAGAGGGATTGTCCAGTTTTGTGTAAAAACTGGTGAATCACCCAAAAACTTTGGCCAAGCTGAGGGAAATCAAAGCTTATCTCATTGGTAGTTTGGCCTGTCCAGCTCAGTGAAAGCTTATATCAAATGCCAAACAATAGGTAACAATCTATTCTGCTAAGGTTTTGATACCACACTGAAAGAACTTCTAGATAGAAGAATCTCGTTTAAAGCTGCTTCAAATTGTTGGCAGAAAACGTTGCATTATTGATATTAAACATATTTTTGTTTTCTGATTTACAGCATGTTTCATTCCTCATGAAACTTAAAAGCCCAACTAAGCAGACACACTGAAAAACAAATGTCGCTAAAATGATTAAGCAGCCCACAGATGGCTTATATGTTCCTGTGTCAAAGAGACAGCTTTATAAATGAAGCATGCGTGATAACCATTTATGTTTCATTAAAAAAAAATGCTGAGCATTTTTTAAAGCAAATATGCTTTCAAAGAAAAACACTGACCAACTTGACGAGGAGATTTAACAGTCAAGAAAGCCGTCTAGCCCAGATGCTCAGTAGCAGCTGTAACCTTGTGAAAATTGACCTATAACATAGCCACAGGGTTCTTGATTCCGAGAAGAATCTTCTCTTTAAGAAAATTGATTTGCTTTAAAAACCTTGACCCCTCACTATTTTTCATCCTCCATCAACCCCCGGGGCCCACTGACCTCACTGCAAGAAGTCATACGCGTGAGACACCCCCCTTCAAATGACTGCAAAGATTTCCATGTAGGGTTTGTTGGTCCAAGGTTCACAGCAACAAATCTTCCCTTGTTCTGCTGCAAGATTAAGTCAAGATGACTGACATAATTGGCCAAACAGTTTTCTAACTGGCTTTTTACTTTTGAGATGACCTCTGTTTCTCCCATTCGTCTGCTGATTACAGGTCAATAATACTGTCAAGGAGAGATAAAATAATTTTGTCACTTAGAAATATTGTAATGGGATAAAACCCCTGGCTTGTCACATCACTAAATTTGAAAAGATAATTGAGCTGTCAATTTAAATATCAAGTGAATGCCTCCATGCAAGCAGTGTTAATAAAAGCCAAAAGGAAGGTAGAGATGAGCTCAGCTGGCAGGTGGGGGGGGGGGGAATTTTGCCCAGTAGATGGGATAATTCTCTAAACTTATTATGAATTTATCTGAGCTTCTTGTGTGTACAAGACTACACTGGGTGCATTTATTTTACTAATATTTTTTTCATGCAATCCTTGAACCAGCCACAAGTGGGAGATGATCTTTATTGGGAATGTCATTTCAGCCTGTCACCTTCTGCACCTATCAGAAGGTATGGAGACATGAAAAAATCAGTTTATTGCCAATTTCTTTTTACCTCTTTCTAGTGAATATTCCTTTCAAAGGTCACTTGCTTATTTGTATGTTAAGACAGTTGCCAACTTTTATTCCTTGCTGCCCACAAAAACATTCATAGAAGTCAAATTTTGTTCCAATGCCTAAGGCAGTGATTACTATTAATGCGCTGAAGTGATTGACTGAATCATTGAAGGCTTGAGGGAAAATGTTTGCACTGTATTTCTGTTACTATTTGCTATATGTGCTCTGCTGACTGTACTTGCCAGGCTTTTGCATTTATTAACTGAGTTCTGTGATGTGCTGGGCCCTTCATTTTGCTTTTGAATCGCCCTCAGTTCTCCTTGGCAGATCCTGAGTGTCCTGAGTGTAACACCAGTATAAACAAGAAGCAACAAACTGGACTGAGAACATCAAACTGCACTGAGATTACACAGGGAATTCTCAGCTCTTTTTGGATTTTCCAATCTCAACTGGGAAGATGTGCTGTTGTCCTCAACCACAATGAGTGCGATCCAAAAACAGGATCTGTGGAGCAAGAACCAGGCTGGTATATTTAAAGGATTTTGTGGCTGGCTCCAAAAGTTTCATAGAGATTAGGAGTTTAGGGTTGGCCACAGTGGTAGTAACGTGGAGTAGGAAAGAGAAGCCAATGTTTTTGCCTATGAGCAGCACCGGGAGAAGAAGAACAAATTTGCATCATGGGACAGCCAACATTTATAAAGCCAGCAACCAAACTGTGGCTCCTATGAATGAGTTATAGCCCATCTGAAGAACAACATCATTGTGGAGAGGCATGAATGAAAAGGCTTTTTCTTTGTGGAAAAAGAAGTGCATATGGGGGTTTACATGAAAGAGAAGATGAAGTCTGCACCATTTATTTGGGGCTGATGATACAGATATGAGTAAACCCTGTTAATTTCCATGGTACAAGATAACTGAAACTCAGAGGTATACTTGATCAGTCCCTAATCAAAGAGAAGTTCCCAGGAGACTTCACATTTGTAAAAATAATCCTATTGGACATTTTAACTATAAATGTATCTTCTTCACTTTCATGTTCAGCTTTTCGATGTGGGGGCAGATTTTAATCAGTGGTTTTACAGCTCTTTGGGACATAGAGACTTTTGTAGCACCTCATGGATTTTGTTACACAAAGTTTTCTTTGTGCATTGGAAGGCTGGAGAATTGGCTCCATGTGAGCCTGTAGAGTTTACAAAACCTGCAAGCACTAACCTCTGTTGGCTTCTCCTGCAAAAATAAATGTGAGCCTGGAAACCTACGATTCTGACTTGAAACAAAACCCACAGATATATAAAATGGTCTGAAAGAGGACTGCCTCGTCTAGTAGTGGTAAATACCAAGTATCAAAAGTCTTAAATCAGCCTCCAAAACCTTGAAGTTATTGGTAAAGTCATGTTCTGCTAAATAAGTAAAGAAATCAGTTTTGGGTTTCTTTGACTGCTTTCTGTTTCTGGGCCATTTATGACAACACTTTCAAATTCTTCTCTTCAATTAAGACATCTGGAAACACTCTTTTTTTAAAATAATAGCTTCATATTTTATAATCTGGTGACTCAAAGAACTGAAGCTTTGAAAACCATGATATGCCAACCTTGTCATTCATTCAGATTCACTTATAAAAGGTACTCAGTGTGCAGGACAGAGAAGAAGCAGATCCTGACCTGCTCAGTGATGTAAATAACTGTCTCTTCCTTTCTGGAAGTAAGAGCTAGTTAAATTGGAGAACAAGGAACCCTGGTGTACTGAGTAGCTTTTGGCCCTGAAATGGTTATTATTGTAACATGTGAAACTGCATCAGCTTCTCAGTACATCAGAAAGGAGATCACAGTTTAAACCTTTCTGAATACAGCCACAGCTGAGGGAAGCAATTAAGGCACTTTACTAGACTGAAAAGATTTTGCTTTTCTGTTGCTCTTCTGTGTACCTGCATTTTAAAACTGAGGACTGTGTGTAGATGGGCACTGTATTCCTTCTGACTGATTGTAAAGAGGAGAAATGCTCTCCAGCCCTGTTTGTGTGTGTGTGCATGTGGGGGTGTGGGAGTGTGTGTGTGTGCAGTTGCATTGCATCAGATCCCTAAATCTTTGTGCAAATCCACATCTGGACCACTGCCTTTGCATTTATACATTCTTCTCCCTGATTTTAAATATAGATATTTTCGTAAGCAGGGCTATATGCTTTGTCCCCCAAAGATGAAAGAGATAAAAAGTGAGAAACCACTCCAGCCAAAGGAGCAATCTGGCAGCTATCTGTGGTCTCACAGTGCCAGGATTCAGTTCTGGTCCCCTCACTTAAAAAAGGACATTGAGGTGCTGAAGTGTGTCCAGCGAAGGGCAACAAGTCTTGGGAAAGGACTACAGAACATGTCTTGTGAGGAATGGCTGAGAGAACTGGCTTTGTTTAGTCTCGAGAAGAGGAGGCTCAGGGGGAACTTCATTACTCTCTAGAGCTCCCTGAGAGGAGGCTGTGGTGAGCTGGGGACTGGTCTCTTCTAATGTGCCTGCATTGAGAGGACCAGAGGAAATGGCCTAAAGCTGAGAGAGGAGAGATTCAAATTAGATGTTAAAACTAATTTTTTCACTGTTAGGGTTGTCAAGCATTGGAATAAGTTGCCCAGGGAGGTGGTGGAGTCTCAGTGTTTAAGAGGCATCTGAATCTGGCACTGGGTGCTGTAGTTTAGTGTTTAAGGGGTTACAGTGGTTGTGATGGACTTGATGATCCTAAACATCTTCACCAACCTTCAGGATTCTCTAAGTCTATGATCTCTTTTTCTCTTTTAAAACAAGGGGAAGTTTGTGGTGAGGGAGGGCAGCCTTCATGGTGGCTCCACAGTGGTGAGAACCAAACAAGGCTGTTCCCTACCCCAACCTCCACTGGGCAGGCACGAGGTCTGCTGCAGTCATGGATGGCACTTTCCTCCTGCAAACCCAACCCAACTCTTTATGCTGCTCTGTGTCAGTGGCTTTCCTCCAGCCCCAACTGCCTTTTCAACATTTCTGGCTTATTGGAATTTATCTGAGCATTTGAAGCTACTAGTTGCAATCCAAATGCCCTGGTGAAAGGTGTTTTCAAGGTGGCCATTTTGGACAACATGTCGGTGTCCCTGCCCGTGACAGAGGGGTTGGAACTAGATCTTTAATGTCTCTTCATGTTACTTCAAACTCAAACCATTTTATGATTCCACAATTCTCCAATTCTATGAAATAGCAGTTTTTGTGGTTGGCACAACAGCAGCTCCCAGAAACGCCACTGGTAAAGGACTGACCAAAATAATAATGCTTGATTTTTTTTATTAAAGAAACATATACTTACAGCTAGCATCCTCCCTAACCAGCCTGTGTATTTCCAGTCATCTTCAGATCCTCATGATTTCAACAACTTTTTGTGCTGCCAACACAAGTTTGGTCCCAGCGTAGATGATAACCTGGTTTCAAACCCTTGGGCTCCATCTCGTCGTTTCTTTGATGTCACAGTTGCCTTACCTTAGAAGAGGAGCCTTTTTCCAAGCAAACCACAGAGAAAATAATTAAATCTCAATGAAGTCACCCTCTCTTTTTTCCTTGAAGCCCACTCACATCCGAAAGCTGCACAGTGAAGGAATTAAAAGTTATAGGAGTTGTAGCTTCTTAAATGAAGATTTATTGTATTAAATACAGCAGGGATAATCATTAATAAGGTATTCGTTTGCTCTGGAAGAGCCATGGGAACCAGCAACCCCTAAATAATTACCTTTGTTCTAATACTGATGTACTTTGCAGCTGCAGAAAAATGATTTACCTTCTACACCTTAATTTTCTCCTCAGTATTACGAATATTGCATATTCAGTACTGCAATGATGGAGTTGCATTTTCTTGCCTGCTGGAAGACAACAGGTCACAGTGTCTTGGAAAAAGTGAAATAATGGTCTGGCAAAAATGAAAAATATTTTTCTTCTAGTGTCAATTACCTTTCTTGTGTGGGAAGCTCTTCTGTCACCCCTTCTTTTCAATGTTATTTATTTTCTATACAAGATCATAAGCTGATCACACTGAGCCTGGATTCACTTCACTTAACTTTAACCAACTAAAAATGAATTCTCCATCTTACACAGATCCCCAGGCTCTCTTTAATAAAAGAAAGAGATAGACAGCTTGTTTTAAACGTCTGGGTGGACTACCTTCTGGAGACTTCTGTCTGTCTCCACTGGTCACAGGGTTTTGAGATGGTTTTGTTTGGGTTTGAGATGGCCAAAGACAAGTTCCAGTTCTCAGAGTCTAATTTGGAGTTTTCTTGAAGTCTCTAAGCACTGAGCAGCATATGATGCTTTCTTAAAGATCCTAGTCTGTGATCAGAGGTCCCTAGATTCTTTTCTGAGAAAAAATAGCATTAACTCCTCCTCCCAAAAGATTGTTCAGAGCCCCCCATGATTTGTGGCAATGCAGAGACTGTGCTTTGGTTTCTGTACAGCAGTGAATTTCTTTCACCATGAAATTCAAGTCAAGAACTGTTCATGTGCCTACATACACACACTCAAACCATATTAAAAATGGACATTGGCTGTATAACAATGCAGCCACATTTGCCTTTCTAGTGGTCAAAATAAAGGAGGACTCAGGGTACAGGGAAAGACTGGAGAAGCTGGTAGCGACCCACAACTGCGTATCTCCGAGTCAGCATTTAGATCACACAGCAAGGCTGAGAGTAAAAACTCCCACCACCTGACAGCTGCTTGGCAGCTTTTGAGAACTGAGTCATCACACCCTGACCCAATTTCTAGCAGACAGGTGTCCCGACCACAAAAACCACCATCACAGGTGTCGCTGTTGTAGGTAAGGTCAGCGGAGGGTCCATTAACTGATTCGTTAGCAATCGAAAAAGTCAAGGGGTTTGTCTTTTCTACCAAGCACTTCTCTTGGGTAAGTTTGACCTGTGATTTGCTACGACCAAGTCTGATGATTTACATATTTTTACTTGCATTAAATATGTCGAGCTACATCTCCATTTGATAAAAGTTTTTTCACTAAATCTTTGCTGCGAATGTCCTAGAAGCAAAATTTGGACCAAGAGGCAGAGCCCTTAAGTCTTAAGAATATAGTCCTCTCTGTGGACTATTACAAAGACAAGGTTACTTACAGCTCCAGGTTCTGATGTTAGCCAGTGTTGTGATACAACCTGAAATGAACAGTTTCCTGTGGTAAGATCTGTATATTTGCCTGGATATTGGGAATTAAATGACATTTACTCCTAATGCACCTGAAAATTTTGGTGAATGAATATTTCTCTTCCTTTAGATGATATACCTTTAGCTGCTGTGCAAGTCAGCACAGTCCCATGGAAGTCAGCATCCCTACTGTGGCCACAAGTGTGACCCCAGACTTTTAATACGTGGTAGGAATCCAGCACAGCTGCCTGAACTGCCTGGGACTTCACATGCAATCTGCACATAAACCTGCCTTTTCAAAGGCAGGCTTTCTAATAAAACAGCCACTGTTGACACAAATAATCCCACATTTCTGATTTGCATAACCTCTAGAAAGCTGGATAGCAGAGGAAATAAGCAATAATAGCAGTGTAAATGACCATAAGTGAAAGCATATCAGTTACTGTGTGCCAGTTCAGTCTGTGAAGCTCAGTTTATGCTGGTGGCAAAAATGAGAGGAGACATTATGTCTTCATAAAAGCTTGACCTCGAGTGCTTCAGAAGACAGAAGAGACTACATTCAAGGCAAAACAGACTTTCTGTGCACAGTTATTCTTTAAGGGGCTTTGCTAGGGTTCACATACACACACCCTTTGCTTATGAAATGGGAGAGGAAAGGAGCACCAAACAAGTGAATGTGTGTAGCTCAGCAGCCCCGGCTGGCCCAGTTCCCAATATATTTTCCTTGATAAACAGCTAATCCCTGAGTATAGTGTGGCTTGCATTCCTCCAAACTTATCATTAATCATGGAAAAACCCAAGTTTGTCCTTGCACTGTGTGAGTGCCTATGAACAGCTCCTTTGATAAGAGTGTTTTTACATGCCTGGAGGGATTTAGCTTTTTGGACCTCTGTCCTGTAAGTAGTAGGCGGACCTTCCTTTGCATGTGAGTCTGCTTTCATTGCTGGTCTCAAGTCTCAGAGAATTAGCAGGGATATTTGAAATGAGAAGTTGTACCATGCTTGTGTTCCTCCATTGTATTTGTGCTGTTTCACAGCACTTGTGGCATGGCATAGACTTATAATTATGCATTGTCAGCAGCCAGAGGGAAGACAAGGGGACAGAAGAAGGGAATTCCTAAGTAGAAGAAGGGCAAAATGCTATCTTTTAAGTGGCAAAATATTTAGTCACACAATTTTGTTTCTTTTTATTATGGAAGATGAATAGAGTAAAGTAATAAACTATTTACCGCTTTATCTTATACCTGACCAAGAAATGGGAGGAACAGACAGCTGTAGGTCTTTTCCCCAAGTAAGGAACAGACAAATTGCCTTTACAAAAAGCAGCTATTGGACATAGACATAAATTATATTGTGAGTTTTTTCCTAATGAGAGTAGTTAACACCAAACATGTCCATAGTTTATCAGACACTTTTGAACCAGGCTGGCTTATTTCAGTGACCTGGTCTGGCCTTGTATATGGGAAAGATGAAACCCTGACTATATGATGGAAGCCCAGTAACTTTCAGCTGACAAAATATTTCATGTCTTTTACAAAAAACAGTCAGGCCTCATTTGAAATAGGCAAATCTTCATACCTTCAACTATGATTCTTATTAAGAAAAGAAAGACATGAAAGGTCTGTTTTGGAAGTTTCTAATCTCAGTTTTTGGTCTATGATTCCTATCTACTACTGAGATAAAACAACTCTTTACCAAAGCATGTTTTTAACCTTCTGCAAGTATCTATACTATTTAACTTAGTGTTAAACACTTCTGTTCAGAGGATAACTTAAACCATACAGTTTCAATAGGCATTTGTAGACCTGAAGAAAGGATTCTAAGAAGGTAGTCAAGTTTAAAAGGGTTTAAAGTTTAAAATTTAAAATGGGCAGAATTCATTTTAAAGCTAATGAGTGTGAGAAAATACTCATGCTGATCACTGAACCTTCACCTGCATTGATGAGCCTTCATGCAAGGAAATTTAGGAAGGTGGCATCTCAGAAAAAGAGAGCTCATGGCACATGCCCTCTGAACAGCCACCCCTCTCCCTGCTCTGGCACAGACACAAACATTTACCCTTGCATGGGCTACTCAGTTTATGACCCACAGAGACAAGAGAAAACAACTGCACCTCCTCAGCTCACTTCCCACAGAAAGCAAGGAACAGGACTAGAGCCCTACCAAGGGAATGTCCGGTGTGACTTTCCCTCCTTGGAGACCGCGTGAAGCAAATATGATACAGGAATTCTCCGAAGTTCCAAGACCTGGAGCAGTTCCCGACCATTATGAATACAAGGTGGCCTCTTCACACAGTCATTCTTCAATTCCACCAGAGATTTGGCTGCAAAGAGGCAGTTTAAATAAGAAATCAGGTCCACTGATTTTCATCTTTTAGAATAAAAGCAGATATAGAAAGAAAGCAATGGAATAGACAATAAGCAGGGAAAAGTTACAGAGTAAAGGTAACATTCTGTATTTCTCCATTGTTCATTTTCATATATATATATTTTAGGATTTGTTTCTTAGTGAATTTTTGCAAGAAAATGAACAGTGATGTGTAGGGTGTTTGGTCAGGTGGTATGTGAACAGGCCTGAATAATACTATTTTAGTGAAACCAGAATTAAAACTATCTTTCTAAAACGGAACACTAAAAGCAAACCAGATTTTCAATGCATAATTTTGCGTACCAGTATAATGGTTTTAGTCATTATAAATGCAAAAAAACCCAGTTACTGGGAGGCAAAAGGTCTCCCAAGGCTCTGGTGGCAGATCCATGGAGGTAGCTCTGAAAGCAAGAGTAGGGTGGTGAGGCACTGGAACAGGTTTCTCAGAGAACTTGAGGCTGCCCCATCCCTGGAAGTGTTCAAGGCCAGGTTGGATGGGGTTTGGAGCAACCTGGGATAGTGGAAGGTGTCCCTGCCCATGACAGGGAGTTGGAATTAGATGGTCTTTAAGGTCCCTTCCAACCCAAACAATTCCATGATTATGAGATAAGGGAATGCAGAACTGCACACTCCTTTGCACCACACAGTAACTTAATTACCCCTTATAATAGCAATTTAACTCATAGAGCCACACCTTTTGCCACAAGAGCCACATGACTGGCATAAGAGAAATAATTTGGAAAAAATTCTCAACCAGGATGAAAGGACACTTTGTGCAGAAAAACAAGTATATGTGGGCTTGTCCCTGCTCTAAGTTTTTTTCATTTTTGGGCAGTATTTTCCAACCTTTTGGAATGGAGCTGACCAGAATATATATTAATTTCTGGATATCTTGGAAGAAAATAAAGGCAATCTCAGAAGTATCTATTTCCTCTGGATTAACTCCTGGAGCCTGGTAGACTCCTGTCAGCCAGTTCCAGGCTGGAATAGTCATTTAACTTTCTTTTTAAATTTAGGAAGTTCCAGAATTTGGGAGTTGGAGAAAATCAGATCTTTGATTTGATGTCCAACAGGACAGGCCACGCAAGTAGATGAGCTTGTTGGGCACCAGATACTTCACAGCCTTCTGAAGATGGGTCTGGGTTTGTTTGTGCTACTGACACGTCTAGGAAATGGAAGCAAATCCCCACTGCTCACAGTCCCCAAACTCTTGTGACAGACCAAGAAGGACAAATCAGAGCATGGAACAGGAACTGGCAAATACACCTCCAGTGTCAGCCTCAAATTTGCTGCCAGTGAGCAACTGTCAAAAAGTCATTATAAAATACCATAACTCTTTACCTCAGGGCTCCTCAGGAGAGAGAAAATATAGCATTTCCAGCAGCAGAGAGATGTCCTTGGGGAGGATAAAGGTCTCAAGTCATTAGAGTCTATTGACATAAGTTATCTTTCCAAAGATATCCAAAAAAAATTTGGATGTGGATTTATTGGCATGAGTAAAAACACTTTTCTCAGGACTTTATCAGCAGTGGGTTTTTTCAATGTATTTCCACAGGGACATGTTAAATTATACATATTTATTTCATATGTGTGTATAAATACATTTGCACGTACACATACAGTACATTCATTTATATACATTGTACCTGTATGCACGAGCATGTCTTGAGTGTGGCTTTTGTCCTAAAAAAAAATCCATTACAAAAATGGACCATGTCTAAACAAAATTAAATTAATACATGTGATCTAATTAGAAGAATAAAAGCAAACATGACAAATTCTAACCAGAGTGTAAATCCAGATTCTAGTTATATTTGTATGAGCACTAAAATAGTCCTCATATTTCTGAACAGAAGCATAAGGAAAACTAATCAAAGGGAACAGCTAAGAAATGACTGCTTTAAAATTAATTTAATTTCAGAATCAGGTTAAAAAAAATGTTTAAATTAGCAGAACATATAGAAGTATGCCCGAATTTCACATGAAAAGTATATACATAGTAAATATATTAGAAGCAGTCCCATAGTGGATCACCTAATGGAAACCTGTATTACAGACACTCTGGTAAATTCTGAATCTTATTATCTGTGGTCAATATTCAGACTACCTACTGTGCACACAGTACATATGGAACTGTGGGGCTCACTGCCACAGGGTGTAGCAGGAACTAAACAGTCTCCAGAAAAGGATTATACAACCACATAAACTCAGTGGACTGGATAGTCCTCAGCTGAGGTGCCCCAAACTGTCACTGACAGAAAACTGCCATCCTAAGGGAATGTTTGTGGACATTCAGAGTTAAGGTGCTTTTAGATGCATTGCCCTTTTTGAGTGTACTCCAGATAGCTTTTGCATTTGCACCTTTTTTTCTTTCACTGCTAAATCAAATGGTTCTTTGTAGCATATTTTACCCTTGGCCCCTTACAGCTGTTGGATACTGTAATGTCCCATGTTTACATCTTGTGCCCTACATGTGTCTAAACTCATGATACATTTTTCATAAATGAATAGTTGAGATTGGAATAAGAAAAAAAAAAAAAAAAAAAAAAGGTCTAAATTTAGGCTTCTAAACCTGAATGTTGGCACCCAAATAACTGGCCAGCTTTCCAAAAGCCAAGCCCCTGGAAATTTCCAGTAAGCACAGTTGCCATACCAACGGCTGTCAGCACTCTTGCAAAAGCAGGTCATGTATTTAGGTGCCAAAATGAAGCAAGAGGGGTCTAATTTCAGACTTTTTTTTTTTTTTTTTTTAGATCTGGCCAAGAGCTCTGATGATAATTGAGAACAGTTTCACCTCTGCTGCCACCCTCCAGCTTCTCCAACTGGAGTCACAAGAGAAGTTGCAAAAGAGAAGATGTCTGGGGAGGTGAAGCATGAGGTGGAAGCAGTCATTGCCTGTCTCTATCCTGGGGTGCAGGCTTTGAGCTAACACAGAGATATCCCACAAACTGATTTTGGGGCAAACAGCCAAAGAAGTGTGGGGCTGGGTGCAGGCTAATTTCCCTGGGCTAGAAGCAGGGTATGGCTCAAATCTGTGGGCAGAGGGGATGTTTGGTTTGTCATATTACAGCACTAAGCTTTGTGGGCCTGCCATGCAAGCAGGCATGTGGCCAGGTGCTCACCCACGCCCACCTTCATGCAATGCTGGCCAATTCCCCCTTGGAATCCTGCACTGCCCTGCTGCCAGCTCCAAGTCCCTCCTGCTGGGCATCAGCCAAGGCATTGTTGAAGGTGAGGACAAGTGCATCCCACTTGGTCCCCCCATCCCTTGGGGGTTTTGGGGCACAGCCTCTGTGCTGCCTCTGCCTCCAAATACCTACCTGACTTCAGGCAAGTCACTTAACCTCTCTGTCTTGAGGCAAAACAAAGATAACACCACTTCCTTCTCTCTACATTTTGTGTGTCTTCTTCAGCTCAGGTGTAAGCTCCTAAGGGCAAGGTTTGTCTTCTCAGCATGTTCAGTGCCTATCAAAACAGAGCCTTGATCTCAGCTGGGGCCTTGAGGCATGACTACAGTGCTGTTATTATCACTAATAACAATAATAACGAATGCAATCAGATCAAAGACACTGACTGTATGAGTCATTTTTTGGGGTAAAGTTAGTCATTCCAGAGAGCAATAGGTATATGTAAACTTTAGACACTGCCAAGGTTTCTCTTTTTTCCCACCATTTAAAAATTCACCCTTGGGAGGATGGGAGAGCAACATGATCTGAAAGGGTTTGGCCCTGCCAGTGTTTCCATGCGGATGGGCACTTGTGCTCACACGCCGACACTGCAAGGTTAATGCTGTAACTTTGTTCTCTATAATTCAGCTACGTAAATACCCTGTGTGGGTTTTCTGGATCATAGGTGAAACTCCTTTCCATATTGAGCCTTCTCTGGATGGAATTCAATCTCTGTCTTTGCCCTCAGTGGCACCTGTATGAAAACCAGACAACAGAACTACATGCCAAAAATTTATTTTTTCTTGTTAAGTGTTGCAGGTTTTAGTTGTTTGGTGGGGTTTTTTTTCTGTCCTTTTCATCAGTTGAATGAATCACAACAAAGGTGTCTTGAAAGGGAAAAAAGACATTGCATGAATGAATTACTTAGCAAAAACTTTGAAATGAGATTTTTCACCTGAAAGAAAGGGCTGGCAGCCAGCTGGATTACACAGGTGCAAAGTAAGACACAAGAGGGAGCTCACATAATAAATAATAGTGATAAACAACACTTTGAAAACAATTCAATCCTATGGAGAAAGGAAAATTAATAAAGCTTACAGTTCCTATTTGCTGTTGGTGTCCTCATCCCTGCAGTTATTGTCACAGGCTACTGGAACATGTTCACAGACAAGGACCTCAGTACACCACACTTTGCCCACAGAGAAGAAAGGCACAACCCAGTCACAAGAGCTTCTGGTCTGGGGGTAGCATGGAAGAGGGCAACTGAGCCAGGAGACGACAGAGAGACACTCTTCTGACAGACAGAAAGGGACCTGAGTTCAGAGCTCCTCCAGGAATTATTGTCAAATATTCAATCCATATTGCCGTTTTAAAATACATTTAAATATCTTATGTGCATTTATGTTGCTTGAGAACATTGGTTCATATTTAAGAGACAACCACATATACAAAAAATGAAAGGACTTAAAGCTGAGTCTACAACCCAACTGTTAGAGTTTATATGTGGAATCAGGAGTTTCATTTCTTTCCCTCAACTTTAGTTCACTCTGGTAACCACATTTCTCAGAACTTAGAGAAACAGTGCCCTTTTGAAAAATGCATTTGACAAATGCATTTGACAAACTCTTCCTTTTTAAGTGTTAATGTGATCCTTTCCACTCTTAAAGTTCTTGTGAAAATAAGGCAATATCTGTCAGTAACCACAATGGCCTTGTAGATCTCTATTGGCAGAGATCCACACTCCCTGCAGGTGGACACATGTTTCATGGTGCTGGACCTTGGGACTTTCCATGTACCAGCACACATATGTCTCAGCTCCTCTCCAAAAACAAACTGACAGAAAAGCAGAACAGCTGCAGAGCTGCCCTTTAAAGCAAGGCCTCCACATTATAAAGGCTCTGGGCATGTGTCATAATTGCCACCTGAAACGACGTTAGATAGTCATCAAAGGGGCACTAGTTTTGGGAGGACCCACACACAGATCTAGTAGATGGGCATTACCCTCTGTTATCCTTCAGCTCTGAAGAAGTAAGAATTATGTTGGACATTATTGGGGTTGGAAATCAATCACTGGGGTTGGAAAGGCACTAGTTCATATGCTGGTGTTGGTGGCCATAACAAGTATCTTAGACATCTCAGAAGTGCCAGGAACAGAAACAATATGTGTATTTCTTCAGAATCTCTTAGCAGAGATCCACAGTTAATGCAATTGCAAGGAGTGTACATTCTCTCACATGTCAGGACCTCTCTTGTCTTCAGCATCTGTACAACAGCCACAGGCCTTAGGGAGCTGCTGACTACCCTTCAGCCCAGAGGAGCCAATTCTTACTCTGGGACATCTGAGTCCATGGCATGAAAGTATCCACCCACATCAGCAGTGGTTCCATTTCTTTCCTCTGCTCCTGTAGTGCAAATGGGCCTTTCCAATCAATAGTACCACTCACAGGGAGTTCAGAAATATGTTCAGTCCTGACAGATGTTTGTCAAATGGCTTATTGAGTAGCTCAAGACCAACTGGTGTTCCTTGTAAGATTGTATTAGCTGCATGAGCCTGGGCTGTTTTTCACTTTACAGTGTGGTGTCTGTCAAAGATCATTCACATACTTGTATCAGGAACTCCATAGATCAGAGGGAACCAAAGGAGAATGTGCAGGATCTACAATGGAGTCTAGCCCTTAATATGAAACTTGCTGGAAGGGACATGGTCACCATAAGCATCCTAATGCTACGTAGACTGGTCATGTACACTAGGGAAGGCAGTAATTACTTCAGCAATTGGAATAATCACAGACACCTAAACCCTGAGATCATTCTTCATGACTCCAACATACAAAGTTTAGTCTGTGCAGTCACCTTAATGCTGGAAACCCTGGATCTCAACACTGGGAATTACTCTTTCCACTCCTTTGAGAGAAGTTGACAAATTCTTCAGCAGAGAGGGTATTTTGCAGCCAGATTCCACAGCTGTGGAATTACAGAGAGCCAGGCAGTAGATCCTGAGCTGGCAGAGACCATCCTCACACTGGTTGATGCATTTGATCTCTGGAGAGGAGGGAGTACATACCCGGCATGGCACCCTGGCCAGCTGGCTTGGGAGAAGCAATGCTGGCTTTGACTGTGCAAGCAGGTGCTCGCTTCCCCTCCCCATCAGATGGGGAGAGTGAAAGAACAGCTGTAACTAGAACAAGGTTTAAAAAATTGGAGAAATAGAGATGAAAAAAAAAAAAAAAACCACAACACACAAACTTTGCCTGTCTTGCATCGGAATCCTGTCATGTTTTTAATCTAAATTGAATCTGTGCTAGTATTATGTAGTAAAACAATTGCCTACTACTGGAGCCACGCATTTTTGAGAAGTGAGAATGAGCCATATGTCCTCCATAAAAACATACTGATACACTTCAGCCTGTTCTTTATGCTTTCTGGTAAATCATATTTTTTTACTGGCCATGGTAAAAGTGAGCAATGTTTATGTTTGCCAGAAAGTATTTACATCACTGTATTATCCTTCATCTCCACCAGTTTTCATTTTTACTACTGACACATGGTAAAACACTTTTAATTATCTCCAGCCTCAAGTACAAGGATTTTTTATAATTCAGTCGGGTCTATTTAATTTCCAGTATCTAAGCTACCATAATGAAAATGTTACTCAAGGTTTCTTCTTCAACTCCCCCCTCTTTAGATCATAATAAAGACAGCTCACTTGAGCAAATAGTTCCTTTGAAATGTTAATCCTCCTCAGATGTGTTTTTTGTTAGATCAGCTGCACTGTTAAAATACTTTCTATTTTCCCATTAATTGGAATGCAGAATAACACTTATTAGCCATATGGACACAAAGTAGCTCGTTGATGAAGACAACTGAATTAAAGCCTCATGTTAAACAATGAATTAACTGTGATATGGGGTGCAAAAACCACAGTTACACAAAACCGGACTGTCTACCCCTCTTTTATTGAACACAGTCTCTCCTTAAAAAAGGAAATATATTTCAGACACAGCCCCCAGTGCAACCTAAAGTCCATACAAAAGCTCAGGAAGGAGGGAGAATGTAAAAACCTACAGCAAAGGGGCTCATTGCAATATTATTTGTTGAATTTCTCAGTTTATATTAGTCTTTATTTGGCACTTGGAGGATGAAATCCCTGCAAGCTAAACCTTTCCTTCAGAAATGCATGTGGAGATGTGCTTTTGCTGCAGGGCTGGCTCTGTGGTTGCTCCCTGGCTTGAGACCCTGGCTTGGCTCAGGTGTGATCAGGCACAGCATGAGATCACACGCTCGGTGCTGTTCCTCCCTCCCTCCCTGCCACGTCCCGAGCCCGACAGACTGCTGCGCTCCAATAAACCCAGCAGCTCCGTGATTGCTTTTTAATGAATTGGGGGGGGAATGTGTATGGTTTCCCTGGGGTGTGAAAGGAATTTCAGGTGGGTCATCTGCATTCAAATATTAAATTACTTGGGCAGGTTGTGTAAGGTTAGCAGCCAAGGAAGTGGGGATGGGACTCCAATCCAAACCTCTGTGTAAATCGGTAGGCACAGAAGAAAAGCTCTGCTTGATTCAGGTGAGAAGAATGTGGCTGGGAGGACGTTACGAAAAACACCAGATAAGAACCTTGGCTTGTGTGCAGTGAAAGCATGCTTAAGCTTCAGTAGACTTCAATAAATATAGTTTTGTTTGGAAACTTTGCCTGTAATTTCGAAATAGGAGACATCTGAGTCCATGAGAATTTCTAGTCCTGGTCTACACTTCAGTGAGAGATCAGTCTTTCTTGGAGATATGTCCATTTTATTGTCCCTCAATTTACACACTTTGTGCAAGTCTGAACATGGCTGTACAACAGTTAAGCAGTGGGAGCTGGGGCACATGAAGCATAGACTTCCAGAGGGGCAGGAAGTTGGTGTTATTTACTTAACCAGGAACAACAGATCACTTGCTATTCAGTCGGCATTTCCATTGCTGGCATGGATGGGCGCATCCCTCTGCTCACACCCTCAGCTGCTGCACCCCTACCTGCTCCCTCCGCCGCCTCTGGCACTTGGTGATGCCTCCAGCAGCAATCAGACAGATTTCCAGATTCCAGCAATTGACAGAGAGCAAATTTGCAAATGTGCACTGTGCTAACATGATTAGGCCTGTGAACATGCAAATCCTTGGAATGAATTTTGGTTTTATGCAACTGACGTAAATAAATAGGATCCTGTTTATGTACTGCCGAAACAGCCACTGTACAAACTGGACTGCCAGAGATGATTTCATTCATCTTTTTAGTGAAACATTTAGAGAACCACAGTGCAGATACCTCCAGGGTATAATTTTCATGATAATCAAAACACAGACACGCTATACAATAGTTTACAACCAGAACTGCGGGCAAATATCTAATTCTGGGGAACGAGGGAAATTTTTGTGTGTCCAGAACATTAACACATGTCCTGATGCTCACAGATCCCCACAGCTACTCCGCCTGATGTCACAGGATTTTTGGGGGCAAGAAATGATGCTTGTCAGGTAGACCAAATAGGCAGCATTTCTAACAGCACCAAGGCAGTGACTCACACAAGTACATTGTTCTTGATCTTGTGTTTCGGCTGGGATCAAAGCCTGGAAATTCTGTCTGTGTATCCTTGCTGTTTGACTGATGAGTTGTCCCAGAGAATTTTCCTTCAGCATGCCAGTGCGTCTCTGATTTGAAAGGACACAGTCCTGAGCAGAGTGGTCCTTGGACTAACTTTTCCCTGAGATCACCCCACAGCTTACCTTGCTTTGCAGCTTGTTGCAGTGGAAATTAACCAGAGCTTCACTCAAAAAACCTCACACAGAGATCAATCAGGTTCCTCTGGTTAATCCTGACTCTCTCACTTGGCAGTGGATTATAACCTCCCTCATAAGGTAATTTCTAATTCCTCACAGAGAAAGTAAGGTGGATTCCAGCCACTCTTTTGGCATTTGCAGCAGCAGGCAGGGAACAATGTTTGAGTTTTCTGCTGAAAGGCCTAAATGTTGTGTTGAGGGTATGCTGGGTTATCACCAACAGTGTGGAGTTGTGATCATTTTACCTGGGGAATAAGAGTGAGGAAGAGGTGATCTTTAAGTGGATGGAGACTATCAATACTTTCCTTAGGGCTGAAGCCTTCACTGGCCTTGTTTATGAATCCCTTGGCTAGAAGACCTTTTCCAGCCTCAGTGATTCTAAGACAGAGTATTCAAAGAAATCCTTTGGTCAGGGAACATAGAGTGCTCTCTCATTGCTGACAGTATAGCAAAATATCATCTGCTTCCCAGAGACAGTTGATAATTTAAGCCACTTTTTCATCAGAAAAAAACCCTCAAACTTTTATTTGAAAAACACTATTTCATTAAAATGGTGAGAGATTTGAACCACCAAAGTTTCCCAACAAAACTTGAAACCCCTGATGTTCTTATGGCTTACTCTTTCCCTGCTCCTTTTTGTTTTTTCCCTTTTTTTTTTTTTCCCCAGTGGTAAAATGAGAAGAAAGGAGAAAAGACTGAGATAGGACTGAAAAAATGAACATTTAGACTTTGCAGGTAAAGAGATAAAAATGGGCCAGCTGACCTCTTTTAAAATATTTCTACTTCCCTGTGTGACTGCTGTGAAGCTCAGGAAGAAGCTATGGGTTAATGGTAGTTGGTTGCACTGATATATACAGACAAGCACAGATGAGATTGGAAGGCACTTCTGGAAATTGTCTTGTGCAAGCTCCTTATTCACAGTAGAGTCATCTCAAAAGGTTGTCCAGACTATTTTTGAGTGGTTCTTCAGCTCCTTCTGCAAAATCAAGCTCTCTGGGTGTTTGTTCTTCCGTTACTGAATCCTGCAGATCTCTTGGCCACAAATAACTGTTGATTCCTACAGTTGGGGGATATACACACCAGCCTTTCTCATCCTGTTTTACAATCCATGTCCTTTCCCTTTCATCACAGCTCGGAGAATACTCTTAATACTCTCCAGAAGGCAAGGTCACTGGTTGACAAGGAAACTTTTAAATCGGTGAAAGAGGAAAACTTAAAAATACTCACTGTCCAATGTGTAGCAAGTTATCTGTCACCAGCACTTTTCCTACAACAAAGCCAGGAAATTCACAGACAAAATAGCCAAGATACACTCTCAGCTGTTTATAACAATCCATTAATTAATGTTAAAATGCAGTTTGCTTTAGAACAAACCTTTGGGTGCCCAACACCCCATACACTTTAGAAACTGGTGCTCAGTGTCATCCGTGCTATCCCAAAGCTGATCTTTTGCAAGTTCCAATGGATTATTTTGAAATTTCCCTAATTTATATTTTAATGTACTTTCTAGGCATACTGGCCATTCTTTCAATGGAGTATAAAGTGGTTATTGTTAATACATACATACTGGGGAGCAGCAAATGTTTCTGGAGTACTGGGCTTTCTGTAAAGACATTAAATAAAGAAAAAAAAAAGAGATGAAGTAATACTGATCTCTATGACAGCCTCTGTTTGCAGGACAAGGATTTAATTCAGAATTAAGCCACATTAGTGTTAAAGAAGCCATTACTCACTTGCAAATTCTTCTCCCCCAAAACCCATTTCATTGCTCAGTGTAATAAGCTGGTACATTTATCCACAAACATTTGATGACTGATGCTTTATTTTGCCTTTGAATGTTTCTTTAATGAAATCTTCATGCTTAAAAATATCCAGTAACATAGTTAACCATTTTGCTTTGGTATTAACAGAGCAGTTATTCTGTAGCCATTTGTCTTTGACTTAGCTTTGATATGTAACCCCTTTAAACAGAAAAACAAAAATCAGGTATCAATACAGATAAAAATCATTTATGGAATTTTACTAGATATAAATAGATGTGTCTCTTTGTGTGGCTTTTTCTTCTTTGTTAACAGGCATAGATTTACTTATGTTTTGCATTAGCTGTGGAAAACTTCCCTTGAGTTTTATCAAGCTGTCTTGTTCCAAGAATGAATAAAACATCTCTCTTCCAAGTTTAGGATATGCTTTGTTGTCTTTTAAAAGTTATGGTGTAGATTGCTGAGGGACATTTAGTCCGGCAATACTGAGAGTCCAGCAAAACTATTTCTAGGCTAAATGGTACTTCTGGTCTCTAAGGAGCTTCTACAGCCGCCAAAAATGCCTGGGACATGTGTACAACCCCTTTTCCCAGGCTGGGCTGTGTTTGAGACCAGAAATGTGGGCATGTGTTGATAAAAGAGAAGATTAATGTTATACCCTCTGAAAATTGTCTGACATTAGCTGAATCTCTCCCACTCTTAGTCGTGCTGGATGTTACTGTGAGGTGAAGACACCAGAAAAAGAACTTGGTCTTAGGCACCCCGTTGATTCAGCCAGCTCTTTCTGAGTTAAAAAAGGGGGGAATTTTGGGTGCTGAGCTACTTCCTTTTGCCTGCCCCCAGAGTGGGGTCACACCTGTCTATCAGGGAAAAATCTGAAAAGAAGAAAGCTGGAAGAGAAGAAAGGTGTAAGAGAAGAAAGCTGCAGGGCTTTTCCCAGAGGAGCCAACCAGGCTGAGGGAGGGTGGCTGCTGCCCTCAGCTCACCTCCTCATGGCTGAGAGCTCTTGCACGGGTGCATTTTGCTATCGTCATCCTTGTTCTGCTATTTCATTCAGTCATAGGCCCTGATTATTTAAACAACTGAAACCAGAAGACTTTGTTTCCTTGACTCTGTATTCCCCTGAGTAACATAAGCCAACAAGATGTTTCTAAGAAAAAGGTTGATGCTATCTTTTAAAATGTACTTCCAACTGATTCCTATCTTTGTTCAAGCCGGGCCTTCTGCCATCCCTGCTCCCTCTTCTGCTGGCACCATCCAGTAGTATAAATCTCACCAAAAAGACAGAAAGTTTCAGCCCTGTCCCAGCCTTACAGCAGGTACCTGGTCACTAAAGAATGACAGAATATGAGATCTTTTGAGAACTTTGTATGTTTTGCACTTAAAAATGGTCTCCAAGTGTTTTTAAGAGTCTGGTTATCTATATGGGTGTGTGAAAAATGCCATAGGACGGGCAAGATGAGTCACACACAGGATCCTGTTTTTCTCAGAATAAGCCCTGGTAGAACTGCCTCTTTAACCCTTACTTTTTCATTTCTTGAAGTTTGTTCCCTTCACCGGCTTTAAGAGGATCTTTAGTCCCATCCTTTCCATAGGTACCACTGACTTTTTTGATTCATGCTGCTCACCTTTCAGAGATTCTTTCTGCTTTTTTAAGGGTTATTTGCCCTTTTGCAGCAAGGCACTGTGCTCTCTCTGTTGACGTGAGCCCTGCAGAGAATTATCGCTTGGACATGCACATTGGTGCCAAGTGGAGATAATGCCTTCTTTTCAGACTGAAGCCTGCCCGTAGGAGTGTTCCCAGTATGATTTTCACAGTCATAACTGCAGTTAATCTTAAACTTGGCATACCCTTCCTTTCTCTGTAATGTTTTTAATGACTCTTTCAGGGTGGGAGAATCCTCAGGGTTTTTGGAGTGTTGCATTCACCTACTGATTCATTCTTGCCCGGTTGGTGTTGCTAACCAAGGTCCAGCTTAATAAGCAACTCTATCACTTATATTACAGTGCAGGAAGTTATCTGTCTTTTCCAGCTAAACAACACTGAGAGGAGGAAGCATTTTTTTCTGAGCAAGCAGGAGGTGCCACGCACCACAATGGTCAGTAAATATGCAGCAGCAATTTACAGGGTTTATTTTTAATCCAGGGCCTACGTCGAGAGAGTGGCATGAACTGGGTAAATCAATCAGGCTGTTGCAAAGCAGGCCTGAAATGAAAGGGCAGTCAAGGAGGAAGTGGTAAATAACACACAGGACTGATTGCTCCTGGGCACAGCTACGGCCTTGAGTTTAAGGAGTAATTACCTGGTCACACCTAACCCCTTGCTGGTGTGCAATGTGCAAACTGCCGACTTCAGTAAAGAGACTACTCTTGCCTTTGCCAGCAACAATTTCCTTGGCAAGAGCCATTTGTTCCTGGTTTCTTGAAGGAGCTGGAAAGCATGCAATACCCCATGTTTAGTCACTTGTGAGCTTTGGTCTCAGCACCAGCATAGAGCCCCTCTACTTCAAATGAGGAGGGGAGAGAAGGGAAGAGAAGCAAGAGAGGTGACATTTCTGCTCTGTCACTAAGTCAGGATTGTGCCCCATATATAATTTGTGCCGACTTGGCAGCTTGCTAGAGCAAGCATAAAAAATTCTCCTTGCATTTAGGGGTGGTGGCCACGCTACCCTGGTAGGGGCAAGCCAAATGCCATGTTTGCAAACTCGTTCACTGCTAACCTCACTAAGAAAAAAAAAAAAATGGCCAAAGTTCAGAGATCCAAACAAGCTGTATCTGTCAATTGCACTCATGAGAAGCCTGTAGCTCATCTCCCTTGGACATTTCTGGGTAAATGTAGGGTGAGTTTCACTCAGTTTGTCCTTATTAAAAGCCTGTTGCAGACAGATAGGACAGAGCCTTTTCTGCAGCAGACAGACATAGACACCTCTGACCTGTTGGGGCAAAAGGAGATCTGAAACTGGATGCAGTAACTGCATATCTGCTTGCTTCCTTGGCTCCCTGCTAAACCTGGGCATAGTGGGGAAATCAATGTGCTTTGAATAACAGCACGTCTTGAGAGAGAGGGCTTCAGAAGGGAGCCAGGACAGCTGTGCTCTGCTTATGCCTTTCCTGTGGATTTTCCATGTTTTGCCAAGCAAATTGGTAGTCTAAAATTCTCAAATGCAGTTCCACTGGGATGTTTTCTTTGTAAGTTTGTGAGTTTTCTGGGCAAAGCAGTATTTCTACCAGGCAATAAGACACCGAAAGCCATCTCTGTCTCATACCATCCATAATGCAGGCTGTCCAGCTATAACTCTTCTCTCTTTCTTTTCCCTGCATCCTCATTGTCTGTAGACATTGAGACAAATACACAGCCTAAAGGTGGATACTGCTGGGTCAGCTTATGAGTATCACCCTCTATAACACAGCAGGTTCTTTCTTTCCTGATTTTGCACTCCTTGATCTGATGATCCCTGCCTTCCATGAGCAATGCTTAGCTTGTTACTCCTCCATCCTACGTTGCACTTCTGTTCCTGCAGTGTGGTGCTTCTCAAAGGGAGCCACTTGTGTTGGGTCACTTGCACAGGCAAAAGGAATTATGTCTCCACCACTACTTCATAATTTTTATGTGGATGATGGTTCTGACTTCTTCACTGGACATGGGGCCAGGAGGGGTCTTTCAGCTATGTGAGCAGCCAATGCAACTCAAATGGCCTTGTTCTATCTCCTCCTTCTGCATGAAAAGGGACAGACTGATGTGCATGTGTCTTGGACCATTGGTTGGACCATTGGTTGAACCATCTTCTGGGATGAAAGGTATATCATGGTCACAGCTGATCTCCTGTCTCCAACAGGTTTTCTGGTGTGTTGTATTTCCCAACTGATAATGAGGAAGAAGAAAGGCAAAGTCAGGCTGCCATTGTTCACCACTCTACATCAAGAGGCAGCCTTCTGACAGGAGACAAGTAGTGGATGATGAAATACTTCCTTGGTTATGTCTCAAAGGAAAAAAGTCAAACCCAAATTATGTTTAGGAAGGCAATATCATTTGAAGGTGAAGGAGAACAATGAAACAACATAGCTTGGTAAAATAGTCAAGATGCCAACACAGGGTGCTCTGGGTATCACACCCACATCTTTGGGATTTGCCATTGGTCTTAGAGCTCACAAAACTGACATGCAGATTGCCCTAAGCCTCAGTTTGGGGCATGTATCAACTAACATGCAGAATCAGTCTAAGAAGCACAGAAAGTAATTGGTAATTGCATGTCATTCACATGCATGGGTGTCACATGGGTCCCATTCACATGGTCTCCAACCAAACTGGATACTGGGACCTGCATTTGTATTAGGGATCTCTGCTCTGGGATATGAATCAATTTTTCTGTCGTGGTAATGTCTGGTACCTGGCAAATGGACTGCAAATGACCTGCACTCCAATTACCCTGCATCAGCATGATCCTACCATATAGAACTTGACTTATGCCAACCGAGCAAAAGACAAAGTATACATATTTTCTTAACAAATTCTCAAACTTTTCTTGAGCCTGAGCTAAACCTTCTTATCTAATATCAAGTAATTTAAGCATTTTTAACATTCTAAAGACAAGTTAATCCTTTTATAGGGAAAAGTCAGAAAATGGGCTTAGAATGACATTTTAACAATGTCTATGGTATGTTAAGCTGATGAAAAATTCTAACAGTTTTAAGCACTTTTGGCTAAAATGTTACTGTGATCTTAAAGCACTATAAAACACAAGTATCATGCCAAATTGCTAGCTGTTTGTCAATACTGTAAAATTTTACACAATCTGCCAACACAAACTGTTTTTTTCCCCAGTAACTTCAGTTCTCAGATGTTGTTTTAGTGACATGACACATCTAATATGAGTCTTGATTTGATCTAGACTTATATCTATTTGTCTTTTCTTTTCCCAGGTAAGTTTTGCTGCCAAGTAACACGTGATTTTCATTTGTGTTGTGGGGCTTCCTTTCCATAATTGTTCTGTTTTTATCAATGTGGCCATTTCAATGCATGCTAAAGATGATGAACAGGCAATCCTAAACTCCTCTGTTTGTTCACAAGAAGAACTAATAGTAGAAGTTGAAATATTGATCTGTTCAACACATTCTGCATCAGTAAGAAACCTATCTTAGAGTTTTACTTTCATTAAGGTTTTTTTATGTCTATTGGAAGTAGAGACAAAACATCAGGAAAGTTTCCTCATTTTCTATTACTTGCTCAGGGTCTAAAGGAGTTCAGAGTTGAATAAATAAAGTACTTCTTAAAAGACTGGCAAAGATCTGCAGAGCCACCACAGAAGCCACCACATATCACATCGTTTGTGAGCAAAGCAGTCCTGACACCAGCACACCCACTAAATGATCCAACTTTTAAGCATATCTGCTAATTAAACATCCACCGGGTTGCATCTGTTTCCTGAGCCTGGGAACCACTGCAGTGTTATCAGAGGTGATCCTATCCCTGAAAGCCCTCAAGCACCCACTTGCTCATTACCCACACCCTGAGTGACTCTCCCAAGAACTCACACCCCAGAGTTCCCTACCAGAGCTTAGTTCTTGGTTTGTTTGCTTTTTCCAAGCCCAGTTTGCTTTTTAGCCTTTCAATGAAGGGAGTGCCCTCGTGGAGGAATGCGGGTGTATGCTTGGCTCCATTCAGCCCAAAGACAATCCAAGACACCTTTAGCTGCCTGAGATGGCTGCGTGCCTGGAACAGGATTGATAGGAGACCTGTGCCCTCTTGGGACAGCCCAGGGCATCTCACATGGCTCTGGGGGACTGCCTAGAGGAGGTCTCTGGAGCTGGTCTTGGAACTGAAACCAGTGGGAGCTGGCTGTTTAGCAGTGGATGGAAATGGGAAATGGGCTAAATTCAGGTTTGGAAACAAGCAGCCAGTAGTCAGCAGGCCTCAAACACAGACGCTGTTTGGGAACTGACCAGATGTTGTTCTCAAAAGCACCCTCCCTGACTCCATGTCATGGCAACCTGTGAGTGTGGCCTCACCAAAGCTCAAGGACCTGCTTTGGCACACTCATTCAGGTGGACACCTAATGAGCATGACTGGGGTCTTGTACCCTATTAATATTTTAGCACATCATCCTCCTGCCCAAAGACAGGAAGATCAAAAGAACGGTTACATTTGGAGCCACCTGTTGCAGTTAGAAAGTGGAAGGCCCACCTCTATTCTATTCCCAGCTCAGCCAGACTCTTCCTCCAAGAGCTGCAGTAAAATTGCATTTATTCTGCTTTCTGTCTGTCAAAAGTATAACTCACACTTCACAGTCCTGTGAGAGAGCTGTGGAGAAAATATCCTTTCATGATGGAGTGGGATTAGGTGCTGTGTGGAAGAGGCTAAATAATTTTGGGGAAAAAACAGGTGACTTGTTCTCAGATCTGTGTCTCTTCCAGAGATACTGTCTTGGACTCCCATTCCCGAGATGCGCAACCATCAAATGATTTCTGGTTGGTGGCATCGTATTTCTCTTATTTTAAATTAATCAGATAGGATATTCCTGGTTCACAGCTGTAGAAGGGTCAAATACCTGTCCTTTAACACCTTCTACATCACCCACAGGAAAAAGGCAAGAAAACAACATACAATCACCCTTCTACCCAGTGCTGAAACAGCCTGTGGCAATGTACAGAGCAGAGAAATATCTTTACTTAGTTTCCTATTATAAACTACCTTTGGTTTATAAATGATCCCATATTTACCTTGAAACATACTGGAAAAGTTTAAAACTTTAAAAACTTAGATTTACCTCATAATAACCAAAATTTCAAAGGAAGGACACAAAATTGCGGTTATCTGCTGCAACCTTTGGTGATTAGCAATGAAAAGGGTTTGATCTTCACCTGACAGCAGCAGAAGTCATCCCTAGCCTGAGCCACTTGAAAAAGGAGGAACTGCGGAGTTTTCATTCCCCTATGGTTCTTTTCAAGATTAGCAGCAGTGAGCAGCAATTTCTGTTTGTTTTTACAATAATATCCTGTTTTGTAATCCACAGGAAAAGGAGTATGAAAGTAGCAACCTTGGCAGGGATTGGGGGCCAAGGGACTGTTTTCTGAAATCTCAAAGCTCAGGAACACAAAGACTTGGAGGAATTTCCCAGTGTGGTGAATGCCAAATGGTAAAGAAAATGACATGACAATGAGAGAGAGAAATGATTTATTCACCTTCTTAATAAATTCTTCTTCTAGGGTTGCTTTTTTCTTCTTCAGTAAAAAATTGACAGGCAGTTACTTCCAAATGCTTTTAAGTAAGCACCTACTACAAGTTTGAGGATTGTTAATGTTTTTGGGTTTTTTTCCCAAAGATGGAACAGCTGAACATAATAATAATAAAAATTGTGAGAGTGTAATTTAACACCAAACAAATGAACAGCTGAAAAATACACAGATGGCCATGAAAATAATGGTATTATTAAAGGGAGTAAAGAACATTTCTGCTCAGCACTTACCAGCAAAACCAACGAGGTTATGTTTTCCTCCATGGAAGATAATAACTGGTATACCCATCCATTCAAAACCCGGAAAGAAAAGCATGTTAGGACTAGAGTAGAAGTTAAAAATAAACCTTTGCCTACTGGAGCACTGTTTCAAAGGGCCATAAGCTAGAATAAATATTGACATAGTAAGGAAAAAATATGCAACAATAGCAATTGTTCAAAATGGGCATGATTTGGAAGCTAACAGACCCACACTGAGCTAAACAAACCTGGACAGGGACCAAGGCCCTAAATTCAAAGTTACTTTTGGAATTTAACTTTCACTGATTTCAATAAGGATTGGACACAGAAATACCTTCATGTCTCTCTTTAGGTCTGATTCATTACCTGACGTTGTTTGAAGCCATTTACCAACCTCAACCCCTTCCAGCAAAGAGAAGCAGAACATTTTGAAAGAGATGAACTTTGGGATAGAAGATGTCACAGAGTTCCTTTTTCTCTGCCACAAGGCTGTTCTGGGTCTTCTTTCAGGTCTTCATTCTGCACTTGCTTTGAGTTAATTTCCCCTAAATATAGCTTTTATGCTATTATGAATAGTGTCTAACAGTTCTTCCTCTGTCTGATCATGTTTTCTTTTTCATTCTTCTCTTCTCTTCTCTTCTCTTCTCTTCTCTTCTCTTCTCTTCTCTTCTCTTCTCTTCTCTTCTCTTCTCTTCTCTTCTCTTCTCTTCTCTTCTCTTCTCTTCTCTTCTCTTCTCTTCTCTTCTCTTCTCTTCTCTTCTCTTCTCTTTTCTCATCTCATCTTCTCTTCCTCTTCTTTATCATATTCTCTCTCTGACCTGGTCCCTCCATCAGTTAAGTGGTGTGCAACACACTGTCAGAGCACATCACTGCTTTCAGTCTCAGAGATGTTTTTACAGACATGTTTTTACCACTTAAAAGTATGGTCTTATACTATGCAGGCCAAAATGCTCAGTAAAGATTAGTTTTTATTGCAAATTCTCAGTGTTTTTGCCCCAAATCTTGTCTCTGAATATTTTCATTTTAATCAGTTCGATAATCTATTTAATTATTCATTGGAAATTATTTCAGCCACTTTTCTTTGGAATTAAGGTTTCTGAAAGAAAATCCAAGGCAAAAAAATAATGGTCAGTTTCTTTATTCTTTCTTCATTGGTGCAAACTCCAGTGTAAATCAATAAGCTTGCATTTCTTCTTACACCAATATTCCACTGATGTATTTTTAATGGACTTCACTGGAGCTATTCCTGATTTACATAGCCATCTTCAGCAGAAAGATATGGTGAATTTGCCTTGGAAGCAAACCAGCAAAATCCACAAAATTTGATTAGTTGCTGCTATCATCAGGAGATAAGGATTTATAAAGTTTAAAAAAATACTTATTTTAATCCACTGCAATATTTAGGCAGCCTGGACCTAAAATTCTGGTAAATCAGTGTACTTCCAAAACCACACTCAATTTTAGTATAAGAGTACAATGGAAGAATGTATCTAAACATTTTATTATTCTTCTAATATCTTGAAGCAGTTTACTGAGCTGAAACTATATATTCTTATTAAAAAGTTCAAAATTGTATGGCAGGTTTTGCATTGTGCAGGCAATACGTGTCATCATAGTTTCTGATCAACATCTATTGGCCACAGCAGGTATTCATGAACACCTTCCCTGGGTGGTGAGGTCATTGTAATTGGGCTGATTTAATTAGACAGAAGGAGAATACAATCACCTTGCTACTTTTACTGCAATGCCAAGATGCAAATGTGGACTTGCTAGATGCTTTAATAGCTGCTAAAAGAGAAGGTTTAAGAGTGCTGGCACCACAAAAATGCTTGCTTTTTTTCTTTTTCTTTTTTTTTGGTAGACAGGCAGTTCCAGGTGTATTGACATGTCCATGTTCTTGTAAAAAGCTACATATCAAAGTGAAGCTGCCAGTAGCAAGAAACATTTTGTCTTCTTTTTCTATTTTTTTGCTGATTAACTTTTTAAAGCGAATTTCTTGAAGTAACCTGTAAGTCTAACTTTCAGAGGTGATAGGGACACTTAAGTGTCTGTTAAGGCCTATCTACACATTATTACCATTGAGCAAATAGATAAGCCAGTATACACCCAATTTTGCATGCAGTTACAATGCTGCCAGCTCAGTTTTACCAGGAACTAGCTGAAGTTGGCATTTTTAGATTAGCATAAATTTGCTTGTTCTGTAGCATGGACTTTGCTGACTAGAAAACAAAATTAATGTTTCCCAGAATCGATACCACTGTAACAAACCTTTGCATGGAGCAGACACCCTGCCCACTGAAAATGGCTTTTGAAAATGTTCCTCAGGAGCAGGTTTTGGGTTCCTAAAGTTACAAATGGGATGTACGGATGGGATGTACAGATGGGATTCCCACCGGTGCTTTAGCACATACTCAGTAGTGACTCACTAAATGAAAAATGTTCACAAAAAAAAAAAAAAAAAAAAAAAAAAAAGAGGTCTGATCACAGATCTCCTGTCACAGTGGATAGAGATGCTCAGTTTTCCCCTGAAATGTGCACATCATGCTCTGAGCTAGCCAAGGTGTATGTGAGGGAGCTGAGGTGAGAAAAACCGCCAGCTGCCAGCAGCAGTGACATTGGAACAAAGCTGCATTGTAATGGCTAGGAAGGGTGGCTTCTTATCATTCCCTGGTTCAAACAAGGAGGTACACACATTGAAATTAATGTTCCTGCCCATCTGGGCAAAAAGGTCTGGTTATGTTATTTTTCTGTGAGTATGTGGCACTGGGACTGTATTCTCCAGGGCAGAGCTGGACCTGTAGGGATGTTTTCCCCAACACAACACCCAGCACGGGCCAACACTGGCTGTGCAACAGAGATATTCCCCTGGGAGTGTGGCAGACACCACCCTGCCCTGGGGGTTTGGAAGAGGATGGCAGCTGGATGGTCTTGAGATCTGAGCAATAGTCTTTACAAGTGTTCAGGTCCCATGGCACTTTGCAAGTTGTCCTCCCACCCTCTGCTCTGGGAGTAGATGCTTGAACAGTGAGGAAAACTACACCACCTCAGGGGAACAGCTATAAGGAATTAAAAAAGCTGCAAAAGTTCAACCGAGACTAGTGTCAATGCTGGGCTTTGTACAAACTGAGTAACTAGTGAGGATCAGTTTATTAAGCATTTGGGTGGGGTTGTGACAATTATTTCATTGGGGACACACTTCAACGTTCCTTGAAAACTCATATTTATTTTAATATCACAATATTAATTTACGTACTTCCTGTTAGGTTCTCCTGTTTAAGATGTAGGGTTAGCTATTCGCAAGAATTCACAAGGAAAGGTCTGTGTGGACAAGAAATAGGTCCAGGGATCATGTGTGTCATGGTGGAATACAGTCTGAAAAGAAAAACCCTTCCAACTTCAAATATTATTGTTTTCCTAAATTAACTCTGGGAGATTTTAATCTAGATCTTGGGTCTCTGCCAGGGAACACACACTGCTCCCCACATCCCTGAGAACATTGTGGAGTCCTGTACAGTCAGCTGGCATAATAATGAAATAGCAGCCAGTTAACTCCCTCACTTCTCCATAAAGTCATCTTCTCTAATGCTGTTCTTCCTTTAACTCACTGGAGTTCCCAATTAGCACCCTGTGTGGGGGGACACAAATCCTTTGTCATCTTTTGAGGGGTTTTCAGGGAGGTCACAGGACTATTTAGTGAAACTAAAAGGAGGACTTAATACACCAGATTACTTCCTGAAGTTCAAAGGGATAACTCTTCAATAATACTGATTAACAGGTCAGGCTGGATCAGGGAAGGGTAGTTAGGAAGCCTTGAGATGGTGCCTGAGAGGGAGTCTCACTGAGGAGGGAGGCAGGGATTTATGGTGACTGGAAAGCTCTGAGAGCACATTGTTTGGGCCTGAATTCAAGGGGCCACAGTGAAAGCAGGCTGGTCAAACACAAAGCAAGTAGAGTGCAAACAGGACCCTCTTCAGGGTGTACCCTTGCACTGCATAAAGAGCATCCTCAGCAAGCTTTTTGTCCTACCTAATTAAAGCAAATGGTGATTCTGCTCACTGCTTATAGATCACTGTTTTCAATCCTTGTCAGGGAAATTTCTCCTGATGAACCCCATGGGGTGGGATATAACCTGAATAGAGGAGGGAAGGTGGAGCATGGAGTTTTGCCAGTGCACGGAGAAGCTGTGTCTGGGTTCATGTCCAATGAATCAGCGCAGCCATCTGGGGGAAGGGGGAGGAATTCCATCACTTCTTATTCAACCTATCTGCTTTTTAACAGGGAAATATTTTTCAGTAAGATGTGCTGTGCATATCTGGCACTTGGCCTCTTGTTACTGCCAGCTGTCACTCCGATAACGTGTTATAAATGATGGCACACCAAGCAGACAGGGCTGCAAGCCCATGTGATTGTATTGCATTATCAAAGTGACAACCAGAAAGAACAAGAGCTCTGGCTGCTGAATTGGTCCATAAGTAGATTTTGTGGTGTTGATATTACTATTAATGTACAAAAATGGAGCTTAAACATTTCTAATATTTTCCCAGCAGGAGTCAGGACATTGTTAGAACTTCAGTGTGAAGATAACCAGGCAAAGGTATGAAATAAAACTTGTTTAAAATTCTGTTTTCATAGACTAAAGCAAGCAAAACAATAATTGTTGATTAAATTAATTCAAGTGTTACACTTGTAATTTCACATCTGTAAGCACAGGAATCTTAAGTGACTTAAATTGGCATCATTCCCTCAGTAAATCCGTGCCTACATAATCAGATGCCATGGAGATACCTTCTGTGATCTACACATCTGACAAAGCCATGGATGTCAGGCATTGCATGGAGATTTGGCAGAAGCAATACAGAAATATAGGGAGGTATCCAAGGGTGGAACAAGCTGGCAAAACCTACTGCAGAAACTGAGCTGGGGCCCTTGGGCCAGTATTGTTGTGAGGAAAGTCCTTCTGCCAATATCCAGGAGATATTGTCACCTTCCAGTGCCTTAGTGAGGTCTGTGACTCTGCTCTTTGACAGAGGTTTGAAGGCCCAGGAGAAAGGTCTTTATATGTCTGGATGGGGAGGGGAGCTTCCTCAAGCATTAAGTGACACAGCACGAGCAGAAGACTCAACTCAATCCTACAACTCAATTCCTCAGCTCCGGAATCCTCCTCTGGGACTTCTCTTTCCCAGAAAGCCCAGGCAAGACTCCAGAGGTTAAAAGGACTCTGACATAATTTCATGCTCTCTAGTTCTTGGTTTCATCTACATTTAGAAAATACAGTAATAAAATGCTAAAGGAAAGGCTGTTCTTAGGATTTATATGTTAGGTCTACAATGATCTTTTACAGAACTGAAACTTTTCTGTCCTTCTGTACAAAGTCTAAATGTTGTTACCCTGAACTTGGCAATTTTTTTTATTTCTGAGTGTTTCACAAGATAATGCAGTCATAGTTTCTTCTGGGAGATATCTACCAGCACCAAAAATATGTGGCTTATACACAGGGCACAGTAACTCCTTCTACACCAAGCATTACTGGGTAAAGTTCAAAAGCCTCAGAGACAAAGTCAGAGGTCTTTGTTGTGTTGGTCCATAATTTCTATGATATGAACAGAGTTCGTCCTTTTGAGAGGTGGCAGAAGGGGACAGGTAACTAACAAAAAATGTAGGAGGGAGAAGTGCTCTAATTCCACCCAGAAGTGGACCAATGGACTGTTGAAGTCTGTTATGGGAATGACCAGATCCTACTACAGAACTACACCTTGTAAAGGGTGCAATGGGGAAAAAAAAGAGAAAAATTAGCCATGCACTTGCAACAAGATTAATGCCATGAATCTATTCAACATAACCTTTCCATGAAATTTCTACAAGCTGAAATGGCAAATATTCGTGAATTAACACCACTCTTGTCATTCGAGGTAATCACTCTAAAGACAGCTGGAAACAATGTTTCAAAACAAATTAATGATAAGGTTATTAAATGTTGTAAATATGTCAAGAGATATAGACATGTCATTTCATGTAATTATACCAAAAGGGACATTTCTACTGTGCAAAAGCTAAGTACATGGTTACATATCAGTAAGGAAATGTCCCAGAAGTAGTGATTCAGTGAAGAAATACTCTCTGTTCTGTATCTCTACATGGCAGTGTTGCTATCAGGCAGTGCCCTCATATTTTACTAGCCACTGGATTCATACTGGATAAAGTACTTTGCTCTTATGGACTTGCATAGGAATGCAGTGCAATCATTGAATTCAAATGTATTTAGAAATCTTTGGGGTCAGAAGGGAAGACGATGATTATCCTGTGTTATGTAGGAACCACAAAAATGTACCTAGTTATTTTCAGAGTGAAAAGTGTGTGAATTCTGCTCAGACCACAGTCAGTGAGAGGAGATCGGATGGAGGGAGAGTTGGTGCTGATTCACGGTAACAGCCATAAGAAAAAGCAATGATGGGTTGTGGTTAGCTCTGACAGAAGTGTAGCCAGAAGATTCCAGAAATTTTTATGTCTAACTGTCACTGATGTTCTTTAGAAATCTTGCATTTGTTTTAGAGCACCATGATGGGCCAACTTCAGTGCGTGTGAAAAGCTTCATAGGTTCCAGAGGAATTTCTGATGGAGCAATGTGTAAATACCCTCATGGCTCAGCAGAAATAAGAGCAGTATCTTTGACATGGAGTCAAGAGACACCATTTAATTTTTGGCTGGGATGGGTGGTTAAACCAAGAAGTTATGTCTAAGTCTGGGCTTGAAGAAGACCTCTCAGTTCTGCGTTCTGAGACTTCAGGTCCAAAAGGTCTGTTTGTTACAGGGTCTTGGTAGCTGCTCCAGCTACTCCAGAAAGGTATTAATGAGTCAGCAACCAGTATTTAAGTCCCCTTCCTCTAAGCTGAACCTTCCCACCTGCTCACATATCAGCTATACCTGTATAGATAGAGGTAGAACATTAAAATATGGGCTATACATATGCATCCCAAGTAAGAAAACTATCTAACCTCCTTCTGATTCCTACACCTCTACCTTTCTGGTGAGCAAAACTCATGACAAAGCTGATACTCTAAATTTGTAATAAACTATTTGGCAGTTACTTTTAATAGAATCATTTAATGTAGGTGCTTTTTGCCCTGCCTTCCACCCTCTCTTTAAGACCAGAAGACCCTGCAGCTATTTCCTCCTTGTCTGGAGCTGCCCTTCCTGCACAGCCCCTCGTGGTCAGCGTCTGGGTCCATCTTTGGCAGTGATGTCATCGTTCCCATTTCTAGCAGTTAATGAAACACCCACGTTGTGGAGGTTAATTGGCTGCTACAACTCTCCCAGCCAAAGAAAGACAGATGCAGGTTAGCAGTGTGGGTTGTTAGGGACTCTCTTCTCCTCTGCCCTTGCCCTCCCCACCTAAATGTCCTCTCTTCTCAGGGAGCCATTTGTTACCCTCTCAAAAGTATTATGATTAGTTTTTAACCTTAAAGCTGGATACACTCTGGTGGAAAGATGGAAAACAGAAGAAAAATGCTCAGGGGGAGCTGGCAGAGGATTCTGTCTTCTAGCAGGTTTTTACATGATCTTGAACAAGTCTTTGATCGTGACTGAGAGCTTTGGTTACTGCTGTAGTACAAGTGATAACAATATGCATTAACTGGCTTATGCTGTAACCATGCATGTGTTTCTGTGCTGGAAATAGAGGGAAATTAGATGTTTAGTAAGTATCCCTGGAAGCTTTTGTCAAGGCATTTTTTCCTCTAGCCAACCTATTCCTCAAAGCAAAGTGACAAATATGTACCTGTATATAAGTATAGTATAATTAAATAAGCTGTATTTTTTTCACGCTTGCAGTACCCAAGATATGTATCAGGGCCTGTGAACAAAACTATTAAGCTTTGTTCAGAGTGATCCTGCATCCTAAAATCCATGTTAAAGTTTGGTTTCATTGCTGTAGTATATTGATATTTCTGCTATTCCCAGTGCTTGCTGAGAGATGGTTTTGTGTATTTTTGTTTTTTTTTTTTTTTTTAACTTGATATTCAGGAAGTCCAGACTCAGCACTTAAACTGAACTTAAAAATCCAAAGTTCAGTCAGCATGGACTTTGCATCCAGCAAAGGCTTCTACTACAATGCCAATATAACTGTTCTTAATTCATCCAACAAAGCAGTCTTTCATTCCATCAGGCATTTTCTTCCTGGATCATTTCACTATAACACATACGCATCCCTTCCCATCTGGTCATCAGAGCTGACAAAATGGCTCTGAGGGCGGTGATCATAGGACACAGAAAGAGGTGCAAAGTGCTCCGTTATGTTTTGATGACACATTTAGTTTCAAAGTGTACATCATTTGCAGGTCACCTTGTTCTGACCATCATTACACAGGCTGTTCAATTCCTGACGCAGATGTGCATCAGCATTACACAGCGGGGTAAGCACCTGTAAATCCCACTTGTTTTTGCAAAATGCTAACAACCGTCTTTGGGAAAGGATGGATTTAAAAAAAAAAAAAAAGCTCAGTATAAAGGTGTTTAAAATAGAAATCTGAATGAGGATACAAAATCCATCTGATACATAATCATCATCAACAACAACAGAACCTATGGCTTAGGAAATAAAGACATGACAGTAAAAATAAATGCACCTTGCTTCAGTGCTGTATCCAACAGATATCTGAAAGCACCATGTCCTTCATCTTTTTCACACTCATGTTCTAGTGCATGGCCTGAACAGTGACTCCCTATGCCTTTGTGTCCTTAGATCAGCATATCTGACTCTCAAACACACCCTTATCCTGGAATTTACTCTGCCTTAGCCTGACCAGATTTTGTATTAGACTGTAAATTGGAGTCAGTTGAGGAATATGTCTAAACAATTCACCTCAAGTGAGCTTGCAGAACAAACGCAAACAGCTGAGCCCTTCTCCCTGCCTAATCCCTCCTCCAGGAACAGGCAAGCCCACACCTTGTGTGGCTCAACAGCACTGCCTTGTGCTGTGCAGACAAGCCAGCTCTGTGCAAGGAGCTCCAGGAGGGGCTGGGAAACAGCACCAGGAGTTTGTGCTCCTTTGCTGCATTTGCGATGTCCAGACCCTGTTTCAGCCTCTGGGAGTGCCTCTTGGGTTTCCACCTTTCTTCTATGGCCCTTACAGCCATATTTGTTGTGAAATTATTGTCACAGTAAATCCCCTTTCTGACTTCTGGGACAAGATGTAAGTACCAGATAAAGTGGGAGTGTGTAAAGCTGTTACTCAAGAGATGTCTTTGTAATACAGGAGGCACCATTCCTAGTGGCTGGCATGGAATCAAAAGCAGAGTCAAACCAATAATACTTGAGACAATTCCCATATTTCTTGGGAACTGGTGTCTAGTTGGGAGGAGCTTGTATGGCCAGAGGCAAAGTCAAAGTTATAAACCTCTGTCTGTTATCAGGAAACATCCTCTCCTGAAGGTATTATCGCAATGTTGTCATATAAAAGATGGAAAACCCCCATATAATTATATAGTGGCCTTTATTTTTCATGAGCAATGCATTGACAATTAGTATATTCATGACACTTTTAGAGGATTAATGCCCAAAATATAACCAACCCAGAGGCAAAATTATTGCTTCAAATTTAATTTGTTCCATAATAGTTTCCCATTGAGGAAGCATAATGATGCCACAGACACAGGCCAGAATATATTGAGGAACAGTTTGCAGAAACACTAAAAAGTTTAAGTTCTTTGGACAGCAACATTATTAAGTCTATGTGATCACAACAACGTGTCTCTTTGGCGGCTGCAAGTGTGACAAGCTCTGCCTTATTCCCACCATTCACCCATGTGACTGTTCTTGGATGGATGGTGGAGAGTGGGCAACTTTGTTAATCGATTGTCCTTTGATGATTTCCTGTCCTTGGGGACTTTCCCTGGCACTTTGGCTTATACCTTCTCATCCAGATTTAATGCACAGGCTCCCTTTAATAAACAAATATATACAATTGAGATAAATTGTTAGGCCCTTGATTTAGGTTGTTTTGCATTTTTCCTTCTAGAAATCTAGTTTTGGACAACCAGGTTTGAAAATATTAGCCTTAGCTATAACCTACCTCTCCAATGGCTCAATTTTTGACACAAAGGTGATTTTTTTTTCCCTCCAGAAAGTACACAGGGGGACTTAAAAGAAATAATTTTGACCCCCTTAAAAAGTCTTTCTATCTCAGAAAATAATCTCACTGAAATTTTCCTGGCAAGATAATAATTTCTAAGAGTTAATGAAGAATGGAAGACACGTTTCACCACTACTATGAGGACAGAGCCAAGCTACTTAAATTCCCTTGGTTTTCTAGTTTATGTCACAGTGCATACTCTTTGATGTATAAAACCCTTAATAACTTGTTTGATAAACAAGGGAACGGTGCTTTCATTTTTATTGGGTATATTGATTTTTTTCCATGACCTCGAGATTACCAACCACAAACCTAATCTGATTTTTTTTCCCTGCTATCTGGTGAAAGTTAATTGTTGCAATTATTAATCAATCAGTTTGTTGCCCATGGTGAGTGAGAGACTGCAAACAGAAAGTAAGAAGGGAAATACTGAAGCCTGTTAGATCCAACTGAACTTTGAAAACCTACAATACTCGGGACGACGGCTGTGGGTCATGCAAGGTGTGGTGCTGCATGAAACACAGGTTAAAGCTTTATGCAGAAAATATTTGCTCTGTGAGGCAGGGTGTCAGGCCAGGTGACTGTAACAGCTTTTCCTGGCCTCAAAGGCTGTGACCTCAAGTGAATAAAGCAGGGGTATGGTGCCTGTTGCCTTGTGCTTGGCACAGCACTGGCAGGCGATGGAGAAGGAACAAGGAATTCAGGCTGATTTTTCACTCCCTGGCTTGTGGAGCTTCCAGTTCCCCAGCCACTGTGTATGATTTATTGGATTTAAAGCACCCAGGCTTTCTCCTCCACCAGCTGCAGCTGCTCCTCTCCCTGCACTGACTCACCTGTGCCAGGGATCCCTCGAGTGCCCGAGTCAGCCACTAGGCAGCTCCTTCACACGGGAACAGAGGCTGGGTAGGGGGACTCCAGCCCCAGACAGGGTCTGCCTTGGGGTTTCCTTGGATTCAGACATGCACTTAGGCAGGACACAGCCCTAAGTATCTGGGAGGGCGGTGGGGAATCTCACCATGCCTTGCAGCCAGGGGTTATGGGTGCCATGGAGCAACATCCAGTGCGGCAGAAGCAAGTTGTGGCCCAAATGCAATATTGAATGGGAGGAGACCTTGGTGCCTGAGCAAAGGACTCTACTTGCTCATGGCCAGCAGAATTGTCTGTTTGGCATTTGGTTTGAGGGAACCACCAGACAGTGGCCCCAGTGGGAAAGGACAGATGCTGGGTCTGCGTACTGGGGAATGAATGGATGCCAGGGCACCACCTCCTTGGCTAAAACAGGGTGTCTGCTGCTCCCCTCTGATGTGGTTTGTACTTTACCAGGAATGCTGCAGCTGCTGGGCCTAAAGCAGTTGTTTGGGAAAGAAGGAAATTTAACCCAGACCATGCAGATTTGCAATAGATTCTCTCCGGTTTTGCCTGTTCTTAAGCATTGTTGAGCACCCTGGGTCCATTCTGGAAGCCACTGGTGGTTCAGAGGCATGCAGGAATCTCCTGCATTTTGGGTGAATAACCTGGGCTCCAGGGCAGGGGCATCTACATGCCATTCCAACACACCATATTGATGGCAGTAGGCAAACCACCTCATGAAAATTTCATCTGTGTTTTGATGGTGGTCACTGTGCGGGTGGTTTGCTGATACTCGGCATTAGGCTTCCCAGTTTGGATACACCTGCAAAGGAGGTCTAGGTGTTTGGAAAGCTAGAATGAAGAGACAATCTGGGATGTGTTATGTAAATAGAAACAACTGGAATGGAAAACATCTTGAGTCACTAAATTCAATATCATGGTAATATAATCTGATTTGGGTTAAAATCTAAGGACTGGAAATATTAAAGTTCCCCTCAGGACCTGGACTGCTGATAGCGAGACAATGAGCACTCAGCAAAAATGGAACAGAGGAGGAACACTAGGTAAGAATAGCGATGAGCTTTATGAATAGCAGTAAACCACATCTAGACCCACAATGATTCAGACATGTTCACTGAATTCATATGCCTCATCTGGGAAATGTTACTCTTCTCTCCGGCTCAAGCATCTGACCGAAGCACGTGTAAACTGTACATTTGCTTTGAAGAAAAACGTGGTTCTTGCACAAAGGTCAGAGGTATGGTGCTGTGAACTATCATGCAATGGGGGGAGACTCTGCCTGCCCACACTACTTTTGCCAAGAGATTATAGGTTCACAGTAACAGCCAGTGCCTTTACAATTTTCCTTAGTGAGGCAAGGCTAGAGCCGCATTAAAAATTAATGGAAAGAGCAGTTGTAACTTGTAGGCAAACACAATGAGTGAGCAATAATGGGCTGGCCAAGTCTTTTGAGGACATAAATCTTTCCATCTGAGGCAGCCGAAGGACTTTGTAACTGTATGATTAGTGCCTGTGTTTTGGTTGGATTGGAATGCAGCTAAGGATGTTGTGGGTTCATGTCCATTTGCTTCAGGTGGTAAAAACCAGAATGAGCAGGATCCTGTGCAGCTCAGGAGCTGCTCTATAACCGTGGACAAAACAACTACCAGGGCTCCTACGCCAGAGAGGAGAAACAAAGAGAGAGGCATGGCGTATGGTTGCAACTCGGGATTAAAGTGGAATGGCACTTTTAAACATATTTTTGATACAAGATTCCCCAATTCTTGTGCTCTCTCTCACACACACAATTGGTTTGTCACGGACATCATTGCTATGACTTCAGCAGCAGCTGAAGCTGTCCCACCAGCCAGCTCAGGTCCAGCCCAGCTGTGATCCACACAGGAGGTCAGAGGCTGAGGAAAGCAGAACTGGTTTAAATCCAGTTTGCTTGCCATGGCTCCAGTTCAGTGGCCTCAGGACAACTCTGAACAACAGTAGCAGTCATGTTAATAAGATCACTGCTAAGACCTGAAGTGGTGTATGAGAAAAGAGTGAAGGTTATTCTCCAAGGAGAATTGTACCAGTTCTTCTTCCCTTCCTCCTTTAAAGACAAAGTGTTTGGCATATGACTTACTACAATGGCCAAAGATGAATGACAGAGAGTTTTCTTACCCTTCCAAGACACATGTTCAGTTTTTTTCATTTTTATAGTCCTTAAAGATCTGGAAAACTCTCTACATAAACATGGACAGATTGAGGCTATTTACTCATCAGAGTCCTCCCGACTATATTTTTTTAATGAAGTAAATTATTGTCTACTATCAATAATGACTTCTAATCAGCTGAAAGAAAGTCTGTAAATGTTCAGAAAGTACATGAACTTATAAAAATAATATTCTGATCGATAATGGCTGGCTGATACTTGACAGGGCATAGCTGTCTTCAGAGACAAATCTACTAGCATGCATTTTTTTCTAGATTGTTTATTGCTCTTTCCAGAAATTACCATAACTAATCAGTGGGAAAATACTCTCTCTGCATACATATGTCACCCATTAAAACCACAGTCAGAAGATCTGGTAGGAAGTCAGTAGGGAGCCTGCTACAGCCAGGGTGATAGCAAGAGTGGTGAAGCCCATTTCAGCTAGAAGTTTCTTTCTTACTTACTTTCCCTGATTGCTCCTGGGCATTAGATAATTTGGGTGCCAGAACTGTATGTGTTCTGGCTCACTTTGAGACTGCAGATGTTTCTCTGCCCAGAGCTTGTCCCGAGTCAATGTGATAAGATGTGCAGTGCTAAAGGTGCATGGGTTTCATAGCCTGCAGCCCAGAAAAAGCTAGTATCAGCCTTGACTGCCTGTATCCTCCTATCTTTGAAAATATGCCTATTTACACCTGGATCAACTGGATGCCTATTTACAACTCCATCAACCTTCAGCATGAATCCAAACTGAGGTTCACCTGTCACACAGTTCAGACACAGGTCTAGTGGGAATCTTTATTTCTTTGTGGGAGATTGAAATGTCTGAAGACAACATAATCAACTGCTTTACCCCAGCCTAAGACAGGAAAATGTTTTCCCATCAGCTTCTACCAGAAATACTGCATGTCTTTCAGTTTTTACTGCAGGAGGAAAGGTACAAGTGTGGAGAGATGGGAATTTTATTTCCTCAAAAGCAAGATGTCACAAGACAAAGAGCTCTTTATTCGATCATACCGTAGTGATCTGTCTGCCCAGTCTGCCACCCTCAAATTTCAACACCTCTCCTCACAAGTATCTCTGTCAAGACTTTGATGTCCAGTACTTCTGAAAAAAAGAAAAAGACATCGTAAGGGTCCTAAACTCTACTAATGTTGAAAATCTCTCCCATACTATTTTACAGTTGCACACACAACAAGAACTGTGCATCATTACTGGGGTTTGATATTGACTATACAGCACTCAGATGATGGTAGAAACCAGCCACACTATCTTCTGAGCATCAATAGCCTGACCTCTGTCACTGGCCTTTATAATTCAGTTATTTTTAGGGCAGGTTTTTCCTCTTTGACCAGGAGCTAATACAGTCTCTCCTGTGATCTCTGAATCTCTTCCAGAAAGTGTCCTGACCTTATGTTAGGAAGCACCTACTTTCCCTGGAGCCATGGGCTCAGGTCTCAGCACAGCCAACTCATGTTTTCTGTCCCTGGTTTGACCTCCCTGTGGTCTGAGAGGGCTCAGCGCTTGACAGCAAGGGGGGACCCAGCCTTACCCCAGGGACTGTCCCTGAGCATGTCATTCCCTGCTCCTCTTGCACTGTGCCACTGGCACACCCTGGTCAGCACAGTGTGGGGTTGTGAGCTTACCTTCCCCCACCCCACCTCTCCATCACCTTGCTCCAGGAGTGATAAGGGAGCAGAGAGCCGTGGGTACTTCCTGGGCGTGGGGAGATTTGTTGGGCTTGGTCTTTTCATGCGGGTGCTGGAGGGGAGATTCTTGTCTTCTTTGGAGCACAGAGTAGCTGCAGGCACAAACCAACCACTTGTGTGGGGAAGAGTGGGGGATGATCTTTCACACAGGCCCTTCAGATGGGATGTCCTCTCGCTGTGCAAACATGTTAGAAATCAATCGTGAGTAGGGGTTTTCCCTGTGCCCTAACAGGAACATTTCCCCCCCTCCTTCCAGCTTTGCATGCCTGCTGGTATCCTGCTGCATGCCTATCCTCCAGGTGGCTGGATCCCAGTGCTGCACCTGAGATGAGAGACTCTGTAAGATACTGAGACTGATACCAAAACTCACTGCTTTTAGGGAGTCAGTCCAAGTCCAGGCTGCTGTGAGTGACAGCAGGGCGAGCCAATGGTGTTGAAAAGGTAGGGTAGTGAACACTGAGTCCTTGCAGTCTTCTCAGGCAAAAGAGTTTTGCAAAAAGAGAAATTTGAAGTTATTATCCTCACTGGCATCCTCTTGTTTCTTTCTTTATAAGGTACCCGTCAAAAATTATTTCTGATAGGCCGCTGTAACGTGCCAAATTTCTTCATATCTGATGCTTAAAGTTTAACTATATTTATCTTGTTTATGAAAGCTGACAAGTGATACAGCCATAATAATGCCAGCAGAAATTGCACAGCAATTTTACTTGGGTTCTTTTCAAGTCAGTGGAGCTGTTAAATGAGATTAGTGCAGTAGAAGGGTTTATGGCAGCCGTGAGAAACCAGATAGACACATATCGCAGAGAACCAGCGATAGACTAAGAGGATCACATACAGGGGTGTTGTGCCAAGGAGGGCTTGGCAGCATAGCACAAGTGCATCTTTTAGCTCTGTGGGGCTGTGTCTTACTGTATTTCTGATATGGTTCTCCACTCATCCCAACAGCTGTCTTTTCCTTTCCTTCTCCAGCCCTTCATACATCTTTCAGTGCCTTATTCTGATACTGGTCATACTTGTAGCTTGATGAGGTTTGTTAGGAGTAGTGGGGTACTGGAAACAATGGTGCCTATTATTCTACTTGCAACCCTTAGCATAGCTCAAGAAAATCTGTGTGTTGGTGGCTACTGCTTTCTTTTGTTAGCTCTGTTTTTATTGTTTAAAGAAGATGCTTTAGTAGGACTGTAACTCACTACTGAAGTAGTTATCTTTGCAGAGAAAGAAACCTATGCTTTCCCTTATATATGTGAAATGTAGTTACTTCTGTTATAACATGTTTTATATATATATATACATATATATGTGTTGTTATATATGCAAGTCCATGCTGACCTGGAAGCTTCTGAAATGAAGAGTACCTTCTGTGTACTTTGAATCTTAGCAAGAGACCACTGCCTAAGGTCCCATTCCCTCTGGAGTAGACTTAACTAACAGCAGCTCACCTAAGGACTCATTGAGATATTGCTCTGAGGTTCCAGCTGGGATGCAGTCCTTTTCTCCCTGGCTGAGTAGAAGCCCAGCTCATGCTCAGCTCATTTCCTAAAACCCACTTCCTACATGCCATGAAAAGCTATTCACATTTCAACCCCAGTGACAGGCGAAGAGTGAAGCTGGAAGCGTGTCCAGCTACCAGGTGGAGCAGGCAGATAATTTAGCTCCAGCAGAGATACAGACCAATAGACACAATGAAGATGTAAGGAAGGGAGGAGCAGCTGGGCAGTAGACAAGCCTGTGAGCCTTCCAGCTCTCTGGGACATGGTTTGAGTTTGTTCCAGCCATTCAAAATGATCTTTCACTTCTTGGCAGAAGCTCATGAAGTTTCTTAGCTAAGCAAAGGGAGTACAAGTCTTCATTGTGCGTGGATAGAGACAGACACTGGTCATTTGATTATTGTTGTTGAGAACATAAATGAGTGCAATGTTGCAAACGCCACTGGAGGAAGTGAGAGGCTCCCTCATGAAGAGGCTTTGGATGTTATTTGTATCCAGAAGCATCCTGAGATGAAATCATAATTCTCTGGCTGAGTGACCATCCCCACGCTCTGACGTGTTTCTATTTAACTGCACTCAGGAGGCTACTGCTGAAAGCAAAGTATTTATTTATCTCCCTACTAATATATTTCCCTTCTGTACAATCAAGTTTTCCTTATGGATACAGATGCTTTGCAATGATGCTTATAGACTTTCCTTTGAAGAACTTAGGAAAGGTCTGTACCGACACGTAATAAGTTGCTTTCCATACCTCAAATAGCTAAAATCTGAACAGGAGAAGGATTATTCTCCAGACTTTACAGATGGTGAACAGAGGCACAGATAAACTGCACAACTTCCTTGTGGTTATTCTGGAAATCTGTAATAGAGCCAGGCCTTGAACCGAAATTTCTGGTCTCCCTCTGCCAGACTGCAACCACAGTCTGGCCTTTCTCTCTAAAGGTACATATTTGTAGAGTTTTAAGGTCAGAGGAATGATCACTTTATCTAGTCTGACCTCCTCTGTGACAAGTCCAAAAATTTCTTTGATCAAAGCATATTTTACAGAAGATAATGCAGTTGGGATCTGAAGACACCAGGACACAGGGAATAATTTTACAGCTTCCCTCTGTACTGTTTCAGTGTTAATCATCCTTCTGTCTTATTTTTCATGTGAGTGGGTCTGGCTTTAATTTGATCCTGGGATGCTTCTTTTCTGCTAGATTAAAGGGACCTTCTCTGTCTGTGTTTTCTTCCTCTCCTTTTCACAGACAATTTTTTCTTGTGTCTAGAAAGCAGTCAGGTTGACAAGTTACTTGCTGCTGAATCCTGGGGATGTGTTTCTTCCACCTTGTGCCTGTCTTTGGTATTTTCCCTTCTCTTTTATAAAGCAATAATTCAAAAGCTTTAAAAAAACTGAGAAGGGGAGAATGAAGGAAGTCAGTAAGCCATATTCTTTACTTCCAGGTGCAGTGATGAGCATGTAACCAAAGGAAGAGAACTGACAGAACTGATGTCAAATTCTGCTCTCATTCGTATTTCTAGTGACACCATTTGAAACTTGCTTCTGTTAGGTATTGCAGTGGGGAGCTACTTTATATTAAGTGGAACTACCAGATTAATACCTGCTACAAGATACTGATTATGTGGGACTCCCATCCTAGCTTGACAAGCCAGTGTTGCAATGAGGCTTCTCATTCTGGGGCACAGAACATGCTGAGGATTATTTCTGGTAAGTAGGAAGTCCCAGAATGTCAGATTTTGTCCTTTCCCCATTTACTGCAGACCGTATACCACTGATATTACATGACAGCGTTTTCTTGTGGTCACTGGAATGATATGAAACATATAGTTGGGAAAATATTTGGGAAGATCCATGAAGGTGAAAAGATGTAAGAACTGAATTGTAAACCATATTGTTGTTTATAAATAGTCACATGTGTGACTAGGGCATTAGAAGGATCCATCTTTTCACAGGGATTTTATCTATGTTGAGGTGATAGTCTGTGGTTTGTGTATACAGAGTCTAAGGCCTCTTACTCTGTCCAGAAAATAGATATATAGCTCTCTAGAAAATCCTCTGCTTTACCAGTGACTTGGAGCCCTTTATTCTGTGTGTGGGTATGTAGACCACTAACACATGTAAAGTGTGAAAGCAGGACACAAAGGTGAGAAATAAGTCAATACTGATTGCTCCAAACAAAGATGTCGTCAAAGCTTCAGAGAAAAATCCAGACACACCAGAAGATGTAGAACCTTAATTAGGCAAAGAGCAAAAAGGTGGAAGAAGTAGAAACTGATCAGGATCAACGTTTAACCTGTCTCAAGAAGCAAAAGGGTAAGTGACTGACAGCTACCCATCCAGCAGAGGGATCTGGGGGAAAGCACTGCAACAGCATGTGGTAAAATGCTATTAATGTTTAGGCTTCTAGAAAGTTAGACCAAACCTATTACTGCGTGTTTTGGCAATAAGTAGTGATTTTATGATTGTAAGTTGTGCAGTTCTATTAAGCCCAGTAAAAGGTACTCAAATAAATATGACAGAAAAATTTGAGGGTTCTTAATAGACCCGAGTGAAGTGAAACAGGGTAAATGCCCCTACTTTCTTCAGCCAGTCCTCAAGAGACATTTTTCATAAGGCTCATGTTTTCCACCTCGTTAAAGGAGCAGAAATACCAGTTATCAATAGTCTTTGCTAACAGTACATTTCCAGGCTGCACATCCCATGAGCATAGCTTTTCCCAGCTTCCTCCCAGCTTCACTGACCCCAACAATTCAACTCCAGTTTGTTGAGTGTGTGATTCAGCCCAAGACATCTCAGCTGGGATCACACCAAAGGACAGTGTAGCAGCTATCCACCAGCAACTATGGGCATAAAGTCCACAGAGAGAATGGAACGAAATGTAAAGGTGAAATTTCCTTGTTTTCACTCATTTCTTTGATTTAGCATCTCAATTGTTCGTGGTAGAGTCTGCTATTTTCCCTGTCAACAACCAATAGACCTCAAGGTGACATGAGTGGTGAGTCTACAACTTTGTTCCGGGCATGAGAACAAGATAAACTTATTTTTGCAGCTACTCAGGACTTCAGATGTGTTTTGTTTTCATCTTGCTGCAGTCTCTGATCTCTTTGCTGTTCGTGGGCTGTGGTAAAGTCCTGTATTCACAGCAGTTTTGAGCCTGAGACAAAATCCAGACAACAGAGCAGGTTTCTCAGAAGCTTCATAATCTGTGTTACAGATGCCAATGCAAAAAGTGAATTCCAGAGAAATCCATCTGGAAAGCAAAACTTGTTTCCTCAGGGAAGCAGAACAAGTGTTGGCTGTAGCTTTGTCGCTTTTCATACCTTTGTGATTTCAAAATGAAAGTATCAGTACTTTATGAAACACAATCTATTAAAATTATCAAATCAGCGGGTTTGGGGCTGAAAAGCTCTACTGCATTGCACAAGAAGAGCCTCTCCATTGTATATGAATGTTACAAAACTTGTCCCCACTCAGTCTATGTTCTTCTTAAATGCCAAATTCATTTCTTTCAGGCTTAGGTTAGGTTTTCTTCTTCCCATGCTGTGTACTTCTATAGAAAGGACATTTAGAATTCAGGCTTTCCAAATGGTACATGGCATACATTTAAAGCAACAAAGCATAAAATCCTCCACAGAGCATGTGTTGCTGGAAAACCATCCCAAGCATTAAGATACATCATTAATGGGTGGGGGGTTCCCCCTTTTGTTTCCAAGAACGTTTTAAATCTAAATCAAACTTGGGTAAAGATCAGATGAACGAAGGACTCTTGAAAAATAATAGGCAACTATGAAAGTATCCATAGGTCCAGAATGATCCCAAAGCCCTTTTTATATTGTATTCTCTGCTAATGTTATAACCAACATGATTTTTATTGGCTGAAAATAGGGAAATAAGGTTAGGAAAGTCACTATACTGACTTCAGGAAACACAAAACAAAATTTAAAGGATACAGGAAACAATTCCCCTTCAAAGTGCATTTCTAATCCAATTTCTGCCTCTGTGGTTATCTTGTTATCAGACAGATGAGACCTAGCATCTGCAAAAATTTTATATTCTTCAAGGGAGAAGCAGTTCTCTCCTGATCTGTTATTTTCAGACAGCAGATGGAAAATATGGCAGATGCTTGCTGTCCTGAATAGGAAAATCAGAGCTGGAACTGAGGAGGTGTTTCCAGTGTGTAGTAGAGTGCACAGGAGGCAAAGGCACTGGAGATTTAGGCTTAGATTCAACAGGTTGTTTTCTATGCTTCAAAATGGGCAAAGACATAAGGTTTGTACAAACCCAGAATTCCATTTTGAAAGACTGATGTAAAAAAATACACAAGGAATGAGTAAAGTCATTCTGTGAAAGTTATGAGCAGATTTTGCCTACTCGGTGCAATTGGCTTTGGGTAAATCTTCTTAAAATTACCTCTGGTTTTAGGTATCCCACTACTATGGGTTTGCTTTCTTGGTTTGAAATCCAGCAGCCAAAAGTAAAGGGGCTCCATAGGATTTAGGGGTAACAAAAGATTGCAACATTCTCTGGAGCAGCAGAATATCTGCTGCTGGAAACAGGATTTTAAGGTTCAATAATCTACATTTCTGTAACAACCTGTGATCTTATATGTATTTCAGGGTGTCTTTCTAGAGTCCAGAAGTCTTTTGTAAATGGGTTTCACTGCTTCCTTTGAGGAGAAATAGAAGAAAAACCTATTTCCATGACCTCACAAATTATAAATAGATTTAAATGGTAGCAGTGGGCCAAGCTCAGGACCTGACATCTAAGATGCAATTGAGGCTTTTGCTGATACTAACAGAGGGTCTGTCTTCTGGGATTTCTTTTGTGTGACACCAATTCCTTCATCCATAAAAGAATAGCAGGGAAGGAAGGGAATGCTTCACTGTAACTTATACAGGAGAAAACAGAAAAAAGATATGTGAGTACCATTCCAGTACAGAGGTGGATGAAATTAAAATTAAATGAATGAAACTTTAAATTTATTTCTTTGTGAGATTCACAGCAGCATCAGCTCCTCTGGATAGGGAGGAAATCTAAACTATCCTAATGCCACCTTCTGTCATGGCTTCACTTCCCATTAAGACAGTGTTGCATCATTGGGTAAAAGGAGATCAGAATTCACCCTCTATTAATCAAAACCATTTTAGAATGTGACCCAATATCTGCACAGGTGAAAACAACAGTAATAGCCTGTGCTACTTATGCATCTTCTCTTATTAATTGTGGCAGCTTTGCTGGAAAGCACAGAATCATATCACAGAATCCTCTGGGTAACAAAGCCTTGCAGCTCTGTCTGGAGCAGGAAAGATGAGGAGGTTACAGGAGGACACAGCAAAGCCAAAGGAGGTCACTGAATGAGTCATTCGCACTCAGGTATTCGCAGCTACCATTTCCTGGTTCCCATCACCAGACAACACTTGTCTTAGCACATTATTCCCAGGTCTCTAAGATCTTATTTGAAAAGCCAGAGTGCAGACTTTGGATGACTAGCAATTGTGCTCTCTGAGACAAAGATTCACACAGCCCAGTGAACTCCTGCAGGACATTCTCCTCCTGCATCACCTTTCCTTGATATCCATGTCAGTCTGACATGGCATGATGTTAAATGAGATCATGATAACAACAGCCATGGGAGGTCAAGAAATCCGTACGGTATTTAATCAAATATGTGCCTCCAACAGGTAGATTCTCGCTTTATGAGATCGTGGGAGTTAACTTTCATTTAGGAGAAATAAGTATTCAGTCAACTGAGGCCCTTCTCTTTTACATACAGATAGGCTCCTCTGTTCATCTGCATCCTATAAAGGCTTGTTATTCTTCTGTGTTTATCAGATCTGCGATATCGAGGAGAACAGAAAACGTGTGTGATATCCGCCAGCTGGATTCCATCTGTCTTTTCTCTGCAGAGATGGAGTTTCAAAGGCTACATCCTATCTACTGTCACACCCTCTCCCGACATGAGAAGCTAAGTGTAAAGTTTGGCCAAACTGATGGAAAAACAATATCTCTTTTGTACATCACAACTATTTCCCTACCTACACAAAAGTGGCATTCTTCTTGTTCTGGCACGCAGGATGTATTGTTGCACTGTATCACAACATTTCTATTAAATAAAAGGAGTCTGGCCAAAATGATTTCAAAGAAAGTTGGTGGTGGTGTTTGGTTTTTTTTTTAATTGGACTCTGTGCATCTATGTGTGTGTTGGTTTGTGTGCTGGAGCAGGGTCAGGGGAATTGTTACTGGAAAGTACAAGTGCTGCTTGATTACAGCAGAGGATATGGCCTCATTGCATTTCTGGGAGGGGAAAAAACACCTACCTGAATAAAATCCCAATTTTGTTGCTCTTGAACTGATTGAGGCTTTGCCATTCACTTCACCACAAGCCCTGAGGGACTGAGAAATTTAAGTTTCTCAGGATAACACCCAGGATGGAGCAGCATTATTGCAAATCAGCAAGACTCAGTGATGTTTTCTTGCTGTAATGTCTAGAGCTCTCTGTTCCCTGGGTTGGGCAGCTGCAGCATTTCTGGTAAACTGCAAACCACATCAGAGAGGTGCATGAGAAACCCCAGTTTTAGCCAAGGAGCTGGGAGGTGTTGGTCCATCCATTCATTTCCCAGCAAGCAGCACAGAGCAGCCATCCTTTCCCATCGTAGCCACTCCACTCCTGAAGCCACAGAGCACTGAGATGTGTGAAAGGCTGGGGCTGGTGCCCAACAGTCCTTCAGGAGCCTCCTTTCTCCCTGGTGTGAGGCAGATGTGTGTGCCTTGCAGAGCAGGGACAGGGCAGGAAAGGCCAGCACAGACATTTGGCTTCAGACCTCCCCAGCAACTCATCTTCTCACCACCCTGCAGGATCTTCCATGTATCTTTGCAAACCTGCCCATTATCTTACACATTTTAAGTGTATATTCTTTTGTATACTTCATGGTTGAAGGTACTTGTTTCACAGATCAGAGGCACAGAAAGAGTACTCTGACTTTGGTCAGCACATCCACCTTGTTTCAGTGGAAGTACGATTTTTTGGGGTTATTTTCAGGGGCATATACTTTCTTTGATGATTTACCAGGTAATATCAGGTATATGCCCAGGCATACCATCCAACAGACAGCTAGTGGGCCACATACAAGCAAAAAGGTCTTTGATATCTGTACATTAGTTATACATCTATGGGTATTCCTCACTATACCTGGTCCATGGTCACAGGCAGTAACATCTACCCAGAAAGTGTAATGAATTATGACTGCCGGAAACTTGCACTGACCTCTCCACTGAACAACCTATGACATTTTAGGTTTCCTATTGAAATACTAGGTCTGGTTGCTAGTGCAAGTACACACACGAAGAAGTATCATTTATTTTGAAAGTGCAGATAAGTGAAAATGAGCTTTGATGGGTACTAGTTGTGAATTCCTATGCACATATGATTCTTTTTGACTCACAGGCACTCTTATAAGAATACATAAGCTTGATTTTCTTAGTCTACCCTCCATATTAGGGTGGGACTGATCTTATTTCAGTCACGTACAAATAAACACCTGAGAGAGGTGTTTGGCCTCCCCACAGAGCCAGAAGAGAGCTATAGCAGTACCATCACCCCATCCTGTTACCCATCTCTGAGGTATCCACCTCTGTAAACTACTTGGTAAGATGAAGTGTCTTTCAGATAATGGATGCTGAGCTAATTAACTGGCTAAGGTCAAGCTAACACCTGTAAGTGACTGATGGTATAACTGGAGGATTGCTTAAGCTTTCTCAAAGTGCTCCTCTGGTTTCTTCCCTCAAACCTCACCATAATACAATGATCTCAATCATAGAATTATAGAATCACAGAAAGGTTTTGGTTAAGAGACCTTAGGGACCATCAAGTTCCAACTCTATGCCATGGACAGGGATGCCACTCACTAGACCAAGCTGTTTAGGAGCTCCATCAAACCTGGACTTGAATCCACCTTCAGAGGTTCTGGGAACCCAGAAAACTCAGGCAAAGTCCCATAAAAGCACAAGGTGTTGATTCATGTATTTATGGTGGAGGATCAAATGACCTCTTCTGAGAAGGGGTTATGTGCTAGAAGTGCAGGAGGTCAAGGTAGAGAGTTTGGGAAGGATTCCCACGGGACCTAGTCTCAGAGGCATAAAAATGCAAACAATCCTTGAGATGAAGTATGAGTCAAACAAGGATGGAAATCAAGCCGAGGAGCCCGGATAGCTCATGAGTAGTTTAAGCACATGCCAGGCCCAGAGGCAACTCCTAAGTTGCCAGCACCATTGCCTGCAAATTTTGCAATGGATCCTACATTTCAGGGTAGCTAGAACCCTACCTTGGATTTAGGTCCTGTGAGAATTGCTGCAGAAGGAGAATAGGTTACAGCAGCCTGAGGCACAGAAATGGCACCCAGTCTCTATCAGAGTTTGTTCTTAAGCAGATGAGTCCTGGCTTGCCAGCCCTAGAGCATGGTACACAATCTTTTGTGATCAGGTAGAGTGTAGGCATTAGCAAGGCAAGCTCCTCTACAACCCCCACATCTTGCCTTAGGGCAGCACTTCTCAGCATGATGAGTTTAGTCTTCCTGCCCCTTCCAGCTCTGGTGCTTCTTTTCCCTGCTCAACAAAGACTCTGCTTCTGGTTATCATGTATGTGAGCTACTCCAACACACTTGCCCCCAAAAGCTCCTCACCTGACAATGGCTTTGTGATACACAAACACCTCTTCTTTCTGTTTTTGCTAACCAGAATGATGTTTCAGTAGCAATGGTTATCAAAGGAACCATTGAACACCAATCTAACAACCTTCAGCCATTGCAGACCTGGACTAAATTTCTCATGATGAACTAACTGAAGGCTGCAGATCTCAACAGGTGAGAATTGCTGAAATTCACCCCACACAGGGCACAAAGTATCTTCAAATTAATCTCAACATTATAGCACTTAAATCTACAAGGGGATTTGGCATCCACAAATGCTTAAATACGGTGTTTGCGGGTTTTTTGACGTACATACCTTCAAAAAGTAACCCTAAAAGGCTGAATGTGGCCACACAAGGAATTTGCAGTAGGACCTTGAGTGAAGGCCTGTTCTTACAAGGCTTGTGAGAAGATTTAATCACAGGATTAACAAACCTGTCTTGATCCTTTTGTATTTCAGATCAAGACCATTCTCAAACCCTGACACAGCAACTTTCATAATGCAGCTTGGAGCTCAGCTGAATCCTTAGTTTTATCTCTAATATAAATAACAATGGCTTAAATTTCTAGTCTAGCCACTTGAAATAATAAAAAGTTGATGGACTAAAGACCTGGGGAAAGAAAATGTGTTACATATTCTGTTGTTTTCTTCAAACCACTTTCATAAACAGTCATAAAATATACAATAAACAATTGCCTTTACATCCAGAGCCAAGTGCCGCATCTTGTAATTCAAACACCCAGGTAATACAAACAGGCTCTTACAAATTCATGATGCTCTCATTTGACATGAAGGACACTTTACCCTCTGTTCATGTGGCATTTTCCAGCCCCTGGGGTAGCATATGTGTTGTCCTCAACACCCTACTTCAACTTTGCATAAATTCTGTTTCAAATACATTGAGAAAAGGTCATGTCTGTTTTACACATCCCTGTCACCTGGCTCTTAGACCACGATAAGCAGCAGTTACTGTAATGAGTGCCACTATTCAGCGCATCCCAGGAGAGGGTGTCCCCACAAAGGTACTGTATAATGTTAGTGATAGAACACGCTCCTCTGGTTAAAAACAGGAAGAAACAACATTTTCAGTGATATTTGGCCCTATTTGGAATAAATTCATACAAGGAGCTGATAACAGCCATCTTTCTCTTGCTTTTTGAACATTGCAGGAGTTAACATTTACAGAGGGTTTTTTGTTTTCCATTTCTCATTTCCTTACTGTTTTCATTTAATAACACAGATCCAGTGTAGATCCATGTGAAGTCACGTCCATAAAGGCACTGGGTACAATGGTCCATTCACATTGGCCATTTTTCTGGTATTCTCATACTGTAAATTGGTAAACCCTCTCTAAATGGCCTGCAGACAGAAAAGATGTTGAGCCAAGTCCCAGAGTTAGGTTACACTCTGTGTGTAAAGACAATAAGGGTAAATGCAAAGAAATCAGCCATGAAGGAAAAATATCTGCATGGTAAAAGGAAGGTGTGACCAGCATATGCAAGCACCTGGCTGCTTGTTTAACCTTAGGAGACTGGGTCATCCTGCCTTTCCCAACAAGACACAACCCTATCTCTCTGGGAGGGCCCAGGATCCTTGACCCCTTTGCTACTGCATTCCTACACACCCTGCTTCTTGTGAGTGACCTTTCTCTTCAGGAAATATGAAAACAAATCTACCAGAGAGCCTGGCTTAGTAGTGTGGTTGTTATCATCAGTTAATGCCTCTCCAGTAGCATTTTCATTACTGGTCCTTACCTGCACGAGCTAGACCGAACCAAGAGCAACACGTCCACCTGCCTCTTGCTGTGCTGTCACTTGCCTCAGAGTCTTTCCAGTCTTAAACCATTAGAGTCCTCTTCTTTCAGACAGCAGTAATGGAAGGGAATATTAGCAGAGTTTGGACTGGAGTTTAATTCAGGATAAAGATGCAATGTTGGAGCAGCAGGGCAGGCAGCCAAGTGCTCTTTCATAACTGGGTGGGTACAGCAATATATGTGGGAAGAATGGCATGCCTCAGATGTACTGCAGCACAGAGCACATCCAGCACAATGCTGGCTCAGCTCTCGCTGGCACCATCCTGTTGCTGCTGTTGTTTGAGGCTCCTGGGTTGGAGTCAGCCTGGGCAAATGTCTTGCACCCCCCAGCCCCAAAGACTGGAGGAACTCTGTGTGCAGATGTGCTCAGCTTGGTTGGCAGCACGTTGGGGTTGTTGGTTGGTTGCCCTTTGAGGTGAAAGTCCAAGCAGGTGGCCACAATGGCTCCTGGCCACAGTCCTTGCTTCCTTCCTGCCCATGAATATCTTCCATGACAAAAGCTTTCCATGTGCTGCAAGTCAGGATAGGAGAGGAAGAGGGAGAAGGTGTTTGGAGAGACACAGCAGTGTTTGTGAGTCCCCTCTCCACGTCCCAGGTTGCAACTTCACCTGCCATTCAGCTGTGAATTGCACACTTAGAAAGTGCCACGTAAGGGTGGTGGAAATTGAAAAGCAGCAAGAGCAAAATTAGTGGGGAAAAACCTGCCTGTATAAGATTGGTGGAAAACTAGAGGCCTATGGCATTTGTATGAGGAAGTGATTTTATAGACAGCACAGGGCCTGATGATCCCTGATAGATTTAGGATCTATGTTCATTTTTCCATTAATTTCTTGCTTCTTTAAGGAAGAACTTGTGTACATTGCGTCTTGATCCTTTGAGTAAACGCTCATCGGGAGAAGTGACTTCAGTTTTTACACATCCATCTCAGAGTGAGTTTAAAGGCATGATTTCAGAAGGTCCAGTTCTCTCTTGCAATTACATGAAGTTAGAGGGATCAAACAGGTGTGCAATTAATGTAAGGAGGAAAAATGTTCTTAAACAGTCAGAAGGAACCATTATGACTGTTTAGTACAGCTTTCTTCATGAGCTATAGAATTTTACCTGGCAATTTGTGAGTCCAGGAAACACTCTGATAATAAAGATCAGACTGTTCCCAAGCCTCTCAGCACTGGGTGCCAAATGAGCAATAGGCACACCTCTTCCATAAACCTTTGCCCCAGTAATAGAGACAATAAAACAAGAATAATGCCATCCTGTGACAAAAAGCACAGCCTTTCACCACTGTACAGCCCTGTTTGTGGCACAAATGGAAAACTGGAAGGTAGCTTTGAAAATAACCCTTACATGTAAAGGTTGCTCCAGCTCAAAGAAGCCACAAGCACGGCTCAGGGCTACTCAGAGGGTAGCCGTGAGTGCATGGGGAGTGCATGCATTAGGGAAAATGCTGTTTTCACCCAGCCAAAGCAGCTTTTCTACAGAGACTAAGACTCTGTGACTTAATCTGGGATTCAATTCATTCATTCTTAACCATCTAGCCAGAACCAGTTACCCAGTCTCCCTATAGTCCATGGGGTATGGACTGCAGGTAGCAGCTTAGACGTTTCTCTTGGGATTGCATGATTTGCCATCTGGAGGTGTCTGTCCTTACAGGCCACACACAGCAGGACCATACATGGCTAGGTTAGGTTGAAGGGTAAATATTTAGGTGAATAAAGGCCAGTGAGATAATTTCCAACCTGAGGTTGTACCAGTATAACTTTACGCCAGGATCGATCAGTGTGCCGCATGATTTTTGACAAGGTTTCAAGCAAGCTAGAGGCTGGCACAAAACTTCATCCCAAAATGGGGCCCTCAGTGTCACAGGTTTTCCTTACAACCTTGGGAAAGTTACTTTATTGTGATTTTTAGGAAGACTTCAAATGGGCTTACTATCAGATAGGCTCAACTTCAGCCACCTTGCAGTACAGAGTTACCATCAGTGAGCTGAAGAGTACTCACACACTCCTCAAGGATGTAATGATCACCCTGCTCTTTACAGGACCTGTCTCTGTCATTTCCAGGGGAGTAACATTGTGTTTTCACTTGAGAAACATCAGGGAAAACAAGTTATGGAAGTCCTTGGTTCAATCCCCAGTTCTACCTGAGGTGGCTCAGATCTCCCACTGTCGGAGACCTGTAGGCACAGCTGCTTTTCAGCCCCACCAAGCCTCCCACTGAGCCTGTGCTTGTGTCTAACAAGGGACCACAAAATTCATGTGGCTGGAGAGATCCTGTAGCAGAGGGGTTGGGATATTACTGGGGAAACAAGAAAAGAACAAGTGTCCAAGGGGCCACCTACATATTTTGCATTTAAGTCCTGGGAGCAGGGTGAGAGGGATCCTCACAGTGTACCAGACAGATCCTCTTGGACCTAAACCTCACTATCTTGATTAACAGCAGGGAATGAAAGCTGGATTTCTGGCAGACCCATCTGGAACATCTATCACAAAAACCGTGGTTTCATTCCCCAAACTAATGTTGCTGAAGAAGGTCCTGCTGGTTGTTGCTGAGGAAGCCTCCACAAGCTGCATCAGAGGGGTCTGCATCAGAAAACTCAGTTATCTTACAGCCTGGCTCAGCACCTTTATGCATGATTTTACTGGCTTCTTTCCCACACAAACAGTGTTTTAATGAGTATTTGGCTTTTGTGATATTTATTTAGAAAGAAAGATTTCCTCTGTCCTTAAACTATTTAAACCTGACTTCCCATTCAGACAACTAGTCTGATATAGAGCAGTGCACGGGCTTTCATCCAGTGCCAAAGAACTGAGCACAAAACAAGGAATCTCTGAACTGCAGAGTGGGGCAGTGTGGGGACAGGCAAATCTGCTTGGGCCCTTGAGCTCACACAGGCTAAGGGAGTTTTCCTCTGCAGAGTCTGCCTACAAAACTCCACCATACAGCATCTGTATTTCATCTTTAATGAGGGAGTCCTGGCATTTCAGTTCTGATTTCTTTATGCTTGGTTTCTACAAGTAAAACAATGTCTCTTTGCTTGCACTGTTTGAAATACATGAAAAAAATGTTCAGTGGGAAATGGAATTGAGCTTGCAAAATTAACCTCACATGTGCTGTAACTCTATGCTGTGGGAAGAACAGCCTGAATCAAACAGCAGCAATAATGCTTGGGTTAAAGCATGGGAAAGACAGTGAAGCTGATTCAGATGAAAGATGCTATTGATTATTTCCCTTTTTTATTATTATTGTCACCAAAAATATTGATGTTTTGTGTATGTTTTATGTATGGCAAAAGAAGTTAACCTCCTCCCTTGCAATCTAAGTGGATTTGACACTTGAGGAGGGGTCATCTGGCACTTTTTTCACTCTCATTCTCCTCTGATTATAAATTAAAGATAATGCTTCTTCCCTCTTGCCTCTTTTCCTTGAAAGTCCCATGCACTCCTCTTTTACCAACTCTGATTTTTTTTTGGTCATTTGGTGGCTTGATGTGTCGTCAGTAATGTTCCAGTCCACATAAATTTAAACAGGTCAAATACTGACTGGAGAGTGCCTGTGGATGCTTTCGAATGCATTTCTCTGTCTCTACAGGCCCCATTGCTGTGATTACCTTCTGCCTGGTCACTGAGTACAAGCCAAGATCTCAGCAGTGTGGGAGTGTGACAGTCTTGAGACATTTCCACAGCACCCAGGGGCAGTAAATTAAGGTTGACATGACCCACCAAGCACATGGCAGCTCCATTGTCAGAGCTCGTCTAACAGGAGAGATTGAATTTCAAACTGTGTTTGATATTAAGTCTCTCCCAAGCACAAACTGACTTGGTTGGGTAGAAAAGATATTCAAGGATCAGCAGTGAGGGCCTTGGCATGGGAAGGTGTTAAATACTCTCTGCCCTCGTTCGAAGCATTGCCTTTCAGCCTCAGCCTGAACTCAGGGCACAGCGGATACTACGGTTATGCCTGCCTTGTCCTTTACAACTGTGCCACCCCAAAAACAGCCACTCCACTGTATTCCTATCTTGCTCTCACCCCACCTCACTACAAACTGCACACTCACTGTCTCTCCCCTCAGGATACCCCCAGCACCAGCACCCCCTCTCTGATCTCCTGTGTCCCCCCACCTTCTGCAATGTCCTGGTATTGTCTTACTTGCTGCTGAGCCAGGAGAAGCACATGCTGCGCTGCTGGTCACCCCAGACTGACCAGTTGGCCAGAAGATGGATCCTGCTTGAAAGCAGTGAGAGGTCACCTTTGACTTGAGCCCTCCATCTAAAATAAATAAGTTCTTCAAACCCTTCACTGATGACACAGGAAAGGCTCTTTGCAACAGGGAGACTGCCTTCTTTTAAGCTGGTAAAGTGCAGTGCTCAAAACATTACATGCAAATTATTTTGAAACTGAAATGGAAAACTAGACTGAAATAGTCTGGTCAGGAAGCAGACAGATGGAAAATCAGAGAATCATAGAATCATTTAGGTTGGGAAAGATACTGAGATCGTCTAGTCTAGCCATAGAATTATAGAATCATTTAGAAAAAATTAACATATATATATATATATTAATTTTCCATTGCAGTGTCCTTGCAGCCTTCATGAAGGCTACTATCTCTTACATCTCCTTCAAGTCCTATTAAATCCAGAGCTTGATTAATGGGCTGCCCTAATTACATTTGATTAGTAGTGTCTTGATTAACAGTTTACACTGGATATTGCTAGTGCTTACTCTGGGCATGTGAGGAACGGGGAGACCTACAGTGGGTAAATGAAGAGTTCCTAGTTCCACTGCAATTGGTGAGCTCTGGAAAGCCAGACACCAAAACATACATTTCGTAGATATCTGTTTGTGCCTGAAGATGTGTCCTTGGATTCCTTCACAGTCTTTGTCACACATCTAGTTGATGCAATTCAGGAACACTTGTTAGCACAAAATATTCAGAGAGTTTAAATAGCTCAATCTGAAACAGCCCTATTTTGCTCAGAGGGTTTTAATGAAAAAATAGAAAAAAAAAAGGCTTTTGAATCAATTTGCATAACTTTTCTAACAGGACACTGCATTTCTCCCAGTTACTTGATATTGTGATAAGAATTTTCATTTGTATAATACTAGAGTACTTTTCCCTCCCCTAGAAAGACCATCAATCTTGATATGAAGATAATATGAGATGCAGAAATGGCTGTTTCCATTGCCACTTTTTTGTTTCAAATGTTAACTATCTCCACTGTTAAAACTCACATTACATTGTCAGCTTGTCAAGGTCTGGCTTCAGCACTTAGACCCTCACTATAATGTTCTCCACAATCTGAAAGGACACTTCAGGAGCTGGTATTTTTCTCTTGTGGAGGTAAGTAGATGTTGTAACAAATTCAGCTACTTCACTTCCTTTGGGCTGCCTGAACACGGAAGTCTAAAAGTCCCAAACGTTCTGCCTGCAAAGGCATTTTCTTTAATCCTCAAATCATTGTAATGGCATTTCTGCCAATTATAGACGCTGAAACTGAGTAGAGTTTTTCATTGTTTGTGTTGAATTATCTCCATACTAAACTCACAGTGTTTTTCTGGTCCCTACTAACCCCTTGGATAAATCATGACAGCAGAGTTCAGTCTGATGAGTTTTTCCACAATGGCCTCTGGATAATTCTGAATTAATTTTTGCTCTCTTCTTCCATGTATCTACTGCATTTGACTGCATTACAATATATATTATCCCAACATTTCTGCTTCTGGTTGACCATGCAGTTCTTATTCCTGGCTACACTACCAACTTCAGAGTTTCCCCCAAATTTTATCAGCAATTTTTATTTTCCAGTTTCACTCATAAAAAATTCTGACAAATACTCATATGGTTCCTATTGCTATGTCTCACTTCCAGAAACATCCCTGTTCAGTAATCATTAACAACAGCTTTTGGGGAGCTGTCAGCATGAGATGGTTCTTCTACTCTATAAAGTGCACTGAGTACTGCATTCCCATAACTCCCAGTGATCCCAGTGGAAGCTGGAATCCTCAGCCTGGTCCTCAAGACAATGTCAAAGAAATATATTAACAATTCTGTTGGATATTAAAAACACATTGTCCAACTCTGTGATCTGATCGTGAAGACTGATTGGCTAAGCACAAACAAAACCTAAGGCTTTCAGGATTTTTAACATACTTTTCCTAGCAATTTTTGTTTATTTGTCAATACCCATTTCAAATATTTTTAAAATCTTTGCAAAATGTCATAGTGCATGTCATAACAGGGAGACCAGTACAATTCCACCAACTAATGTGTTCTGCATAGTCCTCCTTTTCTGTAAAGATTGCATTAATAATGGGTTGTATTAAAGTGACTGTGCCATTGTGTCCCTTTAGACTGTCTGTGGTTGTTTTTTCACTCCCTGTGTGAGGGTTCTCCTCTGGAAAAACTGACAACACTAGCACCCATGCTGTCAGGCTCTTATGAAGTCCCAAAAAAGCCTTACTGAGGAAGTAGTTCTGGAAATGTTCTACTTCAACACAGCTTTTAGGACCCATTTTTCCTTGGGTACCCAAAGCAGCCTCTGGACTGTGACTATTTACCCCAGGCCACCTGGCACAGAGTTGAGGAAATGAGGTTGCAGATGTTCCACAGTTCTTCACAATCTGAGACCCTCTGTCTGCTCATGGAGCAAACCAGACTCACAGAAGGATAAACTTAGCTGTATACATGGCTTATGTGACTAAAATAACTGCACATATGTATAACGAGAGAGAAAGACATGTGCATGTACCTGTACACACATGGGTTGATTTCTTTCCTTGGGGCACTCTGTCAACTAATTAATTACCAAATAAAGGCTGTGCTATTTAGTGATTAATTTTTTTTTTTTTCACATTTGCAAGCCCTAATCTAGTCTGAGTCTCCCCAGGGGTCCTACACAAATAGTGGATTACTCACATTTGCTCAGGCAGCAGATACTCTTGTAGTGCTCTATGTAGAAGGGAACAGAAATACCATGCTGAACTGAAGAGAGCAGTGAGGTTTTCAACAGCATCCACACCAGGAAGCCCAGCATGAGCATGTGATAAGTTGCATTTACTTCCAGTTGGCAGAAGAAACTGCTTGCATATCTTCAGTTGACAAAAATCTGTGCAGCTCCTTTGACTTCTAACCAAAATTGACTTCAAACAAATTATGTCGATCCAGGTGATGTGATCTCTTACAGTGAGAAGTAAAAATGATCACATGTCTGTATGTCACACCATTCCAAACCTTTGCCAGCAACTGCACGGTGGTGAAGCACTCCACAGCTCTCAGTGCCACTCAGAAGAGAACAGCGGTAGAAATGAGCTAGTAGAGCACACATCAGTGAAATACAAGCCACTGAGATCCATTTTTTGCCTCTAGGTTTTCATTGCATCATAGAATAGTTGGGGTTGGAAGGAACATTTATAGGTCATCTAGTCCAACCTCTCTGCAAGGAGCCTGGACATATCCAAGTAGATCAGATTGCTCAGAGCCCTGCCCAGCCTGACCTTGAATGTTTCCGTGGATGGGGCATCTACCACCTCTCTGGGAAACCTGTTCCCATGTTTCACCACCCTGATTGTAAAAAACTTCTTCCTTATATGTAACCTAATAGATCCTCTTTTAGTTCAAAACCATTACCCCTTGCATGTAACTGTTTCTCAGTGGCCATTTGGCCACTTCCTCCACTTTCAAGCAGGGTTTTCTCTATAGTGCAAGGTGCAACTCCGAGTAAAGATGGGCCAACTAAGATTATAGAATCACTCACTTTCCAACTACAGCCCAGAGATAGCCTAAACCCTCTATCAGTGCTGAAGAAGATCAGACAGATGATGGCTGCTTTTAGTTTGACAGATTACCAGGTTCACAGTAGGACCCTTTGTAAAATCAGCGCTGATTTCAGATAAACAACAACAATCAGTAATACTACCATTACCTGTACCAGTCATAACAATGGGAAAATGTTTGATAGTAAATGTATGAGGAAGCTTTCAGCTATGTGACTTGATTAATTTAATTATCTTTTTTGAACAGTGTCAAGGGTACTATGGGACAGTTAGACTAGAAAGATTGAAAACCAAGTACATAGTAAGGAGGGCATGTAACTGCTCAGCAGAGACTGCCTTTACTTCTCATCTGTAAGGTAATAAATGAGAAATAAACCCCATGTAACTCAGAAAGAGAAGAAAAAAGAAAGCAAGAAGGGAAAAAGAGACAGAAACTCTAGGGCTAAGAAACCTGGGTCAAGAAATCCAACACAGCAAGAACAAAAAGTGCTTGGATCTGTATTTTTGTTCAAGGCAAAGGTGATGTGCCAGGTCTACACTGGGACTAAATTCAGATACAAGTTATAAGCAGTGCCAATATTCAGGAATGCTGGAATTGGCGTTCTGCTGAGATTTCATTCACAGCAGTGTGTATCAAAGCCAGTGCCCAGACAGTGCACTGATGGAAACTGGTAAACCCAGTGCAGATTTTTCAGTCACAGAAATGCATAGCAAAGTAAGTACCCCCACAGCATGCTGATGAAAATTAGTACAGCTAATGCAGTTCATATGATGAGTCTGACTAAAAGAAACATTACTGGCACTACAGGGTGTCAGCTGGGGCTTTTAATTCCTAACTGGACTCATTCAGATGGGCAGCTCCATCTGGCTGGGCTCAATACAGGTGTTTTTCCACTTCTGGCTGAGATATTTCCCCAAGAGGACAAGGGCCAGACCTCCACCAGCCTCCCTGGGCTCAGGGTGAGTTCTGGGGGCACGTGGCCATGCAGGGGAAAAGTTTTATGCAGCCAAGCAGCATTCTGGCCTCCAGCTCTTGAAAAAGTTTCCACTGTCTGCCAAGCCCTTCAAACTGCCCAAACACTTCGGAAATTACAGCATCTCATTTTGCTGCCAGTTGGGAAATTTGTTTCACTGCGCTGACTGTCAGAAAACAGAACACACCTTTGGTGGGGGAAGAATAGTTTGTCTCATTTTTATCAAAGTGCGGTGACAGAGTTAGAGTCTGAGCAAACCTTTGTGGTGTTTCACTTAGGACTCCCCATGAGGGCCCTATATCCAAAGGCAGCACAGACACACTTCTACATTTTTGTCTGGGCTGAACACCTACACTTGCACCAACTGTAGAGCTTATGTCTCCCACCCACAGTTCACATTTCTCTTGGATTAGTGTTCTCCCATCAGTGCTATTAATGCAGTTGCATTGGGAGATCCAGTTGCTTTGTGGCCTGGAAGGCCCTTAACCGTCCCCAAATTAAAGACCTCTAAGCAATAAAATAGTTGGGCCCTAAGGATTTTCTTGGAAATGTGCTGTGAATGAGCAAACACAAAATAAATTAATGCTATGTTGATCCTCGTGGCTCTGAGATCACCTTTTGTTTGGTTTACTAAGACTTAATATGCACTAATGGGAAGTTAAACCAGCTTTAAAAAGTCTTTGTCACATGATGCCTCTTAATATACACAGTTAATATTTCCAAGGCACGTGTCTCTGCAAACACTGGAGGCCCAGCAAATGTCCTAGAAAGGGGATGAACCATTTTAGAGACATTTAAGACACATTTTCCTCTCCATCCAGGCTAGAAAAATCTGGGGTTAGGATTCTATTCCAAGGGCACAAACTAACTTAAAACCGTAGATGCCACATGCTGGCCCCCTGGGTAGAACAGGAGACCAGCACAGGTATTTTAATTAAATTAATCAAACCTCCCCTCCCAGGATAGGCAGTGGCTGTATGGAAAGAAGCATAATATATGTAGTTTAATAGGTGAGGTAAGAAGACAAGAAAAACCAGCTTTCTAGCCCGGATTTATCTGGCTTCAGTTTAGGTGTAGGAAATACACAGATGTCATCCTGCCTGTGCTCATAAAAAGCAGTCTGAGCAAAGCAAAGCTTTCTTCTCCCTCCAGATATTAGTTCAGCTCACCGAGATCTGAGTCATAGATTTGTCCCTGCCTCCATTTATTATGAGAAGAGCCGATGGCAAATTCATTCCTAACTCACACATGTTAGCAAGGTGTCTGTGTTTATATGGGCATATATATGGGGTGAAGCTATATTTGGATTTTGGCCATGAAGCAGCAAGGGACAGACCCCCTTATGTGGTCAGCCATACTCATCTAGTACGTAACTGTTGTTCTTGTTCTGAATAAACATCCAGCAATGATGAAAGTCCTCACCACACCAAGGTGCTGTTTCCAAAGGGAATTGCAAAATCTTTCTCCTAACAGGAAAACATACAACCTTAACCTTCCTCTTGCTGAAATCAATTACAGAATTTACAGGTTACTTTCTGTAAGGCTACTGGAGGCCCATAAATTGCTATGCATGGCAGAGAGCTCCTTGAACACTGGCTTGGTTCAGTGATTTCTCTTCCTTGGTTCACCCCCACCTCAAGGCCTGCTAAGCTCAGAGAAGTTTTTAACAAGCTGACACCTCTGAATGCACATTCCTGCTTACCTTCCCAGGCTGCTATTCCCTATCTTTTGGTCTTGTGAAGCTAATTTAAGAAATGTAAAGAAAATAGCAGAGAGGTTCAAGTCCCTGAGGGCATCAGTAGGTATTAATGCCCCTGCCTAGCTTCCCCTGAGACCTCCAAACACACCCTTTGACCAGGGCCCAGGACCCCATTTCAGCTCAGCCCAGGGCCAGCAGCACCAAGTTCACTTGGTGATAGTCCTGTCTCCAGCCTCCTCTCCATTTCCTCCTGACTGGACCTTTGAGTGGACCTTGGACTTTGTCCCCAGGGCCACTTCTCCCCATATGGAGAAAGTGCTTATTTGATTACAGGTATGGGCAGGCATTGGTCATTCAAGATGTTGAGTGTTTTCTGGGTTTATATGAGGTTGCCTAAAATATGAAACAAATTTTTCAGTTACGTTTTTCATTGGTTTTGTTCTTTGGCCACTGCATTACTGAAGATAGAGCAGCAAGAAGTCTCTGTTCAGAAACCACCTTGAAGATGGATAATTCAGTGGCTTGAAGGAAGGCAGGCAGGGGCTGGGTTCCATCCTTTCCTGAAAGTTATGAAAGACCTTTTGTGACCGATCCAATTCATGGACTTTGACTCAGCTGAATGGTTTTCATTCTGTTTGTTCACTGACATGAGTAGGAAGCATAATTTCTGTGTCATACGGGTGAAAAAGGTATAGAGTAAAACATTCTCTGGGAATGGTGATCCAGTTGCTCAGTCCAGCCCTGACCTGCACTCCCATATGGTTACATTATTTGCAGGGACAGGAGACAACATCCAAGTCAAAGCAGCAATTTGATTCCAGAAGGTGGTGGGGACAGAGGGATAAAATAAAATCCCTATCTCAAATCCCATGTCTCTGTTCTATGAATAATGCAAGAAATGATGTCCATGGACTCCTAACTGCGCTGCTTAGCCTCAAGAGATACCAACACCTCCCATTATACCTTGGCCACATTGAAATAGTTTCTGCAATTTCTCAGCAGGAGCAGTAAAGTGTCTATCTACCCTATACCACCTGTGGTGATTAAATGTGCCTTATAAATGTCAAAACACTTTCCAGCATAAATCTTCAAAGGTCTGCAAGAAACTGTGTTTGACACTGGCTCCTCTCACTTTTTACTTTCTGCACTAAGAAAGGGAAGTGGCAGTAGATGTTATTGAAATTCAAGCATGTATTTCCACTAATGGTGGGTTGCAGAACTGAATTATGAGACCATATTGTGACATACCAAAGGCTATTTTCTAATCAGTTCATGCACATCTCTCTGTTACCAATGAGTAGTCTGGTAAAAATGTCCTTTGGCCTCTGTCTGCCTGGAAAATCCATCTTACTTTTAAAGTCAATTGGAAGTTGTATCTGGAAATCCTAGGATAAATTACTCCTAGGGTAGTGTTTTCTGGCATAGAAATAAACTGGCTGGGAAAATATTTTACTCTCCATAGGGTCATTCACTCCTATGTACAAAATATAACTCATTCTTTTATGGGAACAATTGCCTCTAGAAATGTGAATCATTTATGGGTGGTGCCTACAACTTCAGTCTTGAAAGCAGTTAGAAACGTGAGAAGGTCTAGGGCTGAAATGGGGTTTGTGTATAACTAAAATGAAGCACCCTGAGTGATGGTCACCATGCCAGGCACACATTCATCAGAGGACAGAAACTCAGACCTGCCAGCACCACTTCATCCCAAGTGCTCCATAGCAGTTTGTATCCTCGCAGAAGAGGTGTGAGCAGTTCACCCACTGAGCACCAAGTAACTTGTGGCGACCTTCATCTGGATTAATCTTCTATGCTTCATAAAATTCCTCCACTTTCTCATTATTTCATGCCATACTGCCCATCTAGTCAAAATAAAAACTGACCTAAACTGTGGGGACCTTTAAAAGTTTTCCAAAGGTGAATAATTTGGGATTATTTGAAACCTATTGCAGAGTAAGCTGCAAGCAACTCTTCCCACTCCAGCAAGGCTTTCGCAGACCAAAGACAAACATTTGGGACTCTGGGTTCATATGTGCTGTGGACCTTTGGTGCTGAGGTTGGACATGCTGTGGAAATGCACAGGGTGGGAGCAAACCCCACAGGCCGAGTGGCACCCAAAGTGAGCTGCAAACCAGTTCACTCTCCATGGAATGGAGACATAACCCAGAATGAGAGGGAAAATCTGCACTAGGGAATACTTCAACTTCCTTTAGCCACAGTCTTGAAGAGTAGGTGTGGAAGGGAAGTGACACAAGCAGCTCTAAGAAGGTCTGTAAATAAGTGGTTTTCAGCTGCGGCCAACATAGAGTGAATTAGTGTGTACTTTTCTGCTCTGTGCACACACAGAAATCACCATGGAGCCAATACAACAGACCAAAATTATGCATCAATATACCTAAGGATCCCAAGTAGGTGTCATTGAGGTCAGGGTGCCACTTCCATCATCCTCTCCAGAAATTCTCCTTGGATAAGACAAAAAAGTTCAATCTCCAGCAGTCTCAGTATTTACAATACATCCAGCACCAAAAGACAAGCACCTTAAGCCCACAGTTCCATGTTTCAGTAGTTCATTTTGCAGATGTGCCTGTATCAAGACCATGTTCCTCCAGGAAGCTGCCCCACTGCCTCAGTCAGAGCATTTGGTGAGCCTGTACAAAAACCTGCTTTCTAGAATCAGAAACCATAAGGGAGCAAGTTCCACTTTATCACTATCTGCCTAAATATATAAATAATCCAAAATCTGAAGTGTGTGTTGGACAGCACCCTCGGGCTATCATTTTACACCCAGCTGTTATTCTCAGAGGATTCTCAGTAAATCCAGAAATAGACCCAGCCAGGAGTCGGGAACAGGCTCAGAGGAGAATGTCACCATATGGCAGCCCCTGACTGTTGCATAAATGTATTGATTAGCTGAACCAGCTTCAGGATGTCTCTATTAAGGACAGTAACCTCAAGAAAGACATAAAATTATCAGAAAGATGAGAGGGTATCTAAACCAGCCATTCTTTTCCATTTAACTCTGTTCTTCTTGTCCAAAGTATGACACCAATCACTTGAGAAAATTGGTTAATTCAGTTTAAATCTGAGGTTTAAAGACAATTCCTAAGTAAAACTTGAACAGAATAATAATATTTTATTGCTATGACAACAGAATAGCACATTAGCAACCCAAATGACAATTTTCTTCCTCCCCTTACACCGACATTGGCAAGGAAAGAAATTATGTTGCAGTTTTTAACATGTGTTTTCAAAAGGGAAAGGTGGTGGCACATTAAAACCCACCACGAAAATAAAAATCCTCCAAGAGAGTTTTCTTCAGCTGTTTAAGCAGTTAGTGAGTGGGTTTTGAACTGTGTGCTTTAAAACTGATAGGAACGTGTTGTAAAACAAATTCTCCCATTCACTTGTTGTGTGACCGGAGAAAAGTACTTTGGAATCACAGAATCACTGAATGGCTGGAAAGGACTGGGATGATAAAGAAGCCAGAAGGAAAGATGCTTCCATTTTAAAAACAAGTCAAGCATCAGGCATTAGGCTGCATATTCCCTCACCCTCCACTAACAGAATAAATAGCCTTTCCCAAAGGGAAAAATGCACTTTTTCTTGCTGCTGCTCCTGACACACTTGTGTGAGCCCTGAGGACATTGTGCGAATCTGTATCAGTGCCCCAGCAGTCTGGGAATTTCTAGAGGCAAAGGTAAGGCACTCAGCTGGTCTACAGCCATGTAACAAAATCCATCCCTGGCACAAGCCAAACTCTACAGTAAAGCCTTAGCATGGTGCCCAGGAATTTACTCACATACCTTCACAGCAACAGCGAAGGGACACATTTTTGTCCATTTTCGGTGTGCCTGGATGGTTTATCACGGTGTTTCAGACCCTGAGGTAGGATTGGGTCTGGGTTGTTTTTGGGGACTACCTTGTGCTAGACTTTCACCTCCGTGAATGCAGAATGAGTGCCCGAGCATGGCATCAGGGAGCTCTATTTTGTGGCCCATACCATGCTCCAGACGAGAGGATAAACTCAGATTTTCAATTGCTCGGGACTGTAGTTGCTGTCTTTCACTTCTGGAAAACCTGGAGCTGCTCACTATCATACCAAGCCAATTTCATAGCCGGGTGACCACTGAAGAAGTATAAAACAGCAAACAAACTCATCCTGAAAAGTTTTCTGTACTGCATTTCGGGTTTAAAGTGTTCGCAGAAAAAGTTCTGCTAGTTTGGAGAGTTGTTGGCCGAAATGGATACATTTTCCAGGGAAGTCAGCCAGCTTTTAAAGGAGGCCAAATCTGTTTCCACATGGAAATTGGCTCATTTTTGAAGTATAGATGAGTTTTGCATAAAAATATATTAAATTCCTTCCCCCACCCACAACCATATACACTTTCTTGCATCTTGATGGGAGAACTGCTATTCCACCATCACAGGGAAATGCAATTTGAAAAAGTGCAACATTATGTAATTAAAATGCCAGTCATGTTGGTATGGATGAGACAGGGAAAAGAGAGGAAAAAAAAATCTGGAAAACAAAAATTATCCAATTCAGTCAGCTCTTAGAAATGCTTTTTCAATCTGTCTAAGTTCTTCCAGAAGCTGCACAGGGGTACAGATACCTTCAACTTCCTTGTTCTTTCAAAAAGTAATCAAAGCCTCGGCAATAGAAAACAAATTTAGAAAAAAATCCACAACCTATAACATAACTATTAAGAACTGCCTGGTATATTGCCATTAATTAACTAAAGACCAGTTATACAGCTTGTTCAACTGTAATAGCCCTCATCCTGAGACTATTTGGGCAGCAAGTTTGTTCCAAGAAGCACACCCTCCACAAATGAGGAGTATCAGGGAAAAAAGAGAAAAGTTTTTTAATACATACTGTACCAAAGAGCTGAAATGTGTCAAAAAACACATAGCATGTACCAATGCCTCTTTCTGAAGCATCTGCCATTTGGAATATTGTCCTTTAAAGACTTTGCCTGTTTAGTCTGTTTTGAATGGCTTCATTATAGAACTGGAGGGAAATTCTCCAGAGAAACTGGAAAAATATGTTTTGGAAAGTGTTTCAGATTCAGAATTGTCAGAATGCCCCATTTTAAACTTTTCAATGAAAGAAAAAAGTCAGTGCACATTGGCACATGCGTATGTATCCTACAATATGTACCTATAACATACACAGTAAACTAATGGTAGCTTGACTCATAAATAAAAGGCTTAGAAATCGTCAAAGTAGAAGATTTCAGGTGGTCTGCATTAAATGCTAAAGGAGCAGTTCAAGTCAAAAAATATCAACATTTTGGCAATTTACGTGGGATGAGAACCCAAGTCTTGCCCTCCTGTAATCTTACATGTCCTGGATCAATTCAGCATCTTCAGTAAAGGAGATCCTAGTGCTGTCCATCACTGATCAACAGATGTGAAACGTTATTCCAGGTGAGCTTGACACTATACAGGGAACTGTAATCGTGGCACTCATGACCATGCTGGGTATGAGGAAGAAAGCTGTGACACAGGTAGGAATCCCAGTTCATCCAGCTCATCTCTTGCTGAGAAAGGTCATTGCTTCATTCAGGTATTAGCTAAATATAGGAAATGTTTGGGAAGCTGGGAACTTTGATCTTGAAATACTTGCAGGCTTGGCACTATGAAAGGATGAGGGAAATGTTCAGAAAGGATCAAGGGAAACAGATGTTTGGCTTCTTCCATCCGCTGCCACTAAATCAGTCACTGGCCCAAACTAGTATTTTAGCACAGGTGATTTTCCACAAAGCTAATCCTGCTTTCATTCAGGGCATTCCTCTTCCAATAAAAGTCCATCTGCTTGCCTTGCTTTAGACACCAGCATAAATTTTAGCTTGTCCAAATGGATCTTTCAAGGGGGTCTCTGCACCAAGGCTAAGAGAACCACATGCTGCTTAGTGAGAAATCACAGAGCTGCTCACAGCTTGATCTGTCTGAGTCACCAGCTGATGAGAAACTTGACTTTTTGCTTGATTTTTCCTGCTCTTTTTAAAGGAAACTTTAAAAAAACAAATAAACCCTACAGGCAAGAAAGCAAACTTTCTCATTTCGTAGGCACCTCCTCCCAGCCATGGTTAAACACACCACAAAAATCCATTTTCTCATGGATTTTTTACATTTATTTCCTGCTTGCCTCCTTTTGTTCTTCCACAGGCATTAATGTCGTTTTCTCCTGCTGCACACAGGCTGTGAGCATTTAGTTCTTTCTCTCTGACTTTTAACACAGCAAAGGGCTACCAACTGTTACATGCCCCAGCAGCTGCATCCAATCCCCCTTTGCAAACCAGAAGCCACATCGAGATGATTTTTGCTAAAAGAAGGTGATGGCAATAATTTCAGTTCGTGGAGTTGCAGAGTAAGGGCACAGCTGGAAGCCAGGTCAGCCAGGTTCTCCCCTTGCAAACCCAGCCCTAATTTAAAGACAGAGGTCACTGAAACGCCTGGTGGTCAGCCCAGGCTGTCTCCAGTTCACAGCTTTCAGCAGCTTCTCGTCTCTCCCAGCTCATATTGCTCACGGAGCAGCAGACCCAGGTGCTTATGGACCAGTCAATAAACACAGATAATAGCTTAAAACGCTTAACTCCACACAACTGTCCAGACAATTATCTACTTATGTATTTACATCATTCTTATTACGTCTCATCAGCTCCCATGCGTTAATGGACTTTATCCTCTGCAAGTGCCCACCACAATAGAACAAAAAACCCCATTTGTTCCCGTTTCTCTTATAAGTAAGTGCCAGGTTCTTCTGATCATCAAAATAGCTTTTTATCTTGAAAATGCTACAAAAAAACCATACTGTCAACAAAAGCAAGTTTGTACTGGAAGCTTTACAAGTTCAACAAAAGTAACGCTGCTGCTTAACAAAACTGTGATTGCAAAAGAACTCAAAACATTTATACTGCCATGAGTGGAATTTAAGGATATTTAGCCTTTGCTCAACCTTTTAGAGACAAAATGCTGTTTCATGCTACCTATAATATCAACTTTCAGGTTGCCATATCTAGTAAAGTACTAGCAGTAAAACATTATGAATGCTAAAGTTACATTACAGAAATGCAGCTTTACAAATAGATAAATGGTTTCATCCAGCCTGTCGTAACTTTTGTGAGTCATTTATCATTAAAAAATCAATTGTAAGACATTATTTGTTCAACTATGACACCAGCATATAGGATAACTTTGTTTACACCATGCAGTGCAGTTTCCTGTAAAGTTTTAGGAACAATAGGTAACATGTCAGTATCTTAAAGCAAATAAATCAGTGATAAAAATCACTGATCTTTCATCTCGTAATTTTGGGTGAATCCAGAGTTTGTGCAGCAAAATATAGCAAGTCTTGCAGTTTGGGGACCACTAAAGACTTCTGCAGAGTCTTCTGCAAACTAAGCTCATCAAAACTTAGGATGAAAAACATGGGAAAAACATACTTCGATTCTGAGAGAATTCTGGGAAAATACTTGGTAGAGGCTCAAGTGTCCTCAGAGACAAGAAAAAGCACTTGGTTCAGGGTACCACATCTTTTCACATCCCCAGTGAAAGAAAAGATCACACAGATCAATGAAATACCTATTTTCTTAAATTACTAAATAAAAATCAGCACTATGATACTGTGGTGGTGCAGACGCCATCCCCTTTTTTTAAGCGACCTTAAAACATTCATTAGTGACAGGTAAATAACTTGAATCCACACATCTTTTCAGCTTTAGGTTTCCTTTGGGAAACTGTTATTTGTTCACCAGCAAAATCAACTCACATTTTTATCTCTACCCTTAATACACCTTTGACCCAGAAAGGGTAATACGTGCTGCTCTGTTCATGGCCTCAGGGGCTGAAATTGGAGGGGAAAGTTGTTTTGGGCTAAAGGAGTATATGGCTGATGTATTGCTTCCATTTATTATTTGATCTCATTCTATTGTGTGTTTCCTTATGGCACACTCAATAGGTCTGTAATCATGGGGAGCAAGATAGAAAGGGTAGGGCAAGGATTGTACTTCCTGCCTTGGCTGGTGCATAATTTTTATTAGAGCTTATTTTTGAAACACAACTTTTAGATAAGAATCCATCATGAAGGATTAGAGATACAGCGTTCTGGGCTGAAAACTACAGTTATTTTTTGAGGGGTTATGCAAACAAAGTGAAAAGTTAATACACCATCCTCTTTTTTTATAGCTGAAGTGTTTGAGCTTTTGTTTAAAAAAAAAAAAAAAAAGGGGAAATGATATAGCAGTGTTTAAAAAAAATTGTTTTTCCAGCTCCTTTGGTACAACAATTGTTTGATATAAACTTTCATGACACTGTGAGCTTCCTCTCTGCTAATAGCCCAAATGTTCTTTTTCCAGCAGGAGGAAAGAGCCTGTGTCCAGGGTTAGGTCACACCAGCTGCCCCAGAACGAGGAGCCCCTCCGTGGTGCCAAGGTAGGGCTCAGCAAGGACACCAAGCCATGCGGAGTTTGGCACTTACAGAGGATGGAGGGAGGGATATGTGCATGTGGGGAAGGGGAAGGGAGTGTCTTTTTTAAAGGAAAAGCCCTGTAATAGTGGGGCCTGTAAGAGAAAAGAGAACATGAAGTAGAAAGTTATCATCTCCGGTTGTTTGTTCATAAAGGAGAGCGGGCAGCATTGTGCCGGCCCAAAGGCTCGAGTGAAGAGTTGGCAAGAGGCTCAGGGACCAACATCCCTGCTCCACTCCCAAGAAATGTTGTTCCCCTTGCAGGGATGGACACCCTGAGATGTGGATATCCCACTGCTGGCCCTGGGGCTGGGCAAGGCAGAGGGCAACATACTCTGGCAGCAGGTTCCCAGAGATCAGAGGGACAGAGCCACGCTTTGATCAATGTGTCTCTGATGACTTTTGGGAATTAAGTCTGAGGAAGTGAAGGAAAACTTGCAGTACACCCACATGACACATGAAATAATAAAAACCCCTTGAGAAGCTGCAGGTTAGGACAGGTGTGGTCAGAAGTTTTCAGTAAAATCTTCTTGAGGCAGCTTGTTGAAACGGAGACCTTGCCAGGCTGTTACTCATAAAAAAAAAGTTGAAAGATCCCCAAAAAAAGGTCTTGCCTAGAAAAGCAGGTTGCATAAACTCAGGTCATCCATCATCTTCACAGCTTGAACTGCCTGATGGGGGTAGTCCATGACTGATTCCCAGCTTTACACACATAATACTATATGTGAGCAGGAAAACTGAATAATACACCCAGTCCCAAATAGACTCTGGGACTCTTCAATCCCTTTGATCCAGGAGTGCAAGTGCAGATGAAAACATGCATCCCTTGTGATGGACCTCCACAAGCAGCTCCTCCTCTGCCTGCTGTCAAGGGATGGCAAGGGCCTGCAAGGTTCCTTTCCCCCACCTCAGATGCCTCCTATCAGCCTTGCAGCAAGGCCAAGGTCCACAGTCCTGAGCTCCTTCGGGGTTGAATCCCTCCAGATGGGGTCTGCAGAGACCCTCTTTGGCCTGGCCAGAGCTCTCTGCCTCCCCAAGGAGCAGGAGCAGGCACACAGGCAGTTATCATGCTCAGCAAATGCCCTGCACCACCCTGACTTGCCTTCAGTTAACCACTCCCTGGATTTGTCACTGCAGGCACTATCCAAACCCACAGACATTTGATATCTGTACCTTGTCTCAGACCCTTTTGCTCCAGTCTTCCTCGGTGGGCCTGTCCAAGCAGTTGGGATGGTGTAGATACTGCAGCAGTAAAATGGAAGAAAGTGGTGAAGCTCTTCTGTGCCAGGTGTGCAGTGGTTAATTTGGGAGGGCAAGAAGCCCACAGTGGCCAGTTCCTGTGTCCTGTCCAAAAGGTGATGACAGTCTCTGATTGAAAACATGATCCCGTGCACCTCACAGACAATTTTAGTCACAGGCCTAACTGTCTAGATCTGCTTTCATAAAAGATAAAATCTTCCCTTGTATTTTTTTCCATTGCTCAATTAACTATTGTTTCGCTCAGCATGTTTTAATCATAAGTAAGTTCATTAATAGACGTGCTCTTTGGAGTCATGGGGGACTCTGTGATATAATGGCATTAATCTTTCTGAATAACATCATTAATATCTTTTGCCCCTTAAAAGCACCCACTATGTCCCCCAGGCAATTATAAAATTTTGTTCCATGGTACTGAATGAGCTCATCCAGCTAAAATGACTACAATGCCTGTCTGCATAATATCGCTGTTCGTTGCATCCTATTTATTTATACTACTCGTCAGACAGTGTTAGAACTTCTTTGTGAGTATGTTGGCTCTTTTGCTGCAAAGCCACCAGCTCAGCTGGCTGGTCTCCACCTGGGTCCCAGGAGAGCTGATCTGTGGAAAGGTCATGAAAGAAGAAGGGGATCCAGAAATTCCTAAACTGGGAGCCTTCTGAAAATTCTCTTCAGAATAACCTAGAAGTTGTTTTGCCACTGAAACTGGATCCTGTTAGAGGGACTCCCACTGAATTCAGCAGGCTTGGGGATGTTGCTAAGCCTGCTGTTGGTATTCCTACCAGCCTTATTAAAACAAAATTCCCAGTTTCTGGCTGAACAGGCACTTCTCTCCCCGGAGATAGGAAAAGTGGAATTGCAGCACCTCCACACAGCGAGAGGTTGGACCATGTCTATTAAAGACTTCCAGCACCAGGTATCTTTTAACATATTAATTTTTCCATCCTGACACTCACATCTTCCCATCCTGAAGTCAAGATTCAAACTCCTAAAGAATTTGAGGTTACATCTTATTCATCCTACTTTCTCATCAATAAAACACAGACACTGTCCTTCCCTCCTTTATAAAGCAAGCTGGGAACTACAGATAAAAATTCCTGTACAGAGGTGAGATATCTGAATTTTTTTAAGAGCGTACTGGATAGCTCTTATGTTCTCTGAGCAGAGCAGCAAAGTTTGTGGGTTTGCTGTGTTTATTCTGCCCATATTTGGATGGGAAGAGGCACAGGCAGTAGATGAAAGTAGTTCATATAATAAAACTGGGTTTGGATGAAGCTCAGTAGTGTATTGCTGTTTCGTTTTAGCACTCCTGAAATAGTAAGACCTTGTCAAATTCAGTCCCAGAGGAGAAAACCAGGCAGATTTCAGCTTCAACATGTGCCACATAGTTGCACTTTGCCATATTTGCTCACATTATGGCATATATGTGTGGAGGAAGAAGGGAAGAATTTCCCCATTTCCAAGCTGCAAAATGTCTTTCAACACCTCTCTTCTTTACTGCAGTAGCAATATGTCATTGCTGGTCACAGAAAGAGGTGATTACAGGACTATAGCCACTCAACCTGCAAACAAAGCCATCCAAAATGCGTATCCAGCTCAATTTTAAGCAGGAGGAACGAATGTTTTATTCTTAAATTCCAACTTGTATTAAAAAAAAAAAAAAAAGGCAATCCAACTCTTCTTACTACCTCTTTCATTTCCAGCTAGGTACAAATTCCTGAATATATGAGCACAGCCTTTTTCTACAGGGCTTTTGACCAGGGGTTTCGAACTTGCTCCCACAGTCGAGGTGCACTTGGAGCTTGCACGTTACATGAAGAGAAGGAAAACAGAATCATTTCACTGACAGGGAACTTGGCTGAACCTTGAGCACAAGGAGGAGTGGTCAGATGTTACTTGAAGGACAGTTGTTCAAGGCCAGGTTGGATGGGACTTTGAGCAACCTGGTCTAGTGGTCTAGTGGAAGGTGCCCTTGCCCAAAGCAGGGGAGGTATGGAACTAGATGATCTTTGTCCCTTCCAACGCAAACCATTCTATGATTCTGTTTGCATCTCTGTTGTCAGACTTATCTGATGGGGAGGTATGTGAGAGGATAGGGAAGCTGCCCTCAAAAATGGCAATGTTTGAAGTTACATAAAATTTGAGATCAGGGAGGAGGCATTGACCAGAAACATCCTGTTGTCCATTCCTGGCTCATTCCAGTAAGAGCAGAAGACACAACCATCCTACCACACATGGATGCTGCTTCCCATGGAGGCCAGAATCCAGATTTTAGCAGCAAGAGGGCTCCTGGGACCAGAGTGTCCCCACAACCCCTGCAATGTGAGAACATCTTCAGGTGTTTCTTCTGCCCAGTACAGCTATGTGGGACAAAGGGATGCAGCCATCTCACTGAGACCAGCCCAGCGTATGAAATCAGGGTGTCCTACTAACCAAAAAGGAGCACTCAGTGACCTGGATGTTCTTCCCTGCTGTGCCACAACATCCTTTCTGTCATCAGGAAAAATTCAGTCCCATAAGTGCTCCCTCTATGATGTGGGAATAGCATTTCCTTTCTCCCACAGATGGACTGTCTGGGCTAGTCAGCCCTTTGGACAGGGATTCCATCTGGCTGCAGCTTTGCAGATAAGAGAGCACAGTGGGAGCCCTGATCCCAGCCAGAGCCTCCAGGCACAGCACTGGATGATGGGCACTGGTGAGCAGGCAGGGCAGGCAGCAGCCCTGCCTCTTCTCCAGCTCACATCGTGCTCATCAGGGCTCGCAAACATCTCTGTGAGTGATATTTGCAGAGCAGCAGGAGCTGTGGGTGCTGTTCACCCAACAAAAGGAGCATGAGATAGGTTTTCATCCTGTCCCCTTGCTTCCATATGGGCCTGAAAGTTTAGGAATATTGGAGAAACAATTCATCAGCTGCGTCTGAGGCAAGGGCTGACTCTCTACTGACAGCAGACCTGTCTCAGTGGAAGCTGCCTCCCAGCTCTCAAACATCATATCTGCTTTAAACCTACTTCCAGTGCCTCTGTCCAAATGTTCCTGCCAAAGTTAACATCTCTCTGAATATCCCACTCCTCTGCCTGTTCCTGCCTCCCGCTCCCGCTCCCTCTCCCTCCACCTTCCTTCCCACAGCCGTGGGAACAGACTTCATCACTTGAGAAAAATGCCCTGCTCATACCCCCCGCTGTTGCTCGAAGCAGACAAAAAAAAAATTAAAGTCCTTTGAGCAGAGAATCCTTGTCAGGACAAGAAATAATACTGACCTCAGTGAGGATGGCACGTACCGCCAGAGAGGTGGTTCAGGCTGTGTGTGCTGCAACCAGCTGTCTGCCTGACTACAATGCAGTGTGGAGTATATGGAATATAATTTCCCTCTCCATTTACATTTAATACAATGCCTTTGGACCACACATTATTAAAAAAAAAAAAAAAACCCACCATGAAGTCTAGGCACTTGGCTTTCACTAATGGCTTGTTACTGCTCTAACGCTGTCTCTTCAGTGCAGAGTGACAGAGTGATTTGTGTCTCTCCCAAAGACTCCCTCAGCCTTCTTCCCTACCCCGTCTGAAATTTCCTACTTTTAAAAAATAACACCTCTGTATAACAGTGGGAGGACAGGACTCACGTGGGTGGTCTCTTATAATGAAGATAGAGTATCTGGGAACAATATTTTAATGTGTTTTTCTTCTAATTGAGTTTTTGCAGCCTTTGGGATAATTATTTCTACCAATTAGCCCCGTGGTATTGTTAGCTGGAGGCAACCAGTCCTTCTTCAGGCCTCTGACAGAGGTTTACAGTATGCACAATGGTGTACAGTCCAGTTTATGAGAAAAAAATTGCCCCTCTGCTCCCAAAAGTATGGGAAGCGACTCCATTGTGAGACAAACATTTCCCATGGAAATTGTCCTGAGAAGCTTCAGAAGGGTCCACATTTCAGATAAAAGCAAAGTGGGTGGGGATTTTTAAACTAAAGCTCAGGAAAGAGGGGGTTATGCCTGAAAGGGAGAGTGGCACAGGAGAGGGAAGGCAGCGGTCGGGCTCCACGAGGCATGGGACAACTTGGGCCCTTGTTCCCTGCAGTGTCCCAGAGGAGATGCTGAGCCCCACCACCACTGTGACGAAACCTATCCATAACCAATGAAAGAACAGGACAAGATTTAACAACAGTAAATTAACTCAGAGTGAATTTCAAGCCCTTCTTTGCAAACATAAGAGCTACACACTTGTTTTTCCTAATAAATGAGAGCTGCAAAATGATGCAATCGTGTAAATGGCAGAGCTGTGGCCTTGGGCACAAACCTGCAGTGGCTTTGCTTTACCTTCAGCCCTGAGCAGGGCACGTTTTAGCAGTCTGCAGAAGGAAACTGTCAATGCTGAGGAGAGAGGGCTGGCAAGAACTCAGTGCAAAGACCCTGCAGCAAAAATATATAATTGTTATAAAGGTAAAGACTAGTGAGGGGTAATGTATGAGCTGGTACAAAACAGGCTCAACACTTAGAGAATTTTAAGTCAGGTCTTACAGAACCAAAAATATCTGCTTGGGCAAAACTCAGTTAGTGAAAGCAGAGGAATTTTTCAAGTCAAAGATGAATGAGGCCTTTACATAGCCCAAAATGCAAATGACCTGGTGATGATGGCCATACAAATATGAATTCTTACCTACACTAAAAAAACCTTCTCCCCAAGTTTTTAAAGAAAGTAGGGCAAGAAATGCTCCCCTGTAAATTTCTCAGTGAAATCATTTTCACTAGAAAATGCCCATTCCTGGAAAAATAAGTTGTTTATGGAAGCAGAAGAGCATCAGAAGAGGCATCTCCAAATTCAGGACAGAGCTCATGGGCTGCTCTTTAGTGGCAAAACCACAATTTACCCTGGAACATCTGGCATAAGGTACATTTTTTCATTGACATTCTACATGTCAACACTGAAAGACCATACTCTATGTAAACAAACCACGTGGTTCTCCAGCATGGTCCCAGCATGGGATGGAGACACAACAGTGCTCAGAGGCCAACCATGGGCATCACAAGAGCTTCCTGATGGGTACCAAGGCTTTGCCAATTTAGGACCTGCCTCCAGATTTATTCGATTGTAACTACAATCAAATAAAACTTGCAGCAACTTCTGTTACTAGTGTAGGAAAAGTATGAGAGCAGCCTGAGCAAGGCTTGTTGAGAAGTCAAGTCATAGGGGAGTAAACAATACCTCTACAGCAGGAAAGTAAGCACAGTATAGTGGAATGAGATTTTAAAGAGAAATCCTGTAAAGATAACTCTTTTTATGAGCTCTTAGATGTGTGTTTGTTGCTGTCTTCCCCATTTTCCTTCCCTGCCCAATAAATTCTTCCTGTACTGGGATAGTCTCTGAATTACTGTTGGCAATTTCAGTGCTTTAGTAAAGAAGCAGAGAATTTATTACTAAGATAAAAGTCCTGAACAACCATTTCAGCACGTGCTAGATGTCTTGGCAGTGAGTCCTTCACACAACAAACATCTCCATACAAAGCCATGAAGACTGAAACTTCAGTGGTGTCACTCACATGATGACCAGGGAGGTATGGCACAGAGATTTTGGCTGATTTCCCTTTGGATTACAGAGGCTCTAATGAAAATACCAGAAATACAAGTAATTCAGTCCCATTTCCATGATACTTCTTTATTTATTAAACATTTTGTAATATGTATAAATAAATATATTTAAGGAGTGTACCTCTATTTGACATTGTTTTCCCTGGAAGTAATGGCATCAGTTTTTCCAGGGACTGAAAGTCCTATGAGTAGAAACCAAATAGTCCATCTGCCTAGGCCTGGCTGTCTGTCCCAATGGCTGTCTGTCTGTCTGAGCTGTTCTGCCAAATCTGCAGTGATAGAGACTCTAGAATACCTTTTTGTTAATCTTAATTTCATCTGAAATGTGAGAAAATAAGGGTGAGCATTTTACAGACAGAACTGGATATAAAGTAGGTTTCCTAACACGAAAAAATATTTTTTGATCTTTCTTTCATATTGTCAGTTTTTCTATACATTTCAAGTTAGAAGTGTCTAGTGTTTGGATTTCAGTTTTCAGAACAGTTTGTACTGGCTTTCACAAAAGATGAACAGAGTCTATTATGGCTCCAGATAGGAAAGGGTTTTTTACTGAGATCATAACAAATTTCCTGGTGTCTGTTCTAGCAGAGTTTTAGTAGCCTTAAAATAAAAAAAAAAAAAATCCCAACTACAAAATCTTGAAGCAATTCCTTAAAAAGAGAGGTCTGTCTCAGATTATAAGAAAGTCCCAGTGTGGTTTTCCACAAGTTCCTACAGAGGGGCTTAAAATAGTGAATCGGGCAGTGGTCAACAGGGACACCCTGGATCAGATCTAATGCACATCCATGCAAGACATTTTTTAACATGTAAGCCAGAATCAGATGCTTTAGAGAAAATTTGTGCAGCTGTGGGATAATCTGCCTGCCAGGACAACTTCATCCTAAATCTTTATACTGAAACACTTAAACCCTGAAGAATGAGGTCTGATAAAATTTCCAAGCCTGTAGTTTTGTTAGCTTTAGAGTTATAGTTATCTCTGCACTTGCTATCAATATAAAATGTCCAATTCCTACTTGAAGCTTGGTAAATCCTTCGCTTCAAAGAGGCTCGGTTTCAACACTCTGCCTAGACTTTGTCAGTAAAGGTAGGTCGAAAGAAAAAACTTTGCAAGTGCCTTAGATATCAGAACCAGCTCCAAGAGAATATAACATCGAGGGAGATAAAGGAGGAGTATAACTTCAAAAGGTCAGAGAGCAAATGTCTGAAACAACTGAAGAAAAGCCATCCCTCACCCCAGAGGGTTAAGATGACTGGCAGAAGAAGGAAATAATTTTGAAGGATACCTGCTTCTGCCATGCAAAAGAAGGTTTTCACTGGTAAATATGCTAACCTGAAGCTGTTTAATATCACTTTTGTAACAGATGTTGGCTACATTTGCACATAGGAAATGGCTGAGGTGGATGCAAAGGTACTTGGAAATACTTTATAAAGCTCTGTAGCTTTCCTGCAGGCAGTGGAACTCTGCCAGTTGCACAAGATGAAGATCTGGCCTACTCATTAAAGGTTTCAGATCTTCAACAAAAGAGGTAGGCATGTGTTCAGAGTTGAGCTCCCTGACCTAAAAACCCAAGGAGAAAAAGTAGCAGAATGGAGCAGCACATCTGAAAATCCCCTGGATAACTGCAGGCCGTGGCTCGGAGATGCACTGACAATCAAACAGAGTTCTTTCAGAGAAGAAATTGCTCATATTTCTAGAGAGTATAATGGAAAAGAGATCTTAATTTTGCATATCTTTTTAGAAGGCAAAGAAGGGCACTGCTAATGAGATATGGAAGCTCTGCTTCTGCTTAAGGTGTGAAATCAGTCCTGAACGTCTGGGTAAAGCAGAAGCTGGTCTAAGGTAGTTAAAATCAGGGCATTATAATTTTAGATTAAAATACATGGAATTATTCATTTCTCATTCTACACAGACATGGAAAAAAATGTGGAATAATATCAAAAGAGACCACCTTAAGCCAGGGCAATGCCCCACCTAGTCTTATTGGTGCCTTAGGGAAAGTAAACATGACACATGTAGGCCAAGTATTTCCATGATGTACCCTCCCACAGTGAAGTCATCCAGGGATTTACCAAGCTGGAAGAACATTGCATTTAATATCTGTTCTTGGACTCTTCCTCCTTGAAAATGCCTTTTTGAACTCATTTATAATTTTGGCCTCCACATCATCCCCAGCAATGACTTCCACAATTCCACTGGGTGAAAAATTAGTGCTTTGGTATAATTTATTTTTAAACCTAATAGTTTGACTGCATGCCCTTGACTTTTTGGGCTGTATTCACCTTCTCCATGCTGCTCAGGATTTTATATGTCTTCATTGTACTGCCTTCAGCCACCTCACTTCTACGCTGAAGGGTCACAGCCTACACATGAAAGTTGTTCCATTCTTCTCTATCCTTTTCATCTTTCTTTGTGCCAGTTCTCCCATACTTTTCTAAACATAAGGATGACTAGGATTACATTTTATATCCAAAATAGGATAGGACCCGTTATTGTGTGTATACTCTCTCTTTTCCCCAGGAAAGTGCATTTTAAAAGAAGATAATACAAGATTTGGCAAGATCTCTGTAAAGCTTCATTGATTTTATTGTTTCTTCTCATGCACTCTCCACACTAAACCAGTTTTGCAGGACTGTTTCCTTAGATCCTATAGACTTGCCTCTTTTTCCAATAAACCTCAAAACAAAGCCCTCGCTTACTTTAGCAGAAGCTTTGCTTTTGCACTCGAGTTGTATGATTGTTAATCCAATATATCCTGCCTCAGTGATGCCAAGCACTTTAAAATTAAAATTCACCAAAATTCGGAAAGTTATATGAGCCACCCCAAAAATAGTTGGCCTGCCATTTTCCACCTGGTACGATTTATTGTTGCAGTGACTATTTGGAGTGTCTCTGGGTAATCCCTTGCTCTGGGCACAAATTTCACAACATTTCTTCACTCACCACAGCTGAAGATCATGTTGACTGATTTAGCTCATTCATAGCCCACCCTGTTTCTCCTTGTGTTGTTTCTTTGGGTTTCGGGGTGTGAAGTTTCACACTGTGTGTGTGACCCATGGCCTCGCTGCCTTGGGCTGATCCACCTGCCCTCCCTCCCTGCCTGCACCCTCCTGGGACTCACATGGGTTGTTCTGGGCAGACAACTATTCTGTTGTTTCAGGAGGCACTGAGGAAGGACCCAGCCATGTCCTCAGGAGGTGTTCTGAAAGTGTGGACACGACAATGTCCCTTGCCCAAGACCTTACAGCTGGTGTAGAGTGGGGAAGATGATTCACACAACAAAAGTGTGAAAGTGCCAAAAGTCTGAAGTGCCAACTGTTCACATGGCAGAAAGAAAGGACTACATTTGTCCTGGTTCCTTCTATGTACCCAGTCCCAGGAGCCATAGGGTGAATCCTAGGAGATACTTAGAAGGGCCTCGCTACTCAGAATAGTAATTAAGAATTAATGGCTACATATTCACCACCAAGCAGAGCTGCCATGTCCAACACAGTTGGCAAAAGGCAACCTCCAATTCATACAGGATCAGACCTGTTTAATCCATTAATCCTCACAACATGTTGAAGCAGCTGGGTTTTATCATCCTTATTTTGCAAAAGGGAAGAGCTCAGGCCCCAAAGTTGGGTGGCTTGTCTTTCACCAGGGAGGGTTTCTCCTTTAGTTCCTCTTGAGGCCAAAGATCCCACCTTGCTTAGAATAAAGGACTTAATTGGAAGTCAACTGAAAGAGCTGCCTTTGGATAATCCAGGTTAAGGAAAGGTTGATTTAAACTGCAGGCTGCCCTGGAATGACTCTTGCTGCACCTCTCACATGACAGTCGGTTCTCACGCTCACACCCTTGTTTCATGTCTTTCAGGCAGATTCAACCCTCTCCAAATAATTCCTGGATTAAAAGTGCAGGCTCATGCTCATCCAGTGCTAAACATCTCCTGCTTCTGATGCAGGAGGAATGAAGCTCAATAAACTGCATAACATACTCAGCTCAAATAACTGAGTAACAACTCAGCATTACCCAAAAATAGGCCAGGTGTGAAGAGAACCAGCATTCCCTGAAGCTAAACTGCAAGTGGGTGCGACGGAACACCTTTCTCTGTAACATCCAGTGCTGCAGGCGCTCCTTTTTAAAAGAGAAAACTTTTATTTTCATAAAATGATAGATCAAGATCAATAACAGCATTAAACATGGATCATGGTAACAAGAAACCAGTGGAAATTTATGGCCACTCAATCCACTTAACTCAGCCAAAACAATAAACCACCACTGGGGTTATAAATTGTTGAGCTGAGTCTGCAGTTTTAAAATGTTATCCAAAATCAATTGCCCCCTCCCACCCCCGATTAGACCATTAGTTGTCAACAACTTAGTTAGATAATAAGCCAGTGGTTCACATCTGCTTGGGAGCAGAGTCAGGCTTGAGTTGTTTCCCTGGCTACTTGAGCTGAATTCACGTCTGTTATCATTAATGTGAATGTGGCTAGGAAAGCAAAAGGCTATGCTGGAAATGAAATCAAGTTCTCCTCCCACTGCCTGAAGCACATAAATCTTCTAAGTTAATGGTGCCACAGAATAGGTCTGATTGACTGCAGCAGGGGTCGGGGATGCACGAGGAATGTGGGGTCAAGCCCCGCGTACCGCTGACCTCTCTGAGGAGGTGTGTGCCATTGCAGCCTCCCCCAGATCTGCTGCTCAGTGCCCATCTGAAGTCATTAGTATCTATCTACACACAGCAGTGACAGCCCCTGCAGACCCTCTGTTTTGCTGTGTTGCTATGTGAGCAGCAGTGGGAGGAGCTGTGCTGTTCAGAAGGCCCAAAAGTATGGGAAACTCAGCTGGGGTCAGTGGTCACAGGTCATCAGTGGGGAGATGGCTCCTATCCGAGGTCAGGTCCATCCTTTCTCACCATGGACAGAGATAAAGATACCAAACGTAAAGGCAAAGATGAGACTTGTGAAAAATGGCCCAGCAAAAATGAAGAGAGCATCTGGGGTACACCAACCCTGGGACAGGGGGTCGCTACCAAGTGTGCCTCACACCAGAGTGTGCCTGGTGTCCAGGACCCTCCCTGGTGTGCCAGTGTGCTACGTGGTTTTGGCACAGCTTGGCACTACACGTGGCAGTGTAGTGGTGGTGGTGTGTTGTCCGCTACTGCAGATGGACACTCCAACAGCCTGATGTCAACCAACTTCATCTTATTTCTCCTGGTGGAATCATCAGGGGTCAGGATCTTAGCACAGGTCACACTTTAAAAATTGAAACTAATAATAAATACAAGCAGCAAGACTGACAGAACTTGTTTTCTTCTCACATCAGTTTTATGCAGTTGGCTTTCCAGGCTCTGCAACAGCATCTGCAACAACATTAAGCATTTTGCACTCTCTCTCACATTTGACAGCACTGTTGCTCCAGACAGAGACAATGGACCTGCTTCCTTTGTGATTTGCATTCCTGTAGCTGAGCACAAGATGGTAGATGATCAGGTTGCTCTTTTCAGATACACAAAAAGCCCAGCTCTGTTATTCACACAGCAGTGGTACACCTAGACAGCAAGTAATTAGGCTGGGAACAGAAACATTGGAATCAAGAAAACTAAATCCATTCTCAACTGCAATCTTCCTAAGTTTATTTTGGCTCCTGGTAGCTTTTCCACTGGTATCCAAACAGATAATTCTGCCATGCTGCAGTCGCCTTTTTTTTTTGGTAAACATGTTCAAGAGCATCATGAAGGCAGGTACTGTGCAAAGAAACTTTGGAAGAGCTGAATTTGATAACTAGAACACAGTGTCACATGAGTATTTTTATCTGATTTTTAGCACCATTCTCTACCTTTTCAAGACAGGATAAATTCCATCAGTGCCACAGCATAGCTACCTTACCCAGAGATGGGAAAGCAGGGACCAGCAGATCTCCCAACAGCTTTTTTCCATGCTCTCACCACCATGTTATGTGTGTAAAACTCAAGTGGCATAAGACCATCATGCTAACATTATTCAAAGCCCAGCTCTACCCTCACACTTCGTTTTCCTCTGAAGCAAATCCTGTTCTCCTGTTTGCAGTTATTTATATTTCTTCTTGCTGATCTTTCTGGCAGGCTGTTCTGCTTAACACCCCCCAAGCAGAGAATTCCCAGCAGGACCTCTCTGCAGCAACACTGCTTTTAACCTATCATTATAATGACCATAATTTAGTGTCTTTGTATTTCTACCCCCTCTCAGTGTTAAACATTAACCTTGGGCCCACTATTGACTGATGGAAGGCATCTACTGCAATCATATGGGAAATACTGGGCATTATTTGCCACTTCAGGAGATGAAGGCATACAGAGGTCCATGCTGTGTTGTTTAGTGGAAGAGAGGAAAATGTCTGTGCAGAGCCAGTTTTAAAATCAGCCTTTAAATTGAGATTTCATAACTTGTACTTCCGAAGTTTGGCTCAGAAAAACACTAAATCTTTTCTACAGCCCTAGGATTCAGCAAGCACAGAAGTTTCCTTGATGATCAACCTTGTTAGCTCCAAGGACCTATTCTTTCAGAGTCCTCATTGTGTGATAACAAGAAAGAAAAAATGAGTTCTTGGAAGTAAAGACGCTCCTTCTGTTCAGGTTTGAATAAAGAAAGGGTCACTGCCCCTGAAGGCTTGCCTCTCTCTTTTTCTTTCCCTAGACCACATAAATAGAAGAGCAACACCAGCCCATAGGCTGAATACATCAGGTTCTGATCATACACCAAAGCTTTTGCAACACGTGAAATTCATAAGTGCTGTCACGTGCCCAGGGTGTCATGTACACGTTAATCCTACGTGGGATTGAATGTGCAGGTTCTTGTCTTTCTGTGATGTGTATCTCCCCTTGCATAATCCCTGAACAATACTCTGCCTTTGAGAATGAAAATCTGAGAACATTTTGAACTTTTTTTAACCTGAGACTAGAAGGTTGGTGGTGGGACCAGTAGGTACTGATGGAAGAAGTACTAGGAAGCAGGAATACTGAAAGACACCTCCTTTTCCTTTGTCATCAAAGGCCTTGACAGGCCTCCCTCTCCCTTCTTTCATCTCACCCAAAACTTACCAGCAAAATACTTCCCACCAAGTCACCCATGACTTTCAAACTTCTTTTACTTTTTTCAGTGTTTCAAAACACTCACTGTGCATAAAGGCAAGGCAAATCTAATTGATGAACCCTAACCCTCTCCTCCCCCATACAGCTCACAGGAGCAGACTGGGAGCATCCCACAACAAGGTCGTGCTTCATGTCAATGCTTCCAGCAACTTGCATGAGGGGACTCCTACTCCTATCAATTGCACTTGGGGGTATCTAAATATCCTGTGATGGTCCTGTTTGCAGACCCAAACTGTTTACCATCAAAACAGACAAAATATTGTTCCCCCACATGTGGGATGCTCATTATTCCACTTTTCTGACAAAGAGCAACATGGTTGTTGTGGTTACACAAAGCTGAGTGAGAAGCTGTGACAGAGCCACTGGTTAAGCTCAGGTGCCCTTGATTCCTGCCTTGATCTACTTCAGACAAACATTTCTCAGGACTGACAATGACTCAAAAGCCTTACTACACCCAGACCACTACACACTGAGATGTACAGCTGCATCACCTACCTCTCTGAGCCACTAACCCTCTCACAGACAAATACAAGACCAGTGGGATGACATTTGCTGCTCTGCAAACCCCACTGGTTTCACTCACTGACACCCCCAAGTCCTTCTCTCCAGGGCTGTTCTCAACCCATTATCTGCCCCTTTCGTCTTTGTGTTTGTAATTGCCCCAATCCAGGTGCAGGACCTTGCACTTGGCCTTGTTGAACTTCATGAGGTTTGCATGAGCTCAGCTCCCAAAGTTGTCCAGGTCCCTCTGGATGGCATCCCATCCCTCCGGCATGTCAACTCCACCACACAGTTGGGTGTCATTGGCAAACTTGATGAGGGTGCATCAATCCCCCTGTTCATGTCACCAATAGAGATGTTAAACAGCACCAGTCCCAATACCAACCCCTGAGGAACACCACTTCTCGCTGGTCTTTTCCTTTTGTACCCTCTGGTGAATATATTCAGTTTAATCACACTGTATCTTGTCTGATATTTTCCTTTGCTGCCTTGTGTCTTGCCAGCTTTGTATCACAGTGAAGCCTTTTTTTTTTTTTTTTTTTTTTGAGAAAACTGAAGGAAAAAGGCATTAAATGCATTGGCCTTCTCTAGGTCATCTGTACTGCTCCTGTTCCTCATTAGGTAATGGGCTTATGCCTGCCGCTGTCTTTCTCTTACTTTACTGTATTTATAGCACCTTTCTCCTTGTTTCCTAACACTCCTCAGTGGTTGTAATTCATTTAACACGGCAACCTTTCTGCCCTACATGCTTATTTTATTCCTTGATCTCATCCTCAGTAATGTGACCTCATTCTCCTTTTTAAAATTATTCTTCTGGGACTCTCCTATTCTTACCCTACCCTCTGGCTATCTGCAGTGAGTAGAGGTAGATCTTTTAATGTGAGCAGTGTCCCCTGGCTCAGCTGCTCTCTGCCCATGAGGGTCAGCCCCTCACCTCTGGCTGCGCTGAGAAAACCTGTCAAGATGTGTGAGCTCACTCAAGTGGCAAGGCTTTATTCACGACACAGCATTTAAGTTGTTCCCAATCCTTCCATTATTAGTTGGCACTGGTGAAGGTACACCTCAAATCCTGTGTTCAGTTTTGGGCCCCTCTCTACAAGAAGGACTTTGAGGTGCTGGAGCTTGTCCAGAGAATGACAACGGAGCTGGGGAAGGGTCTGAAACACAAGTCTGATGAGAGGTGGCTGAGGGAGCTTGGGGTGTTTAGCCAGGAGAAAAGGAGGCTCAGGTGGAACTTATCACTCCTTACAACTACCTGAAAGGAACTCATAATGAGGTGGGGGTCAGTCTCTTCTCCCAGGTAACAAAGACTAAAGCAAATGGCCTCAAGTTGCACCAGGGGAAGTTTAGATTGAATATTAGGAAAAATTTCTTCACTGAAAGGGTGGTAAGGCATTGGAATAGGTTGCCCAAGGAGTGGTGAAATCACCATCCCTGGAACTGTTCAAAAGGTGTGTGGAAGTGGCACTTAGGGACATGGTTTAGTGGTGAACACAGTGGCATTAGGTTAACAGTTGGACTTGATGATCTTAAAGTCTTTTCCAACCTTAATATTTCTACAAATCCAAACGATGGATATGCCAGATGAAATCAGCAACATCTGTATCCCATGTTGCTGACATGCTGTGACAGCAAAGGATGGGAAATGGTGGGCCTCAATCCCATGTCTATTTCCACCAGCAAAGGACAAGGGAACACCCAGGCAGAGGAGAACAGGGCATTACAGAAATGTCTCTGCCTCCTATCATTGAGTGAAAGCCGCGGTAATTTTCCCTCCAATTTTCAAGTCTGCTGGATACCTTAGTGTCAACTAAAGACTTACTTGGTTTTCTTCTGCAGGAGGGATGAGCATTTGCCTGTGCAGATCCACTGTGGCAGAGTTAAAAGGCTGCAGGTCTGCCTTGCTCTGCTCCTCCTCCCTGCTCACACAGGAACCAACACTTCCCAAAGCCACCTCTGTAAAGTCCGCAGTGAGTTAACATGACACTGGTAAAAGTAAAGCCCTAAAAACAAAGCGTTTAAAACTTTAAAATATGTATCTCCTCTGGCTAAAATCATCTGACATAGAAAGCAAAAGCAACCACTGCCCCATAGGGAGGATAACTCAAACAGAAGTGCTGGGAGCTTTGCAACACGTTCAGTTGGTGTGTGCTGTAGAAGGGGGATGTTGGAGCAAGAGAGGTTCACCCGTGTTTGATTTCCTCAAGACATGAAGGTATTGCAGACTTACCTGTTCCCTCCAAGATCTCAGCAATGCAGCCTCCACACTGAAATCCCAGCCATGCCCAGCAGTAGCTGATGGCAACTCTCCAGGTAGGACACCAAAGGCTTTCTCTGTCCAGTTTATTAGAGTGATCCTGATAAGACTTGACTTGGTCTCACCAAGTAGTTTTCCTTCTCGGTACAAGATGTTAAATAATTTGCAAATGCTTGCAATTGCTTTGATACATGCTGGCTGTACTGGCCAGATGTATTTTCTGGGAAGTATCTTAATCCCAGCATGTCCCTCCTCAAAACCTTTCCTGTCTGAGATTGCAAACACTTGGCACTCAGAAGCTGAGGGAAGGGAAAGTTGTTGTGATTTCTGAACCAGGGTGTTTTATTTCAGGGCACCTGGAGGCAAACAGCTCCAGGGAGTATTGTCTCTGCCCATAGAGACTACAGTTAATGCAGGGCTGAGAACAGAAATCAAAAACACTACTAGACCCCTTTTCCAGCCTTCCTAGATGAAAACATGATTTTAAAATATTTTAAAGATGTATTTTTATAACTCAGCTAACACATATGTATCTGACTACTGTAGTGTGTTGAAACATCAGTTTTAATATCACAGAAGCACTGCTGACATGCCCCTAGATAATCTCAAACCTCTCTTTACCCAGAAAAGGTTGGGGTTTTATGCCTTAAATCCTTAAATTCAGACAAACTCCGAGGAGTTTCCTAAAGTCAACCTAGAGCCTGTGCAGGAGGTCAGCAGGGCTGGTTATTTTTCATCCCACAGCTGATCCAGGCCCCGGTTGCTGCCTGTCTCACCCAGTAAGACCTCGGGTGAACCAGCCTGGCCCCACCAGCCGCCGTATCAGGTTGTGTGAACGCAATCTAAATTCAGCAAGCAGCCCTAATTAATGCTCCTTATGTTTATTTGACTCACCGAAGACACGCATTGACCTAAGTAGTAAATCTCATCGTTGCATAGGAACTACAGGGATCAGTTCCTTTCCAAAAGCGTCCTGGATGGAGACCAAGATATCTAACACTGTGGGGAAAACACATATTGAGTGTCACATTAAAGCAACAGCAGCTCTGCAACAAATGGCAACTTCCTCCTGGAAGAGTCAAAGATGGCTCTGACTGCTGATGGTTTTTAAATGTGGTTTCAGAGTATTAATAGAGGCGATTTAAAATAGTTCCTTTCACTCTGGTTCCTGCTTTAACTCATATCCAACTGCTACACATACTGTGGCTGCTCCTGGTAATACACTCTCTGACAAGTCACAGCCACGCATAGGTTTCCTTTCAGTATTTCCAAATTACTCTTTAATGGGAGACAAATGTGTCTTATTTGCTGACTGCTTAAAGAGTCTGAAAGAATTTCCAGGCATGCAATGAGATGGTGCTTATTAGAGCGGCTTGCAAGTTGCTTTATTTGCTTAAATCTGTACTCACAGGATATTATTCTCTGGCACCTGGATGTTGCACTGGTCGGTGCATTGGTAACATCTAAATCAGTATATCATGTAAAAAAACCCAGGAACTTCAATGGGAGTGTTCCCATTTATACTTGACAAGAGTCAGGAATCACCATATTGAACTGACAAGAGGTACATGTAAACAGTTGCTTTACTCCTGTAGTTGTAGGATAGTAATTGCTGCCTATCTTCCCAGTGTAGAAATAGACTGAGTAGGTGATCCTGGCAACTTTGGGTCTGTAGAATTTCATGCTCCTGGGGTTCACTATTGATTATTCAGAGGGAGTCTTTGGTTTGGTGGCCGTGTAAAGGAAATATGCCTCTTTGTGGATTTGTACATGCATTTGGGGATTGGGGTTTTTTATTATTTTCTTTTTAGCCTGACAGCTCCACCAGGAAACGCTTCCAAGTGCAGACTTCTTGACATAAATATTTATACTCTCACCTGCCTTTCCACCTGCTCCCAGCCACTGGGTCAGAAGTGGGAAGCATGGATTAAAGGCCGAGGACAAGAGGAAAAGCAGCAGGGAAAGAAGCTGAGAGGGGAGCCTGAGGCAAGGGTGCCTGGGGCGTGAGAAAGGCTGGAGGAGTTGAGGGAGGCCAAGGGACGGAGTCATGGGCAGGGGCAGGGGCTTTGTGAAAATATTACATAGAAAACCATAATTTTGGCTGAGATGGGAGAGTCTTTCACTGGCAAATCTGGTGTCCATCAGTCCTCCTTCACAAAGGAAGGGTGGTTTGTGGGTGCTGGGTTTTGTGTGAGCTGCTGGTACGTGGCTGCAGACGCCGCAAAGCGCCTTTGGCAACAAAGAGCCAGATGCGGTGAGTTTGATCAGAGTCAGATGGGGTTTGGGGGAATAAAACACCCCAAAATAGGTGGTCATTGGAATAGAAACAAAAAGAGAAATTGTACATTGACCCTGAACTCATGTGACCGAAAAAGGAATAAATCCCTCATTTTTCCAGCATAAAAAAACCTATGCGGTTTTCTAGAGACTAAAAGGCCTTAGATCTTAGAGCTTTGTCTTTCTTACTGCTAGTGGGGCATTCAGCCTTAAGAAAACCATTAAGAACATACTTTCTCAGGGTATATGAGGCTTTTTACTATTCAATAACTGGGGGAAAAAATGAATTAATATTATTCTGTTGATTTCACAAACTGAGAGGACTTTGGCGTTTTCGTCTCTTAGAAAAGTTTTACTTTTCAGCTCTCAGCTATACCAAAATTAGCCACATTTACTGCAGAAAAGCCTTGTTAATGTTCAGCATGTATTTGAAATATACAGGCACGCCAGATGAAAACCAGCAGTGTGAAATTAGTGCAGCAAGAGAAAAAGGCAAGGATCAGACCGGACCCTCTGGGGCTGGCTGCTGGCAAGCCTGCAGCGTGTGTGTGCTCTCCCCTCTACTCCCAGTGCCCTTGATTTCTCAGGCTGTTTTGAAAGACAAAAAGAAAGTTGGTAATCATACACCGACAGATGGTTCCTTGGTTAGTTACTCTTTATTTAGATGGAAGCAACTGCGATTCATCAGCTTTTTCTTTTTTTTTTTTTTTTTTTTCATAGCTACATCATGGTGAACTTTCAACTCCTAATCTATTTCTAAGAAGTATTGTGTGGCGAGTGTCTATTAACAACAAACCTTGGGCTGACTGGAAATTTCCTTTTTCATATTCATATTCCAGTCTTTGAGACGTTTTCACCCAATTTTATTTCACTTTTCAATGACGGAGCAATCTAGAAAGTTTTCCAGTGAATGTCATATTAAAGATATTGGTTACATGCTTATAATTAAAACTTAGGTGTTTCTTTCTTACTTTTGGACTTCCTTTCATTATCTTAATTGTGAACTGATAGCTAATGAGTTGCTTGTTTTTTTATTTTGATCCTGAACAATTTTGATTGATTATTTTTGGGAAATATGCTGGTAGCACCTTCCTACGCATACCAGAGTTAAGCTGTATCTGTGAATAGTCCTTTTGAACAGTATTTTACAGAACTCTATATGCATTTAAAGTTAAGAATGTCACTAAATAACTTCGCTAGATGGAAACCTGAAACAAAAGAATTTGGAAGGATTGGCCTGAAGTGGAAGAGTGGGTCTCTGTAACAACCTGTGTTACAGTCCAGATCACGGCCAGGAGTTTGTTTTCCTTTTGACCCCTTTGGGCTGATGTAGGATTTCATTGCACATCTTAGATCAAAGTGAACAGCAATTTCTCTGAGATTCACTAATTAAAATAAAACTCTGTTAAAAAACCTCTAAACAATGAGATACTCTTTTGGGGATTTTGTTTCATGTTTCCTACTAGACCATTACAGTCCTGCACGAGAATTACTGAGTGCAAACAAACTTGCAAATGAAGTGGTGTCCAAGTTTTCTTTTACAGACATAGGGGAAACTTACACTGAAACATTTTTTCCAGCAGTACAAACTCAAAATATCAGAACTATTCACTTTTCCAGGTATTGAAGTGGGTTGAAGAAAAAAAGATTATTACATTGAAATTTTAAAAATACATTAAAATAGATTTGAAGAACAGAAGGGGACCATCTCTATACTTAGTTACCATAAATCACTTAATGCAGCTGTGCTTATTCATTTTTTATGGAATTAGTCTGGATTTTGCAAGGAAAAATCTCAAGGAACTCAAATAGTCAATATCTTTAGTTCTAAAAGAATCTGATCCAAGACTGCTCTATATTATTTTACGTTTGGACCTCATCTATCTCAAAACCAGCCCATAGTTGTAGGGATCAGAGCTAAATTCAATGCCAGTTTCAGGGTCACTCAATAATACACAGTTACAACTTTTTTGAAAATTCTTCACTTTTTCTCCTGCCATTAACACTATCACATATCTGCCTCAAGGTTTGTTCTATAACAGGCAAAATGAGAGGAAGAGTCCCTTTTTTGTACAGGGGTTTTATGGATACACCCCACTGTTGGCCTTCTAGAAAAGATGTGGATTGAATTCCCACAAGGAATGGCATGCTGTCAGATGATGGGGTCACTGAACAATGAACAACTCACTTCCTTGCAAACTGTGGTCCTCCTCATCTGCCTTTGTCAAAAAGCTCCCTTCTTGTTGATAAACCTCAGTAGGCAACTGGGCATTTTTTCTGCTGTTTTATCCTCAGTTCACCTCTCTGGATTTGAGCTTGCCCGAGTGCTGCTGAGAGGATGTTTTTCTTCATGTTTTTACATGGAGAAAGAAGACGCCACAAGAAGATGCAAAGGGAGGTCCTCTAGGCAAACCTATCCAAGGGCCTGGGCCAACAGTTCCAAGGATTTATTTTGGGTACGTGCTCCTTGCAGGAGAGCTCCTTCTCCAAGTCCTCATCAGGAGAAATGGTCACATCCCCAGAACTCAACTCAGCCAAATTGCCCTGCAGGCACCTCCCTCCCCCTGACTCCATGGATCCTCCAGCTGCCCTCCTTCTCCTCCTCTTCCCCTCTTTGGCACTGATCTGCAACCCCCAAGGGTCACACAGTGGGCAATGAGATTAAGACTGGGATTTGTAAAGATGATGCCTTTTTAGACAGCTTAATAGGCCAGATGCTCAGCTGAGGATCAGGCCATCTGTCCATTCAAGCCCTACCTGTACCAAACAGGTTATTTCTAGCAGAATTGTTAAGAGAGAGAGGGAAACAATTAGGAACTACAAACCCAAAACCCAGGTACGCAGGGACATGGAAGGACCTCCTGACACAAAGAACAAGGAACAGAAAATGAGACATGACGTTCATGGCTGATACAGGCACTCGTAAGAGGGAGGCAGTCCCAAACTGCATGCATGGTAAAGGACTTCTTTGCTCTTCCAGCAGATATTAAGGAGCCCAAGAGTCAGCAAAACCAATAATTATACTCACTTTAAAACCCTTTGCACCATCAGAGTGAAGTGAGCCCCCCCAAGAAATGGGAGTTAGGCCCAGTCCCCAAAGCCAGCTGCTGCTTTAGTGCAGTGATCTGTCTCCATACTCCCTGATAAGCAGTCTATGCCCCGTGACTTATAATAAAAGGGAATGATGGTCCCTGAACAAACCCAGAAAAGAGGTATTGATTTGCAAATAGTTTAAAAGAATATTCAAGGGTCATGAGCTGACCCTTTTTCAGCTCTGACATTTTATATCAGGGGGGATCCCATTGAGATGGGAATTCATATCCTAGACATTGTTTTGTCCTGTTTCATAAATAAGTTGAATAGCTTAATTGATTGACACCCACTGCACTTTCCCAGCTTCCTCAGGCTCAAAAGTACACTGCTGTTTTCTGCCATAAATAATATGAACTTTCAATCAGCCGCCAGGCACAAAAAGGAACTGAAAATTCTCCATACAATAGCTGCAATCTGGCATACGAGGCACTGCAGGGATATTTGATATCACCAGGTATTCATTTCCTTCTTGTGGCAGCAATAGCGTTTTCCTACCCAAATAACCTAAAACCTAAAGGAGAAATACCCAGGGGCCCCTGAAAGGAGGAAGACCAGTTTGTCCCAACATTTATGTGTGTCCAGGGGTTAAGAAGCTGGTTTGCAATACTGTGAACACAACATGGTGAAGGGCATGCTGGACTACCAACTCCAGTCCCTTGGAAGTGCTGATGCAGCACCCCTCCATCCCTCCTAGTTTCTGATTCAAGTCCAACTCAACCTAAATGACATTATTTGCCCCCAAGCTCCCCATTTGTCCCCAGATCTCACTCCTCTGATCATTATAAACCTCATCCTAATTTTCAATCCATGCTTATTTATGTTTAACTGAGATCAATCCATTCTCATATTCTTTTACTTAAATAGCTCTTTTTCCCCCAGATATTTAGTCCCCAGTGGATTTTGTGTTCATTTCTCCTCCTCAGTCTTGGTTTCACTTAGGCAAATAAATAAGCTACACACTTTGAATCTCTTACTTTTAAGACAATTTAATTGCCTTGTCAGCAACTCTGGTGACTTTTGGTGATCTCCTGGGTAAGATGTATCCCACACTTCCAAAAAACAGATGCAAAAAGGAGTGTGAAAGTGTTGAGGACTTCCTCTCAAGGAAGAAAGGTGTGGATGTAAGTGCTTACCTTCAGTTGCCCAAGTTGGAAAGCGTTAGCTTCTGACCTCCCTACGCTTTAATTTCCTCATCTGTAAAACAGAAAGGACAACACAAACCTCAAAGGGGAGTCATTTTCCTAAAGTGCTCCAAGATCTTCAAGTGAAAATTTCAGTTCTAAACGTGAAATTCTTTTTTCGGTTGTTCTTTACTTGTTACTTCTTAAGCACTGCAAACCCTGGAGTGATGGCACTAAGCCAGATAAAAGGCAAGTTTCTCCATTGATTACAGTGGGAAACCTTTATGCAAAAAGTTTTGTAAAAGGTGACAGACCTCTGTTGCTAAGACAGAGCAATAAACACCAGGAGAGAAAGAATACTGACTGAAACTACTCTAAGGCCACGTGCAAAGATCAGTAGCTTTTCTTTAGAAACAGCAGCAAACAGTTAAATCTATTTTTCTTGCTCTGCTTCAGAAGAAATCTCCCCGAGGATGATCGCCATACACAGCCTCATCTGTAATTAATAAACGTTTGGAAGGACACTTTCCCACTCAACATATGAAATTATAGATGATCCCTTAATTCCCCAGACATTTGCAAGCCTTGTCTTGTCAGAATTGAATTTACTACAGCTGATTACCCTGAGAATGCACTGACCTTCTTAGCTCCTGCTGTGGTCTTTATTTTTTCCATGGCAGATAATATGGGGACCAGAAACTGGGGACTTGGTAGTAGGGATTATGTGATACTAATGAGACAAAGCTTATTGTTGATGTTAACTGTTATTACCCCTAAAAAAAGTGCACAGCTCCAGACAGATGGACTTCACTTTGTTACACCAGGAGGGAGTGAATGCATTTTGACAGTAGCAGCATCTATTTAAAATCTGGATCACATCTGGTGCCTCTCCGAAGCAGTCCATGTCTGATCAATCAGAATTATGGCTCTTCAGTCTCCAGACGAGTTAGAAGAAATTCATTATCTGTTTTGAAGCCTGCTTCTCTTTAATCTTAAAAAAAAAAAAAAAAAAAAAAGGAATTGTCATTGGATCCATTTAGCTACTGAAAAAAAAAAAAAGAAAAAGAGAAAGAAAAGGACAGTAATTAAACTAACTAGCAGGTTCCACATCTGAAGATATGATTAATTCTTTGAAACACCGTGCATGAAGGTACTTGGCTCATGCTGGGCTTCAGTCAACAGTTTCTTAGCTGATGAAATAGGTAGCCTAGGACTTATCTCCATTTCTGGTTAATTCATAAACTCTTGGAAATACCCACATGAATTTCTCCAAACTCTGTCAAAGGTCAATATTTGTCTTTCAGTCACATTTAGCCCCTGGGAATGGGGCTTCAGAGATACCACCCTGAGGACAGCAGTGTCTCCATGGGGCCTCCTGGTCCCAAGGATGTCACCCCTCTCCCGTGTGTCCCCTTCTGGATCAGCATTTTTGAATGCTGAAAATGGACACTGAAAGGCTGTGAATTCTCTCCTGTGAGGTCTGCTGAACCCAAAAAGATGGTGAAAGCCTGAGCTTAAAAATCACTAAAAGCAGAATGCAAAAGGATGTCTCCTGTTCTTGAATTTCTTAACACGTTTTTTCTGATTACACAGAGTTTCTTCTTGCCTTTGCTGATGAGCACCATTGTCACACCAACTGGAACTGAGACTCTGAAGGTCTTGTCATTGCTTCCCTCTTTACTATGTGTTTTCTTTGAAGCCTGTAAAAGCACAGTTCAGAAAATAGCCTTTTGAAAGCAATGAACTTGTATTTCCCTCATTCACAACTTTTAAAAGAAAACTGAAATTAAAAGATAAAGCACTTCATAGGTGTTACCACTGAAGTTGGTGAGAGAGCAAAATCATATTTTGAGGGTGGGGAAGCACAGGTTTTAGGTTCAAAAGTATAACGTAGAAGGAACAATTTAAAACGCTCGTCAACATTTGTAAAACAGCTCTCAAAATTCACTGTCAAATTGTTATTTTTGATTCACGCTAATGAAAAACAGAGAAAATATCTACTTTCGTGAGTGAGGTGGAGGCAGTGACCGTAACCTTCCAGAGGAGCATCAGGTGTGCAAATTTATACTGTAGCAGTGATGTCTCAGGAGCAAATGATTTTGGCTGCTTGTTGATCATGTCCAGATGGGTGAAGTATAAAATGAGGTTATAGAGGCTCCCTGCCCCAATGTAAACCACCCTCAATATTTGTGGGGCAGCTCCAAAGACATTTATCTACCATGGGTGCAGGACTGCCATGGGAAAATTGACTCTGCATGATATATATCAAAATCTGCTAGCAGTACTAACTCCTCTGGAATTTCTACAAATCATGGATGACAACTGTCTACCAAGAAGTAAAAGTTAACGGTAACTAAGGTGGAAGTGATTATGTTTGATCCCTGTCTCAGTTAAAAACACATGGTATTTCAAGACAGCCAGTTTCACAAAGCTGAAGCAAGAACCAGCCAGTTGTAAGGAAGGACAGAAGACTAAATGTGATGCCTGAAATGAGTAATTGAAAAATTTTCAGCTAGGTGTAAAAAGAAATAAATAACAATGACAAAACCAAAGTAAAACTGTGGGTAAGGAAGCATGGTTCAAAAAATCTAGGATAGATAATGAGGCAAAATAAGCAATAATAAAGGATGTTGTAAACACTGAAAATACATCCTGGAGCTATACAAAATTAATAAAAAAGCAAAGGGATGCAAGTAAGTACATACGGGCGAAGAAAAAGACAGTAGGGAGCAGACATTTGAGTCCCTTGGGACCAAGAGTTACCAATACTACACACCCATGAATAGTAAGAGCACCATAGTCAGTAATAATGCAGAAAATCAGGAGTCTTTAACAAATATGTCCATTCCCTGCCCAGGAGTAAACCAGACAGGTTCATATCATAAGGAAAGAACAAATATTTTCCACTCAGGCCACAATTAAAAGGGAAGTAAAACAGTCACTACTAAAGTAACTTTTTAACAACCTGACGCGTTGCACCAGGATTACTAAAAGTGCAGGTTAGGAAGTTCCCCTGCATGCTGCTTTTAGTAACTTGGGCCCAGAAGAGGCAGAAACCTGGGAGAAAGCAAATACTGTTGCAATGTCTGGACATGGTAAAGGAAATGATCAAATAAGTATAAATCTGTCAGCCTGACACTTACTAAGGGTAGCAATAACAGAGAATTTTATACAAGACTTAACTACTGAAGAATTCAAGGAGGTACTCTAAATAATATTTTGCAAGAATTTATTAAAAACTAAGCATCTAAAAATTGCTAATATCATCACTGCCAAGGCAGAGACAGATAGGACCTGTTGATTTCACTTGTTCTCATATCCAGAAAAGGTGAAAAATATTCCCCTTATTTCCCAGGTAAGAAATATTTGGGGGTTAGAGAAATGTGACCCATAATTCAGATTTATGCCCTTTGAAAAAACATTTGTTATCAAACTTAAAAGGATGAAGGAGGTCCTAATTAGGGCTAGTGCAATTTGATCTGCTTTTTAGTTTAAAATTACCAGCCCTAATCTGTAAATTTTTTTAGTTAGTTGTGGTGATGAAGTAATAATTTCTTGTTAATATTATATTTTAACCATGGGATAAGGCCTTGAAGTAGTGCAGTCCAGAACAGCTGCAGACACCCATACCTCACATAAAATACTCTTCTCCCCTCTATTTTCACGTAGGTTTCAGTAATTAGCTTCAATACCAATATAAGGAAATAAGGATTTCGTGAATGAAGATAATGGAAGATAAACAGACAACTCCATCTAATTTCTATCCAAATCAGGAACAGGCATGGAGCAGGGTGTCTATAAATAACTGAAACACTTTTATATATATGTATATATCTGTCATTTTTTTTTGCTGAAGTAAGGCACATCAATTCCTTGAGGTGAAAAGATAAATCCCCTTTTGGTCCTGAACTTTCTGAAATAATCACCGCTCCCAGATGGAGTGTGCAATGGCAGGTTACTGAGTTCAGGGAATGACTGGGGCTCATGTTGCCAATTGCTTTTTGCAGTTATTTCTGCATTTTCCAACAGCCCTTTTACCATATGGAGATGAAACTCACTTTCAATCTCTGAACCATCACACCTGCTTTAAAGCTGTCTGTGACTTGAGGGGTGGGATTGAAATCCCAGATTAGGACACAGGAGCATGGAAAAGTGTCCCAGTTCCCACTGTGGTCAGTGGAAACAGAATCAGCGCAGCCCGTGAGATCTGGAGAGCTGTTTGCCTGAAGAAGACACTCACTTTGATCAGCAGGTTAAATTCCACACAAGTCCCTTTCACATCTAACTTTTCAGAGAAATGGATCTAATACTTTGCAACAGGGAAACAGAGCTCTCTTTCCCAAGAAAACACTTCAATCTGTGTCTCTCTGTAATAAAATTTCTCCCCACCACCATACAGAAGGCATTGCTCATTGCTTTAAAGCAAATGTTCTCTTAAAGACCCCATTCCTCCTCAGCTTTAAGGAAACTTCTCTGCTTCACAACTCTGTCCTCCCAAAGCCTGATGTCTGACGAGTGCAGCCACCCCCAGATTTTTACAAGTGCAAAGATAATTAAGAATAAGTAAAACCAAAGCTCTGTTTGCATTGATATCTCTCTGCCTTTAGTTTTCTTTGAGGATTTATTTTTCCTTTTTTCTAGATGTGCCTGTTGGCTCTTTGGAAAGGAGGAAAAGGACAGCGTTCTCCCAAATATTGTGTGTGCCCTCCCAGCTCCAGCTGGGAAATAGCACTGCATTCGAGCCAGGATTGCAGGGGTTGCAAACTCCTTGTACCGAGACTGTCCTCCCCAGACAGACAAACTGCAGCCACCTCTGTCCTGCAGCAGAGAGCTTAGGAAATGACAAGCAATTTTTCTCAGGTCACCCTGAGCCCTAAAACCTTGGGTGTGAACTCCCCCACCTGCAGGAACAGGGTGGGAGGTGCACGGTCTGAGAACGCCTGAGGTGAGAAGGCACATTTGCATCACATCTCTGATCATCAAGATATGCTGCAAGGGAATGTTTATGGGTACTCGCTTATCGCATTATAATTTGCAATATTCCAAAATACAGTATAAATAAATAAAAAAAAAAAAGACCCAAAACTGAGACAATACCCTGCAGCACCAGCTCTGATGATAAAAACAGATTTTCCATGCCTGCCAACTTCACACCCAAACCAACGTCTGTTTAATAAACAGTAGCAGGAAAAAATATATACTAACTCTGGAGTTTCACCAACAGTTAGAGAAAACCTGTTAATATGTCAACAATCAGCTATTTCTGCTTGATGACTGTCACGCACATCCACATGGGATGTTTCTGAGTTGTTCTTATTTGGGACAAGGGCATGATACAGGTGTATCTAATTTTAAAAAGCAATCAGATAGCCCGACACGGAGTCTCATGGTGGAACTCAGGTACAAGATTATCTTGTTCATACATGTGGTATGAAACATTTTCATCCCTGTTCAGGTTTGGATTTTACAGCTAATTGGATTAAGTTAGACGAGATAAGGAGATTTTTAAGTGGGCTGGCAGTCTTTTTGCTTTGCAAGCAATGCCAATTGCCAATCGTTAACACCTCACAATCTTCTGATCTTCATCCCTGACACTTCTCTTCAAAGTCTTGTATTTCAGATTCTTTAGGTATTCTACAGAGCCCTACCTAATCTTTCCATTTTGACACCGTTCCCTCACCTTCAACACATGCCAGGGGTTACATTGCTTGTTGCCTTACTTAGCAATACAGCCTTGCAAGATCCCAGGACACTTGTCATCATAATGTTTAATAATGTAAATACTTCCTGGAAGTAAAAAAAAAAAAAAAAAATAGAAAGTACTTTTGTTTGTTTGCTTGTTTCACTGAAACATTTAATTTTAAATTTTTTTCTGAAAAAAAGAGAATTATTAATTTTAACAGCTTTTATGGCTCTTATAAGAAGGAAACAGATCCTAAGAACATTAAAGAAAGACACTGGGCCAGACACTGGGTCAAGGGTCCATCAAAGCATTACAGTCCTAATTCCTAAAACTAAGAAAATTCATGATTGTGGCAGAAGTCAAGGTTCCTCCAGCTATTACTCCAGAATTCAGCAGTCTGGGAACTTTAATAAACCTGGCCCAAACCCCTCAACTGTTAAACAAGCCTACAAAAGAGGAGTCCCTTCCCCTGGGTCCTCACTGTCTGCCATCAGCCGAGGACGTGTCCCTCTCAGCCCCAGCACTGCTGGGAGATGCTCCCCCTTCCAGAGCCAGCCAAGTCCATTTGCGTCACAGGCACTGCCTGCCCTTTCCTGTGCCCGTGCCCACTTGGCAAACCCTCCAGCCCTTCCTCCAGCCCATGCTCCTATCACACACAGATTGCAGCCTGAGCCCCATTTTGGCGCTGCAAACGCACAACACCTGTTTTGAAGGTTAACAGATAGTGACAACTATAATCACAGCTTCTGCTGAAGTTTTAGCCTGCCAGACAGCCAATTGTGCTATTATTTTCAATAGTTTTTTTTTCTCTCTACACACATACCCCACCACTTTTGCAAGGCAGCGTCGCAGGCAGCTGCTGAAGGCTCCATTTCGGAAAGATGGTCACCTTTCCTTTGTCTCCTTCCTGGTGGCTCTCAGTGCCGTTCCCCACCATGCCAAGGCACTGCACTGTGATGTTGCTCCTTGAAGATCACGGCATGAAGATGCTCCAGCAGCTTTGCCCACCCCGTGTTCATTAGGGCCACACAGGGCAAAGTTACATCTCACATTTCACCTGTATGGGCTCTGAGGTCCATGGCCAAGAGGAGTCACAAGCTGCCCCAGTCGTGGTTGCAAGCTGCAGGACTGTGATTGGAGCCGGGGTCACTCCCAGGACAGGAGGGGGAGGCTTGTATATCCTTGGCTAAAGGTTCCCACGACCAGAAATTTCCTTGTAATCTCAGTGCTTTCATTTGTCAGTGAGTGTGCTTTGACAGAGGTCTTCTCCCAAGAAGTCTGGTCTCTCGTGCAGGGAGGAAGACAGGAAAAAGGGACTTCAAAATGGGATTGCAGCAACATCCCTAGCTACCTTCAACCCCTACAATATGAAGTTTGCTGGTGTTCAGTCCTACTGCTTCAGTGGGGGCACAGTTGCCAGCCATTGCACAAAAACACTGTCCTGATCCTTCCCATTTTCAGCATTAGGCTTCCGAAAACTTCAGACCAGGAAATCTTCTGGATTTTTCAGTGCACCACTTTGGTTTCATCTTACCACAGAAAGGAGAGACCGAGCTTTCTCCTTCCATTCCTGGAAGAAGGTCTAAAGATACCTGCGGCACTGAGGGCGTTCAAGGTCCCTCTCTATTACAAACCCTGCTGACCTGAGCTGAGCAGCACGGAGGACAGCAAGCAAAGGTTCTTTCTTCAGGGTGTTTAACACATTCTGCAATTGAATCCCAGGGACAGAAAACAAATACTGAGTCTGGTGGATGTGATGTGGAAGGACAGGGGGTTAAAAACAGGTTGTTGCTTCAGGAAACACTGGGCACACAACTTTTTGAAAATACTTTTATTTTTCCAATTAAGCTGAAAGAAAGGCTTTAAATAGGCTGTAAATACTTTTAAAAGGCTGTAAATACTCATTTGAGGGGTCATTAACTATGTCACCTGGACTAAAGCAAACATTGCAGCATGGAAAAGACGCATGATGAGCTGACAGAGTCTGCAGCACTCCTCTCCAGTGAAATCCATTGCTTATTTCCACTGGAGCCAACACGTGGTTTCTGTAGGACTACACAAAATAGATAACCCTGTTCCCAACCCAGCAACAGCCAAGTTCAGCAGGTTTGCAGCCCCAGAAGGTGATGACAGGGACAGCACTGGCATTTTCATTGTGGAAGTCAGAGGTTCAGGATGTAACTAGAAAAAATAAATATTACTGGTGTTTATGATGTACCAGAGGAAGAAAACTAAGAGGACTGTTTCCTTTGAGTGAGAAGGATGGAGAGGGAATCAGGTTTTTATCTTTGCTGGCTTCCCAGATACCTAGCAGGATCTGTAGATGAGCATGGCATTCTCCTGGTTTTGGGGAAGGGAATATTTCCCCTGTAACTCACTGGCAAAATACCGGTTTGGGGGAATCCACAGTTTCCCTACAGACAGGAGGCTGAAGGCAGCACAGTTTCTGGTGAACCTCCCTTACTTGCTCTGAGTTAAGAAAGTTCACAGACCTGCACAGAGGATGTAGTCCTGGGGGATCTGGAGTTTCCAGACACCAAGATCTTGTGCCAGCTTTCCCTGATCCGAGGTTGCACTAGAGCTGCTTGGAGGCATCACAACCCAGAAGACAAACAGAGGGTCTTGACATGGGCAGTGGTGCTGAGAAGATAAACAGCTGTCAACAACAAGCCCAGATCCTACCATCCCTGTGCAGTGAGAGGGCTGGGAGACTGCAAGGAGAAGAGGAATGTGGGATCAGTTCCTGTGCATTGCAGAGTGGCCTCATGGTACCTGGAGCTATTGGCTTCAAGAGGAGGTAGATCAGCCTGACCAGATGCATCTCCTACCTGGATCATGAGGTGGGAGAGGAGTCATGGCACATACCCACAAATGCAGGTGATGGTTGCCTGACAGGGAGGTTCACTGCACTTCATGGTCCCCCTGCTTCTGGTGTGGAACTTAGACCCCTCCACGAGCTAAAATGCTGGCACACAAAGGCTATTGTGGATGCTAAGAAACCAGAACAGCTCAGCAAAACAGATCACAGGAGGGAAGAGGTTATTTAAAGGGTGTTTGCCCAGGCAGTGCTCTGTGTGGAGGCCGACAACCCTACTGGGGGGAGCGGTACGAGGTGAGGAGTTTAGTGCCAAGTTCTCATCAGCCTTTTCCAACCACAACACTGCTGCTAAATTTAAACAAAATCTGTTCCCGTCCGTTCTGCAAGCCGAGCTCTTCCCTGTCACACACAAGGCGACCTGAACCTGATACACCCTCCAGGCACTTATTTATTTATTTTCAGCCTGTTCACCTGGTGACCACCCATCCCTCCAGAACATCCCATGACCTCCAGGGCAGCTGGGGTGCCAGGGGCACCCAACCACCACCTCATGGGAAAGGACAGAAAAAAGCAATAAAGTTTCTGATGAGCTGCACCTGCAGTCTCCAGGAAGCTTTTAGGACCTGTGTGTTGTCCAGCTCTCATGGGCAACCATGGGGCTACCTTCTCCACTAGAAGTAAGGGTTGCACTCGAATCAAAGCTGTTCTCAAAGAGAGACTGCCTTCACAAATGAATGCTGTTTCTTCTGAGTACAGTTCACCTTGGCAAATGCTTTTCCTTTCTCTGAGAGAGGAGAGGCAGAGAAAGTGTCTGCTCAGAGCTCCTGTGTCCTCTGCTGCATGACAGGTCAGTGAAGAGCAGTGAAACACTCCATCAGCTGAGCCCATGCTATTAAATTCAAACCAGTGATGCCACACAAGTTTTCCCCATATCATATAATCAAATAAAACTGGAATCTCCATTCCTTTTCCATCCTGCACTAATGCCATTGGAATGACGTGTAGGATAACACCAGGAAAGTTACTGCTGCAGAGTAAGCACCTGGGGTTTAGTTTGCATAGTGCATGGGTTGGGGGTTATCATCCATTTAATATATTCCTTTGTGATGTGTCAGAAGCAGAGCTTTTGAGAAACAATATGTTTTAATACTGCCTGTAACTAACACACTTAGTTAAAACACTGCATGATATATTCCTAATAGGATACCAGAAAAGCCCCAAACAGGAAGAACACCATTACCAAAAAACATAGGACATGTTAGCAGAAGAAAGAGACAAAACACACCTATATTCCACACTGGAATGCAAAATTTTGCCATTTGGCAAAGACAAAATTTTGTCCTGATCACAGCACTTCTGAATGAAATTGAAGACCGGTAGGTGGGAAAATGCCAGGCCCTTTTATTTTTATTTCAAAAATTCCTGCAAGGAAATAATAATTTACAAAACCTATCTCACTGGGAAAAGATATAAGAAAAGGAAAAAGGAATGAAGAGAAAAAAAAAAAAAAAGAAGAGGAGGGGAGATGAAGGAGAGGAAAGAACCACCAACAACCAATTCCAGCTACGTATGACCCTGCCAAAGAAGTTTTTTCAATTACAAACCCAGTAAGACCTGGGCTGTGACCTGGGTTTCTCAGTGTTCAATTGATTAAAGTAATACATAACAACATTAAAGAATTTGTTGGGTTTGCCATGGTCAGTCGTGACCTGACACGGAACCTGTGGCCAAAGTACCATGACTTTCTTGTGTCTGGTCCTGTAATGCTGGGATTTGTTTCTTGTTAAGTAACTGTACAGTCTTCACGTGCTCATAAACAAAGCAAGGCTGTGAGCACCCAGTACCCCTGAGCATAAACACCCTGATGTACCCAAGAGCTCCGAAACACACATCTGGCTCAATCCTTTCCCCACAAATTATTTCATCCCAGGACCAATCTGGTTTAGCCAGTTACCTTTAAAAAGGAGAAAGACATTTCCTTTTCCATAACTTTTCTTTAGAATTTACCTAGTCTCATAAATGACAAGGAGGATTTAAAAAAAATCTCTTCCTGCAAGGTATTGAAGGTTTGAAAATCAGAAGGTGAGGCTCTTTGGCATTACACAGACAACTGTGCAGAAATGCACTCTGATAGCTGAACCCAACCTCTTCTGCATTTCTGCTTAGCTGAAATTAATCAGCTAATAATTGCTGGTTAATGCTGGTTAACACTGAATCACTCTGTGTGAACCTGCAAATGACCTACAGCAGCTACACAAGACACATGACTGAAGCCTTCACCCCAGAATAATCTGGAAGAAGGCTCATATTTCTAATTCAATATCTGTTTTTGCCACAGAGGTTAAATAATTTCTGCAATACAGACTTGGAGGCAGCTCTGCTGATGATAACTTGTCAACAGGGTAGCAGAGAAAGGCAAGTGCATTAGTCTTTCAGTCCCTGTGTATGGAAATGTGGATGGATTTCTGGGCTGTTGCTCAAGCATGAATACCAGCTCAGCACCACATGTGTTTGGAGCACTAGATAAATTAAGCCACCTACACCACTTATGAATAACCAAAAATGGTGCTCCCAACTGGGAGCACCTCCCTGGACCTTCGGGAGAGGGTCATAGCTGAGCTAAGAGCAGAGACTCGTTCCCTGACGTGGGGCTGAGAGCACTCCCACATCACTGAGTCACTTCCCATCACCAGGAAAGCTGGATCCATCTCTGGTGGCCTCTCAGGAGACAAGGTGACCCCAAGAATGGGAGGCAGCAGAGGGAGAGCATTCACTCTCTTGCTCATCCCTACGCAGCACTTTACATCTGGAGTGCAACAGAGCAACAAACAGTGTGGGAGACACCAGCCCTTCACTGAAGTGGGGCATCTTCCCCAGCCCTCAGCCGTGACTCTGCACTTGGCTGTGCCAGGCCAGCCCACAGCCACCCACCACAAGGACATCACAGATTCATCCACTTTAAATATAGAGAGGTGATCCACTCCCCCACCACTGTGCAGCCAAGTGATGCTTAGCCAATTAGACTGATCTGAGTACCCTAAGTGGGATATAGTCAGCATTTAAGTAGATCACTGACAAAAATAGAAAATCAGAAGGACCTGGGAGCTATTTCGGTCTAGCCTTTGACTGTAAATGGTGTGGCTGATAGCTGAGACGACTGGCTCCATTACAAGTAAAAGCCCCATCTAGAGTAAACAGATGAACTGACTCAAATAGACCAGCTTCTGTTTTTACATTTTTATAAGGCTTTTCCTATGAGAAATACTCTTAACAAGGTCTGCATTGCCTTATCCCAAGGCCCCTTAAAAGTGAAACAATTAACTCCTATTTTCACCAAATACCTTCTTTCTTTCATGTGTATCCAATTATTGATGTACACAACTGTTTTCAGATGATGTCTTTTCATTCAGAACACCAATATCCATATAGGAAAATACAGCTCTTATCTTCTAGTGATATCAGAGGACTTGGCTTCCAGTAGATAATGTTGCTGTACTAAACCATGCTTTGGAATGCAGTATCTCTGATCTCTGACTGACTTAATATTTGCTTCCCACTAATAGCATTTGAGAAATGTTAATGGTCTTTTTTTTTTTTTTAACAGCCAACACCTGTGAGAGGGAGGGAAGTAGTATTATCTCTTGTTTTACAGAGGATCCCTGTTAGCAGAAACAAGTTAGGGTCCAGGCTATCTGAAATGTCTACAACCCAACCAGAAACAGTTCTTCTGGGTTCTATAGAAGGTATTGAAAAAGGTAGGAAAGTTGGACAAAATTGTTCTTGGAGGCTAAACTTCCCCTGGTAGTTATCACCTGCTTAATCCAGAAAAAACAAAACAAAACAAAACAAAACAAAACAAAAAAACCAGCAAAACAAACCACCAACACAAATCCCAGAGGCTGAAAGCTGAAATAAAGCACTGAAATAGACAGTATTTTTCCCAGCTGTATTATCTTACCATGATCTCCCCAAAATGGGGTCCTTCATTCAGGAGTTTTATTACAAGCTCATTTGGAAACTCTGAGCTTGATGCAAAATGATGTCGTATGGTTCTGAACCATGTAGGAGGTCAGACTGAAAGATCATCATAATCCCTTCCAGCCTTGAAGTCTATGACAGATCAGTGTCTTTCATATGGGTAGTCCTTGCTCTGAGCAGATGCTGAATTACTTCAGCATTTAAGTGTTTTGCTGCTGGCTCTGATAGGGTTTGCTGCTCCTGCCCGGCTGTCTCCCAGCTCTTTATCTTCAAGAGAATGCCCTGCTGGTAAGGGCTGACATGAGCCTTGTTTCCCAGTCACCATTTTACTACAACAAGCACTAGGTCCAATAAAGGACTGACAACCCAAGATAAGAGAGTGGCAGAATATCAATTTACAGCGCCTTTCTCAAGATGGGCACATCCCAGAAACGCTAACCAAACACAAGGATGAAATGCTTGTTCACATTGCTCCAACATGCCAAGGCTTCTCAAGTATGCCTGACGTCTCTTGTGGAGGAACCTACTGTTAGAGTTCAGCCTAATTGCAAAATTATGGAATAATGCAGGTTGGAAGGTACCTCTGGAGACCCCTTTTCCAACCCCAGCTTGAAACAGGGTCACCTTCAGAGCTGTCTGCTCCACTTTTAAGTATCTTCAAGGATGGGGAGTACCCTGACTGAAACTACTGAAAGAAGAGCTGAAAGTAGTGGAAACAAACTCTTCTTGCTACCGGCAGAGGGTAAAGCAAGGCACAATAACAAAGGGTAGTAGAAGAGGTTCTCAGATGCAACACAGAAGGCTCAGACTGGCAGCTCTGGAATCTGTAACTGTAGAGAGAGTAGAAACTTCAGCCTTGGAGGTTTCCAAGAGCTGGCCACACAAAGGCTGCAGCGGCCTGACTTCCTATGGGCAAGAGCCCTGCTTTGAATAGGAGTTTGGACTAGGGGTCTCCAGAGGTCCCTCCCAACCAGTGTGTCTATGATTCTGTGGATAGACTGGTCAATGGAGCAATCAATCCATCAATCAATGGAAGCCCACACAGTGTTTGTAAAGCTAAGTCGTACCTCAAAAATCCATCTGATATTTTTGAAGGATTGCCAGGCACGAGGGCCAGAGCAGTTGGGTTGATTCACTGCACTTGGGTTTTGAAAAGCATTGACAGCTGGTAAATTCTCTAAAGAAATTATTGTCGTGGTTTATCATAAACTCATACCAGGTTAGGACATAGGAAATTAAAAGAATAATAAATTACGCTATGTGTGCAAACATAGACATATGGGTGTATATTTTTGCTTATATGCACATTGTGACATATGTAATAGAAGAAAAGTTTCTGGAAAATCCCCTAACACCTTGTAAATTGTACTGGAATTTCAGATGTTTAGTGCAAATCATAGTCATCTGTAAAGGGGATGAGCGATGGGTGAAATGACCAATGATCAAGTACCAGAAGTTATCGAAGATTTTCAGATCTAAGCCTGAATGTGAGTAATTGTGGGAAGATGCCGTGATGCTGAATAATCAGGCAATGAACCCACAGTTAAAAGTCAGTGTCAAGCACAGATTAATGTATGTGGGAGAAATCATCCTAGCCATGCACAGGAAAAGGACTGAGGTAATTGTGAATAACTGTCTGAAAATTCCAGCTCAGAGGCTTTGAAAAAGGGAGAGACAGGATTTGCCAGAGAAGGGGAGAGAACAAAATTTAAAGTCCATTTCGCAGCCCCAAATTTTGGAAATTTCAGCCAGCCCTGCCTGATCAACATTTCCCCGTAGCAAAGCTACGAAAGGTGACGTGGAGGGGAGCACTGATCAGAGACCTGGAGTGGCATTTGTGTGCCAAGTGACTGCATGAACTCTTCAGCTTGCAAAGAGCTGATGCTGGGGTGGATCCCCAAAGCAATGACACCAGAAACAGGCTGCTCCATCCGTAGGTTTGCTTTCCCTCGGCCCCGGCGTAGGTTCCTTGCAAAAAGCACAACTGCACAATTCACACCTGTGCACCCAGATGCCGCCCCTAATGTGTGCAGAGGACAGGCCCATCAGCAGCCTGACATCATTTAGGCATCTCATTCTCCGATGGCCAAATTACATGTACGTGACAAGGTCTACCAGAAACCCCCAATTTCAGCCTTCAGACTGAGAGAAGGGAAGAGAGCAAGAGACAGACCTCTGACTCACAGGTGCTCAAGTGTGATAAGAATAAAAGATAAATGGCTCAAAACAAGGTGCATCTTTCACATCCACAGGCCCCATGATGGGACTGTAACAACCATGTAGTCTTTGATTTATTATTATTCTTTGGTATCAGGAACGGTAGGGATTCCAGTTTAAGGCCGTTACTATTTACTTATGAATAGTATCAGTGGGTGGAAATTCTTATTTCCAGTTTTGTAAGAGAGCTAATCATCACTCTAGAAGTCTCTACTCTCTCCAGAAATGTCAGGGTCAGGGGATGTGACAGGTTCACCAGCCTGGAGGAAGAGGTCTGGGCACCAAGAGCAGTGTAGAGGACACTGTATTGCATGGGCCTGAATGGGTTCTGGTGCACAAAATTTGACCTGCCTGTAACTGTTCCCAGGTAATGAGTCCACTGAAAGAAAAGCAGTCTGACTCTTGGGTCAAAAAGAGCTTTCTCCAGGTCTGGGTGACATGTTGCCATAAGAAGCAGGGACCTGAACTGACAAGTGCTTTTGTGACAGCTGAATAAATTCGTATTTGGTGGACAATCCTTTCTAAGAAGACTTCCATACAGAGTGTTTAAATACACGGGAAGATTTATGATACAGGTTATTAAAAGCTAGGATGCCAAAATGGTCAGGTTCATAGCTCCCACCTGTGCTCAAGCCCAGCTTTCCAGAACTACGTACAGACCCCTTGAGCTTTTGGTATGTTAAGCATCATCCAAATGGATTTGGGCTTCTACTCCTGGTATAATCAATGTGCAAGTCACAGATGGCAATTTCCTGACAGTAGTATTTTGACTTCAGCTTCTTACAGAATGCTAAAGGTCTGTTACAGAGTCCTGCAAAACCAAGCAATGCCACTTTCGCATTTTAGTTGTGCCTGACAGGTTTCAGAAACCAAAACTCAACCCCACAAAGTTTTGCAAGCAGAGTGTGTGACAGGAAAGTTGGCCAGCACCCAATCCCATCCTGACAGGGGAAACTGGCTCAGCTGTTTCTGAAAACACCTACTCAGTTCACCCATGCATCGAGCAGTTTTACAAGTTAGTCATTAACCACCTCACCCCCACTGAGGTGCACACAGTGTATAATAACCTCATGATGTGGCTCTCTACAACCAAGTGCCTTGCAGATGTGTAATGGATCCAAATCCTCACATGCTCCTCTGGGGGCTTGGGCAGGAGGGAAAGGAAAGGAGTCTTGGAAGGAAACTCCCATGATGGTTTCAATGGTAGTCCAGCTGCCAAAGAGGAATAAGGTTTACACATAGGTGCAGCCCCAAGTGATGAAGGTGAGCTACAGAAAGTCAGCTGAAGCATTACAGAACCTGAAACAGCTGCTGGAAGCTGCATTATGTGGTACTGCTCACTGGGATGAGCTTACCTAGGACATGAGAAAAGAGTTCCTCCTCCACCTGGAAAACATACCCATGTTGCTTGGAAGGCATCTTAAACAGAGGGAACCAAGGCATCAAGGCAGGTACCCTCACAGGAAAGACTCGTGGGGCTAGAAAGTGGCCAGGTGGAGGGAAATGAGACCTGGTAACTCAGGCACACAGCAGAGTCCTGGCTCCCACTTCTTTTTCCAGCTGGGTATCCTTATCACTATACCATGCCTCCAAACTCTGCATTGCACCTCTCATTTTTGCATCCATTCATGTTTTCAGAGGCCCCTTAAATCTGGAAGTGCTGGGAATAGGTCACACAGAAGAGGATCAGCCCTTTTTGTTCCATTTTGGAGAGATCTACTTTGACAGAGCTGCTTTCTGCCATGGAGTCCTGGGCACTTTGTCCCCTAAGAGCAGGACAAGCCTCATTAGCACAGGGGAGGATTTCCCGACCACCTTCTGGCACTCGGGGAGGCTGCAGTGAAAGGCTGGAGAGAACATTTGATAAACAAAAGGTTTCCCTCCCCTTCACAGTGAGGACATCAAGGAAGGAAACAAAACAAAAAGTGACAGCGGGCTGAGATAACATCCTGCACCCCTGCACCCCAAATCCCTCTCTCAGGCAGTGGCTGTGCTGGCACCCGCTGTCCTCCCTAAGCGTGTCAGCTGCACTCAGGGTGAGGGTCGGCAGGTGGCCTGTCCTCAGCTGGAAATGGGCTCCAGCCATGGCTGTGTGGCGAGCTGAGCCCCTGAAACCTCCCTGAGCGCCTCAGGCCTCACTGAGCCCCGCCACGGGTTCTGAAGGAAGGAGTTTCACTTCCATCTGGCAGCTTTCAGTGCAACAAATCAAGCGACGCCTTGTTAGTTTTAAGACAAAAGGGGAGGGGAAGAACAAAAGATCAGAGCGGGGCTGATTTCTGCCTTGTTGGCCTCCCCAGGGCTCTTTCCTGTTTATGGAAAGTTTGCTGAGGGCTACAGATGAGCCTCAAGTACAACCTCTGCTCCAGACAGCCTCGAGCGCTTGGGAGAAGGAAATGACTCCAAACTTGGCAGCACCAGGCCCGTCTTCGCCTGCACGTCCTTCCACTCGCGGGGGAGCAGAAAGCCAAACGCCTCAGAAGAGCCACTCGGAGCGTGGCTTTTTGTCACAGGCCTCCAAGCAAAGGCAAATGCACCCTGACACTGCGGCTCTTAACAGGGTGCAGCCAACTCTGCCAGCCCCCAGCACAGTCATGGATGTCGTGCACACCCAGAAATGGTTTTGCCGTGGTTCTAGACAGGGTTTCTCATGAAGGTTGCTCAAAGGGAATGAAAATCTCACCCCTCAAGGCTGCTGAGTTTGCTCGTCATGCTCACCTGTGAATGCTTTTGGCCTACAAACCTCAGGCGTGCTGCCAAATAGTTGTGGGAAGACTTTGCCCTGTCCAGGTTGCATTTGCATGGGAGTAGCATTTGCTGTGGCACTTTCAGAGCTCTTGTTCCTGCAGCAAAGGCATGATTGTAGGGCTCTGGGCTTTGAAAATTTTTTTAAATAGGAGCCAAACCTTGGGTTCCAAACACAAGAGCCACTTTTCCCTCAGAGCAGAGTAAGGGGTCACAGCACCACCTTCCAGCAAGGAAAGCCTCTTTGGACAGCTCTGCAATTTCCTATCACTGTAACCCCTGACACTGGGCAGAGACAGTGGGGACAAAAGTCATGACTGTCATCAGTGTCCTAGGGGGTATCTATCTGGACTGCACACTGGGAGGGAAAAGCCAAGAGCCTCAGGAGAAGAGAGGAACTGGACACCAAAGCTTATGTGTTTCTCTCTCAGGGTATGGGAAAAAATCCATGATAGTGCAAAGCTGAGCCTTCTCTAGAGGGGCAGGTCTGGATTTGACCCCCCAGTGATGCTGCAAAGGATGATGTGCAGACAACATGCACCTGTGCACCAATGCTCTCGACAGGGACCTCAGGGTGAAGAACAAAAGGTGAAATAGCTTGGGTGGGGAGAAAAAAGTTTAAAAAAAAAAAAAATTGTGCCCAAAAGGAGCAGAAATGGGCCATGGCACAGATCTCATCTTCCTGCTTACCAGCAAAGCTGTTGCTCCATGAACCTGGGGAGTTGAGACCACTCCCACAACTCCAGCAACAAACATCAACAACAAGGGTAGCAAAGGCTTTTCCCTGGGTGAAGCTGAGGACCCTTACCCTGCCCAGGACCCTTCTGTTCAAAATGACCAGCTAAAACATGCCCATTGCCATGCTCAGGAGAAGCCCTTCAGAGGTGCCAAGTGTAAAAGGTGAACACACAAACTGTCCCCGTGACACAACAAGGAGTGCACAGGTGAGCAAGCACAGTTCAAAGGCGCTCTGTCAAACAGCAAGGCAATGTTTTCCTCCTGACTGCAGCCCTGGAAATGCAGGCTGTGGTCTGAACCCCCCTTCCAGGTTCAGCATCAGCACTCGGTCTCTGTGCAGTGCTCCTGGGGCTGTAGCTGTGTCTCAGGAAGGCCACAGTCCTCCAACACCCTGCTACATCTGCTGGCACAGGGATACCCTGGCTGTTGGGAAAGAAACGACATGGCTCAGCTTTCCAATTCCCAGATGAGTCTCCAAGGCAGGCAGTAAACAACCCACAGCAAACAGAGTAAATAGAACCAGAGAGATAGCAAAGCAACCAGGCCCATTTTCAGATGGCTGGAGTATTTTGCAAGCCAGGGATGATTTAAGTGGAGTTGGCCCCAAATTTGCACGTAGGCAAGACACAAACAGCTTCTGTTGGTCAAAATTCAGCACATCCTACAAAGCTAGGAGAATGAATCCGAGGGTATCCTACAGGGTGCAAGTGCTGTGTGCCCAAAGCATCCTGCAAAGGTAAAAGCTCATCCTTGCTGGTATCACTGGTGCACAGAGATGCCTCTCAGAATGGTACAGAGTTATAGTTGCACTGCATGAAAGATGACCTTACCTGAATCTACTTTTCAGGCTGATTAATTCCTCCTTTAATTGGACCTCTTCCCCAGTCCTGGGCATTCAAGGGACTGTTGCCTTTCAGGGCTCTTCCTTTCCACAGCCTCCCCATGATCAGGTGCCTCCCTGCCTGGAGGAGCAGCCTCCAGAGCAGGTGTGTGCTGGGAACTTCCTAGTCCCTAGTGTGGGCAGTGAGGCTCCCCCAGCACAGCCCGACTCGCAGCCAGGGGGGAGATGAGACCCTCAGCCAGGCAAGGGCATTTGTTTCCCAAGGCAAAGCCCAGAAGTGTCCCCCTGAGGGCAGGTCAGTGCCAAGGGACACTCCTGAGCTGGGGTGACAGGTCCCACATGGGCAGTGGCCTCCACCCCTGCCAATGCACTACAGGTGGCCACAGCAACTGCAAGCTGTCCTGAAACCGAAGCCCTTACAACTAGTTAGATAACAGATATGGTCCATTAGCTTGGCAGGCCGACAGGCCCCCGTGCCAAAAAGCCCATCTCTACTCAAAAGGGACACTGTTAACAGTAACTCAAGAGGATGCAACAGAAGAAAATAAACAACAGTTGAGGCAGTTGGTGTAATTGGCCAGCAGGCAAAAATAAATTTATGCCAGCTTGTGAATACGGCTGCCGAGCATGATTCAGTGAGTAAATCGTGTGGCACAGAGCACAGGGCAGGCAGGAATAAAATTAAGTAAGAGACAAAGGCCAGGCTGCCTCTTGGAGAATATTACCCCTCCAACCACCCAGCTTTTCCCATTTCTGCCCATTTCACTTGCATGTGTCCCCTCATATCACTAATGTATGGGTTTCCCAGCCAGTCATAATGTTTCTCAGGAGGGACATATGTTTGAGCCACTGCCAGAACAAATACCCAAACCCCCCAAAACCCAAGCAGAATTTAAAAAAAAAAAAAAAAAAAAAAAGAGAAAATGTTCAGCAGAAAATCCCAACCATTTCAAGTGCTCTTTGAGCACCATACATGAATAACAAAGAGTGAGCCTGCCATTTATTCCTTTGCGGATCACTTTTAAGATCGGCTTTTGTTCTGCGCTTTTTAGAGCAGCTCAAGTCCAATGGACAAAAATTCCATTCCCAGGAGCACACAAGAAAGAACTGGGAGCCCTGGGCTGCACATTTCACCTTTACTTTTCTATTCTGTGCTATAAATGTTCGGCCTGGTCTTAACACGCTGCGCCAGCGTCTTCCTTTATGCAGTGGGGCCAACAGCTTGGAAACTGGGACTCTGCAAGTAGGAAAGGAGGATGGAGGCTGTAGGTGATGTGAATCACCCAGAGAAAAAGAGACCTCAGCCAGAGTGGAGGGGACCCTACCAAACATTAATATAACCTCTGCTTTGCAGATGCTGCTTCTGGATCTTAGAGGCAGCAGAGAAGATAGCTCCCCTTTTTGCATCCCGACCTGGATAGGTAGAAGGCATTTTAGAAACCTGCTTATCTCCTGGTCAGCAAACCACTTGCTCTTATCAGCTCTCTCTGTGAAACACCAGCCTACCTTTTTTGCAGAGAAGCTCCAGCTCTTGCTGGCACAAAGGTGGTTTCAAAGGCAGCAGAACCTCAATGCTCATGTTGTCTCTCACCTTCAAAGAGACATCCTGCCTTGTTGACAGCTCAAGCCCATCCTTTGCAGAGACCTACTGAACAAGCTCCAGCAACAGTTGGTTTTCTCTCCTTTTTCCTCAAATTGGTGGGCTGCCTGTTTCCCCCTGGTTTATTTACTCTTCTTTAAAACAGTCAACTAAATCACAGTGCAAAGCAATGAGGTCACTATAAACTCCGCAGAAGATGTTATCACTGCTATCCTACAATTCCTACACCTCTTTGCTTTGACTGCCTTGTTTTCCTGAGCCATCTAGGAAGATACTGCCTCTCAGCAAAATACAGACATGAGGAGTCTCAAGGGTTCTGTCTCAGATAACAAAGACACTAGCATTTTCTTGACAACTAAAACTCCAAGAAATAGAAATTCCTTTTTTTTTTTTTGTTATAGGAGAAATATTTGGGCCAGATTTTCAAAGTTTAGTTCAAATCCCAGTTAGTCAGGGCAAATAAATGGTTCTGGTTTTCCCCTAGAACCTAGAGGCTCTTTGAAAAATCAGATCATAGAGGTGACAGCAGGAGCTGCTGAAGGCAGAGGCCTTCCACCAAATCTTGCCCCAAACAGCTTCCTGTGCCGACAGTCATTCCCTTTTACAGCCTTCCATGGAGTTTGGGAAATAACATCACACTTGCAGCATTGGATAGCTGGAGGAGGTGGGGACCACTGAAGTTTGTATTGTTAGATATAGGTAGTGCATTTAAGCAGATACATTTTCATGCTCTGATACGATGATGGATTCACTCTGCCTTCACCAAGGTCAGCAAGATGCACAGCAGGTATCATGTGTCCAATACAAAAACCATTTCCCTCTTTGAATATGACCAATAAATCCACAGGGTGACCACAGAGTCTCCAGGCATAAGGCATTTTAGGGTAAGGTTAACTCATTAACAATGAATTGTTGGTGAGGAGACTCTAAGGCATATCTTTGTACCTGCAAAGTCGCTCATCCAAAGTCCTCCAACTGCCTTGCAAATATTAATTGACGACTCGTGTGGTGGGGATGTAGGTAAAGTTCAAATCCCCTGTTTTACAGGCAGGTCAACTGTTGCATAATCTCAGTTGATGTCATTCAGAAACTAAAACCAAAAGGTCGTTTTCTGGTTTAAGGACTATATGACTTTCCCCGCGTTGTGTAATATTCTTCATGTTATGCAACCATTTTTCCTGGTATTTTACATGTGTGGCTATCCTAAATTGTGCTGTCTTCCATGGCTGTCTGTTCTGCAACCCAGATAAGTCCTCTGCTTATTTATTGGAGATCTCCCTTATCTGCAGGCTTTCATCACGTGTTGGAGTCCCCAGCAGCTCCCATCCCTACAGACCATCACCAAGCCCCATGTGCAGGTAACTGGGACCGATGGTTTGGACACAAACCTTGAGCAGGTATCACTGAGGCAAGCTGTGAACCAGACACTCTTATGTCTAATGACTGTCTAGAAACACTCTGGAAACCTAAAATCCTGCATCAAGCCTGGGTAGAAGGCCCTAGTAACAAATGGTAAATCTAAGGCATCTCTCGAGGGTAATTTTCAGCATTTGGCACACAGCTTACCCCTTTATTTGGAGAAATGCCATTGATCAGAGGATTTTTAACTCCCCAGACCACCCTAGGGTGATGGATGTGTTAAATCACACCTCGTGAAGAGAAAAGAAAAGGTGTGATCTCAGGACAGAGGACTACTCGAGACTGACACAACCATAGGGACAGGTATCTCCGCTGTGGGGCAGTTTCTGCTCCTGCTTATTTATTGAAGCATGCAATTACATCCAGCTTTAGAATAACCTTGTTTGCAGCAAGTGCAGGTCCAGATTTCATATCTCTGAGTTCATCTTTTGTTTGCTTTTCTCTTGTTGTCCAAACTTCTGGTAGAGTTCTGCTCAGGATGACAACACCACGTTACAAAGGCTGAGTAGATAAGGAGCAGGAAATGAGTTTCTCTAATGGATAAAAAATTCAGCATCAAGGTATCAAGGTCAAGCAGAAAATGAGGAGGTTTTTTTCTTCCCTTCCTTTTTTTTTTTTTTTTTTTTTAAACAGGGTGAAACAAGAGTGATATTCTTGTCACAGCTGCTGTGTAGCTGGTGGCAAATGACATAAGAGGCTGTTACTTGATTCTCCTCCCACCACTGCTTCAGTTTCCCATGGAGGATGTCCCCAGGAAAAGAACTACCTTTGACAAGACTGTGACAAAATTTGCAGGATGATGACCATGAGAGTAGTCAGAGGACCTTTTTGGCACCAGCCCAAGGAAAGCCACGGTCTGACATAATCCAAGCATCCACATCCACCTCGTTCTTTGTCTTGTCACCTGGGGCGGTGCCTCTGCCCCCACATTGTGCAAGGTATCCTTTTAAATAACTGGATGAGATACCATGCAGTCTTTACTTCTTCTTGGTATTGGTTGTGGAAATTCCATGTTCATCCCACCACAGTGGTGGAGAATGCATTTGGACCCATATCTGCCAATCCAATAGCTATGCTGGCGCTTGAGGCTGAAACACCATCTTCAGCTTTAAACTTACTCCTCTTTCAGGTCAACACAAGGTTTCTGTTCATGCTGGTGATGGAGGACTTGACCTAGGAATGAGCACAGTTCAGCAGTCAGAAAGATGAAGAGTTGATACCACTTAGGAAAGGTGAACTCCCTGCCCAGCAGTAGCTGAAGTTATACAACACCTTCTAGGTTTTCCAGAGGACCATTTTACTCTTGGACAGGCTCTTACACTTTTTTCTTTCTCTTTTATGCAGCCAGAAGGGGAAATACTAGCCTTGCTGATTGAAAACTCTGTTTCGAGCAGTAAAAGCTGGCAATACTGAGGAGAAACATAAGCTCGAGAAGGAACCGTGCTCAAACGAGTGCCCTATTGTGAGATAAGTTTTTCTTTTGGTGATGAATCAACATAATAATCCATCTGTAACACTAGATGCGTCTGCCTGTACTACAGCAAAGGGCCATCTGCCCATCTGCATATATGTTCAAAATGCTGCTGGGACAACCACGATGGTTTCTTAATGAAAGGCACTTGGCAATTAGTACTTAAGTGAAACCGTGCCTGGGTGGTTCTGAGCCCTCATTTGTCCTTCCCACTCCAGTGCAACAAGTGTCTGTAACTTTTTCTTTTTGTTTTTATTCCAGTAATTTCTTTCTAAAGCCAGTGGGGAGGGGTGAACATGTTCTGATTCCTGCAACAGCAGGAGCCGAGGCAAGTTGTAATCAACATATGTCCGGTGTAAGCTGGGCGGCCGCGAATTATCGGGGCAAACCGCCCGTCCTTTCCAAAATACCCACCTGCTCGGGGGCCAGGCTGCAGCAAAGCCATCCACTACGTGGCTCCATCTGTCTGATAAACAGGCTGCACGCATTTGCTGAAAGCTGAATCATTTTGCCTCTATTTACTTCCTTTCTTTCCCCCCTCTTCTCCCCCGCTCTTCTAATTGGAGCTCGCTTGAAAGGTGCAGACACCCACAAAAACAAAGCAGCACAATGAGGCCAGGGCTGACTGTTCGTTAAACTGCCCCAACTGAAGTCCATGCCTGGCTGAGGCTAACATAAAGGAGACAGACCTTGTCAGCCTCCAGCCTGAGCGGGAAAATTAAAAAGAAAAATTAATCAGGCTACAGAACGATGCATTAAATCCATCGGGGGAGTGCTGTGCTACAGCTAAAGTAGCTGCAACCAGGATGCAAAGGGTGCCATAGCACCTGGGTCCTCCTGGGAAAACCAGGTGAGAGAATGTTCCTGGTGCTAAAAATCCTGAGGACCAGCTCTCAGCCGCACTCAGCCAAGGAGCAAACCAGAAGGCAGAGCAGAGCATCCTTGAATCCATCCCCAGCTCCACTGCAGGCTCTCTCACCAGTTTTAAGGTACAGTCCCAACTATTATATCAAGCACATGATCAGAGCACAGACCCCAGAGCGTAGAAGAAAGTAATTAAAATTGTGTGTATTGGCATTGTAGTGTCTAAGCAGATGTAATAAGGAAAGCACAGCTCCTTGGTGGAATTCTTCCCTTGGCATCCACATCCCAGAATCATCCTAGCAGTCCTGTCATACATAAAGTAACCATATTTCTATCCCTACTGCAAAGAAAAAAAGGATGGCCAGGAAGCTGAATTGCTCCCAGTCTGGAAAAGGCAGGCTGCTGCTTGGAGCTCCTAGGCCAGGATATACTGTGGTCATGAATTTCCTTCATCTAATCGCTTAACCTCATTAGGGAAATGCTGGATTTCTCTGTTAATCAGACCTTTCATTTCACTTACAAAAGAGAGACTGAAAAAAAGGGGAACTCATTGTGATTCTACATAAATTTTACTAAAAATATTCACCAATCTGCTAGACAGTAAAGACACATTATTTTCCCAGTGGTCTGGACCATCTCCATAGGAATCAGTTGTGTTTTCAGATGGACTACTTGCAAAAGGCATTAAAATTGGACAGTAAAAGCTATTTGCAAGAATCAACATTGGTGGAAGCACCAACTTTCTGGTGAGAGAGTGAGACATGGGGAATGAGTCAAGTTTCAAACACCTGACAAGTCAAAAAGGATCTTTCTGGGGAAAACACCTCCTCTCTGTAGATGATGGTGAGATTTTTCTTCATTCTTTGCTGCTGTCTCATTGGGTTGCTTCCCAGCAGGGCACAGAGAGGATCTGAAAGATGCATCAAGTTACTATTTCGGATAGGAAGACTATGGGAGAATAAGCATTGCTTACCTGAAAGTGTTGCTACACGCAGCTGATGCTGCTGCCAAGTGCAGTAAATTTCTCTGTGGCTTGCACACACAGTGTCTTAAAATGTAGTACTTTTCCACTCTTTATATCCATGATCCACTGTTTCCACTGGCTTTGGAAACCCATATACTGACCTGTTAATCCAAGACAACCTTCCTTCCCCACAAACAACTTGCCATGATGAGCAGCTTTGCCCCAGCCCAACGTGAATCCCCACTGCCTGTGTGTCCCTCCTGACTCCCCCTCTCCAAGCAACGCAGCTCAGCACTCAAGAGCCCGACAATTTGTGTGACTAATTGCAGTTCAGAGTTTGCAGGGGTGGATTTCAACACCTGAAATGGTGTGAGGCCTCCAGCCAGATGAATTGCCGGTCATGTTTTTCCAGCCTTGCTTCCACCTCTGCCCAGAGGAAGGGTGCTGAATTCCCTGTATCCATGTGTTTGCTGTCCTGGCTGTGTTGCATCCCTGCATCCTGCTGCCCACCACACCATGGTGGGGGTTTTGGTGTCAGCAAAGACACATGGAGTGCTTTCCAGGAACAACTTTCACGGGAGCCGCGTGTTTCACAGCCACGCACGCGCAATGGCAAGGTGAGAGGTGCCGGTGCAGCACATCCACCCACAGGGTGCAGCCCTGGAGAGCTTTTGCCACTGGCTTCCAAGGGGAGTGTTCCTGGGCACCCATGTGTGCTTGGCAAGGGTGTACAGAGTGCACAAGAGAGCACCCAGCTCACTGGGTTGCAGGTGTTGCTCTCGCAGGTGCCCCTGCCAGCACACAGCACAGCGTTGCATCCCTCTTGCATGGTCTCCCACCAGAGCACCTCAGTGTGAGGGAAGCTGAAAGAAAGGTGTGGAAATGAGGCTGGATGTTACTATTTGGAAGTGGATTTAGCAACAGGTGTAACTCTGGATACCAGATTCTGTGAAAGCGCAGCATTAGGCAAATTTGAAAAACCAACCAACAAACAAACCCCAACAAAACAAAACAAACCCCCAAACAAACAACATTTAGAAGTCGCTCTTTTCCTGCCTGAGAGCCTCTGGAGTCACTGCTACCATTCTGAACAGCTCTTACTGTGCAAGAAACACACATCTTCAGCAGTTCAAGGTCTAGACAGCTTTGTGTATGCACAAATAAGACTTACAGTCCCAGTGCTTTCTTGGCTATGGGCTAAACTCACATTCTTTTCCTCAAGGGCAATAGTTTTAGGAAACTTGTCTTGGTGAGAAGTCAAAGAGGTTGGTACCTAAAGACTATCCCAGCCATTCCCACTAGCCCTGGCTGAGGCTGACTTACAGAAGTGCCTTCCTTTAGAAGGAAAGGTTTTGGTTTCAGTCCAAAAATATACTGGGTAGAACAACTTGCATTTGCTACAGTTCAAACGTTGTCTCCAAGCCTTTTGGTTTAAACTATGGTTTACATTACTGGAGATTTTTTTCCTATTCAGATTTTGATATTTCTGTTGATTTCTGTGGGTTTTCCCTCTTTGTTTCTCATTGTCACTATTTTCTCATTTGCCTAGACAGACTCCAGTATAATGACATTTGAAAGCAGAACATTCACATCAGACAGACCATTCAGACACACTTCCCTGCTCTACATGATGGAGAAGAGCTCCAAGACCAGGTCACCCAACATTTTCCATTACAAGATCCTGATTTTAGACTTGTTTCCAATGACCTAAAGGTGTTCAAATGAAAGTTCTTCCATGTCAGGTACTTGCCTTGGGTTGGTTCAATTGTCCCAAAACTGTTGTCACAAATCGGCATTTGTGATTCCCATAAAATTTCATCCAATTTTGACCTTGCTTTAAGGTCTGGAAAAGCAGTTCAGTTTGTAAACTCTTATTTAAGATTTAAAATTTCAGCATCTCTATTCTCTAAATATTTCCTGCAGGCTGTGACAAGCATCTGCTGTCCCAGCTCCCTGCTGCTGCCCAGGTAGCCCAAATAACACCCAAATCCTTCCAACAAACCAGCTCTGGACGCGATTTTTCAAACTGATAGAGGATGGTGGATGCAACTGAGCAGAAGTGGAAAATCAGAACTAGATCATCTTGCAACAGCCAGACTTAATTCACAGAGTAAATCCTATGCCCCCTAGGCATGGATGCTGCTTTCTTGGTAAGTAAAAAGCTATGAAGACATCTGTAAAGCATGTATCTCATTTCCCCTCTGGTGGATCCATACTATCATGGAATCACAGCATGAATTAGGTTGGAAAGGACCCCTGAGATAATCAAGTCCAACCCATGGCCCAACACCACCTTGTCAACAAGGCCATGTCACTCAGTGCCATGTTCTTAAACACCTCCAGAGATGGTGACTCCACCACCTCCCTGGGCAGCCCATTCCAATGTCTAATCACCCTTTCTGTGAAGAATTTCTTCCTAACGTAAAACCCAAACATCCCCTGGTGCAGCTTAAGGCTGTGTCCTCTTGTCCTGTCTCTAATTGCCTGGGAGAAGTGCCTGACCCCCATCTGCCTACGACCTCCTTACAGGTAGTTGTAGAGAGTAATAAGTTCTCCCTTCAGACTCTTTTTCTCCAGGCTAAACATCCCCAGCTGCCTCAGCCACTCCCCATAGGACTTACAAAGGTCTTAAGGTCAGGACAACGCTGATGACCAAATCTGGACAATTAGTATATTTCCATATCTTCTTTCAGCGGAGGATTTACATCACAGAAGGTTTTCAGAACTGCGCGCTAGAGGGAGATGAACATGGCAAAGTGCCTCAGAATTGGCCAACAGCAGATGCAAGGCTGCCTGCAGACTCACAGCTCGCTCTCGTGCACCTTTCTGCATTATGCAAGATCCTCCATTCATGCAAGGACATGCTCCATCTTCATGGGAACACACCCCATTCAGTGCTGGACTGAAATCTCACTGGTTGCAAAAAAAGCAAAAGCTGCAGACAGTACAGGGCCATCCTCTGCCTCTCTTTTCCGAAATGTCCCTCTTCCTCTGTCTGAGGACTGCATGAGAATGAATTTTGAGGGATACCTGCTTCCCTGAGATGTGAGCAGCCCTATATATTGATGAGCAACCCCGCTGCTACCACAACATCACAAGCAAGGGCTACAGCGCTGACCTGCCCCTTGCTGTAGCCACCTGATCATGAACCACAGCTCTGACACTTCCAGAAACCTGTTCAGACAGTGTCTCAAACCACCACCTCATGCAGAGAAGCTGTAAGATGAAGAAAGGAAGAACAAAGAAAAAAATCAGCTGAACATCACCCCAGTCCATAGCTGAGAGCTCTGGGAATACATCCTTGCTCCACGCTGCTGCAGGGAGGAGTTCAGCCAAGTCTGTTTTGGAAAGTGGGACACAAGTTTTGAGTACTCTACAGGACAGTCCTCACTTCCAGTTCACATCACTGCTCACATCAGACAAGCTTACCTGAATCAGGAGACCACAGCTCTTTGTGCAAACTGAGGCATCATGAAACATTTAAACTTATGGTTTGGGTTTTAAAGAGTTTAAGAAGCGAAATGCTGCTCTAAGGAAGTTTTAAACTTGTTTCCATAGACTTCGTGCCATGTTTCCCTGGCTCAAAGCACTCACAGAGCAGATCTCAAAAGCACTTTACAACAGCAAAAAAACCATAAAAGCAGTACCGCTGATGGGTCCAAGAAGCTGCAGATAGTGAAAGCAGCCTCATTTTCCCCTAGTAAATACCCAGCACTTCAGCATGCCAGTGACTATTGTGATGACCAGATGGTGGTGGGAGCAGTAACTTGGATGATGTTAATTACACACAAACTCCAAAACAACTGATGTCAAAACTCACTTTGAAAACACACCAGAATGGGCTGCTCAGCATATGGCAGCAATGCTCCAGTAAAACTGCATTTTGTGTCCATTAAACAACTAACAAGCTCCACCAAGGGGTCCAAGGACAAGCAGCCACAGCAGCAGGGCCCCAGATCCTGACTGTTTGATGCTCATCCCTTTAAAATGCTGATGGAAAGGTACAGAGGTGTGGTGGAAGTGGCAGCTCCTGGACTGGGTCCTTTGCAGGCTGAGCACATGCAACACGTGCCACCAGCATGGCTGTCACCTTTTTCAATGACAAGAGCTCAAAGGAAACCTCCCAGGTTATCTGCTGAGCAGCACTGGATGATTCCTAATGAGAGGATGAGCCCTGCTGTGAGAGCCCACTGTGCAAGCACACAGATCTATACTCTGGTACTTTTAAAAACAAACAATGTGTAGTTTGCAAAATAAACACAGTGAACAGATTGAGAAAAAATTATCCTGGCATCTGCCAGCCACCAAGAGCTTTCCAACAAATGTGTGTTTGCAGAGGTACTGCAGAGGCCAGCTTCACACCAAGAGGTGAGCAGCATCCTTACCTGTGATTTGAAAATAAAGGTAAATTCACTAAGCACCACCCACCCCAAAATGGACCTGGATACAGACAAGTACATTTTTCTGAGACATGATGAAGCCTAAACTTACACCATAGGGGCCTATAATCTAAGAAATGTCAGCTCTGAGCAGGAGCTACAGATCACAGTTGAACCCTGCACTGGAAGCTCCTACCTCTCTGCTCCAGAGTGCTCTCTTTGCCACCTCAGCTCCTCTTCCTCCAACAATTATTTACCTTGAAACACTTAGGTTTGCCCAGAGATGCAAGCTGCACAGATCCAGAGGAAAATGGGACAGGAAAGGACTGTGAAAAGTCAGCCAGCCTTCTCCCCTGCCCCAAAGCAAGCTGAAAATTGCTGAGCTGCTATTGCTCCTGACAGATGCTTGCTCTTAACAGATCTCCATTTGTGGAACAGCTACTACCAGCTCCCCACACATCTGTACAGTGACTCCCTATCCTTGTTTTCTTTTTTGTATTTGGCCCTAAAAGAAACTATCACTCATTCTAGCTACAATTTAAGCCCCACCCACCATATGATTTCAAGCTCGGTTCTTCCACTCCATCCTCACAGGTGCCTTTCCCCACATTTTCAAGGTATCAGTCACGCCCTGCCCACTGCACTTTCCTGTCCTGTACAGCGTCTCAAATTCCATACTCACAGGTTTACCTTCAGTCTCACCAAACCATTTGTGAACCCCAGCCTGAAGCTTCTCTACCACCAGCAGGACAAGCTGCCAGAGCCTTTATCTGAAACAGTGCCCACTAGTTGGCACCACTCTGAAACTGTGCATTTGTTTCCCCCTACCTAAATTTAGTGCCTTGATAAAAAGGATCTTGTCTTTCCCCACCATCTCCTCCCTGCTGCAACCATTTCTGCAAGTTGCCAAGACTATTTTGAATTCTAATGCTATCTTATCTTCCACATCTGTCCAGCTTCCTGTTGACTGCAGCTTTAACGCGCATACTACTTTGTTATCCAGGTTGTAATAAAAATGAAAGATAAGTGACCCAGAGCAACTCCCACAGTCCCACCACGCAACACGGCCTTCCGTTCTGACACTGGGTGCAAGGTGGAAGGAAACCACTCCCGGAGCAAGAGCTGCTTTCAGCCTCGCTCAGCCCGCTTCCAAACACAATCCAATCTCTGAAACCACGCTTTCCCTTCTTGCAAACCACCTTCTGTGTCTGCCCAACAGCCACCACACCATCCCATAAGCAAGAGCAAAGGCACCAAACTCATCGTCTGTTGTTTTCTTTTAGAGTAGGATTTCAGATCTCGTTGGGGATGCAAAGCTCCATCTGAAGGAAGTTTTAACCAACAGTTCCTTTTGTCACTGTGGGTGATTACACTGGCATCTGCAGACAAAGTGCAGATTCCTTCCAGCAGATTTCCTCATTTGCCAGTGTCACTGCACAGCTGCTCAACCGCTTATTTTCTTGTCACTGACTAATACGAGCCTAAACTAGATAATTACTACTTCCTACTGTCATGAAACTTGTTCTTCAGTATCCAAACCCACTCCTTTTTGTGTGTTTCCATGAAAGGGCTATTTACAGTTTTAACAGCTGGCTTAGCAGGAGACTGAGACTTGTGTAACCATAAGCAAATGTATGTGTACCTTCCTTTGGGAAACCTCTTCCTACCCTAAGGATCTGGGTAGGAATGTGGCTTTGTGTTGACTGAAAACAGCACACCTACTAAAGGTAAGGCTAGAACCTTACCTTTGAGGCTGGAGAAGTCAATTCACTGAGACCACAGCCAGACCATATTTCAGAGTTGGAACAAACATTATCTGGTTCTTTACTTTCACCTTTGCTTTATCACTATCTTCTTATTTATAGCTTTAGCTCTTGTTAGTTTTTCACTGACACTTCATATCTCAACCTCCTTCTATTCACGTCCTCTGAGGTATTTTCTTCTTTTACTTCTTGCAGGAGCTTGCCTTCCTTGGGGGAGGAAGAGCTAAATGGATTGCCACATTAGCTTTCTCATTCCATGCCATTACACTTTTAACTAGTGCTTTCAAAGAGGTAAATTAGCTTTTAAGTGATCCCAGTTGTACTATTGGCCTCTGCTACGATCCTGCATTAAAGCTGATTCAATTTTACTTATCTCTATTGCTCAATTAAGAAGAATACACAATGAGAAAGTAGTTCTGCAACCAATAATTGCAGTCCAGGAGTGAGCTGGGTTGTTCCATTGCCCACAGTGTCTGACCACCACACTATTGCACATTTCCCATGTACCCGAGAGGGGAACTGGCTGTACCTCACTCGCTGCTGCTTGAGGAAGTGCCAAGAACAGTGATCCTCTGCCACATAAGGTTATTCCAAATAGCTGCAGGGATGTGCATGTCACCATCTGTGTGCTCTGTGCTGCCCCAGAGCAAGTACCTGTGGGGTGAGACACTTAACAGGAGCTTCTGAAATTTTGCTCCAACAGCAACTCCTTTATTAACTCATCTAGAAAAGGGAGAATGATTTTTGTCAACAGCGAGCAGCTTCACTTCTCCCACACAAAATATACATTAACACATCGAGAACCCAACAAGTCTCTGCAGTGTTCTTGCACCTTACTACACACACACACCCAGTATCACACATCACTGCCACTCGCAGTTCCATATGGAGTAGGAGCTATGAGAGTAAGAAAAAAGTTTAGAGCATCTTACTGACTTACCCTGACTTTTAAAATTTTGTACAGATCTTGAGCTATGAACACTGGTTCAGTAATTAAAGGCTGGCCTGAACCACAGAGCTGGATCCTGTATCATATCTTGCTACAGCCTTTGGTATGTGTCTTAAGAGATTTTCTTCTCATTTTAATCATATTCCATTAGCTGACTTTAAATACGTTGCTGTATTTTGGTTTTATGGCACAAGTTACAGTAGGAGCTGGCTCACTTTAGCACACTAACATGATGCACTCAAATGCCATAATCTCAGCTTCCCCTTTTTTATCCAATTTAAAACCATGTCGAGATGCATTTCCCCACTGTTGAGGAAATTCCTTATTGCAGCTGAACTAACAAAATCAGTATGTGTTGCAATAGTCTGCAATGAATGCAGCACCACATTTGAAATCATTCCAGTGTATGTAATCACTGAGACACTTTTGGGATCCAGCACGAGTTGTTCCCCATCTCTCCAGACAAACCTGATGTCAACTTTTGTTTCAGACAACCAGAAATCTGCCCTTCCACTCCACCCAATTCTGCACATAAGTATCCCATCACAGAATCTGCCACAGACTACACATTTTCCCATAGTAAAAGTCATAAGCAGACACAAGTGCAAAGCAAAATGTCATTTTATTTAATTCAAGGACTATTTTCCTTCTAGTATTGCTGAAGGGATCACCTCCTGGGGAATTGATCATTACAAAGTCCCTGTCTAAAAGTTCAAGTGCTCTTGTTGTACATTCTTTTGAACCACAGAAAACATAATGACCAAGTAGGTGGGCAGCTACTTGCAAGTTTTAGCCCACCTAAATTAGCATTGCTTCAGGCTAGAAAACAATTCAAGTAGTAAAATAATGGAAAATGTTAACCTTTAAGGTCACTACCATATTTTGATCAAAAAGTCCTGAATGTATGAAAAAAAAACAAAACACTTGTACATGTTATGAAATTGTTTTTTAACCAGACACTGTCAAAGACGGCAGTTAAGTATTTTGGACCAGTTGCCAACCAGATATTTAAGAGTTCTATCTGAAGGTTTATTACCAATTCATTATGCAGTTCACTTTTCACATTAAGCTCTTTAACAAAAGCAACATAGACCCGCACCAGAATCACTGTAGACAGATTTAGTTTTATAGAATGCCCTTCTGAAAATTCATTTCAAAATAGAGATGCTTTTTCTCCAGAACTGTAAAAGCCATAAAAATGCAAAATATCTGTTAGGAAATTTTTAATCAAAATTATTCCTTAATGTTCAAAATAACATTTAACCTCCTACTTTTTTATTTTGCTGTCATCCACGTATTGACCAATAGACTAAACAGGTAACAATGGTTCACGTTTTTCCCCCACCTGAAACATTTCTTCTAACACAGCCCAAGACAGGCAATACAGAGATTCAGGGACATGGATTATGCATGGCAAAGGTAATCCTCTATCACTTTAATTTAGAACAATTCTGATTCTAGCACACAACTTGGAGTTCTCAGTTGTTTTCAATCTGCTCTAGGTCCAGGTCCCCACAGTCTAGAGGAAAGATTCCTTCTTCGGCGCTCTCACAATCACTCGTGTCCTCGTCGCTTTCGCACACTGCGTCTGCTTTCTTATAATCCCTTGTTTTGAAGCCACCTTGGCACGACCCGTGATGCCTGACTTCATCCAGCTGCTGTTCTTTCATCGGGCTGGAGCCAGGGGTGATGATGTTCATAAGATCATTTGAGTCACATGGCGATGACACAATTGTCTTCATTTGTGTGTCATCATCATCATCTTCATAGTCAAGGGAGCAAAGACTTTTGGAATTTTTTAAAGTCTGCAATAAAGAAAGAAAAAAAAAGAGTAGTAATGAATATATTAACCGTGACTGTACAGGAGGAGCAGAATAAATTCCTTAAATTCCTGAATGGTTTGAGAGTATGCACTCAAGAGCATCACGTGTTTAAAGTAATCCTGGAAACGAGAGGAATGAAGAAAAAGGAAGAATAGTATTTACTTACTACAGTCTGGTTTGCCCAGATACTTTGCCTATGTAGTTTCCTATTTGTGAGAAAAAGAGTCTCTTTTCTTTTTTATGAACAAATATCTAAAAACCTAACTTTGGTCAACTACCATGAGGAAGTGCACGCACCCGCCCAGTTCGCTGTATTGGGTTTCTGGCAAATCCAGAGCAGAGCATTTGGTAACATCAGCATTTAGGTCAGACAGCTGCACTGCAGCCTGGTCAACAATTAATTTCTCATGCAGACAATGAGCCCTCAGGCGTCACCTCAGCCACAGTCAGTAGAGCAACTGGCACATTTGGGTAAACTCCAAACAGAAGGAACCCAAGCTTCTACTGGGAACATCTCGCTCCAGAGTCAGCTTAGCTTGTCTTTTCAGTTGAGTATCGTCTGAACAAGGAGCTCAGGAATTGGAGCAATTCTGTTTAAGTTTAAAGTATCTTAAAAACCAGAGGGGTACTTGCCTTTATTTAGACAAAGGAAAGAAAAGAAACCCCCAGTAAATGTGCTTCCTCTGCCTAAGTCCCTCATGTAGCTGTAAGGGATCCTTGACTAGAATCCTGAAGCAGCATTTAAGAACCAAAAGAAATATACAGACAGCACAACTTAAGATTTTAACAAGTGAGAAACTTCTAAATTCTGCCTCATACAACCACATAGTGAGAGGAAGGGGAAATAGTCAGGGGTCTTCTGAGGTGGTGTGAGACAGGAGAATAACATTATACTGATTTTCAGTGTCTTACTGGTTAAGTGGCTCCAGTCTCACACACAGCGGTCATTTTATTACAAGTAGATCCGCAGGGAAAAAGGCCGACTTTCACACCCATTTCCAGCTTCCTCTCCCAATCTGTCATTTCTTAAGTATTTTATATTTGTTTATTTGAAATAGGAACATTGCAACATTCCTAGTGTGCTGTATTCCAGATGCTCTTCCAGAGCACTGGGTAATGTTCCCGCTCCACCATAACACATCAGCACCCACTTAAGCATCTTACCAGTATCTCTGGGTACTTTTTAGATGAAATTTAACAAATTCAGAAGATATTTGAATTAGCCGTGCCTGTATACAACTGCATAAAAGAGAAAACCCCACTATGGTGAAGTTTTGGTGACATATACATTCCCGTTTTCAAAACACTTCTATATAGCTCATTTATAGCTTATTCAAATACAAATATTTAAGAACATTTGAGTTTATTTCTATGACTAACAGGTATGAATTTCTCTCATAAAGCAAAACAGTATATTTTTAAAGTAGAAAATGTTAAAGGATATTTTAATCTCAAGTCTATCTCACTGCTTTTAAAAAGAACACATCCTGTTGTGTATCTTCATACAGGGGACAATATTTTCAGTTCTTTAAATCTTACAGTAGGCACTGGGAAGGAAAGGGGCCAAATAAAGAAAAGCTTTGAAAGTTCTGCTTTCAGTGTTTCAAGAAAGGAATTCCCAAGTCCCCCTTCAAAATATCTTTTATTCAATTTACTGCCAGAAATTAATCCAACCACACAGCTGTCTTTCTAGAAGGTTTGTGTACATAAATGGAAAATTGCCTGTTAGCTGTACTGTGCTGAAACCACTTGAATGGGAACTTTTAGCCGGTTTCAACACAACAGCAAGTGCATTCAACTGGTTCTTTGTTCACCCACTTGTCACAACCTCACCAAACTAAAAATAGGTGGATTTATTATCTCGCAGCACAATCCCGCTCCTTTCACAAAGCAAAAGGTAGAAATTGCAATGCATTCAGGGCCTCTGAACTGCAGCTTTCCATGTTACACTGGTACAGTACCACACCTTTCAAGCACAATTGTGCTCAGTGGGGAGCCTGCGAGTACTTGCTCAATGGTCCTCATTTCATAAAGGATGCTGGACTGGCAAGACAAAAGAGTCCACAGTTGGCAATGGATAGAACTCAATCAGCTAAAAGTATTCTTTTGTGTGACGGAAAAAAAGGGAAAAAAAAGAACCTCAGAGTTTTAAAAGAAGGGAGGCGATAAAATGTCTGAATATTAAGAAAAAACCCCAACTTTGTACCAAAAACAATGGTGGGGAAGGAAATAAAAGAAATCTCTCTAGACTCTTGCCATACAAAGCAAACAAGAAAGGCCCAGAGCAGCCTGAAAGGAAGCTAATGTCTGTACTCTTTACCAAACCTTCAGTTCAGAAACCCGTAATACATCAACTTTCCAAATATAAGAAGCAATAAAAAGGTTGTTTTTGTTTTACTAACAAAACTAGAGCATTTGCTACAGTAGTCAAGGGGACAAAAAATTAAGACATTTACGTGCACAAAAACCTAGTGTGTAATGGGAGCAGCAGTTCTCATGCTTGTCCCCCATGCCCCCATCATGCTCCAAGTCCACCCCTCGGGTTTGAGTGGGGGTGGAAGATACAGCTGCTCTCGGGAGGTGCAGCTGCAGCAGCTGCACACAGTGAGGAGCAGAGGAAGCCTGAAACCAGCAGAAGCCCTGAGCCCATCCCACCGCTCCTCAGCACCAGTTATCACCACAGGATGGGCTGCACCCTCAAGTCACAGGCTTAAGGAAGAGAGGGAGTTCATCAAACTGATTAGGCTCGCTATCTGGCTTGCCTTCTGTCCCATCCTGAGACTTTTGCCTGTGACGGCACAACACAAGATATGTTGCTGAAAGATATACTGGCACACAGGATTTCTTCACTGTAAAGGTCTCTCTGCCAGGAACATGAAAAGATGGGGATGGTGCAATGGTGCTCATGACTGGGAGATCCTGGAATTTCCTGGAGTGTCAGCATCCAATCCAAGAGCAAATCAAAATGGCAGAGCCCAAGCATGGTGCAACATGTGGCTTTTTTTGTTGCTTCCCTGTACCCAGACAGTCTGAGATGGAGCAAGTTAGATGGGCTGCACTTCTCCCTTTGAGGGCTCCACGGTCCTTGCTTCACTTCCTTGACTTATGTTTCCTACAGATTAGTCAGACTGGCTCAAAACCAAATGCCTTTACTGCTGGTAACTCGGTTAAGCTTCAGATCAGAAGCACCACAAACAGCACGACACATTCGCGTCTCAGGCACTAACCTGCCCGCAAAGAGGTCACAGTTAAGTCTCAGCAACAACAAAGTCCAACCATGGTATAAATTCATTATTTGAGGAGGCTTCATTCAATGAAGCTAAGAGGGAGGCTTAAGGGAGGACTCCAAATTATAAGAACTGTCACAAAAGGCTGGTGCAAAGCAACTCACAGTCGTGTTGAGAACTGCCCTTGAACAAACCATCCCCTGACATCACGTCTGACCACAAATAGATGTGAAGAGTCCCTCCCTGCAAACTCAACTTTCACTTCATGTATCTAATAACTCGCATTAATATCTTCAACTTGTGACAACTGAAGTTGGAGATATGTACAGTGTTTAGTGCAAATTATTAGAAATGTCAGCTGGTTGTATAGATTAAAAAATATCCCATCGCAGTCCCTAATCCCGGCATCTTCCACTGAGCACGAAGCGAAAAATAGTAATAAAAATGCTGTGTTGATGTAACAAACTATTAATCTTTCTGTAGACTAAATCTCTAGACATTTGACTCTGACTTTTCTGTCTTGAATTGCACTGAGCATTTTGTGAACACTTCAGTATTCCCAGATAACCTTCGCTTTCAAGACACTTGCAGTCGAGAAGAAATACTGCTTCATGGGTACAAAGGGGTGCTGACAGGAGGAAAACAAAGTAGTATTCTCCATAATGTGATATGCTTGAGGCTTGCTAATGCGCTAAAAGTTAAAAATCAAAGGTTAAGTGGGAAAGAATTTCTCCCTGTTCAAATGAGAAATTAAAGGTGTAGGAATACATTAAGTTTTTTTAAATTCAAGTGTCTAAGAAGATACTTCAGGTCAAAAACCACTGCAGATTTTTAAGCTATGCATTTGAAGTAAACCAAAAGCAAAGTAATTATTTTTCTTGCACTGAGTTTAAATAGTACTGAACAAACCCATTTCTATTTATGTATTATGTAGAAACACAACCAAATCCCTAGAAAAACCTTCATGGGCAAAACTGAATCTCTGATCAAAATCATTTGGGAACCAAACATGGTGCTCACTTTTTGTCACTCTGCAGTTATGCCTCGTTTTCCTGGAAATTTGAAATGTACTTCTATACATTAGAACTGCAATGTTATTTTGTCATATATAGCTAGAAAGAAGAAAAAATACAGAACATTGGATATGAATGAGAGCACACAACCTCTAGCATTCTGCCACGTAATTAGACACTGAACTACAATAACCATTCCTTCCCCCAGAGAAAGAATTTCTGCTGCAGTTCCTGTAGTCAAATAAGGTAAATCCTACTTGCAATGCCAAAGACCCAGTTAAAAATCAATACAAGCTGACACACAGCAATATGGCTATGACACGAAATGAAAGTTGCTCAGTGCTTTGTCTCTGCTGTATCGTCAAAGATTATTTTAATTTTTTAGATGTAGGTGCTCAGGAAGGGAAGGAAACTGACATCAACTCGTTGCACATCATATGCTAAACAACATCATGATGTAACAGACTTTCATCTCCCACCAGCCAGACTGTTCTAGATTTCAGCATGCACGTTTTCTGGTGTAGTCTACCATAGAAGTTGATCTATTTATTGGCCTAGATATTTCTGCTTATATTCGAAATTGTGCCACAGTATCCTTACAAGTTTTGTTTATAAGCTGCAAGAACCTGTAATTTAATTTGGCTTTTAATTTAGTGCTATTAGTTGACAAAACACTACAACAATGAAATAGAAATATTTAAGTTAAATAGTTAAAGTCTGTAAGTGAGAAAAGCAAAATGCACAAAGACTTGGGGGGGATTTGGGGTCCAGTTCTCTGACAGAGCACCACTGCAGTCCACACATGGTCACCTGCACTGGGTCAGGAGATTCCAGGAGCTCATGCACTGCAGTTTTCAGACCTGTGAAGCAGCCTACTTGTTTCACTAGGAAACTTCTAGGACCCAGCCAACATCATTGCTATCACACCAAATTCCAAACAGCCATGAGCAAAGTCGGAGGCAGTTCCCAAATACATCAGGAATTACAACCACGACAGATGAAGTTCAACTTGAATGCCTGTTTCCTCTTTGCCCCAATCTCACACATAAGAGTTACTCATCGTAGGCACTCCACATATGATATTAAATTACCTAAGCTAAATATCTTTCCCTTTCAGTGGTTTGCAAAGATCATCTAAACTGAGAACATACCCAGCCCCTCAGAACTGTCAGCTCACCTCTTCCCATGTTTGCAGTGCACATGCACTCAATGAAGTTCCAACATCAAGTAAGATAAACTAAAGAATTTAAGCAGATTAAAGAAAAAGTTTGTCAGTCTAAAAGTGTTGGAACTGAAATTAAGCAGCCAAACCACTACTGACATATTGTATTTATTCCTTTGTAAATTAAATTTTGATAGTGGCAGTTTGGTGTGGGGAAACTCAGGTGTTGGGGTTTAGTAGTTTCTAAAGTCCAGGACCATTCATGACAGGGGTTAACTTTTGTTTGCTTTAAAGATAAATTGGAAGCTGACTTAATATAGTACTTAATGTAATGCAGTCAAAATATGATTCAACACCAACACTAATATGAAGAGGGTGAGCATATATAGCAATTTTCTCCTTTTATAAAATCCAGGCCAACATTGAACTGCGTTTTAAAAAGTTTAAAATATGGAATTTTAATTAAGATGTTGGTCTCTCAGATTTTCTAATTCAGTGGATTTGTAAACTGCAACCTTTTACCTTCCCTGCCTGAGCAAGTATAAATCATGCAAGCTTTTATTGTAAGAATATGGAATTACATTCTACAAACATCAGGCCTACCTATTTCACCTGCATGTAATTAAGCAGAAAAAAGTTTCAGCTGTTCTTAGTACCAAGACCAGCACAAATACCTACAGATGCTATGAATTATGCCATTAACTAAAACAGGAGGCTCACACAGTGGATTTAACTCTCCTGAAGGGGCTGATAATCAATACAGTGTCAAAGTGGAACACAGTGACAGTGCTTTGTTCAGCTGCATAATAACAGTGCAAGACTTGGGCCAGGGAGAAGGAAGATTAAGCCAAACAAGACAATTACTAGATAAGAGCAGCAGTGTTCATCTGAAATGCACTGATGCACTAACAGAGGCTTCCACAGGAAAGGGCCACAGTAAAAAGGACTGAAAAGGGCACTGAAAGAGCAGGAAGAATGGTCTGGGAGAAGGTTCTTGCTCTGTTCTTGCTTCAGCAGCAGCAGCAGCAGTCTGGGGTCTCTGCAGGACCAAAGAAATTTCTCTGCCTTAAGGGAAACAAACTGTATTTGCACACCTTTGTCTAGAGATTTTCCTACTCCCTACTAGACCCTATGCACATCTCTAATATGGACAGTGAACTTATTCACTTTATGGACAGACTGAAGGGCTGGACAATGTGGAATTGGGCCTCTAACCGTGCTTGAGCTGCACAAGCTCAAGAGGCTTCAGTCTGGCAAACCCAATCAGCCAACAGCACTAATGAGCAACGGTGTCATGAGCAAACAGCTGCACCATTTGTGTGCATACAGGGATGACACACACATCTGGTTTTGTAGTAGAAGCACACAGAGGGGAAACAATGTAAGCACATGCTCTCTCCCAACAGAAGTGATTCATGTTTTGCCAGAGTTGTTCCCTCGTTTTCCAACTCAAAAACTACCACCTTTCCTTTCAGAAAAGGAACACAGGCTCTGGAAGAAAGAAACAACTCAAAAGCATATTACCCTCTTCATTAGCAATATGAACAAACTATTTTATAAAGACTTCATTTAAACCACACCTAATTCACACAGACAAAAGATATATGTAGTTTTCTGTATTTTAAACTGGGAAATAAGAAAGCACACACACATCATTAGCATGAGCTACACACACACATCCCACATGCTCATAAGGAGGAGTGCAAGAAAACTGCTTAACAAGACTATGATTGCTTGCAGTACTTGCAGTACCATGCCCCAGCGTTCAGCATTCAGGATCCAAAAACAAAGACCACCCTGGGTAGCCAAAGCCTTCTGATGTATTATTCTTCTGACAGAGGAATTAACAATCAGCTCTGAAATAACAAACACAAAAGTTACCTCCAACCCCATGAGTTTTACTGAGGTTTCTCAGTTTCTAACTACATACATTTAAACAAGAGGAGAAAAAGCTGTAGCTGTGTTTCCCCAAAACTCCCAATAATCAGTGACATTTCAAAGTTTGCTTTACCACGCCAAGCTCTGTTCTCAAGTAACAGGGTTTAAGTTGACTGATTATGCACCAGAGTAACACAGGACAGGATTTGACCCTTGTGGCTTCAAAACATGACCATATTGGCTTCATTTCCTGCCATTTATGTGTCATCTATTTTTATAGAGAACTTCTATTCCTGAACAGTTTAGCCAAGGTCTTATTCCTTCATGACTTTGCTATGAGCTGCAAACAATTACTTTCATAACTGAATCACATATGCACAGACTGTTAGAATACATCCATGTAACCAACTTCTCTTAAAATTCTTGCATGTTTGTGTGTGTGGTTTTTTTTTTTTTTTTATCCTCAGGTCCAATATTATTAAGTTGATGTGATGGATCGAATTTAGGAGAAATTAGAGAAGTAAACTCCAAATCCTGATTCTAAGGCTGTCCTCATTAGTTACTGACAGATGTCAGCCTCACCTATATTATTGGGTTATGCTGGAACTCCATCATAACTAGCATTTTAAGGGATTCCATAATTGGGCCATAAAGTTCACTTCTGCCAGGGAAGGGGGATGGGAGAGAAAGGGAAACAACCTCATCAGCTTGGGAACAGTTCGCCCCTTCTTCAGACCAATTTTCCACTACCGAAATGCTTGTCCAAAACAAAACCTTAAGATCTTGCTATAAAAGTGCACACAGACACGCACAGGCTGTAGACACACACACAGACAAAACACAAGTGCTGTTATGGATCTTTTGCTCAACTCAATGCAAACCCCCACAATTTAACAGTAAATTCTTCCAGGGGCATTAATTCAAGCTGTAGGTGGACCCTCGCCACTAATTATTTCCAGGGACAAGTTGCACAACACATTTGTTTAGAAGGAACAGAATCAATTTTGGAGACTGGGAGTGTACAGTGCATGGTACTGCATTTTTCTAGCTTGGTACTTGATTTTGGACCATTCTTAACATTTCTGAAACGATGTGGCTCGGGAGATGTTCCTGACATCAAGTGGCAAGACTGCTGCATATTTTTAACACCAAGTCAACTTGTGCTAAAATTTCTGTTTGATAAACGCAATTCAGACAAATTGGTTTATTGGTTCAAATGCCAAAGCTGACAATGTGTCAGCAGTTGATGCTCAGCATGTTTTTTTTTAAAGTGGTCCTTTATCCTTCAGTTGCACTGAAAAAAAATACATGTTTTAAAACACATTGTACCAAATCAGAAGAGAAGTAGACACAAGACCTGTGTAACAGTCAACCTTCAAATGCCTAAAACACACACTGGGCTAACACTAAAACTGAGCTCAACTTCTCACTGTATGGCCTCAGTTTTCATCTATTTTGTAACAGAAGCAGAGTTTGCCCCAAAAAGTTGCAACATTTAAAAAGCTGCACATTCAAGTATTACATATACTTTGTTTTAACCTCTGATTTGTTCATGCTACCCCAGCTTGCAAGCCTCCTAGCATACCATCAAAGCCTTTTGAGTTTTAGTCATATGGTTGCAACAATAATGAAAACTGAAATCCGGAAACCCGTCAGAAGTCTCATTTATTTAAAATTCCAGTTCTGGTAATACCCAAATTTTATTGCAAAGCACGTGTCATTGTCAGCATATAAAGAACTGAGGACTTTCAAGTATAGGAAAAGATGAGATATTTGATTATCTGCAGCTCACCTCAGCACTGAACCAAGACCTCCCAGATCACTTACCTCCTTATTAACTGGACTCAATTAAAAGTTGCATCTAACAGCAGTTTAAAAAGAATCCCAACAACACCAAAACAATGACAAATTTCTCTTCAGTTTGTATATACTTGAAAAAACATGCAAACAGGTCAATATTTCCCATTCTAATGGAAGAACTGACATCACTAAATGATGTAGAGAAATTCCAATCAGTTCATTTTCACAGGCTTGACTCACATTTTCTGCTTTTATCACACCTATGAACCACTATAGACATGCAGCAGGAACTGATTTATGCAATGCAAGACTAACAAAAGACAAAGTGACAGTTAAACTTAGACTTTTCAAAGTGGTTTTAATAAACCTCTCTGCAGAGCAAAGCCTCTGGTGAATCAGAAAATATTGCATCAAGTCAGAAAGTGACTATCAAAAAGCAAGGGAAGTTTCACAACAGATAATATTCAGAGTATAGAAGACCAAAGTCTAGTTTCAGAGTTAAGAGTCTTTCCATTCAAGTACCATAGAAATGCACTAATCTATTAATTTTATTAGCATGTTATTACAAGAATACCGAAAATTTAAAGCACACTCTCCCAAAATTACCCTGAGTTAAATCTGAAGAGGTATAACCCATTTTTCTAATATATTTTAAAAGATTACATTGGGATTTCATTTTTTGCCAAGACATCTGAAAAAGGTTCCCATATCAATGATGAAACACTACTCAACACTTCTGCTAGCCACCATCTTTTACAATTTAGAGCAAGGGAAAAAAATAACTTAATCCCCTGCCACCTGCCAAAACCCAGATGGTAAAACCTGAGAAAAGTGCTCTCACCTCTCTTTAAACCCTCTGGTGCAGCTTAGGCACATTAACTATAAGTACCCTATATATAACACTGGACCATAGCTCTTAACTCAATATTGTATTGTATTGCAAGCAACATCACCAATAATTTTAGCATAATCCAATTTTCTGACAGGATAAGTAATTATTAAAATAGAAAATATCCACAGCTGGCTGAAACCTGGCTTGTGAGTCCATAGATGGCCCCTTTCTTTTCTCATAATGTCAAATGCAGCTGGTCTGGTACTCATTAGCTCTTTCAGCAATGAATACTTATTGTGCATACAGGAACTTGCCGGAAAAGCAACTCTGCAGCAGATACTAAGCTGCCTCCTCCTCTTATTAGCACACTGCTTACAGAAAAGTACAGCACACATACAAAGCCAACTCCAGGTATGGCAAAGCAACAGTGCTGAACAGCTCTGGAAAGCTCTGGGTATCTGCAAGACATTTGTTACAGAATCCATTTACAAAAGAGAGGGGGGGGGGAGAAACCTCCATCCCTAATGAGATTTCTTTTCCTTCACTCTCCTCAAGGCTTACACTCCCTCGCTGTCAGAGCGCAGGGAACCTCCAAGCACAAGGGCTCACTTCATTAAATGCCCTTTCGGGCCTGATTTCACATTGTGATCTGCTCTGCCGGCGCAAAGAAAGCAGAACGCCAGATGCTCCCTGCGCCTGCCACCTCAGCAGCGTTCCATTCACAAGCCCAAAAAACTTCCAGGCATCCATTCAAAACCAAGTACCCCCAGCCTGGTCTGTCCTGTCACAGGACAAAGTGCTGGCTTGTCTTCAGCTCACTTTTGATGCTTGCCCATCATTTCCCAGCCCAGCCTACTCCTACCTCCCTTCCTTCTTCCCAAGCCTGCTGGAATTTGAACTTTAAATGGACGCCCTCCATGGCAACAATAGATAAAAAAGGAGCCTTTGATTGTTCATGCGTTTCAGGAAAGAAAGGGGGAGATTCATCCTGGCTGTGACCTAGCAGGAACTCATCAAGCACGGCTCCCCTTCCATTGCAGTGGGATGCCTTTGCCTGTGGCTACTCATTCAAGCTCCCTGCATCTATGTTTCCATTCAAAGAGGATGAATTCTTCAGGTTTCCCCTGTTAAGGAATTAAATGTTGATCCTATGAATGAAGGGCAACACCAAGCTTGGAAAGCTGCCAAAAGGGTTCCGTAACACTCAGCAGTTTGGAGTTAATTCAATACTTATTGATACCTAGCAGGATTTATAGCTGCATTATTTATAAAGGGGGGGGGGAATCACAGAGCCATATTTAGACCCTAGTAATAAATTATTTTTAGCACCATCTGTTTTTCTAATTTGTTCCCTTGCTTAGGCAAGAGCACACTTTTACCCAGTTCCCTCTTCCTTGCCCATTTAAAAGAACGCACAGAGCCTAAACTGAAGCACAAGATCAGGATCACACGGAATATTTATTGTGCAGCAATCCTCCTAATCATGTTCTGGAAATCAAACCTGCTGACTAAGGACAGTCTTGGGCTGATGTAACACTATATGCTGTCTTCACAGAACTGAGCAGATTTTTTTAACACGATGGGCAATGTGCTTCACACAAAGGAGGTTACTATCTGGAAAGAAACAAGTGATCATTAACTGCATGAAGCCATCTGAAAAGTGTTCACACTCCTGGCAGTGCTTTTCTGGGCCATAGTTGCCAAGTTTCACCCTCATTAAACCCATAGATATTTTGTCACCAGTACATTCTGCCAGGCCAGGCTGCTGTTAAGAGGGGGAGACACAAATCATAAGCAGCTGCTGCCGGCACCTTGCCTCAGAGATGAGGAGTTTCAAGCTGCAGCTGCCACCCACTCAAAAGCTCCCCCAAACCTCAAATTACCTCTTCAAGCTCACATTAATATTCTGCTTTTAGTATGTGACACAACACTGGTGGCCTCTGCAGCGTGACAAGAGGGACTGAGTGAAAGGGTTGCCAGTTCCTTGAACTCCAAGGGAAGCAAGGCTTTGGATACTTGCACGCTGATTAAGTTCTCAGAAATGCATTTGATAGCAGCAATATATTCATCTTATCCTCCTGGCTCACAGAAGTTTCCTTTTTTTACCCAAAATAGTAGCACAAATATTCAAAAGCTTTACTGTTAGCTGTGTCAGATTAAGAAATTTTACTTTAGAGCAAAGGCAGGAGACTCATCCAAAATATGAGCTCGTGGAGTTCTTACTCGTTGCAAAGGGCAGCAGCAATAAGGGTTGCAAACTGGTTTACTAGGTCTTGCAGCACAAGTCAAGCATTCCTGGGAAGTAGACTGCATGCAGCAAAAAACCCAAAATAAATCCCAGCACATAGCACATAGGTCAAAATCAAATTCTACAAATACACAACAGATATACACACAGCTATTAGAACGGGTTCTAACAGAGTCCTGAGGGCTTTGAAACTTTCAAGCAATCCATATTATTGATTAATGTAGCATTCATTTGGCACTGGCATTACACAACGATAATTTCAGGCTGTGAAGGAAATGTAACAGTGATGCCCACCCAGCAGCCCTCGGGATGTTTCCTTCCAGCTCACCGCTTCTTTTGGTGGAGGAAACAGGGAACAGCACTTCTAACAGCAAGTACAACAAACTGCCAGGTAGATGGAAGGGCTCCTTGGCAGCGTGGTACAGAGTCAGGCCATTCCCAGGATCACAGCCAGGATGCTCAAGGTCTGCTCCTGGTGAGAGGCATCTCCACACGCCCCAGCAGCAACCACTGCGCCCCATCTGCCAAAGCACAGGACCTGCTCCCAACTGATGTCCCCAGTGGTCGGTCCCTCTCAAGGGAAAAAAAGCTCCAAATCTGTCCTGCTTTAAGAGGACACCCTTTAAAAGACAATCTTGCCTCAACTGAGAGTTCAATAAAAGCTGTGCAAAGGAGAGAAACAGTCTGCAGTACTTTCAGTGGCCACATAAAGCACATGGACAAAAGCCAACATATACAGTAACTGTCGCAAGAAATTTAGGACTTACTGCCAAGTATGTTTAAGAGTAAAAACTACGCTTACAACTTGTACTTCAATTCCCTGAGGCTGTTGCATAACCTGAAAATACATTACAACATGAGAACAAACTAATACTGGTGATTAACCAGGAATATAATCAGAGGATCTGGAAGTCTTCAAAAATGTGGTTTGTTGCAAGCCTTGTACCAAAGCATCCAACTTTCCTGTAGGCAAGGATCTCACTTGTCTGCATGCAGTATCAGTCTTGCACAAAACCATGCATTTTTATACAGATTTGGAAGGTGTAACCTACCTGACTCCCTTTACAAAGCTGCCACCTTACTAGCTAGCACATATGCATATTTCCTGTGATTATGCATTAAGACAGGACTATGAGGACAGATGAATTACAGCCCCAGAAAGCAACTGACTGGAGAAGATGGCAAAAAGAGCCAGGATAAGGCTGGCCCATCCACCCTTCCCTTACACACCAGATGGCCATGGAAAAACAACAGTTATCTGTCCTTAAAAATCAGTGATCACAAAGAAAGGACTTTGTGATTAACTCTCAAGTCCATACCCATCTGAGAGATGGCTGGGTGCCAGTGAAAGGAAGTGTGGCAAGTCAGAAGAGTCTGCACAACCTGCATTTATATCCTAATCCATTCAGAGATCTTTCTCCTCCAGTCCAGTGTCTAAGGGGTCTAAGCAATTGTGATCCACAACTTCAACACTGAAACCCTTTCTCAGTCAATAACCTTACATGGCAAGCCTGTGTTAAAAGTGATATACAGCTGGTTCCAACTGTATCAAATCATATATTGGCAAAATTCAGGAACCACTAGGAGATTTGCAATTTATCCTAGTGAAGTAGCTAATAAAATCCATAAGTGAAGTCTGAGTTTATCCTCAACCTCCAATTTCAAAATTAATGCTCCAAAAGCAGAGTATAGTTTGAAGAATGTGACTTTGAAAGAAAAGGGTCATACAATAGAAATATTTGTTTAACCTCAATAAGGTTGTTACCACTACTTAGCACTTTGAACAGTATTACTCCAGTCCTCATGGTGATCATTATTCAGCAACATGTTTCCATGGCAAGGCCTCCAATCTCCAAAAGCAGAGCACAGGGAACAGGGTACAGAAAAACCTTTATACAAATACATATATAAATATGTGCTCTTCAAGCAGCCACAAACAAATCCCTGTCTCCTGATGCTTGTTAGAATGAAAACAGCAATACCAGCCTACAAGAACACTTACATTAACTTACTCAGTGTTAACTCCTCTGATCTGGAGCAGTATCACCCTTGCTCCTAACAGAAGCATTTTACTATGACATGTACACAAATTTCATTGATCATTTCCAATAGTTCACTGTTTTCTACAACTGCTGTATTTTCACAAGCACATGCTGGTTTAGGTCCACTACCAGTGTCTGGAGGCCACTTGAACATGTCTGTATTATACTTTACTCAAGCCAAAGGTGAGAATGCAAGTATTTAGTTGATAACATTTAAGAAGTGGGTGCATACTTCAGGTATTGCAAGTATGCATTTACAAAATCCTACCCTCATTAAACAGTGATGAATGGCTATACTAGACTTAAATGTAACCCTGAAGTTTAATCAAATTGGTTTTGCATCAGGCTGTATCACTGCAAGATGGAACAAAAACATTACCCTTGATATCCAGGTGCCCTATTGACTTGAGGCACTTGAGTTCAACCACCACAGAAAAGAGGTAAGGTAACCTGAATTTAGAACAGGGATTTTTCCACGAGCTAAGGCAGCAACCAGACAGTTTGGATCTCAATGAAGAATGTAATAGCCCCTTAAAAGATGGGAATCAATTAAGTTCTTTCCAGGATACTGAAGCCACTTAAGATCATTTATCACACTAAGGACCTATGCTTTCTACAATTGAAGTAGCTTAGACTCAGTAGCAGAGAGGAGAGAAAATTCTTACTTCTTCATACGGTTATTTGAACTTTCTAGGAGATATGTTCTCTCCTTAGGAGAGAGAACAACAGAAGGAGTTCAGTTATTTTAGAACAGGAATAGCAGAAAACAGTATTTTTCAACATGGAGTGTATATATTCTCTAGTTACAAATCCGAGGTGAGTCTGGAAATTAAACACTTCACTGAGAAGATAAATATTTCTGTTCATATTACATTATTACATTCCTACTTACCTGACCAAGTATTTCAATTTAACAAGCTTAAGAGCCATTTACCAGCCCAACTGCCCACTTGCACACCCTGAGAACACACCTTATTGTGCCAACTATGAGAGTTTTACAAAATTTTTAAAAGCAAGTTTTTTTGCTCTGGGACATTCAACTTTAACAAGCCTTGGAAATTCAAGGTAAAGGAATTTCTGGTTCTATAGGAACACACGCTCAAGTTACAAGGGCTACCTGATCCAAATGACATTAAATGTTAAACACAACAGCCACTGTGCATTGAGCACTTCAGGAACATACCATCACCTGGTAACACTCAAGTCTATATTTTGATTCAGGTAGGTATCCTTAAAACAAGTATGACAAATAACATTATCAAAAAACCCCTGCTAGGCAAGCTATTATGCAAAAGTAAACTAATTAAAACTTGAAAAGAGAGAAGGGGAAAACCAATACACTAAGATTACATTTTAAGGATTTAGAGCATATCACAAGTCTCGGCCTCTGGATCAGTTTTATTATTGTGCACTAATGAAGAATTTCAGAGAGGCTCTGTGCTGACTGTGCTTCAAGCACATCTGATTTCTGCCACTCTAAGCACACACTACAGCAGTTAAAGTAACCTTGAAGCTCTACAAAATAGGACATGACAGTTAAGCCACAAGCACCTGTCACATGCGTTTTAAGATCCTATTTAAGATCTTTCATGCTACTTGTACATCACAACACTACTTCATATCACTTATTTTAACCTACAATTGCAGTCTAAATACCCTTATAACATTTGTATTTTAACAAGGTCAAGTTATAACACTAGCTGAAATAAGGTTTCCCAGCATTAGCTGAAGTTCAGTAGGAGTAAAAGTTTTCTGAGCAATTTATACCACAGTATTCTTGTCTGAATGCTGCAAAGACCACAAAGTTCTCCTGCTCCTCGCTCTTAATGTTCATTAGTCTATAAGGCAGGCAAAGCACACACTGATCAACACAGAACTGAAAGCTGAGAGTTAAAATATAACTATACAAAGGAAAAAACCTCACACAGTATCAACAGCCAGGCCTAACACCACCTGGTATCTGCAAAACTCTATCCCAGAAGGACAGAACCTTTGCAGGGTTTAAATTGGTCAACCCCTGGTTCTTAAAGGCTCCATTAAATTCTGCATTTATAAAACCTCTAAGTGTAATTAGTGGCCCAACCAATCATAAACAGAATTTTTGAGTTGTGACAAACTTGTCTACCTCTTGCATGAGAAAAGGGACCACATGGGCTATGTGACTTCTAGTTCTACTATTCAGGCTAGGCTGAGGGAAGGGAGTTTCTTTAGCAGGAGGATAGAAATATTACCAAGTGTTGTACTGCAGCCTCCTGTTCCATGCATCCCTCCTGGGTAAGGACAAGGTAGAAGGAGAAGAGGCTCAAGACCCACACAGGCACCAGTGACCCCAGTGAAGCAGCAGGGCATCCAGAAGGGACACTGAGCCAGGTTCTGGTGCAACCTGAGTGTCTACCCAAGTGTGAAATCTACCACTCCTCGTCCCCCTTACACTGATGTGCACAGTGTTCCCTTCCCACTGCACTGAAGCATTATGTCCCTTCAATGAGGAAATAAAAGCTATTTTACACTTACATATAGTTACATGCACAAAATTCTGCATGTAAAGTGTCAACACTTTGATATTTCTGATCAAGGCACACTGTACAGTGATTCCAATGATCCTGGAATGGTAGGCTACCAAAAATGCAAATACTGGAAGTTAAACATTTTCAACAGGCCTCCAAAATATAACTCTGCTTTATCCCACTGCATCATGGAAACAGAGATCCACCTTTATGCTAGAGATACTTCACATTCAAAACATTCTACCAGTGTGACCATGAGGTCCCCATTTTTGCAAACCCCAAGATACCAAAACATGCCCCTTCTCCCTTTTTAGAGGAAAACAGTCATAATTAAAGGCTTCCACTTGCAGAGAAAGAACTGAAAAGAGGCACTAAGAGAAAAGTGTCTGCATTTAGCTGTTCTACAATAACCACTGTCCCTCAAAACCCACACCCTTCTCACTTGATAACTGTGCTACACAGACAAGCCTCAACTCACTCATACATACTTGGGGCCCTGCTACAACTTATCCACTCAAAATAACAAGTTGTCAAACCAGCAGTCTGATTAGGGGGAAAAATAAAATTCTTACATTCCAGGCTTTCTTTGGTGATACTGCAAAACAATTCATGTCAAAGAATGTTTGTACTGTTTTCAAATTAAAACCAGAGGGTGGTTTTCCCTGCCACAGGAGAAACACGTTTGACAATCTAAAGATATCCTTTGTCAAATCATCCTGTATACCTTGCATTAATTAAGTGGAATTCAATCAAACACAAATTCAGTTCAGATGAGTTCACTGGCTTTCATGCAGCTGGAAGCAATGGCCCAAGGTTGAACAAAGAAATTTGTTCAAACAGCTGCAAAAAAGTTAAATCCTCCCTCCGATCCCAGTTTCCAAAGCATTCTGCATTTTTGCCTCCCCTGTGATCCTTCTTTACAATGCCCAGAAGACAGGATTTGTGGACCCCCAAAAAATAAACTGTCAAGATTAGCTCCAAAATGTTTTAGTTACACTTAAAATAGTTGTTGAAATTATGTTTTAGTTTACATCAGTTTATCAGGTTTTGTATCATTTGAGCACTTGAGTGCTTAGTCACTTGGTTAAGTTTACAAGGTTACCACATTAATAATGGAGTTATCAGCACACAGAACTCCTGTGTTGGCGCTCAGTACACAGTGAGAGTAAGCAGAAACAGTTCCATTTAAGAACTGAGGATACATTTGCTACTTTCTCAAAGCTGTATGAAGACAGTTAAAAAAAATGAAAGTACTATTAAGCAAGCATTCAGATCAATGGAACAGCCATTACACAGAGCTCTGAATGAACTAAGTTCATTTTTTTAATTACTGCAAGTTCAAGACTCTTACAAAAGGCTCTTAGGCAGATAAAGTGTGTCATATCAGTATTGCAACTTAAAAAAAAAAAACACTAATAAATGGAAAGCCACCAGGGCTTCTGCTTCACACAGGGTACTGCAGCTGAGACAAGCTCTTCACATTTTTGTAGTTTTACTGTTAAAAAGTCAAAGTACCAGTGTAGCCATTACAGGTTTATAAAAAACACAGTCAGCAAGACACATGCTTTGACAGAAAAATTAAGCTTAACACAGAGAGACCCATCTATTACTTACCCTGTTGATGATTTATACTAGAAATTGTATTTCATCTCTGACTACCCTCTACTGCACTTCAGAGTTAAGAACTCCTGTTCAGGAGCTGCATTTTGTTCTCCATCACTTCATTATTACAACAGGCCTAATCTCCAAGGTACCACCTTATTTGCTAGCTAATGCTAATATTTACTTGAACTATTTAATTGCATATTTAAACCAGACAGGTGATGCCTGATCAAAGTATTTTCCTGAAAGTCAGATACACAACACAGCAGATGTGTTCATGTGGCAAAGCAACCTCAAAAATCTATGGTGGGATCTCCAACACAGGGAACAGTGCAGAGAAATTATAACCATGACAACAGTGAGTCGCCAAGAAAAAAAGGCTGCAACACCTCCTGGTATCAAAACAACAAGAGTCTTAACTTCATCCTGTGTTGCCCAAATACAAACAGTATTTTTCACTCCAAACTGACACTTTCAATCTTGATCACTGAAGAGCAAATTTGAAACCAGCTCCCTCTGCTACACATACATAAAAATGACTCAGATTAGAAAATTATTCAAGAACTAAGAAAACCAAAGACTGCAAGACTTAAAGAAAAGCACATTAAAATAATTATTTTTTTGGTCTCTACTTGCACAGAAAGGTGGACAACTCAAAACACCAAGATATGAAGAAACTAGTAAGACTCAAAAGAACTTTAGTCTCATTTAGTCCTCATTTTCTTCAAAAAGACTTGCCTGAAAGTGACCATATTAATTTCTTTTTCACAACTTTTTTCATTTAACAAAAATTCTTTAATCCTTTGCTTCAACATGCACAGCAAAAAACTCACTCATCTGACCACTTGAATCCTGGTAAATTCCCACATGGATTCCAGAAACACTCAACATCCTCACCAGTTGACTGCCCATCAACACTGGGTGACCTTCCTGCTGTTCTCTCCCTTCCACAATAAAGTCCCCAGACTGGAGAGGCCTCTTGACACTGTTGATTCCCAGATAACTCTTCTAAAATAGAGAATATTCCTCTTGCTTTTTGCAAACTTAAACCATTCTCACTTCAAAATGCAAATTCCCCTCTACAGATACATATAAGTCTTCACCCTCATAATTTTCACAACAAAAGCTCATTTCATCTCAGGATTGCAGCTGCATTTGTTATAAGTCAATTTTGTTCTTTCATCCAAAATCCCCAGCAGTCATTACACTAAAGTAGTCTTATGGAAACAATTTTGCAGCAAGTTATTTTTTTCTAATACGTTTATATACCACACTGAATTCAAAAACTCTTTCTGAACATCAAAACCCCCATAAAAGACAAGTTTTCTGCACTAATCCAACTTAAACCTGGTACCTCCTTATCTTCTTCCTGTGTGTACTGATCTCACAGGAAGTTTCTTGGGTGGAGACTTGAGAAAGTTTTAAAGAGCCTCTGAACTGTATCTGAATTACTAGTTTGGTTCTCTTTCACATGCCCATTTTTACTGTCCAAAGAAACAGACCTAAACCAGAATATGGTTCCAGGGAAAAACCTCAGCCCTGGCATATCTTCATCATCCCTTAGAGCTGAAAGGATCGCACACTCCTCTCAGCACAGCAATTAATTGCAACTCCTAACATACTCTACTTACCCTTATTGACATAATCAAAGCAAGTTAAAACACTTTTCCATAACTAAGATAGGCAAGGCAGCTGAGCGACCAGACTTCAGCCCAAGGGGGCCAATAACAGCAGCATGACACAACTAGTCTTGGAAGTCACACCTTATCCCAAAAGGAAAAGGGTTAGTTATTCAAAACCACACTATGACATAGTGACTTGGCATGAAAAGTCAAGATACAGTCTGCATTAAAAGCCCTCATAGCAACGAACTTGCACTGCCTACAAAAAATAAACTAAGCGTTGAACCTCGATTGCTTACCCCAATAAAGCATGCAGAAAAACAAGTCCAGAAGAGAATAACTTAAATGCTCTCCTGAACATCCATTCAGTGATCATCATGATCAAACGTTTTCAAAGAAGTATATCTCTTCTAGTACTTGACAGCACTGGTATGTTTACCTCTAGTGTGGCACACAGAGGTAATCCCAACTCTGATGCTATCTATGTCCAGCTAAACCATCATTTTTGAGTTCTGCCAGGCTCAGTGCACCAATAACTGAGACCCTCATATAGAGGACAGACCTAATCAATACAAAACAACTGCACAAAGATGGAGCTGGCCATCTACAGAGAATGCATCTGAGAACTGGTGAAAAGGAGGGGAAAATATGCCCCAAAGAGCACATGATATTAACACACTTCACTAGTTAAAGTCAAGTGACATCAGCCACATAAAGGAAGGCTGGAATATTCATGAACTTGATTGAAATGATATCATGGGCACATTTATAGAAAAGCACAAGGTCACACTATCAAACTGCATCACGAGGAATTCATCAGTTGGAAGGGTCAGAGCAGGACAAGACAAACAAGTGACTGCAGTCACCAACACAATACAGCCATAAAAGGAGAGAGAATAAAAGCAAACAGAAAAAAAAATGTAGAGTATTAAGAAAAGAGCTAGAGGTAGGAAAGGTTCAGTTGGTTTATTTAGCATGGGGAAAGGGACAATCAGCAATAACTTTCTCTAAACATGCACACTGTAGAGGGATCAACTGGAAGGAAGAGCTCCAAGGAACACACACAATTTGGACAAGTGATATAATCAGCATGAGTTGAGTTTAAGAAATTACTCACAACCTTATTCTTCATGGAAGTTTTCTGACATAAACCAACCATTTTGGGAATGAAAAATAAAATCCAGTTCAAATTAAACCCCATCTTAGCTGGTGCTCACATGTAATCTTAAAAGAAAACCAAACCACGTTAACTTCTGTTTTATTCACTTGCCTTCTGCAGTACATTGAAGCTTGGGAACCTGTGTAACCTCTTTCAACAAGAGACTTCAGCTTGGCTATACATCTGACAGCTATCACTTCCTGGAGATTGATGTTTCTCCAGTATTTGAGTCTAACCAAGAAGGCTGAGGAATAGAAACTAGTAGGGTGGGGAGCGTTGCACAAGCACAAACTTATCAAAAATCTCAGAACATATTTAAATAGATCACACAAAAATATTTTGACCACAAGCTGGTCAGTGAAGGGTGAAAGCAGCCTTACTCTGTGTACACAAAACCTTTTCAGATGGAAGGGGGAAAAAAAAAAATCAAAGAAGGTATGAGTCACATTAAGGAACTGAAATATGACTGATCTGGAATTGACATGTGGAAGGGGAAGGAGCTTTAACACAGAGGGAGTAACAGCAGCGCTCATAGTTCACTAACAGTTCCACTGAGGTTTGTTCTTACAGATTAGAGGTTATTACAAATAGGACTGTTCGCTGAAAATGCATTTCAACATCCTGCCCCTCCTCTTCATTTCCTTCTCTGTAATCCCTTGGTTTACAGTTTCCAAGCATGAACTTCAAGGATCAAGTTATTTCTGGGATCAAGTTATTTCTGCTGTAACCCAAAGGTAAAACTACTAATACACATTTCAAACTATATTATCATTACAAAACTGGACTTGACCCTCACTCTGAATGACAATAAATCAAATAATCCCCCATGGAAGGAACAATTAAGTCCATTTCACAATAAGGGAAGGACTCACTACTACAGAATAAAAAGAACAACCAACAACAAAACACCCCTCTATGACAGCAGCTAAAGCAGCCCAGCAGTACTGCTTGCAATATCTCCAGTAAGATATGAAAGCAAAAAAAAAAAAAAAAAGAAAGATGTTTGGGTTTTTTTGTTTGGGTTTTTGTGGTTTTGTTTGTTTTTTTTTTTTAGATAAGCAGAGGAGAAATTCAAAGTGTCCCAAACCTGTCACTTGTTACACTCTGCAGACAATATGTTGTAGCAGTAGTCTGAATCTCTTTCCTATTTAGGTCACAGTTCCTGCTACTCCCACAAGTTACTGCAGGACAGAAAAACACCTCACATTGCCACTATTAGTTGCAGTGAACGCAGCAGAATATTGATTTTTGCTTTGTATGACTGGCAGCTGGTTTTGTCATTACTCAAAACAAGAGTCTGAACTGAAGTTATTTCAGAGGTGCATGAGAAACTCCCAAAGTAGAAGATCCAGCATGTATCAACAGACTCATACCTGAAGGAAAAAAAATTAGCATTTACGCTTAAAAAGACATTTGAAACCAAAGGCCATCTAAAGAACATCAGTTTTACAAATAGTGCTGCTCAGGGAAATAATAATTGGAAGAGACAGGCATTGAGAGCTATTCATAGACCTAGAGCATACACTAAAAAGGTTGCAGAGGACATTCCCTCCTTCCCCCTCCAATGCTGGCAGCCCCTCCTGAAGTACAATAGCATGCTTTTTTTAACCCATAGCTTTAAGGCACTAACTTCCAGACTATCAAACTGCTGACAGTGGCAAAGGAAAAAAAAAAACAGCCCTAAATTCTGCTTGGGAACAGACCTTTTGGGCAGTTTTTACTCTTTTGTCACCACCATCTACCTGCTGACTGTGCCATACATCTTACTTGTGAGACTTGTCTCATGGCTACCCAGAGGTCTTCATATTGTTCAGAATATGTACTAAGACAGAAAAAGCCAGAAACATGCTAAGTGGATTACAATTTAACACAGTAACATTAAACTTGCAGAACCACTGTCTGCAGAAACAGATTCACTAGAAAAATACAACTACAAGTCATAACAAGTGCTGTTTCAGTAAGTGCCGATCACATTTCAGTAAAGAAGATCCCATTTGAGCCAGTTTGGATAGGAGCACAGTCCTTTTGTTACAATAGGGGTGACTGGGAGCAAACAGTGGGCAGGGAGATGCTGAGGGAGTTCACACAGCAACAGAGATGCTGGATACTCTCAGGCCTGGCCCTCCAACATGCTACAGCTACAACTGAGCCATCCAGCAAACGTCAGGGTCACTGGATCCCAAGCCTACCTATCAGGGAATGTTTCATATAAGGCATTTTTTGCAGCAGCCTAAGAACAGCTCCATGGATTTATGCAGTAACTGCAGACACCAGCTGAGTATTGGTCACACCACCACACAGAAGAGGATCAGAGAACTCAGTTCCACTGGAACTTTATGGTAGAAGGCATAGAATATTCCTCACTGCCATCGTGAAAACAGAGCAGGACTTTGCCATGCTCAGCACCAGGAAGGTTTTCTGCACGGTTATTCTCCAAAAGGGAATTTAAACAGGATTTTGACACCAGACCAAAGAACTTGAAAAATCCCCAAACGGAAAGCAGAAAAGCAAGGAGAGCAAAGGGAACTCAGAGCAAAGCCAAAAGGGACTCACAGAACAGTAATATACATCAAACAGAACGTGAAGAGTGGCAAGCTGTGTAAACTACTTAATTCTGCACATGTCCTGGTCTCACACAGTAATATAAAAAGAATTACTCCTGCTTCCAACATTCCATTCTGTTGTCCTCCCTCCAAGAGAACGAGAGCCTACAGCAGCAAATAACATCCTTATAAAACACAAGCACAGGCAGGCACACACAGACCCAGTAAAACGGGGAAAGAAGCTGGCAACACTTAGGAGGAAAAAAGTTTTTAGACCATGTGGAACTAGTCAGCAGACATCATACCAGCTTGCCAATTCCCAGTGAACACAGACACGCATTTTGTAAGGATGCTTAACTGCCATTTGACTCCCAGTTGAACAGTTCCATACTTTAGGTTTGTACCATGTAAGATTCATTCTTCTGGAAGAAAAGCCTTACGTGCTGACAGAAAGGTTTCCTTTCTCAAGGCCTGTTACTGAAGGAGCTTTTCAAGCTCAAGTATCAATTTTTTTTTTTTTTTAAGAACACAGCTGGGCAGAATAGCATCCAAATTCAACAGTAACAGAGGTAGAGACTAAAGGTTCTCCAAACCCTTTGTCAAGCCATCAGAATAACCCCTTCAGGCAACAAAATTCAAGGTAAGAAAAACAGTCATCTGTCTTTGAAAAATAACTAGGTCAAGAAAATGCTCTGCTGTGGTTAGGAAAAAAAACCACAAGGCCACTTCTTAAGAAACTTTATGACCTGTACAGCCCTGGTCTGGAATGTAGTTGTCAGTTATGTTTCAGCAGGGCAAACTTAAATCTGTTCTTGACAGAAAGATCATTTAAGGAGCAAGACTGGAAAGAAATGTTCCCCTCTAATAGTGCTCAGCCTAAAAGGTATTTCTAACAAATTAAGGATTACATTAATTAGCAATTAGAGCTATAAGTAAAGTACCTTTTTTATGATAATGAAGGAGGGAATTGCACAATATCTGGATTACCCAAGCTCAGACGCATCTGAAATGGAGCCCTAGATGGAGAGCAGTTTCCAACCCCCTGCTCCCTCTTTTTTTAAGCTACCTAAGTAATTCACCTTGGTCATGGCAGGAAGAAGCAAAAACATTAAATTTAATACTTGCATTATCTCCAGCAACTTTGAGCAAACTGCAGATTCATCCTCAGGTATTTACACTGACACCACAGTAAAACAAGTCTCAGTTAATTGGGCCTGTTTATTAAAACAGGATTGGAAAAATAAAAACCGAGTTCAAATTCAAGCCTGAAGGTAAAGGCTGAAGGTCCTGGGACAGGACCATAAGTCTGAGATTACATAACAAGCTTCAGATGTGCACTGGAGCTCTTAGGAAAAGCTTTCCTGCTCTAAGACACCTATTTTGAAAGGTCTTCCTTCTCATAATGGCTGTTCCTTGGGAAAGTTACAAATGCTAACAGCTCTACTGTCAAAAATCTTCATCACTAACAGCAAGAATTTCCCTAGTTTTACACCATCCACAGAGCTGTACATGAACTCCATCAGAAGCACTGAAATAGCATGGATTTGGAAGACCACTTATGTTCAGCAGAGGCATCAAATGCCATGGGCAGGACTCTCCCAATGAATAGAAACTGAGTTTTGATAATTAAGGACCCCAGGTCACTCTCAAAGCAAGCCAAATACTGGTAACTGGAAACCTCTAGCTCGCTGAAGTAATTATTTGTAGTACTCTGAACTAAGGTAAAGCAACACAATCTGTGATATATCAAGGATACTTCTTCTGCTCACCTAAATCAATATGAAGCTTGTGCTACATGCAAAAATATCTCTCTTGTCTCCCCAACTATAACAATTGTTTTTAATAGATTAAATTTTAATCTCTGCTCTCCTAGAATATACTCACAAGAACTAAGTGAACAAAAAAAAAAGCCCAACAGGTAACCCTGTGAGAGTAATTCACGCTGCTTTTGTACCACACTATAAAAAAGTTGACATTTAAAGGTTTCATGCATTAGATCAAATTATAAACTCGGTAGAAAATGTTTCTCTAAACCATCCCACTAAAAGCAAAAATACCTGTCAGATGCTAAAGCTTAGCAGGAGCAGGACACTAATTATCCATGATTCATTAGCCATCCCACAAGTCTGTTATTGCTTCCTCATATGGAAAGTTCTTAAGGACTGTCTAATTCTGAAGCCTGGCAGTTCAGATGACTCACTTTGAGACAAAACATCATTACCAAAATATAATGCCTGTTCCATGCAGACATTGTAATCACCATTGTATTTGAAAGATGAAAACAAGGAAAAGGAATTCAGCTTCCCTTCCTCTGAGTCCTCTTCATACAAAACTCAAACCACAGGGGTGGCAATGGGAGGGGAGTGAGGAAGGGAAAAACAAATACCCAAGTGGCTTCTACAACCAAACCCTCCATAATTTCAAAGCAGACTGCATGCACAACACCAACACGCTGCAGGATGACCACAGGAAAGCACAGCTTTAGAGAAGATAATGCATTGCCACCAATGCCTTGCACACTGCCATTTGCTTAAGGACACCCTTAAAAAAAATGAATATAAGAATTTGGAGAACCCAAACTTAATATTACACAAGAGTGGATGTGAAAAGAATCAAGTTTTCCACAGCTAGCATGTCTTCATCTACATAACAAAACACAAGAAAACTAAAGCAAGTGATGAAGGAGGGCCTGTAATTCAGAACAAGAATAGGTAGTTTAACAGTTACTTTTTTCCACTTACAGAGCTTTCTGGAAAAAATTAAACTCAAGTTCCCAATAAGCACTTTATTGAATGGGACGGGGGGAGTCTCAATCTCAGCTACATCCCAGATTAAAAAAAAACCTGGAAGTTGACAAGAAGTAGTTTCAACATCCCATTTTGTATTTAACTAAGGATGCCCTTTTCTCCAGTTGCATCCAACTGTAGAATTTCTAGTTCAACTGTGGAACTACCTGAACTGTAAAGTTCAAGAAACTGATATAGCAAACATGAATTGCTATCAGAAGTGCTTCTGCTTAAGGAAGCACTTTTTTTCCAAAGGAAAAGAAACACTGAAAGCCTTGAAATCCAGGCATCCTTCCCAGTTTCATTTGTTGGTATTCAACATCTACCATCAAAGCAAAGAGGATCCAAACTCATCCACCCAGGCTGCTGCTACACAAGTCTCCTACACCTCCCTGTTGCAATAAATGCACTCTACAGCCAGCACTGCTCTGCCAGGAAGCCCTCACAGCTTACACAATCTACTACATGGATTGCAAACATAAAGGTTCACATACTGTTCAAAAGGAAAATTAATTCCACAGGGCAGTGTCTCTGACAATTAAATCCACAGCATTTTTTTCCCCCCATTTTGAGCTGAGCTACATGTTCCTTATACACACTTGGATAAAGCTCACAAGTTTTACATGGAAAGCCCACATGAGTCAAGTATCTACAGACCATAACATCATCTGGGATCTTAAGCCCTATGAGAATCGTTGTCAAGTTCAGTTACAACCTGTCCTGCCTTTCTTATAGACAGACGCTGGAAGTTTTATACAGTACTTGCCTCCCTCTGAAAGAATGGTATAATCCATCATCTTTCTCCATTTTAGGAAATTAAACTGTTCTCACTTCCACAAAAATTCATCACAGCACACCAACAAACTAAAACCCAAGCTTGAGTCTCTGCACCTCCCCATCAGCAGCAAAAGCTCCTAATGTTTGTTCTCCCAAAGGCCCTTTAGAGTCACTCATGGCACAAAGGTTGTCCTCAGGCAATGCTGCTACACACATTTTGGTGAAAAGACTCGGCTCTTCCTCCATGAGAACTTCTGATTTCACCTGGTACAGGGTTTGAACTAATTTTTAAAAGCTAAAACTTAGTTTGCTGCATTGTTTTGCTAGTTATTAAGCATAATACCCAGCTTTAAAAATACTTTTCAAGCACTTCAAATTAAAAAATCATCTGGGAAGGGATGGAAAATGAACATCAGTTTCACAACACCACAGTGTTAATAATGAACTGTGTAATTATAGATAAGCCTTTTAACTGATGTTAACAAAGTCACTCTTGAAACAGAAAAATTTAGAGACCTCCTACGTTATTTTCACACAACAGATGTGCAGTTCATCTATTTAGGTTTAGAAGGATGAAAGAGCCATACAACTATGCCTGAAATGACAAAATCCAACTCAAAACTGATTGTCAGATAGTAGCATAACGCCCAGTGGAAAATACAGATTTATGACAAGGTTACAAAGCTGTCTTTAAGCTTAAGTCAACTACTTATGCCACAAATGTATACTCCAAAAATAGTTTCACACCTCCCCGAAAATACTACTGCTATTTAAGCAAGTTCCTGCTCAGACAATGGACACAGCAAGAGACAAGCACTAGATGCTACCACATGATTAAGAAATCTAAAAGAATGCTATGCTGATTATAACTGCATAAAATAAAGTTGTGCTGGTTTGGGATAGGTTTTTTGTTTGGTTGGGGTTTTTTTTTAAACATTTGGAGTTTAAGTCTACTTACAGACTTTTGTTCTGATGCAATACATGTTAAGGAATTTATTGGGGTTTTGTTTGGTTTTTGGTTTTTTTCAGTTTTGAAAACAGCAGCCAATTATTTTTAACATAAGAACTTCAACACAGTAAGCAGCACCTGTATAACAATTCACAAACAAAAGTAAATAAAGCTTAAGACGACTGAAAAGGTTTATCACTTTCTACAAAATATTCATTTCATTAACCTATTTTACTGGAGTCCTTTGAAGAGGTTTAAATTATTCAGAGACCTAACTATTAGCAAAAGGAATAGTCTAAATGTTTGACTGGAAATGGAGATCCAGCTGAACACTTCAGCTGGTCCTACTCAAGTCCTCAAAGTTCTGCAAGAAGCTCCAAGTCCTTGACTATGATTTCTTAGAGCAAAACCCTACTTACTGCTCCTGTGTAATTCTAACTCATGAAAAAAAATATTTCAGGTAAAAAAAGCTATCATTAGTAAACGTTTCACAAAACAGAAAGGTGTAACTGGGTACAGGTTCCTGGGCTCCAGATACCATACTTAATACCTGCTATCCTTCCTCCTGCAAAAGCTGCTTTCAAATAGAGACTAAGACAACTCATAAATTTTCATTAACTAGAGGACCAGGAAGCTCAAAGTTCTATTTCCACAAGATATGATCATGACAGTAGGAAAGAGATCCAAAAATACATGACACTATCTTAAGTAAGTCTGAATGAATGTTACAGCTTAAGTGAAACTGCCTTTGCTCCCCACAAAAGGCTCTTTATCTGCTAAGGAAACCACATTTCTGGAGGCATTTAAAAGGCTACAGAGGACCAAATACTAGAAAAATATATATTGTGGGAAGTAATCATGCACTAACAGAGAATGAGAATGGATGATTTAAGACATCTTTCCTCACCCATGAATTCCCCAACTGGTTTTTACAGATTGATAGCACAAACTTCGACTCAAACTGCTGTACATTATTTTTATTTAATTTGAGGATATGGGAGGTTTAATCACACTACACAGCAGATGTGTATTGCTCAGCTTCAGAGAAGCAGATTTAACATACAGTTCAAATCAAAACACTTGGAAATATCCTAAGACACCTGTTACCCAGAGACAGGTGCAGAGGTCAGTAATTTCTGAGCTGTTTCACAATCACAGTGGTGCTGGGACTGTCACTGGCCATCACTGAAGTTTGCTCAAGAAGCATCTCCCTTTTGTAAGTGCCACAAGAACAGACATATCAGGAAACTGCTCCAGCCTTCCACCTACCTGTTCCTCTCCAAAGACAACTTCTTCCTGATCTTAGCAATTCTCTGGATTCTTAACTGATTTCCAATGAACAAATAAAATAGCTTGACCAACCTCTAGCAGATTGCAGCTGACTCGCACTTCATTGCTCAAAATCCTGCAGGCATAGCAGTAGTTTACTTTCACTCTGCTGCTGTTTAGAAAACCTACAAGTATCTTACTGTGTTCATTTCCATTCAGACATCTGTCCTACAAGACATAAGGTTACCCTTAAAGAAAAAAAAATAACACACTTTGGAAATATTGAAGTCTTCAGCCTCTTACATGTAGAGGTACACTGTACAGGCAAACAGAAACATTTTTCTTGAGGTCCACTGCTGACAATTTCTTTTCAGCTATAAATTATGTTTGTGCCTAGAAGTGGATTTAAGCTACTGATTTATTTAGCTGGACAATTTTGATACGATTTTTGACAATCTTGATATTTAAAATACAAATGATGTTACCTCTTGCTTTCTCAGTTTATGATCACTTACAGAAATTATTACCAGGGGAAGAAAAAAATTCCCAGAACTGCTTTTCAAAGCACAGGTAGGCCAGGATTAGTTTTATTTTCTGCTAAGTTAAAGGCTCCCCTGGGAATAGGTATTAAAATTTCAAACAAGAACTAAAATTCTGTCCCTGGCTGAACTGCTTCATTCATAGTAGTTCTTTTTGATCCTTCAGCTAATACAAAGGGAAAACCACCAGTGCTGCATATTTACATCTGCTACCATTTTATTGATCCCAATCCAACCCAGCCCAATCCTTCTCCACATATTACTCATCTGTATTGTATTTTCCACAAGCCATATTCCAAAGGCCAAGGGCATCAGGGGTGCCCTGCAGCAGAAGATACCCCCACACACAGTGCAAGGACATCTACCATCTATTTTATCAATGCACCACTGAATTGCAACGTGTCATCCACAGGTAGGGGGAGAAAAAGAAAAATCACCAAAACAATCAGGCCTACACACTGAACAAGAGATGCTGTAGTACACCTTGCAAGTGTACCACAAGAGCTCAAGTGATTAAAACCTGCAATCGTATTAAAGATCTTCCCCAAATCACACCACACTGGTGTGCAGGGCAGAGAACAGCCTTTGCTGACTCCACTGCATCCGCAAGCGGGAATTACATCTACCCCAAATAACCTGTTTGTTCCCATTTTGACAGGAGGTTACAAGCTTTACATAAGCATCTCAAGCTATTTAAAGAAACGTGGTTACTATTTACAGCACACAATCTGAATGAACTTCATGAGCCAGTACTTAACCTACTTTAGCCAGTGCAGGCCTGACTCACAGGACACCCTGACTGAATTGTAAGGGACTCTGTACCACTTATCTTGCACGTGCTAAAACAGCAGCCTGGGAGAAAGCCTAACATTGAGAGAACAGCTACTTCACTACACTACTCACATGCAGGAAAACAGTCTTTGCCATGTCCATTCTTGGGTTCTACTTAGAGCAGAAACACTGATTGTGCAGCTCAGGAACATTAATCCACTCTGCTGTAGCAAAATCAAAGTGAACAAATTTACTGTAACTATGCCTAACAGGGCATAACTCAAAATCTTCTGAACAACAAGAATTCTAGGAATCCAAGGAGAATGCTTCAGAGCTTATTTTGCTTAAACTTAGTGAGGTCACAGTATGGCTAATTCATAAACCTGTCCACATACTGACCATTACAGTAACCTCAAGGGGCAAAAAGCCCAAAATCAATGCCTGAGAGTTCTCAGATAGCAACCACAAGTTTTGTTACTCTGGTTTAGTTACTTATATAAAATAATTAGTATTACAGCTCACCCTTGCATCTATTCACATTGGCTTCTGCAAACTGGCCCACACAAAGGAAAACTCAACTAAGCAGATGCAGAGATTGGAGAAAAGAGATCAGGAGTTACACCACAGAAAATCTCTGCAGGAGAAGCAGGGCTCATCTGACCCAAGTTCAGTCACAGCACTGCTGCGGTGTTCTGCCCTTTATTAAGTACTGCAACCTCATCAAACCCTTCAAGGAAACATATCCAGCCCCAACATTCCCAACATTTTAAAACTGCTGTGGAAATCACTATCAACTAGTTCCTCTGTCTATTCTCACATGTAAGTGATACTTATTTTGCTGTTTTGGTCTAAATTGACATATTTGACTTATGTGTTCACACTCATTTCGGTAAGAAACCCTCCTTAATATACAGAGGCATTACATCACTGTGACCTGCAGCATAAAGTTAATAATCATAAAGGAGAGATAATTTTAGTTAAATTTACTTCAAAAATCAAAGTTATACAAGTGTTCTGCCTATTCAAGACCTTAAACTTCAGGAAAGATAATAAACCAAGCATTCAGGTATTTGCAGGTGATGACAAACTGTTTACAAAAATTAAACTCTTGTGTAACACTGTGAAGGTCCAAGATGTGGGGTTAAAAAGAGCAAACCATCAACAGAAAAGAGCTCTACGAGTGGATGTCAGAGTCTGAACCACCAGTGCACACTCTGAAGGCCTCAAGATGCACAGTGGCAGGAGCCAGGCCATGCTGGAGGAAGTATCACATTGCACATTCATTGTTCCTGCATCCCTCAAAGCAGCTGTTCTGGTTGGGCAGGGTGCCAGCTACAGCTTTGGCCTGACCTGGTGTGGCACTCAGGATCTGCCTCAGCACCAAGAAAATCCACTACTATAAAATCCAGACGACTTTAAACCATTTCTAAGAAGAGAAGTCCCCTGTGCTAGGAAATCACAACTTCGGTCCCTGAGTTCCTTCACTGTTTAGAGACCCTTAAAACTTATCATTGTGTTGTCTTACCTAGTCTAATGCTAATTAATGCATGAGATGCCATAATATTGAATAGTTGAAACTATTACTTATGTGGTTAAAGCCAGGTACTTAGTATTAACTATTTAAACAGACCACTTCAGATAACATGCTACTGTAGTTTGGGATTTTTAAGTATGATACCAGGATTATTACTTTTTGGAACCCCATGCCACCACAATGGGGGGTGGAGCAGCACAAGAATGTTAAAACACCAGGAAGGCTTCAAACTAGAGTGTGCTGTTTGATCTGAAACAGACTTAAATCTCACTGTCACAGTAGGACTTGCTTACACACTGAAAAACACGTGCAACCTCTCGGCTGTTCCTTACTTGTCGCACCTCAGGATCAACTGACATAATTCATGAAGCAGAACACTGGAAAAAGCTCAGCAGTTTCCACTTCAGTAGAGAAACATTTCTGTCCTTGTACTGCAGTTACCAGTCTAAACACCACCTTTGCTCATTCTGTGGCGGCCTCTGAGATGGAGCATATTAGCAGGAGAGCACAAGCCCGAAGAGGCTCTTTGCCACACAGTCATCTTCAAATTCCAGGGTGATGGGATTTGCCTGCACTCCTCACTGGAGCAGTTTCTTATTTGGGTGCTCTACAACTCATACAGCTCTTCTTGCTCACATAACTGAATAGAAAAAGTAATTTTGAGCCCTTAGGGGCTGAAAACAGCTATCATATTTTGTTATCTTTTCCTACAGTCTTTTCTACTTTGTTTTTACAGCTGTCTTCGTGTTCTAGAAGGTCTGATGTTTCACGAGTTTGTATTTTCAGCTTCTATTCCAGAAAAAGATCCTTCCAGAATTTAGCACTATGTGAGAGCTAAGCAGTGGTGTACAGCAGTCTGCCTGATCATTTAATTCTATTTCTACCTACATGAATCACACTCTTTACTGGATATTAATGCAGCATTGTACATGAGAGCTGAAGATATGGCATATTCCTTCCCAAGAGGCCATGAAAAACCTAAAACAGAGGGGGAATGAAGTGTGAAAGTCTGTGGATGAATAAAAAAATCAAAGTACATAGAAATAAACAGTTTATGATGTTAAGAGCTGCCTGTTTTCTTTCCTTCTTTTGAATAAAGGCACAAATTAGAATATTAAAGAGGAAGGAGCAAGCCATGAACAAGCACATAAATAAAGGACAGGTAGGGATAGATTAATAATCTGAATTTTCTCACTATGAATTCTAAGATTAAAACAGAATGACAATGGAAACTTTGCTTCCAGAATTAGACTTCTGATTTTCTAGTATTACAATTTAACAAATAAGTAGGGACAGAAGCAGATCACAAAGTTCAGAACTCAACTAGCAAAAAAACCCTGTTCAATAATGCAAAAAACCCAAAACAAACAATAACCAACACCAAAACAGAAACAACAACAAGAAAACATAACACATCAAACCAAAAACCACCTTTCATCCCCTTCTGCTTCTAAAGCTTCATCCAACCACAGCTATTCAAGATCTTCATTTAGATACAACAGCCCTTGCTTCAGGTTAAAGTAAATAAATCATTAATTCTGATAAATGTTGATTTGAGAGAACTCCTTGCTGAAAAGCCTTAAGCAACTTTGAGCCCTCAGGACTCCAGAGCATTGGCAGAAACATCTGCAGCCCCAGAACTTTGCTCTTCACGCAGTCGTGGCTCCAAAATAGGACTGCAGAATAGAGAATTCTCCCTTCCCAGCACCTTCAGATCTATCATCAGGCATAGCTGACCCATGTTAAGTTCTCCACAAGCGATATCATCTAACTGCTGACCTGGTTCTGAGCAACTACTTGATAAGTTGAGCTTTTTAGGAAGATTTGAGGACATCAAAATGTTTTCAGTAAAGCTCAGAACAAAAATCCTTAAAAGCGCTTGTTTCCAACAGAGGTCTTTCATAAACTGACTTAGAAGTGAATCTGAAATCACAGGAAAAGTATTTTTGGGAACAATATGGAACCATCAAGATACATGAAAGAAAGGTCTTACTGAACTTCCCCTAATCTTAGTCCTGATCTTCACTGAGCTGTATGCAGATATAGGACACATCCACTTCTTGTGTGACACTTCAAAACAAGCCTTCTGTAGTATTAGTTCAGAATATTTTGCACAGAAGCAATTTTTGTTTAACACCACAATGTAAGTTTCAAAGCATATACATCTACCAGGATTTGGGGCACGGGCAGAAGGTAAGATATGAAGACTTCCAATGTAATGGGTAAGCAAACTGTCATACTGAAAAACCCCAATATTTCTTGTAAACTTAATACAATTTTTACTTCAAATGTTTTCAGTACTTGCCTAATTTTTAAACAGGTGTTTTTTTTAAAGTTTAGCATGTTTGGAAACTGATGTATCTCCAAACTATACTTTTTGCCTTTGATTAAATACACAGTAGTATCTTGATAGGAAGATTCTACTGAAAACAGCTGGAAAAAACATCCATCAGGCCTTGACACTGGAGAATGAACTTTGTTGCATAAACTACTGAGCTTATCATGAAAACATCATTTCAAAATAGGTCTTACAGGAAAAAGTAGTCAAGACTGGCTGAATGTTAGTCTAATGCTACAATTCTGCAGCAAATCTAAACAGCCAAAAAGCTTCCTATAGACATGGGCTGTTATCAGGTTCTCTCCATATATACCCACGCCATATGGATTACTTAGAAGGTGTAAGATCTGAGCAAATGAAACTGGTCTGCCAGTCTGAAATACTGCAAACACCTTCAGAGCCCAAAGAATGCAAGCATCAAGTCTAGCCAAAAAAAACAAAACAAAACAAAACAAAAAGAGGCAGGTTCTGAATTTTACATAAAGAAACCTGCATCAGACCACACGGGGAGTTGAAAGGCAAATCTGATAATACTTCTGGTCTAGATTAGCAAACTAATCCCAGCAGTGATTAACACAGAGAAACAGGTAAGATCTGATTAGCTACCTAGTAAACTTGCATCTTAACCAAAACTCTGAACACTGTCTACTCATATTTAGAACAGAGCTGGTTACCAACCTCGTCAAGAAGCAAACAGATTGTCCTGTATGGTTTGTTGACCCATTACCTCCCCCCAGAGCTTCACCAAAAAAGTATTTACATTTAAAGAAAAAAAAACCTTTAAGATATAAAGGAAGTTGACTCACTAAAGCACAAGAGAGGGATAGATGCCATCATATAGACTTTTAGGTAAGAGGATATAAATTAGTTAACATCAGATAGTTCTGTCCCAACACCTTACCAGTTTTCCCAGACGTTTCTATGTAAAGCCCGCTAATGCCAGGGTACCACAAACTGGACATTTTAGCCAGCATCCCATTCTAGTCAGCTTTTCCTTTGCACAGTGAAGGGACACTGGTGCAAAACTACATCCTTTCCTTAAATTTTTATTGTTACTTCTGCAAACGACCTCCTCCTCACTACTCTTAACAGACCGGTTCACACAAACCTTCCAGGTCTGGTTATCTGTTGAAGGCAGTAGGATTATATTCACAAGTATAAGTGTTCTCTGACCACAAGATTGAATTTTATATGTTAAACTGTAGCACTCAACTCTGTGGACACATAACCTCCAAAAAAAAAAAAAAAAGCTGTGTACAAGCATTTGTATTACATGCAAAGTTACAGGCATGAATTAGGTTTACTAGTTTTTGTATAAGCACCTTTACCCTCAGGAGGGAAGCAGAATTCTGAATAACTGGGAGTAAAACACCTCTCCATTGAGCTGGAGCACCTGCAGTTGCCGTATCAGAACACTATTTCCAACTTGCTTATTAGTAGTTTCTTTTGTTAATCCATTTATAGGGGCTTGCTTGCTCTTATTTAGCCTTATGGAATTACTCAAACTGTAAGGGGAGGCTTAATTAAACAGATTTGAAATAAGATTACTTAGAAATCATTTGCACCTGGGAACACAGTGACATAAGTTTTTTGCTACCATGTTCACTCCCTTCTCTGTGGTTTCCTTGATTTTTGAAAAATCAAGCCATTTTTCTTTGGCCTCTGCCTCAAGCAGCTTTTCAGAGTTCTCTGCACTCGATATCAAGTAGACCGGGCTTCAAGAACCAGGTTTTGCAAGCAAAATGTAAGTTGCTAGAGGGTATGGCAGCCTACAGCAGCCTGCTACCCTGCTGAAGGTGATATCCATCAGCACAGGGACACGAGCAAATCTGCAACAACCACAAACTAGCGCAGTTTATCTAGAAACAGCCTTCCTGCAAGAGTCCCCTGCCCACACTGAGGAAAGTAAAATCTCACCCGTGTCATTTTAAAAAAGTCTAACGATGGCCTGTTCCATCGTACATCCTCCTCCCGTCTGCGCTTCAGCCGGCTTTTCTTTTCGTTCAGGACGCAAGGCTGAGAGCGGCACCTCAACAGGCCCTGCCGCCGGCTGAGCTCGGGTGTGGAGGTGGGAGTGCTGTTGGCTGAAGGCAAGAGATTTCCTGTCTCGGTGATGTGCTCCTGGGAGAGGGAGAGGCGGCGCCTTGGGTTAAAGTCACAAGGGCCTCCGGAATTCCAGCGGGTACTTGAGCTCGTGCTGCCCTCGCTGCTGTCCACAAACCCGCTGCTGGCAGAGGAAGGTCTGGGTACTGGTGATGTGTTGAAGCTGGTGATAGTGAAGACGTTGTTTAGGGACAGTATGTTCTGTGGCAGACTGATGCTTGTGCTTCTCTGTAAGGTTGCACTTCCGTGGCTGTTGCAGCGCTGCAAGGTCGCGCTGCCGCCGCTGTTACAGCGTCTCTTTGACACGGGAGTCCAAACCTTGGAACTGCCAGGCTTCCACGGCGACCGACAGCGAGCCAGCTCATCTGGCTCCGAGAGGGACCTACAGTGGCGCTTTGTTGGTGGTGCCAAGGGCTGACCCGAGTTTTCGTTAAGGTTTAATTCACTTATCCATCCTGACACCATGGATGTGTTGGAAGGTTCCTGCTGCCACTGCAGACTACCATTACTGGCAGTGCTGGTGCTGAATGGGCACACTGGGAAAGGGTAAGCTGAATTCCTTGTTGTGTCAGCCTGGATTGGGTAACCCCCATTTAAAGCTTTCCAAGGACTCTCTTCTGAAAACAGAAAAAGATACAGGTGAAAGATGAAAAGGGAAAAAACCTATTTGTTTTAAACCTAGTTTAATGTAAAACCATTAAAGTCAAGCTCAGAAGGATGAGCCACAAATACCCAGCTCTTAAAGTTTCACACTATAATTAAGCATTCACTTCAAAAAATCGTTAGAAAACTCCAAAAACACGAAGACTGAAGTATTTCAGGAGCCACTCTGAGCATTCTAATGTATACACCTTGTTAATACTTCTCCCTGTATACTGAATGATTACAGCACTGTGTTTCTCAGAGAACAACAGGGACAGTTTCCTAGTGCACAGCACATACCACAGTTAAAACATATAACAGTGAACAATCTCAGGTACAACCAAAAGGAATTAAAAAGTAATGTGAGAACCCATTGGGGAATTTTCATTCTTATTTTTTTAATGCAAGAGCAGGGTAATCTCTTCAAACAGCTGTTCTTTATTTGGCTGTTAAGCTTTTCTGTTAAGAACACCTTACTAAAGAAAACTTGCAAAGGGTATTCAAATTCTGTGGTGTGAAAAGCTTTAAATTAGAAACAGCATAAAGTTAAATCAGATTGCTACCTTCCCCCCCACTACACTTTGGATATAAGAAAAAAAACCACCTTAATTCAATGCATAAACTGAGTATCCCTTAAGAACCTCCTGCAAGTTTTACTGTGAATGCAGACATAGTGCACAACTTCTCATCTGAAGTGGCAATGCTGGGTTAAAAGCAGTCTGCCAGTGCAGCCTCTCACTCTTTTGTGAAGCGTTTCTTTGAGAACATTCTGCACATTTTACAGCTGTTCCTCCACATTATACAATGAAGTGTAAGAAGAACTACAGCAGACTTTGGATTTGCAAATTGAAAAGCAGCAAAACTGTTGGCCAGCTAACAGTGCTTCATGCTTGGTTAGAAAATTTGCTAATTTAAACCAATTAGCCAAGTAAGTTTCACTTATCCTGGTTTTAAAGAAAGAATATTTAAAACAGCAAGTTTTTCCCATACGCCTATTTTAAGAACCTAGATACAGCCTAAACATTAAATACTAGTATATTCTTATGGTTGACTGTCTAAGCTAAGTTTTAGAGTAGTTAATAGATAAAAGATTTGCTGAGTAGCTTTAAAAGTTGCAAACTCAAATAGTTGTACATGTTCCATGCTCAAAGTATGTCATGGATTATCCTGTTTATTTGGATCTTATTTAAAGAACACCCTATTGTCTCAAAATCATTTAACTGTGCAGACAGCTGGCCTATTCAAACATGTTTTATTAGAATTCCTCTGTCCTTCCTCCTCTATTCTTTCAGATGGGTACAACCACATACTGTGCTTTGCCTTAAGCATGTAAGCTCTTCAAGGCAGGGACCATCCATAATTCAATGCAAGTAAAACAGCCAACACAATGGGATCCAGCTAATGTTTGAAACTCCTAGCATCTACTGTAGGACAATTTCCCAGCTTGGACTGGTCTGATCTTTAAAAATACTTAGGAAGCTTTCTCCCAGGCCAGGAGAGGAAGAAAAAAAAATAAAAAAGAAGAGATGCACCTGTGTTTTAATTGTTTATGTGGTAGAAACGCATAATCATTTAGACTGGAAAATGATCTCTAAGATCAGAGTAAAAGCACTAACCTCACACCACCAAATCCACCACTAAACCATGTCCCCAAGCGCCACACCTACACATCTTTGAAGTACCTCCAGGAATAGTGACTCCACCACAGCCCTGGGCAGCCTGTTCCAATGCTTGAAAACCCTTTTGGTGAAGAAATTTTTCCTAATATCCAATCTAAACCTCACTGGTGCAACTTGAGGCCATTTCCTCTTGTCCTGTCACTCGTTACCTGGGAGAAGAGATCGATCCCACTTGGCTACAACCTCCTGTCAGGGAGTTGTAGAGACAAATAAAGTCTTCCCTGAGCCTCCTTTTCTCCAGCCCCAGCTCCCTCAGCTGCTCCTCATAAGATTTGTTCTCCAGAGCACAAATTTGTGCCCTCAATCCCCTCATCCAGATAAAGATACTAAACAGAACCAGCCCCAACACTGTGCCCTAGGAGACATCACTGATGACTGAACAGTTGGATGTAATTCCATTCCCCACCACTCTCTGGGCCTGGCCATTCAGACAGTTTTCTGCCCAGGGAACAGTGCATCCATCCAAGCCATGAGCAGCCAGTTTCTCCAGAAAAATGCTGTGGGAAACTGTGTCAAATGCTTTACTAAGGTCCAGGTAGACAACATTGACAGCCCTTCCCTCCTCCACTGCACAGGTCACCTTGTTATACAAGGAGACCAGGTTGGTCAAACAGGCCCCACCTTTCATAAAGCCACAGTGGCTGGGCCTGTAGTTCCCCAGATCCTCCTTCAGGCCATTCATGCAGATGAGCGTCATATTTGCCAACCTCCAATCACCCAGGACACTTCCAGTGAGCCAGGACTGCTGTTAAATGATGGAAAGTCTCTTAGTGAGCACTTCCACCAGCTCCCTCAGTACTCCTGGGTGGATTCCATCCAGCCCCACAGACTTATGTGTGTCTCAGAGGTGTAGCAGATCACCAACCATTTCCCCTTGGATTGTGGGGGCTTCCTTCTGCTCCCCACCCCTTTCTTCCAGCTGAGGGTACAGGTACCCAGACAACTGGTCTTACAATAAAGACTGTGGCAAAGATGGCATTAAGCACCTCAGCCTTGTCCTCCTTTGTTTCTATATTTCTCCGTGCATCCAGTAAAGGACAGAGACTCTCCTCAGCCTTCCTTTTGTTGCTGATGCATTTATAGAAACAATTTTTGATCAGGCTTTTTGGTAGCAACCAGATTAAGTTCTTTTTGGAAGCTGGTCCTTCTAATTTTCTCCCTGCATAACCTCACAACATCCTTGTAAGTCCTCCTGAGCTGCCTCCCCTTCCTCCAAATGTCAACTCTCTAACTCAAGTTCCAGCCAAAGCTCTCTTCAACCAGACCAATCTTCCCCACTGGCCCATCTCTCAGCACATGGGGACAGCCTGGTCCTGCACCTTTAGAATTTCCTTCTCAAAGCACATCCAGCCTTCCTGGACTCCTTTGTCCTTCAGGACTGCCTCCCAAAGGACCCTGTCAACCAGCCACCCAAATAGGCCAAAGTGTGCCCTCCAGAAGCTCAAGGAGGTAGTTCTCCTGATCCCCCTCCTCACTTCTCCAAGAATCAAGTCCCCAAATTGCTACATCCAAGGCAGCCTCTGAGCACATCACCCACCAGCCTTCTCTGTTCACAAGCAGCACGTCCAGCAGGGCATCTCCCTTGGTTGGCTGTCTCACCAGCTCTGTCAGGAAGTTCTCTTCCACACACTCCAGGAACCTCCTAGACTGTTTCCTCTCTGCTGTATTGTATTCCCAGCAGACATCTGGTAAGTTGAAGTACCCCATGACAACAGTCATTGTGAGACTTCTCCCAGCTGCTTGGAGAGTATTTTGTCTGCCTCTTCATCCTGGTTGGGTGGTCTGTAACAGATTCCCACCAGGATACCTGCCTAGTTGGCAATGCCATTTAAGACAAAACACCATTTGCCTTTGAAACCCCACACAAACCAAGATTCACATTTTATGGGGAGTCCCACTGAGCAAATAAAAATCCTCCATGCTTAAGGAAAACAAGGCGTGCAAAATTCCAAGTCCATCCCTTAAAGCAGTACCAACTTTACATATCAATAAGTAAAACATTTGGTTTTGCTAGATAAAACTTACTCTTATTCTAATAGGACCAGGGGGAATAAAAGCAAACAACACTTGTATGAGGGCACTGGACTTCAACTTGTAGGTTGCAACATGCTGGATATTCTATGTGGCAAAGACTGTAAGAAGGTGCATAAAGACTTTTACTAGCTGAGGAACCTGAAGAAATGTTTAACATGAAAAACAGCATTACTGTGCTTCTGTACACCAGAGCAGATACTGAACAAGAAAAGAAGTGTTACAAGGGCTTTTTACTATGCAAAGCAGATCACAAGTACAAAACTAACAACCAGCTATTCCCAGTATTGTTCAAAGACCAGCTTAAACCAGCAGGCTCTACAGCAGCATGCTCCATCCCCCTCACCTTATTTACAAAAGAAAGGCTGCTTGCTATACCAATTACCTCAGTAAAACACAGCTAAGGTTTCTGAAGAACTTACCATTGATTTCGAAAGGGAACAAGCTGCCACTTTTGTTCAGCTTCTCAGATGAGTACTGAAATCAGAGAAAAAAAGTTTTAAATGTGGAAAGAGTCAGCATTCACTTCAAGGAAACTGCATGCAGTTTCCAGTTTCCCTATATGTACACTTAATGCCTTTAAAAGAATGGGGGTTTGCAGCATATCTTGAAGAAATTCCCACACAGCTGATCTTTATAAATAAAGCCTCTGGTATGTAATTATTTGTAACATTTTCTGATATACTGCTAAGTATCAAACTGTTTCAAGAGTTGCAACATTAGCTCATGTGAATAAACTGGAAAATTAAGAGTGATAATTCATCCTTAATGAAAAAGCTTCGATCCAATTCTCATTTCAGTGGAGAGGAAAGTACAATCTGGCAGTTGGGTTTCCATTTTCAATCTTAAGGATAGAAGGCAAAACATTTCATCTTCAACTAAGAGACAGGAATAGCTTTATCTAAATTAAATACACAAACTCTTGAGGTTCACCACCATGAACACTGTTCCAATCAGGCTTTGCTAGTATTTTACATTTACTTATAATCAATGTATCAAAGTGTTCTCTTATTTCTTCGAGGTAGAAAAGCCCTTGAGGAAAAAAAAAAAATCTGTCTTATCCTCACAAACATCTTTTTGCACAGTAAGACAAAGTAAGTTTGTGTGCAGAATGTTTTCCATTTTCTTCACTAATTCTGCTTAGAAAATATTGCTACAAAGGCATTCTTAATGGTCTAGATTTCTCAGACAAAGCATAGAGCTTGCCAGCCAGCCTCCTATAAAGGAGCTATAAATAAATGGCTCATGGCTCCATCAGCCCAAGGGTCATTATTCACTCCCCCACCACCACCTCAGGATGGAGAGGAAGATTGCTCTAAAAAAGAGCAACACACTTTATGTGAACATTGTTCTTTGTGTATAGCCAAAGAAGATAGCATTGTACATACACTTCCTTTCCAGATACAAAGTCGATTTTTAAACAAACATCCTTGGGCTACAGAGCTTTTTTAATTATTATTATTATTTTGCTGTACAGCAGCACACAGTGCTAGTGACAACTTTATATCCTTGAGCCCCACACAAGAGAAACACTAAGCTGTGGTAATACTCCCTTGGTGTTATTGTTTTAGAGGTAGGAAATAACAGGGAACAGATGAAAGGACTGGGCACCAATCGGATCTTTAATCTTATTTTTTATCAGCATCTGCACATGAGACAAGTCATTTCATTTTTAGTTAACATTTGCACCTGTAGATACATTTATAAAAGTTCTTTTTAAAGAAGCTACTTTAAATAATCAGTAGAACTCCAAGTTTGAACCTCCATTGGTTTTGCTGATAATTAGACCTATTCAAACCATTTGGAGCCTGCAACCTGTCAGTTATATGGTATCCATATTTTGAAAAATCAGTATCAATCGTTTAATCAGCTACCAGGGCTTCACATGGAATACAAGAGTAACAGCAGTAGTAGCATTTCAGCTGTCCCTAAAGGGGAAACAAATTAAGTTACTTAAAGATAAGGTTTTTCAGCAAATTCCTCCTCTACAACTTTCCCCAAATGGAAGGCAATACCAACCTATTCAACTATCAGAGGGTAACTAAGTAAAAGACGTTTTTGGGACAAAATTCTGTGTCAAAAATTTTTATAGCTAATTTATCTTGAACCACACAGAAAATGGCAGTAAGATGACTTAATATTAACATAATAATTAGGGATGTTTAAGAGGTTATTTATGTACACAGGGCAAGATATTCAATGCTCAGAAGGAACAGAAACTCAAGGATAATCCTGGGTGACAATTATTAGACTGAAATTTAGTTTTTACAAATAGTTTCCAGACAAATGCATCTTTAACAAGGTTCTCTTCACCAGTGCCCAAGTTGTTTGACTCCCTGCACTTTAACCACTTTAAAAAGTTCTTGTCCATCACGTAAAGATTAAACTACTGTATCTTTGACAGCTGAGAAGCACTGAAAGCATTTTTCGAGGGGAAAAGTGGGATGGAAAAAGTGGGATCACACACAGACTATCTGTACTCCAGAGAACTGCAAATGTTCTCCAACACAGACAGCAACCCCGCCCTTGGAGCTATTTCTGATCAGCTTTTACTGAAGTCAGTGCTCAGTTCTGTGACAGACCAGATGTATTTCCTCTGCAACTTGTCTCTTAAGTGATCACTTACACAGAATCCTGCTAAGTTATCAAAAAGCTCTTTGTTTTTTGACCAAAAACCTTAAGAACATCACATGTGACATCACAGGCTGAAAAACGAAAACAAGCTGCACCATTTCCAGTAAAAGCTCAAGGTACTGAAATAAGGGGCGAGTGACTAAGGGGACAATAAGTAACAAACCTGCTTTACAATATATACTGGGTTTTCTATAACTGAAACTAAAATACTTGGAAACACTGTCTGCTGGTGCATTTTAATGATGTCTGGAAGTTCAAACTTGTGTAGATTATCAGGCTGTAAAATTCTTTATGGGAGGGAGGATCTTTATATCTATACAGCACATGGCACAAGTCCCACTCGATATTACTGTAACAGGGCACTGAACCAGTTTATCAGCTCTCCTGGGCTGGCCATGCTCTACCCTCCCCCATTCATTCCCTCTGTGCTATGATCTACCTGAAACTTCCTCAATGAAGTGCTTGTTTTATGACTATGATTGAAAAGAGACTGCAATTGCTGAGAACCTTGACAGGGAAGTCTACTGCCCTCTTTGTGAAGGAAATCTTCCTTTAGAATAAGGCCAAATTATTCAACAAGGTCACTTTCCTGAAGAGGAAATACATCCATCTTCCAGCTACTGCTTTTTGAATAGAAATTAAAACACCCACCAAGATCTCCTGCCTCCTGAGAATTTTCTAGGGCAAAAAAGGCAGATTTTAAGGTAGACACATAGAACAATAAAACTTGAATTTTCACCTGAGGTTGGAATGGTTTGCTTCATGCTAAAGAGTTCATCTATATTGAAATGCTTGCTCACAAACAGAACCTTTTTTGTGCATCTGGAGAGACTGTGCTCAAAAGGAAAGGAAACGTGTGGTACAACATTCAGAACGGTGCTGCAAGTTTCAGTTGGTTTACTGAGTCTTAGCAGCTGTTCTTTCGTTAAAATATTCACTTCAGAAGACACCTAGTCTGAACTGAGTAAGTGGTAGAGCCATGCAAGTGAGGCTGACAACAAATTATAATTTCCATCACTAATTTAAAAAGTGTTCTTTGCTCGCGGAAGCCAACTGCAACAAAAATAATTCTGGTTATTCTTCTACACTCTAATCTACTACATTAACAACTTCACAGCCTGTGCTATCCTCCTCATTATTCTCAGAATGAGGACTTCATAATTTTAAAATTAGTGGCTTCAATTTCAAGACCTTTTTTCCCAGTTTACAAGTGTATCTGAGTCATTCCAATTTATCAGCACTCTTTCCAAACCACAGGGAAGTCAGTGCTCATCACTCAAGTACTAATTTAACCACCACCACAAAGAAGGGACTTGGTTTAAATAGGCCATGCTGGACCTCCATCTCTCTACCAAATATCCTTCAAAGACAACGACCTAGGGAAGAGTGAGGAGGAACTTTTGACCCTTTCTCAGGATGTTAAGTCTTTGGGTCAGTGGCTTTCCATCCAAGGAAGTCAGCCCAATTCTGAGTCTTTCAACACAAGATTCAAAAATTAAAAATGAAAACCCACATGCACTGAAGGGTTTTACAGTAGAACTTCTTCCTTTCACAAATGCTTGTCTGGAGATCTTCGCATTTCCTTCTTAATACCACACCCTGAAGTGTTACAGCTCACATGCTGTTACTTCACAAACCAACTCAAACACCAAAAGGTACAAGCTTAGTCAGAATGTACAGAAAAATCCTCAAGATTCTTGATTTAAGAGATCTGTGTTCACGGGAATAGAAGCCAACCATGTGCTGTCAACCCACGAAAGCCACCACGTGCCTGCAGAACTTCTCACTGCTGCAAGGTAGAGTTGAGCAACCAGGGACACGACTTCACCTTGTGAGCTACAGTACTCACTCGAGGTAAAAGCCTGGGACAGCCTTCCTGCTTCTACAGCAGGACACTCAAATCATTTGGGGTTCTTTCTAAAGGCAGGTGCAGGATAAGGCTATACAACATACCTGAGCATGCACTGGCCAAATTACCTGAGTTATACCACCTTGGGAAATTAGCATGTCATTTAACAGGGCAGTAAAAAGGTACAGCCAGTATTTTACAACATAAAAGAAAGGTACTCGGTCATCATAGAGCTTACACAAATAAAAAAAGTGCACTATGGCCTATACATGTTGTCTTTATGCCCAGCTTGGATGGATAGCAAATCGCTTTGAAAGCACTATTCTTCTTTTTTGCCTTTTATAACCCTCATTCACGAGCTGTATTACAGAACAGCTTTTCCCCAGCTACTTTATCTCCTTGTGCCAATACGGCAACTTGTGCAGATGCACTGCAAAAGGTACCAGGAAACTGATAAGGGTTAACAACATGAACCCAGGCAAGAGAAGTTAGTCTTAATCCTTGACCAGCTCACAATGTTTGTTCACCACATGGTGCCACAAAACTTTGTGCCAGCACAAGGAACAGAAGGTGCAGCAAGATCATTTCAGAATTGCTCTAAATTGCTGCTGCTATTAGCAGAAACTACATCATTAACCTGAACTTCTTGCCAAAAAGACTAAAGGTGCTAGCACTGATACTAGACCCCCAACTAGCAGTCTTTTTCTCTTATTAAAATGTAGCAATCATCTTTACCAGTGATACTTTTTATCCTCTTAAGTTTGCATTTAGTCAGGAATCCCTTTTAGTCGGGAGCAACCTAGTTGCACACTTTAATTCACAGTTGCTTCTCTATTCCCACACCTCACTCCGCAATTTCCACACTTTTTCAGGGTGCCATGGTGTACAAACAGAACCTGTTCCTGGCCCCAGAACCCATTTTCTCGAAGAACTAAAGCACTTACAAAACCAATTACTTGACAGATAAAAGGAGGAGAGGAGCAGGAGAAGGGTGAGGAGGAAACAACTGATGAGGCATCATGTGCCATTTTCCGCTCCACTTGTTCTTTTTCAGGGTTTATTGTAAGTACAGATAAGGACAGGAATAAACCACAACCAAGCTACAACACATTACAGAACATACTCCTGGTACAGACTCCACACAGTGCAAAAGCACTAATACATCCTCCTCTACTCTTCGAGGTCTCTGGTCCAAAACCTACAGTGACTATCAGTAAAGAGTTCAGTTTCCAAATTGATGCAAACTTTAGGACCTCAGAAATTAGAAATTACAAGATGTCACTACATGTTTAGTTACAAACACTGCTACAGGTCATCATTGGCTCACACTTAAGCCCAGATTAATTACAAACGATAACTTTGCTAGTTCACAGATACAGCAGATCCTCCTACAAAACCCAAGGGCTTCATCAAACTAGACAAAATAAATGCCAGTTGAGTGAGTGAGCACTTCTGAGAGCTAACATCCTTCCGCGACCTTAAATCTGCCTTTCAAGAATAGCATGTATTTAAGATGAAGAAAAAAGTAAGAGCAATTTCTGGAGGAACTCTAAATGGACCTGCTACAGCTTTGAAAACAAAACCACTTGACTGATGTCTCCTATTAGATATCCTTACTGGACAAAGCACTGGAATGAGAATACACATGAGAATAGCAGGTGCTTGTGCACAAACTCCACCTCATTCAAGATATGTTTCACCTGCTCTGTGCTCATGAAATAAGGAAGCAGTTCACTTGTTTAAATACAAGTTACAACAGAGGTACAGAATCTTACTGTAAAAGTGACATGCTTCAGGTCTGATGTCTGCTTATTATTTTTAAAAGTAACAGAACTAAAGCTGAACAATACTTTGACTTTTAGTCAAATTAATTGTGGAACCTTCAAGTTTGACCTACAGAAGGGTGTCACTGCAATTACAGTCAGTAAAACAAAGCTATTCTGCATTACATATACAATATGGTCTCAGGGTTCTCAGGCAGGCATCTAAAATTGGTGAGAGACTGTTCTGCATTGCACACTCAGGAGTAGATAGTATTTCATTCACAAGGGAATAGATTCCTTAGTGTCTGAATAACATGCTTGAACCACATCATGGGTCCAGAGATTAAACTGCAGAAAATGACACTATAAATATTACAGAATTTTTCAGAGCACCAGACATCTGAGACACTGATAAAGCAATGACCTGCTATACTAGCATCAAACAACAGTCTGACAGTAGCCTGACTTTTAATTGAACTGTTTTTATTTGATGACCTGTTCTCCTTTTTCCCCAGTGTTTGGTAGTTAACTGTGTGGCAGTCAGGGATTTTTGTGAGTTATCAGATACAACGACATGAAGCATGCTCTTGGTTATACGAAGTGAAGAAAACTTCAACCTACACAAGTACTTGTGTCTTTTTGTTAGTAAAAAAGAAATCCTAAGATTTGATAATTATTTTCAGTCATTAGAACACCATGAAGACAGCTGTCTAAATTGAAGCAGTAAGGTTAAAAAGATCATTAAAACAAGAAAGCATCGCTTCAAGAAGGGACCATACACTTAAGCTGGACTTCTACCCCTCTTACAACTCTCACCCCACTTTGCAAACCAGCCCTAACCTAAATAGCTGAATTCTGGCTGATCTACATTCTTGAATTCATTTTGTAGTTCTGAGTGACATGTGTTTTTTTGGTAGATCCTTACCAGATTAATATTGTATGTTTTACAGGTCAGATCATCCAAGCTCTGGTTCTGCAGCTTTTCAGTTATTAGTGTTACCATGGTAGTTGTTCCTTTTCCACTGCTCACTCAGAAGTGTTGGAGGCTCTTCGGTCTCTTCTTTCAATACTCATGAGCCATTTCTGTTTTGGCCTAAAGTCTTGAGATTTATGCTTCCATCTTACTGCCAAAGTTTATTTCCAAACGCTGTCAGTGTATCATCTCTGATTTCCTGTAAAATTGGAGTAGAAAAAGGAAAAAGAGTCAGAAAAATTCTTATGCACATTGTAGTTAATATTGCAATAACACAACTCTTACTTGAAAAAATACTTCATGTAAATATATCCCTCTGTGACCAGTGCCAACACCTGGCAATTCAGATTACATGCCTCCACTCATGAAAGAATACTCCTAATGAGGTTTCAATGATTACAGCTTCAGAAAGGAGATGAGATTTATACCCAGTAAAGATGAGGGTCTTATTTGGCTGTTTCCTACTACTAAACCGATTCTATCTAGATTTTGATCCAAGGCAGAAGGAAAGACTTAAGCTTTTCCTCATTTAAACTACTGAAGTCTTAGCCAGGTATTCTGGAACAGCATATGAAACACCCAGATATCCACCACACTGTTCTGCATGTTTAACACTATTTGCCATTTCAAGACATTCTACCACATTGTTTCATCACTAATCCCTCTTTAAAAAGAAAAGTGGAGCAGTGGGTAGCTCCAACACTATAACCACTTCCCAAACCCTCAGCTACTTTTAATATATCCTTCCCTGCTTTTTCTTTTTTTTTAAGGTTACATAATTGTTACCTGTCAGCAAACACCAGATCTTACGCTGATAAGCAGGACAGATTCCCATGCACATAAAAGCATCACAGACAACAACTTAGATATCTTTATTCTGTGAGCAGTCATCTAAATCAAAAGCACTCAGTTCACCAGCTGCCTCTTTTTATCCTAAACATTCCCCACATAATTTCCTCCCCTCTCTCTAGTGTACTGCACTAACCATTCTTGCTTATGATTTAATTTGGTCAAGCATATTCAGTGACCACTTATGGAATAAAAAGAGGGAAGAGATCCACGCAGAGGTTATTTCCAAATTTAAACAAAGCAACATGAGGCTTGGGGAAGGAACACTGATGCTGCTAGGACCTTAAGTTTTACTTCCATTTGCTAGTTTTTAATGTCTACAGTAAAAAAGAATAGTAGAAAATAGTAGTTTTCAATTAATGTTTCTATAAAGTATTGCCTTTTCCACACTGCTACTCACCAGCTATTTAAATAACCAGTAGTAGCAAGGAAAAAAGCCACTTGAGGCCACGAGCCAAGTTAAACCCCCTTAAAACTAAGCTATTAATAGTATTAATGGTGATGTTAGATTATCTTTTAAACCTGTTGCCTCTGAGTACATCCTCAAATATGATTTTCATATGCTAACCATACACTATTTCACCCTCACCGGAGTGGCCCCCTTGGCCCAAAAGCTGTCCCACAAACACAACTTCTGCCCATGTTTTGGTATCATTCTGGTATCTAGTTTTTTTGTATGTGCTATAAGATAGGATGCTTAGAAGTGCTTTTGCACCACAAATAATGCCACCCAGAGAGCTGGAACTTCAGCTGGTCTGTTTTTAATGGATGTGCCCTGTCTTTTGGGGAAGCACACAACTTGAAATATTTACCACATCTTCTGAAATTACATCGAGTCAAATATTAAAAAACACCAAAGTTACATATACATATACACTGTTCCATATGAGCATCTGTCAAAGCCAAGTGTGGTTCATGAAGTGCTGAGCAAGTTTAAGGGCAAGCATGTCAACACAGCAGTATTTAGAGTAGCACAACCTAACAATGCTGTGTTCCTTTTAAACCTGGGTGAAGCTTCAAACTAGATCTAGAAACCCAGACTAGAAGTCAAAAGAAAGGCTGACTGGGGGTCAGAAACTGTCCCTATGCAGACTGAAAACACACTGAAGTTGAAGAGCTTAGTAACTGGAGCAAAGACTTTCAGATCCATATTAAGAATCAGTATTTCCACAAGTAAGAGGCTAGTAATACGAACAAGATCAGCAGAATGTTTAATTACTTCTGTTTGGAAGGATCATAGAAGAATTTGTGTGAGAGGTTTTTTTTCCTCAAGGAAAAAAACAAATTAAATAAAACTACCAAAGGTGGGAGAAAAAAAGTTTTGATTTTTAATCATTTAACTATAGTGTTTTGTTAATATTTTACTTTGTACTTCTCATCTTCAAATATTTCACTGAAATTTTAAGTCAGCTTAATACAAGCTAAAATAAGGAGACTAGACAGAATGATATTAGATTTTAGTTAAGGAACCAATTGAATGAAAGGATAAAGGGAAAGCAAATGAGATCACTGAAGCATGGCCCTTTCAGAATCATGCTGAATTGTACAGTTACCTGCATTTGTAAATCCTACCACCTACTGAAAGTTAATACTTGGGAGCTGCAGCCACTCAGGCCCTTTCTCACATCACGAAACCCAATCAGTTCTGAAACACAACCAATGTGGAAATTCCCCAAAAAAGTTTCTTTTTAGCAGCTCGCACTTACCAGCAATACTTTTTCAAATGGAGACATGCTCCATTGAGAAAGATATTTTTTCAAGAATCTTGGGACGGGGGTGAAAAGGTGCTGTCAGCCAGACAACCCTTCATCTACCTGCTCCCACTTTCTACTGCTCCTCTTGTGAGGGGAAACTCCATTTCTCAGTATGAAGCACAGGCCTAAGAGTGAGTAGGGGCTTTAGTTCAGATCAGAAGCAGGCTTTGGAAGTGAATTCCCTCCTCATCTTCCTCAAACATGCTTGTTCAGTACATCGGTTTTAACTGTTTTACACCACAAATCTGTTCCTACTGGGCAGCTCTTGTTAATGATGACACAATGAATGTTTAAGGGGACAAAATGGCACCAACAAGCTCCTACCAACAAAAGCCATTCTAGGCTGCAGTTTGATACACCTCAGCTGCCATCACAACTGCCAACACATTTTCTTCCCTGGCTATTTGTGGCCCGCAGCAGTGTGCCAGCACAAGTGTTTCTGCTCATCACAGAGAACTAGATCAAGGAATTTTTATAGCTGGATAAAACCAAAGCACTTCCTTTTGTTTCTGGGAACGGTTGCTTTCCAGCTGGATCGGTTCCCCAGTCTGGTTTGCCATGTACTGGACACAAATGCTTGTGTGGGCACATTGTGGGACGCTGACACTGCTTGTCCCAGTACCTGTCCAACTACAGCATCAGGAAAAAAAAAAAAAAAGAAATAAGCCACACAAGAAAGCCAGTTGACATCAGCATTTCCTACACTGAGCCAGGCAGATTCTCCTATAATTAGGAATTAGACATCTCCTCCTGAAGCGTGGTTTCAACATGTTTTGCTCCCATTTTCCATTTACAATTCATATTCCTTTGACTAGTCAAACTTAACAGCTCGAAGCGATCCAAAAATCACCCCTGCAGCCTCAGCACCTCAACTCAGTGACCAACATCCTGGTTCACTTTAGTTGAAATATTTCTACTCCATCAGGAATTGCTTCCCTCATCTTTGCTAATATTGGCTGCCAGGAGACCAGAGATGCTTACGAGTTCTTAAGCATTCTTAGCTTCACTGAGCTGTTATTTTAAAACTTTATTAATATTTAATATTTTCAAGCATTTTGTCCCTTATTACCTCCTAGAAGGAAGCTTCTCATTGTATCTTCATCTTTTGGGGCGTTTTTGTTTATTTCAAGACCCTCTGCTGTGCTATGTATTTAAGGCACCCAGAGAGAGAGAGCAAATTGTTTACTTTATGTACTTTTTCCACCATACTGTTTTTCCAGAGGTAATTAAAGGCAGTGAACTTTGTTTCTCAGCCTCTCCTTATTACGCACTTTATGCTTATCAGGCTGAATCTGCTCAAACTGCTCGGCACTTCAAACTAATTGGATTTTCAGTAATATGAACCATTTGACCATCCTTGTTAGGGCAACACGGATCCTGCTGAATTACCATTTGTTTCAGCTGCCTCATGGCACAGACCTTGGCACAATTCAGCTCTGCCCTGCTCTCCATGTAACCTGTAGGCACACACACCTCTGTGCCACCAAGTCTCTACAGGCAGCAGCGGAGCCAGGCATGCAAGTTCAAACACTGATATCCTCCAAGCCTTGAGGTAGCAACAACAGCCCTTGGAGCGCCAAGTTGGATGAAGTCCTACAAGATTATGGCCACCTTTCCCTTAGCACACCATCCTTTATGCAGTCTGATTAGGGAGAATAGTTAGAAAGCTGAGACCTCCAAGATAAACATACACAACAAAAGATGTTAGTCAGTCTCTGTCCTAGGAGAGACTTAATCTTCCTAGGATCTCCTTAAGCTGGGGGGCGGAGGTGAGGAGGGGGGAAGAAGTTATTTTTATTGTTGAAAGGTAGAGTAATGAAAAGGAATAAATGGAATATAAAAATCAAACTCCAAATGCAAGCCAAAGCTAACATTCCTCACAGTTGGAGAATGAGCCGTGATTGAATCAGCATCACCATTGTCTCTCATTTAGAAGTTCTGTTTTATTCATTCTGCGGGCTGAGAAAAGTAAAGATTCATTATTCTACCTCTATAGTACTACTAAAGAAGAGAGGTTTTATTTCTTTAAAAGTTTAGCCACAAGTAGTAATGACTTGTAAAACCTCTGCCAAAATTAACAGTGGAGACAGAAAAGAAGTGCTCATGTCACGAATTCTGTATCTTCTCAGTGACATCACTGGTGTCTTTTTTTGGGAAGACTACTAAAAATACAGACTACCCAACCTCCCAGTCAATTAAAGGATGTCAGAGGCTCATTCAATTTGACAACCTACTTTCAAAGAGATGAAGAGTCCTGATGAAGAACACAAAAGCCAATACAAAAATCTCTTCTTGGCTCTAAGAAAGTAAGGCAGCCAGACTCATTTCCAACCCACTCCTCCTCCTCCTTGCATCCTGCAGGACAAAATGTTCCAGCAACAGCTCATCCCGATGGGAAAATTTACATTTGTTTGAAACACTTCTAACAATTTCTTCTCTGTTTCTGGAAGTTCCATCTTGGATAAAGAAGAGGAGATCACAAGATTTTTAGATGATTTCTCCGTAACACAAAATGTAGGTGTTTTTTGATGATCGCAACCCCATCTTTTCTGCCTGTGGTACTAAAATTATACCTGTGAGAACACAGAAGGTTGTCCCCTCTTTTCTGCTCCTTCACTCTATCTCCTATCTTTGCTCTGAGAGCTACATGGAACCCTTATTACCAACAACCCCATGCAGACACACTTAGCCTGCTCCCAGCAGAAGAAAAGGATTAACTAGAGTCAAAATTCCAATTGGGATAAGTAGGCCCTTTAAAATATTATCTCTGCTTCAGCAAGCCAAAGTAGCTAATCACTCCAGCAGCACTAACTCCAGATCTACATGATTTTGCTACTAAACTCTAGATGAAAGATGATGCGATTTTTTGCCTCCCGGCACTTTCTGCAGCATCCAAGGAGCATTTCAAAATTGAAACATCACACAGAACTGATCAAGATTTAACAGAGCATTGTCTGTCCCATCCCAGTTATGCTTGAAGCAACACTAAGTTGGAAGACCAGCTTTTCAGAAACTGCCAAGCTAATGCCTTATGCCATCTGAAAAAAAACCTACAGAATGTCTGGTTTCTGGCAATGCAAAATTCCAGCTTCCAAAAGGAAAGAGAACATTCTACTTCTAAAAATACATATTTACTACAGTGCTAAGAAGTTCACATGGAGGCTAAGCATTCCTTACAACATAAGTCTATTATTAACTTTTAGCCCAGAAAGGTTCTCGACAGCAGGCACTTAAAAGCGAATTATTTGGACTCTATTCTTTTTAGCACCAATTTGCAGTATGGCTATTCTGTAAACCTTCCAAAATTCCATATCAAGTAAAAAAAAAAATCAGTTTTAATTAGAAAGTTTCCTGCAGCTATAAAATTATGCAGAGATAGGTATTAGAGCGGGACACTTCAGTTTCCAGCACATTATACTTGAGGGATCCTCTCTAATGCAATTAACTAGCACCCCTTTATTTTCTGAGGTTCTCTACAAAAAGTTTCAAAACAGTGTATTTGAACAACAGTTTCTGACCAAAAGGGACGACAACGAGTGTAGTCTGTATTCTGTAAGAACTGTTTCATGAGTATCTAGCAAATTAAGTTTAAATCATAATTTTTTTCCCTGAACAGTTCAGATGTGACAAAAAGGTAAGGCTCAACACCCCACTCTACACATGCTAGAACTCTGAACAAAGTAAAGAAGCCAATTCCTACTTTTGCAATTTGGAGTTTCTTTAAAAGGACCAAAGAGATATTTCTTCAGCTATAGAACCTCTTTGCTTTCTCCATGAAGTGCTTTCATAAGCCAGATTTTATTAGAAGGAAGCTTCAGTATTTTGAGGTGTTCAGACTTGGATTAAGGTTGACACAACTCCAGCACAAAACCACAATAAGGAACAAGAAAAATACCCTGGAAAGCATCCTTTACATTAACAGATAGCCACTGGAGTCAAGTTCCTCAGATATTCCACAGGCTCTGGAAGCATAAGCAATACCAAGAGCTCAAAACCATCTGCTGAAGAACATACTGCACTTACTGTGCAAGGCAGGACTGTAATTCACCACTCTAAGGTTACAAACTAGGATATGGGCTAATATGTCTAGAGGTAGACAAGAACAAATATTAAGTCCACCTGCCTGAAATGCAGAAAACCACTACTGAGCCCAAAATTTCACTGTTTTGACCCTAAAGCATCATCACTAACACCAACTGGTCACTGAGTCAGCTGTGACAAAATATGCACTGCTCCCAAAATAAGGCTGCATCCTACACACTCACTTCTACTCCATCTCCCACACTTCAGGTACAAGAGCTCCTAGGAATGAAGGAAGGAAGGAAAGCCTCAACTATCATACACAGCCTTTGGATCTCAGTTTACTTAAAACACAACACATTTGACAAATGCCTCAAATTCAAAGGGAAAAAGCTGCACTCGGTTTTCCAACTGAAGAAACAGACTTTTTCAAAGCCTCCTGTGTGAGATGAAGAAAATCTGCAAGCAGAGGCACCAGAAGTGAACTAAAGAGAATACACTGATCTCAGTTGCTGGCTTCCAATTTGCAAGTTCAGACAGATGATGTGCTGGAAACAGGTTAAAGGTAATACTGAGGTATTGCCTTGGATTGTATTGTTTCTCATTCTTCAGATGCAAAATTCACCCAGCTTGGCTGAAGGACATACAAAATAAAGATTATTTAATAAACTTTGAACTTGGAAATTTTTTTGTACTCTATTACACAATGAACTGTTTTCTGTAATAAATATACTACCCTTTACTTCACAAGTTACTATCAGTGGTTTGGTTTTTCTTTTTTTTAGCAAAGAGAAGAATCTCCTTCCACAAAGGAGAAAAAAAGGTTGAGACAGGGAATGTTAAACCTTTGTCACAGTTTATAAAGTACATTTCTCAAAGCAACAGAAGTGGTGAAGTACGCTCCAGGGACTTAATCCAGGTCATACCTAATTAAAGCAGGTAATGTATCACTACAGAAAACTAGGGCTAAGAACTCAACCCAGCCAGAGGTTAAAGCATTTATTATTGCCATCTCATACCACTAAGAAATCAGTCTCCCAGGCTTAAACCTGTCTTTCAGACCCGAAGACCACCTAATATTCACACCACAGACAAGTCATCCTGTGTTTTTTAAAGTGTCTTTGTCAGACAGGACAAGAGCTGGGCTGTGCCTTGTGCCTGATGCTGTACAAAGATCCTGTTCCAAGATGTTAAAGTTACTTACGTTCTCCTTCCTAAAATAATCTACACAACAATGACAGGCAAGGATTGCATTAATTCTGCTGAAGACTATTTACATCTACTCTGTTTGGAGTTCCATTTGAATTAGCCATCAGCACTGGCCTGTGACCAGTCATCTCCCTTCAGTGTACCATTCTGGACTGTTCCTCCTCCTCAGCAGAAATCCCAAAGCTACAACATACAGTGCTGAGGAACAGAAAACCTGGTCTACTGAGGCTTTTACACTTGAACACCAAGCCCCTGGCTTTTGCCATAACTATGAACTAAATGAGCTAATGTCATTATTTCAAGAATACGACACTCAAACCAAGAGTTATTGCCTGTTTGAGCAGTTCAGAACCAAAAACACCACTTAAGAGTATTACTGTAACTTCCAGTCTAGGGTATTACTGAAAGCTTGGAGCTCAAGTCCTACACAGATTATTTTCACCTCCACATACTGTTTTTATACATATGCTATTTAAAACCAATGGAAGTATTTATATAGTATACAAAGCCTCCAGTAAAATACAAAATTCAGACTCAAATAATAATTTACACTATTAGTGTTTGAGTACAACATATTAGTGTTTGGAGAAATATACTTACCACCAGTCTAAACCTTGTACACTCCTACTAAAGCAAGTGATCCAGAGTGTACAAGACCCATGAGATTTTATTTTACTCTGAGGCTTGGGGAATAAAGAAATAGATCACAATTAAGTGGTCCTGCTGCTGAGATATTTCCTTCAGCTAGAGAAGCCAGAGGGAAAAAATAAAGATAAGGAATAGTATCACCTAGTTTGTCTTTGTATTTGCTGTTAAAAATGAGAAGTAAAACAGGCACATGTGCATGATTTAAAAATACCCAGGTCTGAAAAAAAACACAGCACTGACCCTCAACTTGTATGGCAGTGACAACAATGACTACCCCACACACATCCTGCTTCCCCATAACAGAATGGAATAATATCAGCACTGAAGTCCCATCCTATTACCAAGGCCTATGGGCTTGGAGCTCAGGGATTATACAAATCTCTTCCATACATCCTGCTCCCAAAACACACACAGCTAATAAACCTCCTCCTGTTTGCCTTCAGGTTCATTCTGAAGTGTTTCAGACATCTGGTTGGCTTGTTTAAAATAAAAAGCCCAGCTAGTACGTTTGTTTTTATGATCCCGAGTGTGAAATGTTCTTGCTGGAGGCCTCGGGCCAGGTGGAAAACACTTAGGTTAAGATGCTCCTTCATGGCATTTCAGGGATCTAATGAGCTATATAATCTGCACCCAGGGAAGTCTCCCTACACTAGCTTGTGTACAACTGTGGAAATTAAAAATGAGGAACCTATGGCAGTCCAAATATTTTTCAGTAAATAGTACAGCTGGTGAACTGCAGATAGTACTAAATTTAGAACTCAAGTGCTGAGCAGTATTCTGTAAATATCCATACATCTTAATGCTGAGAGCAACTCCAAGCCTTACTGTCTTAATTCTTCATACTATAAGTAATATTTCCCTCTCAGGACAAAGTACTATGTTGAATTTAGCAGTGTAAGATAAGTTTGTCTTTGCCTCAAAATTGTAACTCTCCAGAAGATCACTGTGCAGCTGTACTGAACGAGCACATGTATGTGTGTATCCTCCTTTTACGAGTGTATGACAAATACACTGTTTACATATTTTCATATAAAGCCCAAAAGTATAAAGAAGGTGAATTACAAAGAAGAGTTTATACATGAGTAAAATTCTAAGCAGGTTTGGATAAAGTAGTTAAAGCTTGGTGCTACATTATCTGTGCTGAAAGAACATGGAAATGCATTGAACAGATATGAAATATGCTGTGTAACTGACAACCAAGCTCCATCTCATGGCCCCAACCAGCCTCTATCATGGCTGACCATCTGTCATTTGTTACTGAAGAAACCTGAATTCATCTGGCAGGAGACACCACTTTGAGAGGTGGCCCACTGAAAGACCTCAAGTTTTACCACATTCATCTAGTTACCAAATCCATTAGAATTCAGAAAATAAAGTCTTGAAACACCACACAGCTTTTAAGCAGCAAAAATTTTCTTTAAGATAAAGAGGTCCCAGTTATCACACCACAGATACCAAAACTGAATGGTACTTTGAAGAATTTCTTGTTGTTGCTCCTTACTTTGCTAAAGCTACAGTTCCTATCAACTTAATTATTTCTTGGTGTCCAACTTCTGTTTCACACATACCATGAGATTTTGAATGGTGAAGTCTCTGAAGAGACCTGCACTACACAGAAACTGCTCCACTACCTGTGAGCCCTCAGTAACAGTCCACAAATGCCCCAAGTATGAGCAGACCACAAATTAAAACCCATTAAAATAACAGAATGAAATTTCAAAGACAAAAGCAGTGCACACATGTCAGTACTGTGTGTGCTTTCAGATATTACTTTAAGTGTCACTGGGGACATCCCTCTTGCCAGACATATTAAGGTACTTCAGTAAAAACTAGTTCAGTTGAGCTATTCACCTCTTACCAGTTCATCAGACCATTTCAAAAGCAAAACAGCTACTTTCTCACTGTGCATTCAGCCTTCAGCAGCACACTGAACAGCTGGATTCAGGACAGGCTGTGCTACAAGTCAAGACACACACCAAGAGGTACATGTCACAGTAGGTATCTAGAAAAAGCATCTGTAATAATTACATCAACTAAAAGAAATCTCATGAGGCAAGCAAAATTACATCATATAAGAGAAGAAAACTATGTTCAGTCAGAAAAAAAACCCCAACAGTGAACTGTTTTAGCTACATAAGTATAATTTTTTTTTCTTTAAATACTGAAAGACGACCTTCTGCATGATGGAAAAGCTCAGCATTTGCGCGCTACCTCAGCACTATCAGATGTTTAATGAATGACTTATTAATGCTACAGAAGTTCTGAGGAAAGATTCACTTGCCAAAGTGGTTTCATAGAAGTTACTAGAATTCCAAATCACAGAGGAGTTTACTCCTGGGGGACAGGTTATGGAGCCTTAATGCAAAACCATTCCCTTGTATGGGAGGTGACCAGGCACAGGTGCCTATCAGTACACAAGTACTGCGGACCACACTTCAGTCAGTGTAAGGCAAAATAACTGTTTCATTTGAGCACAAAAATGCCAGATGAAAAATGAGTGCTGAGGAAGGCCTTTAGTTTTAATCTTCACTGACTGGGACAGAAATTTAGCAGCTTTAAAGGGTGTCATATAAGTCACCTGGCAAGCTCAGCATGTCACATCCACAGACAGCAACAGTGTGAGAGAGGACAGGATCACGAGTGTCTGCAAGGGAAATCTGTGTCCTCCCACTTGGGCAGTTACCTTTGCAGATGACAGCATTCTCACAAGATCAGCTCTGGTAACCAGGTTGAAGGACAACACACTTAAGATCTGATGAAGTCAAGAATAAGAGATGCAAGAGCATCCTTCCAGCTCTTCACCTGAAAACTCAAGTCTTTCAAATTATCTTCCAGTGCTGATAAAAAGCGTACTTTTATCTAAATTTCCTTCAAAATAAGCTTCTGAAATGACATCTGGGTTCCTGGCATCTTCACACATGCAAACGTTAAGCACACTGCAGTCTGCATGAAGCAGTCACATCTTTTCTGTTGAAGATCTCAAACAAACCACTGTGGCAAGGGAAGTCACTGGCTGAGCACCTGGACCAAGGAGTACTGAAGTGATAAACAAGGTTTTGACAGCTGCAGCCTTTTCTGCAGGTGCAACAGGCATTTACTTCAGTTCAGTTTGGCTCAGTTCAACACTTAGTTCAATAACTCATTTAGAATTCAGAAATAGGCTAGGTTTTGTTTGATCAGGTTGTGCTCAAGTGAGAAAAGGGTGAAAGGAAGGTTCCCTCCCCAAACTAGTTCCAGGTTAAGGTTGTATTTAACAGGACTATAAAGTTTAGTCTCAAGGACATGTGGCATTTTGCAACCGACCACATTACTAAAAATTGAGTATCACACTTAATACAGAAACACCTGCCACAACCAAGTATTAACCCACCCCCAAAAGAGCTTTTCTGAACACAGCTCCCCCATAACGCCATCTTATCATGTTTGTAATACTTAAAAACACCTATTAACAGCCTGAAGTACACATTTCACCACCCACATTGCCTGTAGCTTCTCAACACCAGGTGATGCTGCCTTACTTTTCTGGTAACATATTGTGGGTTCCAAGGGATCACCGAGGTAATCCCAGCTAGCAAACGTTCAACATCTTTAGAGAAGGATTATCAGACTTTCTAAACTTCTGCTCAATTTAACACTGCAGCAAGATCTCAAAGGACAGATGTCCATCTCCTCAGAGTACACAGTGGAATGGATGGTTAGAAGATTCACTATTCCATCTTGTAGCCAGGCACAACAAAACTTTTACTACACTCAAATACACCTCTGTGATGGGAATAGACTGCTACATATTCAGAAACCATATATAAGGCATAAGATTAGAGCAAGCCTAAGGAAATTACTGAATGGTAGAGATGCAAAATAGTTTGAAAGTTTACAGGGAGAGGTGCTGGAGTCAAGCAACAACAAATAGTACTTAGAGAAGTGGGTCAAACAACCCCAACAGAGACAGGGCTTGGAGAAATGCATTTCTATGCAGCACAAGATTCATTATGTGAATAGAGTTCGGCAGGGGAGATAATACGAGAACTAAGATTTCAAAGAGAGAAAATTGCGCCTATAGAGATGTCAACAAAAACTTACAAACACAAATCTAAGAAAAATACACTAAAGAAAAGTTGTTCCAAGTAGCAGAGCTTATCCTTCAACACACAGCTTGCAATGCAAGAGCAATTTCATCTCAAGAATGGAGAGCTTAAAAGAGCCCTAGCCACAGATGACTTCAGTCACTCCAACACCTGAAATTATTGGCAAAGTACTAGATTTGGAGTGCTATGTGATATATTTCAATACAGACAGGAAAAGGGCATGCTTTTTGCAAAAAGAAAAGTCTGGATATCAGTTTCTGGGGTTAGGCCTGCCTTCATTCCATGCCTGCCTTCAGAAGAAAGGTCAAAATTCATGTGACTGGTCTCCAATTCCCCACATTCCACACGATCTCTGGGGAGGGTGGGAACCTTCTGTGAGCACTGAAAAGCAACAAAGAGGTGCTCAGCACCCACCTGGTTCACTTGGACATCAGAATAACAGGGTTTAGAGACAGGAGAGAACGTGTGAGATCATATACCCAAGGTTTACAGACTTCTGCTGTTGGGAAGTAAGCAAAGGCTCTACAGTGAGTGGAATACCTGGGGGACAACCATACCCAGAGAGCAGTTACCAGTGGTGAGTGGGAAAACCCAGCTCAGTTCCATTTCTGTGCTTCCCATGATCTGCTGCTGGCAGAGCAGGCTTGTTACAAGTAGGAGAAAGGCAGGAAGAACTGCAAGGCAGCCTTAAAATTCTATATAAAACTCTGACAAGTTGAAAAACTGTTCTGAAAGTAACAGGATACAACTGAGTTCTGAAAGGTGCGCTCAGGCAGGATTAAATGAACAAACAGGAAGGCAAATTCTTCAGAAGAAAGCTGTGGGCTCGGCTGGATCAACAGACTGACCTTGAAACAAGTGTTAAGCTGGTGTAAGAAAGTCAAATGTATGGGGATGCATAAACAGGAATATCAGCTCCAGGGCACACGAAGCAGTCTTTTTACTCCACTCAGCTCAGGAAAGCCTCGGCTGTAGCACAAACTTGGGCTTTAAGCACCATGCTCAAAGCCTGATGTGAACTAACCTGAGAGAAGAAAAAAATTATTAAGAGTTGAAAAAACATGACCTCTCAGGAAGACCTGAATACACTAGTTTTATTTAGGCCAAAAGTATCACAAGGTTGCAGGGTGGAGGGCAAGACACAAGGAAACAGGAACATGGCAAAGCACAGTTCAAATATTTTTATAAGATTACTTACTACAAGGGGAAGAATAGCTGTCCCTTATGCCCAGGGAATTAGGCAATGAGCTTGACCTGCAGTAAGGAAGATGTCTGGTTCCATACTCAGAAAAAGTTTTAATGCTGAGGACAGCAAAGCACCGGACTGAATAAAAAAAAGAGCTGCTCAAGCCTCTTATGAATCTCATTAGATGTGCAATACCAGCATGGGGCAGGGGATTCACACCCAGCCTACACCTTTTGCAGTCCTGCCTTTTTTTCAATTTAAATGACTAACTCAACTTCAAGCCACTGCAACGTTTTTGCTTATCCTCCTACGGTGTGTGTTTAGTTTCAACAAGCTAGAAGTTACTTTTCTGATTTTTCAAATTAAAACGTCAGGATTTGCATATCCAGCTTATTTTACTATACCAAAAAAAAAAAAAAAAGTCAACACCTGCCTCATACTTTCTTCACACAGAAATAAATCCACTCCAATCATTTCTCGTGGCAGTATGCAAGTTCCAACAATATTGCAGTATCCTGCTGTATTTTTCTTCTGACCAGAGACAAGCGTGCTTTGCCTCCTAACAACCCAGCAGGGTGATGTAATGGCTTTCACTGCTGTGGTGTCAAAGCACTGTCACACAAACATATGCACACACCTTTTGCTTTTACAACCACTGCCTTAGGCTTGGTTAGGACTTCCTGAGGATGTAAAGTGCTGCATGCAAACCAAATAATCCAAAATAAAAACTAAAACATGCAGGATTTTACAGATGGGGAGTTGGAGCAGAGAGCATTAGTTACAGACAGAGAATCTGTTCCGTGTTCACATTTAAACTGCAAAGGCTAAAGTCACTAAAGCACAGGAGAATTAACTCTTAAGAGCTCAGGCATAAACAGGCCACTTAAGAAGCATAAACCAAAGACAAAATACTATCCTTTTTCAATACTACAAGTATTTATCCAGGTTCTTGTCTGCTTTATTAACTGACATTCTTCTGATTTGTGAAACATGAAAAGAGGAGCAACAATCCACCTTACCCTGCAGGAGTTCAGCAATTTCTTATCCAAATACTGAACCAGAAAGGTCTGGTCAGGATGGAGTGCTAATGGAAGAAAATGATGAGGTCAGCAAGCACATATGCAGCCAAGCTCAAGGGGACCCCCATACATCCTGGGAAGTGAACGGGCCAAGTGACAGGCTGGCACTGGGACATGCTGGCACATGTTCCAGTGCCAGCACAACCTCCTCATCAGCGACACTGCTGTTGTGTCTTAACCTTTGGTAGCCCCTTAAAGCAGGCAACAGCCCTTCAGTTTAGCCTCCAAGTTACTCACACTTCTCAAATTCATCAAGGTTCGACTTCACTGTTTCATTTCATCGCTTCTAAGAAATGAAAAGATGAAGTGCCAGGTACTTGCTCCTTTCCCCTTTCCCACTAGAAGAAACACACACTGTATTTTAGCCAATTCAAGTAAGTAGTTCTTGAATGCTGTTTTCATTACTCCTCTCTTCTCTCACTTACTAAATACTGAATCAAATTAGGCTCTGAGGCACAGCAGTAGTCTTGGGGCACGCTTACACACCACTACCCCCATTCCAAATAGGACATAATGAATTATTATTTGTCACTACTATCACACTGGCATAACTGAGAAAAGAGGTTTGTTTTTTTTTTTTTTAACTAGGATTGAAATTGTAACTGTCAGTTAATCAAAAACACTATACAGACATACCAATAGATCCTACGTATCTAAATAGAGACCAGCACTTAAAAACAAATAAATCAAAACTGCCCATAGAGCAGAAGTCTCTTATGTTATGAAAACAAGGCTGGTTCATAACGTGATACAAAACCCACCTGCAATCTCAGTGGCCACCTACATGTTGACTGAGAAATGCTGAGCTGCAATGGGCAGAACCCCACAGATCCAGACCCATCCTGCCTCAACTGTATTTCCATAGCTCTGTTGATTCATAACCTACAGCACACACACGAGGCTCCAAACTTTCACCTCTTCCATACTCTGCATGCTACTTTTAGACAGCGGAAGCTGATAAAGCAATTGGGTTTCACAGACCCTAATGACACACTTGTACCCTTCCTTAAACATGATAAGCTTCCCTCTAAAACCAAAAGCAGATCAACAGAAACCTTGAAGGAATACAGAAAGTGCATTTTTCATTAGAAAAGCAGAAAAAGTTGGAGAAAATAGTACCCTTAAAACAAGAATTTTCACTATACACAGACTTTGGAGGGTAGAACAAAGAACAAAAATATCACCCAATATCCAACATTAACTGTATGAAATAGAGGAATACTTTACTAAGACAAAAATCTAAAGCCACAATTAAGAAGGTGAAACATATGTGCACAGCACTGAAGGAATGATTTAGGGCCACTGACATCAACAAGAGCTGCACAGAGCAAAAATTAAACATGCTGCAATAATAATATGAACTGCCCAATTAGGTTAAAAAATACATTTACCCTACAAATTGAAAAACCTCCCAAAGCCCTCGAAGGCATTAATGCTGTTCATAATGTTATTTGAGATGCAAATTAGGGACCTAAAGTTAATATAACACCGACAGAAGTTCCTATTATTCCCATTCATGGCTCAAGGGGAGGCGACAGTAGAAAAGAAGCCACAGCCCTGTTGTATGAGGTCTTATTAGGACAGTAAAGATTTTCCTTCATTTTTAACATTAACCCACCTTAACTTTAATGCAGAAATTGACAAATTAAAAACATGATCTTTCATAACCTAAGAAAAGTGAATTAACAAAAAAAAAAAAAAGGCCAGGTGTCAAGGCTGGTTCGGTGAGGGGAGTGTCAAGGGAAAACAAGTATTTTTCAGGAAAAAAAAAAAGAATTTGGGTCTTATCTTCCAGCATCACAGAGCTCAGGCTAAAGCAGAGAAGTAAAGGTACAGACAGTGGTGCTGCAGTTATTTCTTCAACTATTTCCTGTACCAGCTGGGTTCCAATTTTAAAGCTCAGCAAATGCAGGAACAGCTTTCTTCCATCTCAGATGCCTTCCCCACAACGACATGTAGGTCTTGGTATACTGAGTCAGTTTTGCAAATGACACTTGTAATGACAGCCCTAAGCAAAAATACTGATTTCACACTCTTATTTCTATCTTTACAGACAGACACACACACATTGAAGAGCAGCTTCCATCACTGGCCCTGGATGTCCAAAGCTCTGGGCCTGCACTTTGATATAGTTGATACATCACTGACAGAATTTTTCCCAACATTTTCCTACAGGAACTTAAAACCATGTTGTCATATCAAATTCAGAGCAACAATGCTAACCTTAGGTAATCAGCACCCTTGATCTGACTGTTAATATCCAACAAGCAAAACATGACAGCCAGCATTTTCACTAAAATAAAATCAAGCTCAGGCAGCAGAAAGCAATTATATTAGTTTTGTTTTTGTAACTCAGTAAATTTCCAAATTGAAACAGTTCATTTTATCTAAAGCATGATATTCAACTGCTTGCTTAAAAAAAAAAAAAAATGCTGTCAGTAAACTGAGAGCCATAACCCAGATAATGTATTTAGTAACAACCCTGCCTACTTCCTCCCCTCAACCTAAAAATTAGCAGAAACACGGCCTTCAGAAGTTATTTACGCCCACTGTAAAGCATTAGCAGTTAGCTGAGCAGCTTCTTGCCAGCTTGTTCATGACACTATTCCCCAAACTGGCCAAACAAAAAAAAGCCACAACAGCACAAAATGCAGAAATGGCTATGTTAAAGAGCTGACAGTTACCTTGATTTCAGATTTTTCTACACTCAACAGTACCACAATATCCAGCTGTATCACAGAAAAATTTGTAGAGCGGCCTAGAAAGAATCAAAAATATGCCCCTCCCCTGCCTTTATTTTTACAGACCTCCTCTTGAGGGAAAAGAAAATCCTTAAAGACAACCATTTTTTCTGAAAATATGACTGTTTCAATCCCCTAACAGAGTGTTTACAGTTCAGAGAAACCAAGACAGTGAAGATGATTTTTTTCTGTACAGACTCTGCATCTATCACTGGACTGTAATACTTCAGTGCTAAGATCTTAAGGACACAAACTTTATAATATACCAAAAAAACCCCACATTTTCAACATAAATAGCTCCCTTGCAGGTGTACAGGGTCAAGAGATTGAAACTTACCCACCAAGACAGTATCAGATACTGCCCTGATTTCAAGTACCTGTTTTCCTAGCCATGAATTTCTTCCCTAGAATTACTGAACAGGGCTTCCCTCTGCTCATTAACCCCTCCTTCAGGAGTGCTCATAAAGCCCTTCACAGGTTTCTGTGAGCAGTTCCACCCTCCCCAGTAAGATTATGTTACTTACAATATCTACAATAAAAGTTGCAAGTACTCCATTTCAAAATTTAAGTTTATACGCAGATTGTGTAAGACCAAAGACAAAGTCCTACAAACGTTTACCTGCAAGATCATTCTTACATAACTATCAGATCTCAAGACTGTACTAATCTAAAAATAGTCCAAGAAGTTTATTTCATACAAATCAAAATGAAAGTTTAAAGCAAACAAAGTTTTGCCCCTAAAGAAAGCACAAAACCTGTGAGCTTGCAGGGCAGAGAGAAACTCGTTGTTGCCAAAAGGCAAAATTTCTGTTTATATTATGACCATAAACACACACAAAGAGAAATGTAAATCATAACATAAATACTAATATTTTCAACTAAAGGTTTAACCAGACTTCTTGCTAGCATTTAAGAAAACTCACAAGCAGAACCAGAGAGGACAAATTCTTAGAACAAAACTCAGAGCCAGCACCAAAAAGTGGAGGAGTGAGGAAAGAATTGTGTTTGGAAAGTTTTAAGTACACCATGTTTCTAAAGGGAATAATCTATCAAACCACAGGAGGTGACTAGAACTGCCATCATCACTGTTAACACAAAGGAATGTAGATTGGGGGGAGGCAAGAGAGGAAGGGGGAGAAAGAACAGAGAAGGGAAAAAAAGGAACTTAAAAAGGGAGCCACAGTAATGGCTACCAGACTCTCAAGGAATTCCTATAGGAAAGAATAAATCCTTCAAGGTTTTGTTTTAAATAAAGCAATCCATGCAATAAATTGCAGTCTTCTCACTACAGTTAGGCTTTCAGTTTATCTGTCCACCATATTTTCATAAATACAGTTTTATACCTCTACTAGCAAAGTTTAACACAGTAGTTGCAAATATAAATAACTCTCCTTTCAGCCTCGTCATTCTTCTGAATCACAGCACCCTGCAGAAAAACAGCTTTTCAAAAGGAAGCAGGAAAATTTAACTGTCCCAAATTCAAAATATCACTTTATAATTATTTAATCAACTTTAATTCTCCAATTAAAGAGACAATAACTATTGGCTACGCACTGGCAGGTAAAGGCCACTAGAGGACTGCCAGACTACCACAGGAACATCCCAAAAGGATATCATATCTTTAGGGGGATGATCTTGCAGAGCAGTATTTTAAGTCTGTCTAACAGGCAGCATGTACTTCCATATGATGACGAATAACACCTTGCTACTGATGCAAAAAATAGGGACAATTAAAAATAGCAGACATATTAATATCAACAGTATTTCCCAGAAATTCAAAATGAATGAGCAGTAAAAGCATTTTCTGGTTAGGAGTTCCACCAGCTTATTAAGATCTACTTGAAATGTACGTTTTTTAGCCTTCTGACTCCCGACTGCAACTCTTTACCAGGCATTTTCAGGAGGACACAAGCTCTCTGGGCTTGAACACGTACCCTGCACCTCCAATAAAACCAGACCAAGTCACATGCTTCATCAGGAAAGTTTGTGCTATTCAGCAAACAATGTACTCCAGGTTTCATAAGCCAGGCTCGAAGCAAGCAGACTATTCACAATTAAAGCACATCCAGAGATGCTTCAGCTTGCCACAAGATACACAAACTCACTGGTTCTTGCCAGTAACGGTTTTGACAAAAATATTTCCTATCAGTCAGGCGGATGAGCGGGAGCCAGTGCAACAGTAAAGGCTGTAAAATAACTGTTCTCAGGAGCTAATTTTAATTGTAAGCACAGCGAACCAGAAAATGGATTTGACCAGCTGGCTCAACTCATCCCAAGGCCTAGGATCGGGTATGCACGTTAAAATCCAGGGACTTCTCGGGTCTGAACCACCCAGCCCCCTCTCAGCCCTGCAACCCCAGAGCTGGGGTGCTGCTCCAAAGCCCAGTCTCTGGTTTCTGAGCGCTGTGCTGGAGATGTCTTTTCCCCAAAGGGGAAAACCCCCGAACGTGCCGATCCCGACCACGCGAGTTCAGATCCCCGACTCAAGGCCAGCCCTGAGGATCCTCCGCAAGACCTAAAGCGACCTCCCAATAAAGCACCCAGAATCTCAAGAACCCGTTCCTGTTCAGCCTTCTTGCAGGGCAGAAAACATTTAATAAGCCAAATAACCAGAACAAAGCCACGTTACTGCCCTTAGAAAAGCTGGAATGACACAATGAGCCCATTCACTCGCCCACTGAGTCCAACTGGTCCTTACAATTCGGGGGCCATAAACTAGAAATCAACTTTCCTATTGCTTGAGGGGCGGGGGGGAAGGAAGAAAACCTCCGCTTCCACCCAAGAACCACTATGGAAGGCGGCTATTGTGGGAAAACACGCACCTACTCGGAGGTAACTCTATCCTTGAGCAAGGGGGGGGGGGGAATCGCCTTAAAATCACGGGGGGACGTGCCTGCAGACATGTGAGTGCAGGGCAGCGGCACAAAGGAATGTCCGAGCCCCGCCGGGTGCGGGGATCATCCCATCCCTTTCCCATCCCATCCCTTGCCCGCACGGCAGAGCCAGGCCGGGCAGGGCCCTGGGGGCCGTGTGTCCCACCCGTGTGCCCGGATCCTGCCCCAAGCGGCACCATTAAACACGATAAGTTGACTTGGTTTTTTTGTTTTTTGGTTTTTTTTTTTTTGTGGAGAGGAAGAGGGTAGGGGTTTTGTCCCTGCCGGCGGGGCCGCCGCCGCCTCCAGCCCCGGCAGCAGCGCCGGCCGTGCGGGGGGAGCGCGGCCCGCGCCGAGCGCCGACAACAACAGCGGAATATCCAACACAGCCCCGCCGCTTCAGCGGTGCGGTGCAAGGCACGGGCGGCCGCGGGGACACCCCCGCCCCGCAGGGTCCCCCCGGGCCGCGCTCGCCGCCCCGCCCGCCCCGAGCTGCGCGGTGCCCGCGGGGGGCTCTGCCAGCGGGGCCGGGGCCGCCTCCCCTCCCCTCCGCTCCGCCCGGCGCTGCCGCCTGGCTGGCTGGTACCTGCGGGGCTGTTACCTGTTAATTGTTGCCTGTTACCCGTCGGGCTGCCGCCGACACGGCTGTTACCCGTCACCCGCGCGGCTGTCGCTGAGCTAAGCCCCCACGCACACCCCGTGCCCCACGCCCGCCCTCCCCGCGGCGCCGGCGGTACCTGCGCGGCCGCGCTCGCTGAAGTGACCCCCCTGAGAGCCCACGGCCGCCCTCCCCGCGGTACCTGCGCGGCCGCGCCGCCTCCCCCGCGCGGTATGGCCCGGGCGCCTCAATGGCAACCGAACAAAACACCGCCGGCCACGCCCCCTCCGCCGCCCGCCCGCGCCCATTGGCCGCGGAGCCCGCCCGCCGACCCTTCACCCGCCCCGCCATTGGCCGGCAGGGCAGTCTGGCCCCGCCCCGCAAAGGGGCTGGCGGGGCGGGGCGCTGCCCCGGTCGCGGAGGGGGACGCGCAGCTGCGGGGCGGGGCGGGGCTACAGCCCCCAGGAGGCTTTGCGGCGGCGCGCCCGGCTCTGATTGGCTGGGCCGGGCGCGCGCGGAGGGGCGATGACGTCATGGCGTGCCCGGATGGAGCCTCGGCGGGGGCGCGCATCGTCCCGCTGCTGTTCCCATTCCTGCTCTTCCTCCTCTTCCTCCTCCTCCTGTTCCCATTCCTCTTCCTCCTCTTCCTCCTTCTCCTAATTCTCTTTCTCTTTGCTCCTGGCCTTGAACTGCGAGTTCTAACGCGTGCAATGGGAAATTATGCTTCGTCTGCCTTCGTGATCCTTGCCAATACCCTCGGCAGGGGGGTTGGCTCCGTCCCGTATAATCAGGGTTTTTTTTTTCACGCAGAATTCCCCATTGAAAAAAGAGTTACCGTCCCTGAAGCATCTCATTGCTAAACCCTGACCCGAACTTAGAGTTAATTCTGTTGTTTTTTGTTGTTGTTTTTGGTTTTTTTTTTTAAATGAAGGCGTAACGTAAATCTGCCTTTCAGAGCCAGGCCCGCTGCAGAGGGACCGGGAACGACCCCCGGGAATGACCCTCGGGAATGACGGCCAGGCACCCCCAGCACCGCCCCGAGCATCTCCCGGCGCTCGCGCTCCTTTCCCGGCCGTTCCCGGTGCTGCATCCATGTGCTTACACTGCCCTCTGCTTGCCCGCTCCCTGCTTCCCTCCCTCCGCCGGGAAAACACCTCCGTCCCCCCCAGAGCGATGCCGCCCTTCCCTCGCCCCTCGAAGCGGAGGGCAGGAAAAATTACCCCGGGTCTGACTCCAGGAGAAAATGTTCCTCTGGGAGTTTCTCAGAAGCGGCTCTGAGTCAGCCGTGGCGGGGAAGTGGGATGTGTTTGGACAACAATTGCGCCGTGCGCTTGTCGGGGCAGAGGCTGTTTTGTGTGGGTGCATAATCCTTCACGTCATGAGAAACCGAACCCCGCGTTTAGTGTTGCCCACAGGCCCAGCGTTAGCGGGGTACGGGTGTAGCTGTTAGCGAGGCTCTTCTCGTCCCTGCAACAACCATCTGTTGTTCCAGCCTTCTGCAACCTCTGTGAAATTTTGCTGAATTACAAGATAACATGCTGCGATAGATGCCCAAGTTACTGTTGAAGTGTGGAGTCCAAGCCGAAATTGTGTTCCTGGGAAATGCTTACTTTGGCTTGCTTCCTTTCTGGGCTGTCAAATGTTGTCCTTAAAATTAACCCCAAGTTTATTTCAATCAGCATTACAAAGTTTTGCTTCCGGTCTTCATCACTGTCCTCTCGTCTTTTGCACTCTGTACAATTCTGTAGTGCTTTTTTCAAATAGTATTCCAAGATTCCTTTCCCTGATTATACAATGAATATTTAAATTAGTGTTCTAGTTCTCAGTAGGATCAACACATGCCTCTCTTCAGAAAGATCTCAGAAGCGATTACAGGTACACAGAGGAAAGTACACAGCTTTCTCCCATCGCTCAGTCCTGGCTCTTGAAATGCTTTCTGGTTGTGCTCATTTTGCTCCTGGCCTTGTTGTGAATTCTAGTGCATGGGAAATTTTAGCTCATCTGCTTCCATGATCCTGTACATGTCCTTGGCAGGGATTTGGCTCCATCCTGTAATCAGTTTTGTACACAGAATTCCCCACTGAAAACAAGTTATCCCTAAAGCATTTCATTGCTAAATCCTTGTCCAAACTTAGAAATCACAATTTTGTTTTTTTAGAAAAATGAAGTCATTATATAATTTTACTTTTCACAACCATTCTGTCTAAGGATTCCACCGGAGCAGAGCAGCTTAGGTGTGAGATTTTGATGTAAAACTGGTTTTCCTTTCCAGAGTTTTGAAACAGTAATGTTTCCCACGGTTAAGCCTCAATATTTTCCTTCAGCCTCCTGCATTAAAACCTGAGGGAACTTTGTGTTTCTGGAGCTGATGTTTCTTGATTGCAACTGTTTAGTTACAGCCGTGGCTGCAGTGATGGGGGAGGCACATGAAAGAGGCACAGCCACGCTCCCCCAGCACCCAGTGCTGCTACTCCCAGCTTCCATAGGCTGGATATTTCCATCTAGGGCAAAACTCTGCAGTAATTAAATTATCTTACAGATTAGATAACTCTTAGAGCTTCTTTCTCTTTTTCTGCAATGCTCCCCTGTAATGTCTCCCTTGATTTATCACTTTCCATTCTCTTCTCCAACTTTATCAGCTCTTTTTTCCCATCGTGATAACGGCTGATACTTCTCTTGGGGTGGAGCTGCTTTTAGCTGTCTGTAGTCCAAAACCTGGTGGTAGGCTGAGCCCTAAACTAGAGATGTTACAGAGGTGGTACATCCTATGATCAGCTGGTTGCATCCCAAAACTCATCACATGGGCAAACCATATACAGTGGTCAACAAAAGCCAAGGGACAGGGTGGGAGACAGGAGTGAGTGGTCGTGTCTGAGACAGGGCAGGTGGCAGCTTTAATCAGTGTCGTTCAGCGTTCAGCCAGAGTCTTCTTTCATTTTATACCCAAGAGTAAAAGCCCTGGCAGGGATCCAGTTTATAATTCAGATCTTGGTAAACACAGACCTAAATTTCCCTCATGACAAGGTTCGATAGTAATTGTCTAGCACTTTAAATATCTAATTACAAGCATGCTACCACATGGTAAAGTGGTCGGTGTCTGTTCACTCAACTGTGTGTCTTCAGGAAGGGCCATCTGTTTCCAACAAACAGTGAGACATGAATGTAGGCAGGTTTCTAAATTAAAAAAAAAAAAAGGAGAGAGAAAGGGAAAAAAACCCAAAACTAGAGACACAAAGCTTTATTTACATTAGAGAATGAGCTGAAATAGGTTCAATCAGAATGAACCTCAGGAGACAGTTTTCACCTAGTGGAACTGATGGATGGCATGGCTGCTCTGAGATGTCCTTCTGGGCATTATCTTATGCACCTAAACTCCTGCATAAAGATCACAGAAGTCTTCACTACATGTTCAGTTTGGCCCATCTTGACCCCCTGTGTCCTGTTGCTCTTACCTCCTGTCTCCACACCTGGGTCACATATCCAGTTATTCAAGAAAGGGAATGTTTTCCCCTCCTCTGTCAGAACACGGTAGATAGGCGTGAGTGACACACTGGCTTTGCCTCTCAGGCAAAAACAACAGAGAGACCTTAATGCTACGTGTGTGAGTGTTACTCCTAAGCTGCTGCCACTCTAGTCAAATTACCACCTAAGATATAGAAGGGAAGCAGAGGAGACTATGCAACTCATTTCTTTTTTTTGCTGTTATTTTCATACTGTTTGTAGATAAGGAGCCCAGCAGCTATTTGATGTACAGACATGAAGTGCAAAAATAGTTCAGGCACTCCGTAACGTGCACAGCGGCTTGTAAGGTTCGTACAAGCATTTCCAACAGCATTTCAAATTGATTTTTCAGAAGTATTTTGCTGTGTACATTGATTAAGCCAATATCAGTAAGCCAAAAGTTAGTGTATTTACTACATAGTGTTCTTACAGTGAGTTAAGGAAGCAAGACAAGTGGGTTGAGATAGCAGGTCTCAGCTGGGATAGCAATTCTCAGGTAAATTTATCCCAAATCATGGTATTTCTCTTCTTGTAGCAATCACTGTTAGCCACTCACCTGCTTCCCCATAAAATACATATCATGGTAAAGGGGCCTCTTTTTTAAAAGACAAATTTGTGAAGGCCTGTCAGAAGGAGTTCAGATCCAATAAAATCCTTCACTGATCGTGTTTCTTTCAGGTTCATTTTGCACTCACCCTTGGGAGCAAGAGGGCAATGTGGATTCCGTCTCCCAGCCCAGGGAGTCCCCATGCAAGGGGGTGAAGAAAGAAACTGGACTGACTCTGGAGTCTGACACAGAGCAGGTACAGGAGACAGGGCTTGGGTACTGAGGGGTGCTGTGATATCCTTCCTGTTTTGAGGGGATGTTTGAGCATGGCTGAGCCCCATCAAAGCTGCTTTTCACACTTCTCCATTCTCTTTGTTGACCAGTTTCACAGGTTCTGGGCACAAGAGGAAGTTCTGCCACTAATTATATGTATCAGTTGGTGGGTTTAATGTAAACCTTGCTCAGACTGCTCAAACAGATGAGGTTTCTGTATAATGTACTTTTCCTCACTTATGTTCAAGGGCTTGCTATAAATGAAATAAAGCAATAAGAATTCTAAATAAATAAGCCACAATTGAGAAGAAAAGAAGTGTTCGGCATCAAAATCTGAAACAAGAAGAGGGCTGACATCCTGGGATATCAGAGTCAGGGGTCTCTCATATACCACTATGAGCTGGCTAGACATTATGTTCTTTGTGAACTCTTAAAAGGATTTTGAAAATGTTGAGTTAATCACGACCAGATCAGGTTTTATTGGATTTCATGGAAGAGTGACTCCATCCTGTGCCCCCTGTACACAGCTGACTTTCCCTACGCCCAGCCTTTCACCTCCATTACCTGCTATTCCAGCTACACAGTTGCCTGTTTCTTCTTAAATTGAGCCATCTGGCCAGGATAGAATTCATTTTTCAGGGTTAGAATTAGCCACTGGATTTCAAGAAGGGCAAATCAAGCTCCAAGTGCTGAGCCAATACAGCATTGTTCAGCTTTCCATTGCAGTCCCCGAGGAACAGCTCCAGGCCTGAGAACTCTAAATCACTAAGAGTTCAGCCAAAGCATCTTCTGCCTACTCAAGTTTCTAGTCCTTCCTACATAAGTTTCCAAGTGCCTTGTTCTTTTTGCAATATGCTGTGCTTCCTTCCTAGACCTTTCCTGCACTTGTCTGCTTTTCCGAATGGCTTGTTCACCTCCTAACTGAGCCTTTTCTCAGCCCAGAACTTTTTCCCAGCTTGTGTCTCCTTGAAAAAGCCAGGGGCAGCACAGGTGCAGCAGGTTCTCAAGTTTGCAGGTTTGTTTTTTTTTTTTTTTTCTGCCAGGACAAGGTTTATGGAGCTCCTGCAAACTCCTCTAGTGATTTCCAACACCAGGCATAGGGAAGACAGATCACCAACAAGTAAGTTTGATTAATAAGCCCTGTTACTTAAAGCATGCTTTGCACGATGTACCACACTTGTTATGGTTCACCATCCTTAATATAGAATTTCTGTATGAGCCATTTCATCTGCTTCCCATTTTTTATGAGTTGAGTTTGCATTTTTTTTTTCTTTTGGTTTGGTTTTGGTCATTTTGGTTTCATTTTGTTTTGCTTTTTTTTGTTGTTGTTTTATGGGGATGGTAGTTAGCATTGTTCCAGTTCTTTTCTGCTTTTACTTTTCGCAGAAATCTAAGAGAGCAATTAGCAAATTAATTTTTCCTTGTAAACACACTGGGTAAATGCTTCCATAGTGTAAGAATTGTCTATACCTGCATAGATATTATTTTCTTTTATTCTACCTCAAAATCTGCTGTAAAGTGGTAGAAGATGTGCAGTGGGCAGTTCATGGTGTCAGGCCTTAATATCTTCTACCATTTTCCAGGAAACAAAGATCTTCCAAACATGAAACTTGACTGGAAAACAGAGCCAGTAATATCTGTATGTCACTCCATCTCATTCCTAAATTGACTGTGGTTAGATAAAGAAGGAACTATTTTAATCATCAAATCACACCAGGGATTTAGGGATGCATTTTCATTGTGTTTCAGCTGAGCAGAGTGATACACACCCAAGATTTTAACCATCAATTCTTCACATAGATTTGTGCATATTAATAATCAGGTGTAGTCAAGTATTAAAGGGTTTTCTTCTACATCTTATATTTTTGGATAATTTCCCCTGCAGAGGGCAATTCAAACGCCACGTTTCTCCTCGTGCTCCAAGACCTGCCTCCTCTGCTCCAGCTAAAATTTCCTCCTGTCAGAAATCCTGTCCCAGACACGTCACTGACAGATCGAGCCCACTGTGACTCAAACAGAACTTTTCATTTTCTCTCCCTTTCCTCCCCCACTAATCCAATCTCATCCCATTCATACCCATTCACTCTGCTGCTGCAGTGTCCTTTAGCCTCCTCCTCCTAACTCTCCGGTGGCTCTGTTTTTGTTGTATCAACACACAATCCTCATCTTTCCATTCAAAGCCCTTCACAGCCTGTTCTGCCTCTGTCTATCTTTCACTCAAGCAAAGGATGTTCTGCCTCTTGAGCCCCCTAGACACCACAAACTGCACCGTAAGATCACCCAGTGTGGCCTCCACTTACCTCAGGCTCTTACATTTCACAAAGATACTCATATATTAAGCCCAAAGGTTTCAATTAAACTAAAGGATTTTCACTCTCAGGAGAGTAACCTGTGTTTCACAAGCAGAAAACAAGAGTGATCACCATGGCCTGAGGCTTTTATGATGGCCTGAATGATTCAGGAGGTCAGTCAGGCTGTTGGCTGTAGAGGAAGGGGATAAAAAAAGAAAAATGAATCTTCATGTCCTTGCTTCCCTGACTGGGAGGGAAATGTATTCTTGACCCACAATCAACCCTGTGCAGAGAGCAAGAGACATCCATCAGTCCTGTAGAAAGAGGGGTTTCCTCATCACTTCAAAGCATCCATTTAAACTGTTCTGTGTTTTGAGCTATGAGACATCTTGGATGCTTCTGAAGAAGGGAGGAGATAATATTGGAGCTAATAAATTTTAAAATATGTTTCAATGAAACTTGGTGTCTTTTGGATGTGTTTCAAGGCTGACTGACTAAGATGCAAGTCCTGACTGAATCTTTTTCTGCACTTGGGGTAGGAGAAAACTTCACAAGTGTCGAGGTTTTTTTTCTGTGCTTTCTGCAGTCTGAGAATGCAGGAGCTGATTAAGTGGCTTTGTCTTCAGTGGGAGCATTTGAAGGGTGTCTTCTTCGCATTTGGCTACTTCCATGAATTGTGTGCAACCTCCAAAAGGTCTCTAAACCTTTACCAAATTCAGCTGAAGTTGCCCAACTGGCTTTAAATCTGTTGCATCGTGTACAGGTATGCACAGACAGGCACAGATGACACGCAACAGTGGCTACGTGTTATCATGGAGGCACAGGATGGTTTGGGCTGGAAGGGAGCTCTAAAGGTCATCTAGTTCAACCCCCCTGCAATGAACAGGGATGTCTTCAGGTAAGTCAGGTTGCTCAGAGCCTTGTCCAACCTGACCTTGGATGTTTCCAGGGATGGGACACCTACCACCTTTCTGGGCCATCTGTGCCAGTGCTTTACCATGCTCATCATGAAATATTTTATGTCTCTTCTAAATCTGTGCTTTTTTTTTCTCCCTCATCTGCCACACTATTGGTTGAAGACAGGAGATTTGATTATAGCCATTATTGGAATACTAAACTGGGGTTGTTACAAGTCAGCTGAAGGCTGTGCACAAAGCCTGACTCACAGAAAGGAGCTGAGCAGGAAGAGAATGATACAGGTACAGGGCTCAGAAAGCAGCATTGGTGCTCCAGTGCTCCAAACCTGGCACCCACAGGGTGAGACTGCCTGGCTTCCTCTTGAAGCTAATGAAGCACCTCATGGCTTGGTTTAAGTCAAAGGCAGGCACAGTGCATTGCCACGTAGGCAGCAGCACACGTTTACAACCACCCAAAAAATTTAAAACTGCAATGTATCAACACAGTGAGGACCACCAGAATCATAACAAGGATCAACCATGGAACCTCTGTCTTCTCATTAAACTACCAAAGGACACTGCTTGGCTTTTCTTGCCTCTTGGCAGGGATTATATACTTACTCTGTGTTGGTGCACTGCCCAGCATAACAGGGACCTGGACCACCACAAGAGTTCCTAGATACTTTGGGCAGATAAATAATAATGGTAATCTGCAAGCAAGAAATTGCTTTGAGGGTTTAGGGCAGTGGAGTGTTCTGTGTGAACAAAAAAAAAATGTAGCTTGTCCTCCCAGAAAAATCAGTTAAAATACTCTGCATACAGATCTGCAGGTCCCAAATGCAGGGAGGCCGCTGGAAACAGCTAAAAGAATTTCTCTCCCCTCCCGGAGGGCTATCATCAAATATGTTTTTTAGAGGAAGAAGTGCAATCTTTGAGTGTACTTTTTCTGTTTCAGTTCTTTTTTAATGTTCTAAAGACAGTACTTATTTAAAACAAGCGTCTCAAACCTTGTCGTTAAGATAGCTGTTGTAAATTTTTTACAAGTGGCGCATTTTTAAGCTCATTATGTCTGTATGCTGAGGCCTTCTGTGAATAAAATTAAAGGCAAGCTTTATGAGAGCAGTGTATTTTTTTCCTGGTTACCAACCTTGTACAAATTAAAAGCACATTAGCCACTTTGAAAATAAATCCGACTGCAGTTCAACCTCTTTGGAGTTTTAGTTTGAAGATAGCATGGCATTCCACTGCCTAAGCCACTTGAGTGAATTTCCTGATTTTGCTTGGTTGCTTAATTTCCTGTTGGGCTCACATTTTGCCTAATTCAAGACAAAAAGACCCCTATAAGTGGGATAAATGATTGAAATTGCAGAGCTGGACATAGCAATTTGATTGCAGTTCAGCATGCGCCTCTCTGAACAGCGGTAGAATTTCCGAGACAGGCATATAAGTAACTCTAAAAATGTCTTTAATTCATTTGTAATTCATTGCTTTTAAGTATTTTCTCCCCTTATTGAATTACCTGTCTATGTATCCAAATATCTGTTATCAAAGGTCTTCTCCTTGTGTTCAGGGTTTAATGTGTGTCCATGACAAGTTTCCCCCTGTTATGACATCACTCCTGAATCCCTAAAACAGCCCAAAATGTAAAACAATAGGAAGTGCTATGGTCTGTTATTCATAAAAGCTCTCTAGCAGTAATTAGGACTACATTTAAAGCAGATCTCCTTCTCTGCCTCATTCTTGCAAGGGTAGGCTTAAGACTGAACTTTTAAATACTCAGGATTGTGAATGGGACTAAATAATGCTTTAGCCAGAGCCTATGAAGAATGGATATATAATACATAGAATTGCAGTCTCTAACCTGATTGTTCCACACATCTTTCCTTTATGTGTTGCCAATCAACACTGTGCAAAATTACTGGGCTATAACAACTTAGAGTAAAACTGTTGGGTTTTTCTGATGTCCCTTCCTCAGTGGACACTGCCTGCATGGGTTTATGTTTCAGTTACATCAGGGGAAGACTTTGTGAATTAAAAGGTGCACTTTGCAGCTTTACCTGGTCATCATCCTGGGCTCAGCCAGATCCTTTCAGAAGTTTTCTCCCAGCTCTGTCTGAGAGTACAGTCCTTCCACAGCATTAGCCATGGGAGCTAATGCCCAGAATGTTACCTGTGCAGGGCTGGAAACTTTAGGGATTTGCACTCTGTATAGACCAAGGTTAAAATAAAACCAACACAACACCCTGTTACAAGGTCAGTCTCTGTAATGTCTGTTGTTCAAGTACCTTTTCTGTCAAAAACTTGGTGGTGGAGTGAGTAGCAAGTAATGAAGATAGGTAAACTGAACTCCTCTATTTGTTAAATGTTAGCTTGGCTTTGGATGCTCGGGACTGATGATTCTGAAAGGGCTGTTGTGAACTGCATTTCCAGGAGCTTGATTTGCTTCAAATATGGCAGACAGATCCTGCAGGAAATGAAAATGCTGTGTCTTCTTTCCTGAAAAATATTATTATTATTATTATTAAGCATTAATCTTGTACGTGTCTTTTTTTATCAGATGGTCTGTTAGTGGCGGGGATCTTCTCACTGTGTTGTACATCTGGTTAATGGCCTAGAACTTCGTCACTGTTAACAGATATTTCTAACAGGAACTGAGATCAAAGATCACGCTAATGGAAGAAAGAGCAACGAAAGATGAGAGCCAGTCCTCTGTTAGGAGGGACTAGATTCTGCCCTTGCAGAGCTTTATTTTTCTGCCTCTGACAACTATAAGCCAGATCCTGTCATCTTTGTATTGACCAGCGTTGTATTTAAAACTGCATCAATTAGACTGCATTTGATCTGGGCACGTTTTTAACCCACCACCCTTTCACTTCTTGAAAAATCCATTTAACCTACCAAGAGCTATATAATACTGCCTCTAAAAATGCCGTGCCTGGGCATCCTCACACCCATGAACTGAGGGTGCTGGCTTTTCCCTGACTGTGGAATTGGTCTGAAGGTTGCATCGTCTTCTGGGTTCTTGCAAATAGAAGAATGTAGGTCGAGACTGGGAAAATAATTTTTCAGCAGAAAGAGCCAAGTCTACATGGATCCAACAGCCTTCTGAAACTTTACAAACTGAGTAGCTCTGAGAGTGGGCTTCAGGTTTCCATCTGTGTAGCGGCAAATTTAACATTATGTATGTAGCATAAACATGACCAAGATACCATGACTGATTTGGGTGGCTCTATTTTTACGTTATTTTATTTTTAAGCTAGGTAGGAGCAGTCATGGTTTAAATTAAACTCATCGCTTCCACACAATTGAAGAAGGATTTAAAGAAGATGCAGACACTTTTCACGCCAAATGTTGTGCATGTGCAGAGTGAGAACCAACAATCACAGTTAATTTCTGAGCCTGTACTCTGTACCCAGGAAGCAGCATCGTGCCTCCTTATCATCACAAATGCATGGGGGAAGGAATTCTATAGGGGGGGTTATGCCTTTTTTTTTTTTTTTTTCTTTTCCCAATCCTGGAAATTGTGAAATGCCTCGGATTTCTTTTTGCCTGCATTTGTCCAGGCTGGCAGGAGGGTGCTCTGTCTAGCAAGGTCTGCAGGCTGGGACAGCAAAGGGCCTGGCAGCATCTGAGAGCTTTAACTACAAGTCATGGCAGACAAAAGCAGCGCCTGTTGCATTCCACCTGTTATCTCTGGGAGTCAGCAGCGCTGCCTTCCCCCTCCAGCTGCCGGCAAGTCCTGGCAGCGCCGAGATAACATTTGGTTCAAGATCTGCTCGTGCCAGGTTATCGATAAAGTGAGGAAAACGAATACCTGGAGGGAGCAAGGCTGGATTTTCAGCTTGCCTAATTTATGGGCCAAGTCTAGCCTGGTGGGATGGAAGTCCAGCTGTCAGCGTTCCTGTCACCCAGCTTTCAGAGGATGTCCTTTTGCTACGGCAGGACATGAAAGGGGGTTTGAAGAACACTTTGCAGCGGTGGTGGCTGAATGCTGCATTTCTGGTTACAATTAACAGCACATTCTCACCAACTTTCCCCGATTCTGCTTGTTCACAGGCCCGGGGCAACCGGAATATCTTTCTTTTGTCCCACACTCCTTCATCACCATGGCAACAAATGGGCAAATATCATAGGGATTTTTTTTTTTTTTTTTTTTAATTTGCAAGTAGACTGGTGAGTTTTCAAGACCACACACACACGCAGAATACACGTAGTTCAAACTTGGGGATTAGCACGTTAAAACCAGTGGGTTTAGGCAGTAACTTGGGCTGTGGCCTGGCTCCATGCCAGTGCCCACTGGAAAACATCCTCACCAAGTCACACAGCGCAGTGGTGACAACACAAGTGTGTGGGCCACGTCCAGTGCCAGCCTGTGGTTGTTGTCACCAGCAATTACAGGGAGGTTGAGATCCTCTCCAGGACCACCCTGAGCCCATCCTAAGTGTGCCACTGGTGGAAACAAAGGTCAGCTCTTGTTCAGGGGTTTGAAAGCTGAACTTGCACTCCCAAAGGGACACGGTAGCCCAGGGCATGCAGGGACACCGCAGTCACTCATCACTGTGGGCTGGGAATGAAAGCCACCATAAGTGCTGGCCCCAAATGGAAGGGTAAAAGGACTGACACCAGTAGCTCATCACACACTGGGAACTGAGGGAGAGGATTCACCTCTGCCTTTGTGCACGTGTAAACCCTTGTTTCACCAAGAACCCCACCAGGCACTGCCCTTCCATGCAGCAGTTCATCACAGGATTGGGGCTACAGGCAAACGTGGACTTCCAGTTTCTGGTTTGGAGTCTGGGAAGAGGTCCTTGCCAGCTGCAGCTGCTGCAAGGTACTGTGTCTTGGCATGGTCGTTAGGCTGATAGATCACCTGGCATGAGATCCCAGGGAGCTTGGAGGCTCTCATCTGCAGCCTCTGGGTCCAGAAGGTAGCCAGAAGCTCTGTCTTTCCCTAACCTGCGGTTCCTTAAGCACCCTGCAACATCTGTATGGCTTGGGTATTTCATGGGAAAGTTTTCTTTTTGTTGGTTACGTGTTGCTGCTTGCACATGTTTTTTTCCCCCTGTATCTAGACCATCTATTCTTTTCAAGTGACAGATACTAAAAGTAGTAAGCTGTAAAAACATGTACCACCGGAGTTATAAAGAAAATCTCTTGGGAGATGGTAAAACAAACCCAGTCCCAAACACCCTCCCCTTGCCCACGTTGCCAAACCACCTCCTTTTCTACCACCCTGCCAGCAACTCAATTCTTCCACAATACCTACAGGGAGGGAGGTGGCAGCAGATTAAAAAGGCAGGTTCCTCCCTCGCCGAGGTTTCCCAGCACGTATTGCCGGCCTGGGGAATACGGGGGAAGGGCAGAGGAAAGGCTGGCTCTGCCCTTAGTAGGGCCAAGCGAGTTTTCAGGCTGTATAAAATATATTAAGTCCCAATCTCGCCGGAGCCGGTGTTGAAAGATTTCAGCAAGGCCAACACTTGACCTTTCTCAGACAATAGCCCCGGCCCTAATTGGCAACTGCTCATTGTGCGGTTTCAGCTGTGCTGAACAGGCGGGTTTCATGCTCATTCCCCCGTGGGCTCAGGTCTGGGGCTGCGGGCGGGAAGCGGCGAAGGTTTGGTGATTCCTGATTGTTCTATAATGCCACCTGCTGACTCGAGGGCGACGGTAGCCAGTGTATCAAAAGTCCTTTCACGGAGCCCTGCTTTTAACTTTAGTGCTATTTATATTAATGGGATCATTCAATGCACTTCACTCATGTCCTGATTTAGAGTCCAAGGACAGCCCCGAGTTACAAATCCTGAGTGAGCACCGTAAGATATATTGGACACTAACTATACTGGCTTATTGTGCTTCTGTTGGGTTGTGACTACGAAATATAATGAGGAGGTGATTGAAAAGGTCTTGAAACTCAAAATATTAACATGTCTGTTTATAACACACTATGCTTGTTCGTGACTGATGCAAGCAGCAAACATCTGTGTGCCAGCAGTACAATGCATCTTCACCCAGTGACCAAGATGATGAAAGGGGCCACATAAAGTGGCTACTTTACTTCCAAGGGAGGCCTGGATCTCACTCCTGCTACAAGCATCCATAGCAATTCATGCAAAGATACACAGAGCAATAAAGAGGCTCCCATCCAGAAAAAGGCTCCCTATCACCTACTTTGCAAAGCCTGGGAAAGTGCAAACACAGATCTGGAGTGAATGCCGCACCGCTAATTTAATCTTTTTTACAAATTGAGAAATCACAGCTCTTTTATCTAACAAAATCTGCACTTCCTGAACTCATTCCATTGTGCTTGTTGGTCCTTGTTCTTCACCACTTCCCTATCTTGACCAAAGCCCTGTTTTTCACCTCCATCTCTGGCTGAACCCTTTTACTGAGGTATCATCTGCCTTGCAGGGTGTACGTGCTCCCAGCACACCTCAGCTACTCCTGCTGCTCTGCCTGTGCTCTGCTGCTCCACTCACATCCTTTCAGCTTCTCTATCCCTGAGCTTTTGCTCCTGGCACCAACCTTATTTATCAGCTCCATAAACAACTATTCATCCAGGTCTCTCTCTACCAGCACCTGCAGCAAATCTTTGTGTGAGCTCCAGGCTGATGTTCAGGGTACATGTTCAGGGTACATGTTCAGGGTACATTTTACTCTGCTCCTCTGGGCAGCAGAGTCAGGCACTGCAACGCCTTTGCACCACTCTGCTCCTTCTGGCACCTTAATGGGGTCTAATTTTTTGTGCTGGCCTCCCACACACTTCATAAAAGACGCACATTCAGGCAGGCTTTGTGCCCGGAACGCAATTAAGCATCCAACTGTCCGATCTGTGTGGCCAAATCCTCGGCGTTCCCGGGGGTTCTCAGGTGCAGGTTCACACTGGTTCATCAGGTTTCCATGGGGGGGAGGAAACGTAATTTAGCTCTTTCAGTCTTAGTCATTGAAAATAAAAGGGGAGTAAGTGAAGCTTGTCTTTGGCTGTAGGAATGGCAAACAAACCAGGCATGATTCTTTATCTTAAAAGCGAAATTTGCAAGTGAACAAGGCATTATAATTGATGCAGATTTAAAGATATAAGGTGAGGCTATTCCGTGTTTCGGTTTGAATGACAAACCTTATCTCGCTTTTCCCATCCCCTCCCTTTTTCTTCCCTTGCAGAGCAAAATGCTCAGCAATAATTTTTTCAGGCCCAGTCCTCAGAACTGCCATTCCCTACAACCCCAGCAGGTTTTTTTTGAGCAGCTGGAGATATTTAGCCATCCTGAAAAAATCCCCCCATGGAACCTCTCTTCCATCACAAGCTGACACCAGAATTGTCACAATACCTGCAAAGAGCGGTTTCACTGTGTGCTCTGGGTCAGTCTGTGCCACTAACAAAAATATTATGTGTGACAAAAACAACCCAAAGCCACAGCACAGGAAATAACTGGTGCATCAGCCTGCATGAACATGTGGAGGGACACAGTCTGCCCGACTGATATAAAGACACAGGTATGGATATAGATATATATCTCCCCTGGAGAGAGATCAGGTGTGCTTAATTCTGGAACTGAATCAAATTCAAGCTCTGGACTATTAACTGTGCACTCTGCTAAACTGGAAATGCCTTTCATCATATAGCTGTGGCCTCTGCCCATCAGTTCCCTCCCAGGAAATGCCTGGCATGGCAGTATGGACAGTCCAGAGCCAGCTCTGGCTCCACCCATGGTCCTCCAGCACCATCTCAGCAAACTTTGCATCCTCAGGGATGTCTGTCTCCTCCTCATGCTGCACACCAGGGCTCACCAAAAATACACACCTGCAGTTTCATACTGTGAAAAACCATCTAGGTGGGATACAGCACAGCCCTGGCATTGATCTGGGCACTTTGAGCTTCAGACAATGATGTCTTAGGGCCCAGAGGAAACCACAGCACCATAGACCGACTTTATGTAGCCAGGCTGTGCCAGAAAGCAACATCAGCTCCATTCTATTTAGCAACATAGATGCCACCAAGGAAAGGAACATTTTCACCTTCTAGGACTTACCAGGGGGCATAATTGCCCCATAAATAAAGTCTTATTCTGTAAATTCTGTTACAAGTTCAGCCCTTGAGGGAAGTTCTTCATCCATCCAGAGATGGATCCATCTAGAGATGGATTGTAACATTTATCTCTCTCACACCAGCTTCCTTTGCAGGTAGGTGGGCATTGCATTGATTTTATCCCTTGGATGTAACTAGGTAAGGAGAGCTAAAGTGTGCAAAGGAGTAAAAGCTGCAAAACCACTCAGACTTCAATCAAAGACAGACACCAAGGGAGCTTTAGGTCCTCCCATTTTGATTTGCATTTTCCAGCTCTTCCAGAGGAAAACGAGATATCATCTGACTGAAGGAAACGCTGTCCAGTGGAATATTTGACTGCACAGAGAGGTGGATGAGCCTTTGATGGATTAGCTCAGGTTTGAAAGAGGTGCACAAAGAGGGAAACAACACACTGGAGAACAAGTGTAAGCTAAGCACACCTTGGAATCCTGAGCTCCAGGGTTGGGATTTTTTTTTTTTTTTGCTTGAACTAGGAATTGTTGAAATTGCTGCAGAACTGTTGAAATTGCTCTGGAAACGTTCTGTTGTATATTGTTAAAGGACTACCTCAGTAATTGAGTGGGTCAGCCTTACTAGGTTACATACTTTAAGAACAAGAAGAACCCAAGTCATGTTGGGACAAGAAGATTTAAAGCAGGGTATCTAAGAAATGTGTTTATTTTTGGTCAGCGCATTCAGTGAAGAACAGTTCCTGTTGCACAAAAGCAGGAGGAGGTGGGAGTGAGAGGCAGTCAGACAATGAGGAAAGCACGTTTCCCATTTTTTAAAAAGCTAGCAGCCTCTGCAGAGGTGCCCAGGAGCTGCACCCAGCACCACACTGCTTCTCCAGCTTGCGCTTTTCCAAATGACTGTCACTTTCCTTCTTGCTCCGCTCTCCAAGGCTGTTCTGCCTCATTTTTCTACTCTCTTAAATATTCCTGCTGCCCTGCTCATTCATTTTACCCAGAAATATCATCAACAGGTCTTGTCTTCACTCCTCTACATCCTTAATACTGTCAAGTAAACCAAATAAACCAACTGCAGCATCCTCACTGTCGGAAGCTGTGAAACACCAGGCTTGGGAGTCTGAAGTGTTCCAGGGCAGTCACACCACAGAAACAAAAAATAATTAACAGACTGTGAAAATTTTAAGTAATTCCTAAGTAAAAACTTAATTTTTTAAACTCTTTTAAACACTTCTGTACAGCTGTTTAGTATTAATTGTTAATCTGAGTGATACATAACAAAAAGCTAAATTTGCTTTAGTGGTCAGATCTCTTTTGGGCGAATCAGAAGGTTGTAGGTTTAATGAAGAGTAAGTTTTTAATTATATTTTCTATTTTATTTGTTATATATTAATTACATTTTCAGTGCTTGAAATGAGAGTGAAAGAGAACGTGAGAAAAACTTGTTCTGGGTATTTACTCTGAAGAACCAAGTCTGAAAACACACTTTGAAATAACAGTTCTGCCCAATCTTTTTCGTGCTAAGATTATTGATGCAAATTAAAGCAATACTGACATTTTAATTCCAGTTTGGAAATAAAGGGTGGACAAGGAGTCCTATTATTAGAGACCAAAATTAGCCACCTACTATTTGTAGGGAACACTAGATGGGATAGTGTTTAGAGGAAAGGGAAAGCACCAGCACAGGACAGCCTGCTGGCTTGTGTGGTTTAGAGCAATCTCAGGCCTTTGCACATTGGTAATCTTCCCAACCCAACTCCAGATGTTAAGGCTGGCGGGCTGGATTGAGGAAAGGAAGATATGGAGAAGAAAATGCACCAGATACCCAAGATTAGAAGTTATGAAGTCTCAGGCATTCATAAAAGATGGGAGCTTGCCAGCTCTTCCACATTTGGGATGGGGATTTGAAAGTGGAAAACAGCTGCTGTTGTCCTGTGCTGCCTCCCAGCCCATGGAAGTTGTGCCACTGGCCCATCACAGCTAGAGATGGTGAAAGACCCTCAACAGAAAATCCCAGATGATGGAATTAGGGGTGACAGAGAACAATCTCATCATCTCATCCATGACTATCATCCCTGACCACAAAACTACAGCTGAACTGTGATAATGTTACACCAACATCCTTCACCTGGGGCTGATGTTAACCACCACTGATATGTAAAACCCTTCTGTGACTGTCACATGCACTTTCTCTGTACAACAAGAGTTCCCTGAATCCCTCCATGTGAGTGATCAGATTTTAAGTTTTCCCAAACATCTCCATAAGGAATGGGAGCCTTTATCCAGCTGCAGTCCCATATCCCAGCTCATTTCACAGGCAGCTCGGGCCGCTACTGTCTGCTACCCTGGGATGCTGAAATCTTGCACAACACACTGCCCTTTGATGTGGCATTGGCACAAGCAGGATGCTCCCCTCCAGCAATGCACAGTGAAACCATGCAGTGAAATGCTGAGTCCAGGCAGGGTCAGGACAGATTCCAGGGCTCCTGTGCTGCCGCTGCCTCCTCTCCACTTTTCCCTTCCTGTAGCAATTATTGCTCATCAGCACAGATTAACAATTGCACAAGCAAACCCACGGAACAAATGAATTCAGGGCTGAGGGCCAGCCTTAGTCAGTGGAGCTGTGCCACTGACTTTAAATGGGATTGGGATTTAGCCCTGCAGCCTTTCCCTGTGTTTCCTCTTTACACCCATTCATGTGCTGCACATGTGTAGCTCTCTGGCAGCTCCCCCGCCTTTTAGGATGAGGCACTCGCAGGTACAAGCTCCAAGAGTTGCACCCATAACCTTCTGGCGTTCTTCTCCTCCCACTCCCTGGCCCTGGCTTTCTGCTGAGAGTTATTCCAGCCATTTTATGGTTCCTTCTAAAAGGTAGGAGAATAAAGACAAAAATAGATCTCAGTCCATTCATCTGGGTTTCTGCTGGGTTGTGAATAATTTAGAGGTCCTCTCACCTCACTTCTTGTTTATCTCGTGGCCTCAGGCCTCATCTACATGAAAGAGTTGCACCCATTCAACCAGATGTTAATTTAAAGCAATTCATTAAACTAATACAAACCCCCGGAGCGAGGAGAGGGATGGATGCTCCTGCACCGTATTAAAACCAGGCTTCTACCGGTTTGCTTTAATCTGGTGAGAAAGTACACCAAAGTAAGGAGTGCCCGTGGACAGGTTTGCTCTGGTTTTACTGAACACATGGAACAGAGCGATGCAAATCACTCCAGGGAGCTCTCCCTCGGCAGAGCTCTGCTGCTCCCTCCCTGCAGAGACCGAGTCAACACTTGTAAAACCAACACCTTCCACTCCGCCGTTCCCGGTGCAAGACTTCCCTCTCCTGCAGAAGAGAAGCAATCTGTCTCCACCCTAATGCTTTAGCGGGGATTCTTCGAGGCACTCGGATAAACAAACCCCTTCAGCAGGCACGCTCCAGCAGATCCAGACGCACAGCTGGAAGCGCTGCTGCTCGGCAGCTGCCAGGGAGCAGGCGGGGTGGGGGACACACATCCCGGGCTGCTCGGGTCACTGCCAAGGACGGGGAGGGGACAGGGGCAGCAGGTTTTGCAAGGTTGGTTGGAAAGCCAGCACACAAGCCCTTTCCTGGATGTGTCGTGACCTTCCACGCCGCAGGAAGCAGAAAGGAGTAGAAGCTTCTCGTCCCTCCTCCAGCAAAACTCATCAGAGAGGATTGGTCTGTGCCCTCGGTCCTGGCCCCGAGCTCAGACATTTAGTAGAGATCTGGAACGGCCAAAAAACATGGCCATGAGCCTTTGACACACACCCAGGGCTGTAAATCTCTCTCTTGCCCTGGGCTGTGTTCTGGAGGTCTCACCCCCTCATACCAACCCAGGGGCTCTGCTGCAAGTCTTTACTTCATGTGTCTTTTATTTTCAGTGTCCCTACAGGTGGTAATAAAGCCATAGCAGGGTTATCATACCACAGTAACAGGGGCTATATAAGAAGCCAAGCACAGTGAAAGTCACCTGAAAAATCTGCCATGTCAGTGAGAGCCAAAAAAAAAAAAAAGGAGAAGTGCAAGGAACACCACCCCAAAGTCACACAGAAAATGAAAACAAACCAAAAACCAGAGTGGTGAGGGATGAGACCTAAGCACTTCTGCTTCACAGCTCTACCCTCTTTTCAGGGAGTGGAAAGGACTACATCACCTGTAGTCAATACTGAATGAGGATTATGGAGAGCATGAAGCCAGACCCCTCTCACATGTGCCTAGTGGGAGGATGAGAGGTGATAGATCCAAGCTGCATCAATGAAATTCCAATGGATATTAAGAAAGATTACTTCATGATGAGAGTGGTTAAACAGGAGGCCAGGGAGATGGCGGTATCTCCATCCACAGAGATAATCAAAACTAAACCAGACAAAAACCCTGAGCAACTGAAGCTATCTGTCTTCTGAGTGGGGTGGAGGTTTGATCTGATGGTTTCATGTCCCTGTTAACCTAAATTATTCTCTTTTATTCAAGTAAAATAAGGCAGGAATTTCTTCTCTGAAGCCAGCTTCCCATTTAGGCTCAGGAAGTTACTAAGATGTTTGTTTTTGGTGATAATATCAGTTGGCTTTCCCCTGTGTTGGTAAACATTGGGAGTCGGGGTGTAGGTGGCTGCTGGATGGTTCTGGCACTCCAAAGCCACACCAGTAGCCCTACACCATGGTACCTACACCTCTAGCAGCAGCCACAGCTCCCAAATTTCTGTCATTGTGAGAGCTCAAGGCAGGAAGAGAAACAGAGTCACTGTAAATATGGGCAAAACCCCTTAGGCTGTGTAGGAGCAGCATAAATATAGAAAGATTTCCATTATGTAAGAGGAACAAGAGTAAAACAGAAGAACGGTTTTGCAAAAGTCATGTGGATTTTACCAGTCCTTGAATATTTTTTGATTTGTTTTCATTTTTATATATATGTATAAATAGGAAAAACATTGTGTTGTTTACATGAATTTTTCATGATACTGGAGGAATCCTGGTGTTTTCCTGCAAGATCTGTTTTTATATCACTACGGTTCCTTTCATCTGAGGATCTTTTATCAATTATCATGCTGAAGTTTTCATGGATTCAAAGACATGAAAAATGAATTTCCAGGGGGAGAGCATGCCAAGGGCCACAAAACACAAAAGCATGTCTAACTCAGGAAGCCTTTAAGCCACGGATTGCTGAGCTGGGATAGCGTACCAGAGAAATCTCAGCGTGTACTGCTGTCCTTGTCTTCTGTTCCAGCACCCAGCAGACAGGACACTGGCTACAAAATATCTTCATACTCTTAACCAGCTGCTTGCACCTCTTGTCCAGGTGATGGTGGTGCCTGCTTACAAAGGAGTCTGACGACTACAAGAGATGGTACGAAATAAGTAGCAGGACCATGTGGTTGTCTTGAGGTCTCTTCCAGCCTTAAATGATGTTGGGCATTACCTAGGCCCTGTTTCAGCCGTTGAATTTGACTCACCTCTTCCACAAAACAGATGTGGCTATAAATTATAGACAGATTAGAAGGATCACTGGAGACCATAAGAATGCAAGAGCAACTAACAGATTTGGAATTCTGTCGGGTTGTGACTTACATAAACAGTTTTCAAGTGGCTCTGACCTTCAGCACAGCAGAGTCATCAGTGGCTGCGCAACGTGGACAGAAGAGGAGTCTGCTCTGCTGCACTTCTTTGACAAGATAACTGTGAAGGATGAGGAGCAAGTGCCCAGAGACCTCACAGAGCTCCCCAGAAGTCCACTCATAATTGCTCTGAGATGCCTCTCAGACATCCTCACCTGGCCCCTGGATGTTCATGGGAGATGTTCAAGTCAATCAAATTACGATTATAGATGCAAGAATTCAAATCCTACCACCCAGTTGTGTGCTGGTGAAGCCCTGTGTTCAGAAACAATATTCAGCACGTCCAGCAGAAGACAAGGCCCAGCACCATTAGCACATCTAGAATGAGGAATCAGACAGAGCCAGAAAACCTCATGTAACACAACCTGAGTCACTTCTCTATCACAGGTGGTGTTTGTGGCCTTCCCAAACACCTAATCTGGGAGCCATCTGAAGTCAGTGGGAGGTTTCCATTTACCGCAGCAGGTATCTCATCAGACAAGTTATCTATAAAGCACTGAGATACAAGTATCTTTCAGTCCTTGAAGTCTATAGAACTTTCCACCTGCTCAAATTTGTACAGATGCTGAAGTTAATTTCTAGCATGAGCTCTAGACATAGTTGAGGGGGGAGGTTGCTTAGAGAAAGAATGTTCGTGAAATTATTTTAAAAAGTATAAAAGTGATCCTCTCTTTTCCAGGGAAACTTCATGGTTTTTCACACTCCATTGGTCTGAAGACCAGTTTTTATTTTCTGATAAAGTGCTGCAGAAAGCTGACCAGAGAAATAAATTTTTAAGAAATTATACTGAAATACGTAGTGCAGTTGTCACTGGACTTGTCTTTTGTTTGGTTAAAGAGATTAGAACTTGGGCAGTGGTAAGCTTTGCATGGCAAAGAGACACTTTTCTTCAGATTTCTGCACACAAGAGACCTCTCTGTATTTCATGTCTGCTCCATTAAATATACCGACCCTGATACAAGAGATCAAATCCTTGGACACAGAAGATAAAAATTTATTTAAATTGTATTTAAGATACAGTGCCACTATTGCACACTCACAGCTGTAAAATAAAGAAAATAAGTGAGAACATGCTGACAGAAGAAACCAGAACCTGTATCTCATCTTGTTTGGACAGCATGGGAAAGATGAGACGGGGGCAGCCAGAGCAGCTGCAAATAACTATGTCTGTTTCAAATTCAGAACAAATCATCTTCTTGCTGTAATTCCTGACAAATAATTTTCTTGTCCAAAAATTTTTAGGTTGATCCCACAGGACTGCTGGGATAATCATCCTGACACTGCAGATAACAGGATTGTGATCATAAATCTTAAGATTCAAGCACATTCACCATGGTTGAGTGACCACCAGCATTTTGAGAGAATGAGAATATTTTTCCCCCTGAAAAGACGATGGCACGAAGGACACATATGCAGAAAGTGAAGCCTCGGCATTACAGAACAATGCATCATTTTTATTTTCAATTTGCCATGCACTCCTTATCATTTCCCCCACATTCTGCCCAGTAATCAAGGGAAGAGGCTTGGCTGGTGCAATTGGTTCTGGATAGATCTATTTGTGGCTGTTGCCATTGGAGCAACAGCAAAACTGCCTTTTATACAGAAGAATCTGTCACAGAAAAAAAGTGACTTATTCTGTGAACAATTATTTTTATCTACAGAGTGAAAGAACCTTTACTCCAGACTGGTCTTGTGTGGGGCTATTCCAGTCATGCACATGTGAGTGATGAAGGGAAACACAGTTCTTCTTGTTATTTGGCCCTGGTTGGTACAATTCTGCCTTTTCCCCGTGGAAGAAGAGAAATCAGTTATTTAAGCAATAGTAATATTACAGAACTACAGAGCTATTTTTTTTGCCTTTTGAAGCTGGTTTGCCTTCTGCAAGCTAAATGAGATAAAACACAAAATAGCACCGAGTTGTTTATCGATATAAAACACTCAGCTGATGAGATGTCCTAATCCACAGCCAAACCCTGACAAAGGCCCAGCTGACTCGTATTTAAACCACCACCTTACTCCATGGGTTTTAGGAGTGAATGCACCCAAATCCTTGACAATACCTACGATTTGAGCCAATTCCACAGTTAACCGCAGCCCTGCATATCCATGGTGATGAAAACAACATGCTCACCTTCCAAAATGTGAGGAATTTGACATTAATAAAGGCATGTTGCTCCCTGCTAGGCAATATACATAGCATATATTGCCAGGCAATATATGCCACATTATATCACTTGCAAACCAGCAGCATCACAGGGCAAGTGCATTAACTGAGATGTTGCTGTGCACAGGGGAAGGGGCTGCACATCTGGATTTACTTTCTTCCCCGAGGACCTCTCCATCAACCAGTATCTTCTTCTTAAATTGCTGCCCCATATCACAGATAATTCTGTTTTACCAGAAACGCCTGGTAGGTCTTTTAATTTCTTGAAATTTGCTGAGTGCTCGCCCCTCCTGTGCTCTGCACTCCCACATCGCTGCTCTCCTTGGGCCACACAAGACACTCTCTTTAAAAGAACACAAACAGAGCTAAAAATCAGGAGAGGTGGAAGCAAATGACTCCCCAAACCCCAAAACAAGGCTATAAGCTGTGCTGCAGTCTCAGCCAATGGGGTCTAACAAGGAGTCCCTTTGCTTCCACTTCCCCCGGACTGCAGGCAGGTTGGTGAAGCAAACAGATCTCTACAAACAAAGCATCACTGCTGCACAGGATGCCCAAGCTTTTCTGGGAAAAGTTGGTTAAGCCAACGAGTTAACAGCTTTACTCCAGTTGCAACGACAGTGATTTGGAGAACAGCGAAAGCCTCTTACCTTCCCTCTTTGCAATTGCAAAGCTCACGCTACAGGGCTCTCATAGCCTTGGCTGGATGGTTTATATATTCCATGTGTGTGGGGGTGAGTGCTCAGGGATTTGGGAAGGGAGGGGGAAAGGGAGAAGAGTCCAAACAAAACATTTAAATGTAATTCCTTTGATGGCGCAGCTGTGAGAGGGCAACTGAGATGACTTTGCTGTGATATTTCTGAAGCTGCATAGTTTTCCTGTCCTTCATTAAATAGAAATAATGTTTCCATGGGCAGGCTCTCCTCAAGTCATCTGTCCTGCCCACAGAGCAGACCTGTGTTCTAAATTCCCACACAACACCAACCAATGCTTCGTTTTCTAAATTCCCACGTAACACCAACCGGTGTTTCGTTTTGCCCTCTTCTTGTGACTCCCTCTGTTTCTCACCTTCTCTCCCAAACATGGCATACAAGAGGCATTTCAGTGCAAATGAAACAGTACAAATGAGCCCTATTTGCTTTGCAAGAAAACTGCACAATAGCCCCCAAATAAGAATGGTAAGCCAGCCACTGGCCTCCTGCTTCGTTCCCAACTCCCTTCCCTGCTTGGACACTCCTTTACGTGGTACCGCTGTGTACACCACTGAATCCTGGTCTCCACGGCACCAGGAGCACAGAGCAGACATCCCAGCTGAGGGTGATCCAGCAGCACCAGGAGCTGTGGCAGTGCAGCCGGATAATGCAGCCGTGCTGCTTGCGATCCACGCAGCTCCTCCGAGCGCAGCTCACTGCCCACTTCAGCACGTCCGCAGCACAGAGCAGGTATGTCCCCACCTGCTCTATCAAACAGGACACAACACCTGCCCTGTCAGACAGGAGTGATGGTGCTAAGAGACTTTACAGGGGATGTTTTCAGAACAACGCCCACTGCAAGGCTGTGCTCTGCCTGTGCCCCAGAGTTCCCTTCTGTGAACCTGCAGCCCCCAGAGCCCACAAACCATCCAGCCCTTTCCCTCTAATCCTGGTTAAATCGGGAGCTAAGGTGACAGAGTGCTGCTGGTGTCACTGGACGGCAGACAAATGACCACGGGCAAGGCGAGGAGTCAGTCAGTACCTGCAGTGTTACACTGTTTTATTGCAGCCACAACGGGGGGAGGCAGGGGAGGGTTTGCAGTTCTCAGCTTTACCCTCCACATTCAGTAACACACACGAAGGTTTTTCAGTCCCTCTTCCAGAATCAATACAACAGTTGAGCCTTTCCCTGGAGGGCTAAACCATTCAGGAAAGGCAAAGAAAGGACGAGAGGGTGCAGAAGTATCTCCTCAACCGCACACCCCTGACAAGCAGTGGCGTGACAGGCCTGACGTGGTTACAGAGCACAATTTAGACACCCTCCCTCCCAAACCATTCATCCTCATCCTCCCAGCCCAGCACCTGGCTCCCTGGCTAAGCTCCCCCACCACCTCGGTTATTTGCATCGCTGCTGTCACGTCTGTGAAGACAAGAAACTTGTGTGCCACACTCTGGGCTGCATCTCGGGGCATCCAGTGAGGGGGAGGGACAGGGTTACCTAGGAGCTCCGGGATTTTCTCCGACAGACTTGGTTCATTTTCTCTGAAGCTTCTGTGTTTTCTTTTTTTTTTTTTTCTTTTCCCCCCTTTCGCCCCACTTCTCTCAATGGTCTGGTGCCCTCGGAGAGTCCAGGAGCAGACACCAGATGGCCCTAGCAAAGGCCACATCCCCCACTGCCTGTGTTGTTCTCCCCAGCTCGCCTATATGGATCCCTTAATTGCATGCATGTCTTTCAGGCTATTCTCCATGCATGAGCTGTCAGCAAAACCTTGCTGGAAACACTGGAATTTCACATTTTTCATGGAGATTTTCCATATCGAATGGGCAGTTTCACATTTTCCATGAAATTCCTAATGACTACAAAAAAAACAACACCACCCCAAACATACAGCCCCAGTGTTTGGAAGGGACTTGCTCAGCTTGCCTTCGGGCACCATTTGCCTGTTAAATGCATGTGTGTGAATTTACTTAGCATATAATTTCAGGGATGGGATTGGAATATTTTGTTGTTGTTGTTGGTTTTTTTTTTTTTTTTTTTTTTTTGTTGGGGATGACAGGAGAGAAGCATGCATTCATCCACTCATTCACAAACTCGACTTGTGGCACGGCACGCCGGGGAAGGGATCTCTCGCATCATTTTTAAAACAGAGAGAGTGCAAAGCCCTGTCAACTGACAATATCCATCCAAGCTGTCATTGCCAATCACTTGAATGGACTGCAGCAGAGAGTATTTTCCACAATGAGATACCAATGGGGGTGACCATTAGGTCAGGAATCTTATTTTCTCAGCTCACCAACCCCTGCAAATAAATTCTCACCAAAAGGAGAGAAAAGCCTCATTGATTTGACAGGCGATCAGACACTGCAGTTGTCATTTTCCCAGCAGTTGCTAGCATATTTTTTTTGCCTGGTGTGCAAGATATGAATTTTCTGACTTAACCTATCAAGCTCTTAAAGGGATCATCCCTTTTTCATCTGCATCCTCATGAAAAGCAGAACTCACAGCAGCAAGACTCTGAGAGCAAAATGCTGTTCTCAGCTTTAAATATGTTGTTAGTTGATTTACAACAAAGTTCACATGGGGGCTCTACTTTGTTGTTAATAGTTGATCTTCAAGAATGTGTTCCCCTGCCATCACTAGCACATTTTAATTTGTAAAACACTTTTGGTGGGGTTTTTCCCACTATTAATGCATCACAGCCAAACCAAGAGAGGCTATAAAAGCAAGAAAAACAATGTTGGTCAATGAAAGAAGTCACAGTTTTCAGATCTCAGTGTTCTTAGGCACATGAGTTTTCATAACTTTTTTAAGATACTGCATTAATGTCAAAAAAACCCCAAAATAACTTAATGCTGGATTCCAGCAAAGGGCCTAAATTCTACCTGTGGTTCTATTAAAAAAAAATTGGTGCTGGCAGACAAAGTTTATCTTACTGCATGCTACCCAAATCCACTTGACCTCTTAGAATTAGAGCTTGAAAATTCATGTCAGATTTGCTAAGGAGTTTTTTTTAGGGAATATCTTAAGGAATTTATTTCCTGGTGTAAAAACATAGACTTGGTGACATTTTTACAGGAAGGTTCTTTGGGAATATTTTCTGACCACAAGAGCCTGGTCCCCAACTAAGAACAAGTAAGAGCCTGCAGGGAGGTAAGTCCAGGTTTAGCTGCTTTCTCCACCACAGGCACATCAAGGATCTGCATCCAAGTTCCTCAGAGGGACAGCTTTGCTTTTCTTTCACTAAAAAAGAGAGCTTTGGTGTACAGAAATTGTTTTACACCACGAGAATCTTATCCCTGCCCAGTTCTAGACACTTTCTGAAGAGCTCACCCCCTGTTTGAATACAACTGCTTCAACCAGCCCAGACTGTGATTTGCAAAACCTGCAGGTTCCAGCCAGCCAGCCTTTTAGTTCCCAACAAAAAACTGCACTGTGTCTCAGTCTATGGAGTTGCTATTATTATTATGAGAAATAATGGGATCCACTCATACTGGAAGCAGTTCTGCCAACACTTCTGAAAATTTTTTAGAATATTATATATCTACACAAATATTTTAATCCCAATGATTGATATATCTATATTTACTACTGGGAGGAGAACATGAACAAGTCAGACTGTTTCTTTTTAAGTATTCTATAGAATGGTCAGAATTCCATTGAAAATAGGTTAAGAATCAGGTGAAGCCTCACCTCTGTGCCTTACACTTCATGCCATGCTTGGTCTAGCACCAAGATTGTTCCTGGCAGTTTAGTTTCTCCAATAAATAAAGGCATCTTTTACGATCAAATGTCAGAAAAATAGTAAATGGTTATTTTGTAAATTTACAGGTCTCTAGACTTAGTATCAAATGCTTCTAAGCACTGCCAGACCATTCTTTGTTAGTCAATGCTACACATTTCTTATCTTTGGAGCACATTGTTGCAGAAATTCGAGCTGCATATGGAAGCATTGGGTCTGCTTCCAGATAAGCCTGCCTGGCTTAACTTTTCTTTCTTTTTTCATTCAAGATAAGTGCTCTGGTGCAGGGGACCACCAAAATGTCAATTTATTCTTTATATATATATATTAATTTGCCATGTCCTTGCGTACAACATTCTGTGAGCAGTCTGTAGATGAGACTGGCTCTCTCTATATTCCTTTTTCTGACTTTCTTTCCCCTGTTCACCACACATGGTAACCTCACCAACACACTCCTCCTTTCAGTTGCTGCTAATTCCCAGCTTTGATTTCAATTCCAACAGTCCAGCTACAATGTGTCATTTTAATTCAGACAGCAATGCTATTAGAGCACTGAGGGTTTAGTAGGTGTAGGAGACAAACACATTCTAACACATGTCAAATAATACGGATTCAATGCTCAGGAATATTCTGAAACTAGTTAGCTGTGGATAAAATCCTGAAATTAATTCTCCCTCAGAAATCTCAAATCCTCAGGAAAAAAAAAAAGTTTTCTCTCAAACAATTTAAAAACACATTTTCAGATACTTCCACTGTAGAGCACTAAGGATTTTAAAAACAGGCAGGCCCATACTATCCTGTCAGGAAGACTTTTTTCCTCCCCTGAAGTCCATTTGTCCTCTGTCTGCTGTTAAGTTACTATTATCTTCCATTCCTTGTAATAATGGGCTTAAGATCAAGTGAAACTGGAAATGGAAAGAACAGTGAAAGATGACAGACTTGAAGGGGCTTTATTGGGACTATGGCTTGCTCCTGAGGTCAGAATCAGTAAGTATAATTAGATTCCTGGCATTTACAACAAATGTAAAGCAACTCAGAGCTCCCTTTTGTGTGCCTGTAATTAAACATGCACTTTTACTGCCCTCTGCAGTGCTCCAAAGTATCTTTGATTCCAGCACATGAAAGTGGAATGAAAGAGCAGGCACAAATCTTCATCTCTATATTGCACTCATATTTCTGAGAACAGAGTATTTCTCAGCAGAAATGGAACAGCCCCTTTCTAAAGGAACACAAAAGGGAACATTGTTTTTGTTAATAATTAGAGCCATCCCTGTGCCTCCCAGGAACTTTCTCAATAGAAACTTGGATAGACAGAAAGGCCCCAACACAGACAGCTGGGCCCCACTTTAACCCACAAATATAAGCTCCAACCCTTCCACTCAAAATGAAATTATTTCTCGAGTGTATGAATCAGCACCTTTTGGATAAATTAGTTTTCTCTTGTGCTTAAAAACAATCCAAGAGGTAAGAGTTTTTAAGCTCAAAGAATGAATAGGATAGGCAATCTAAAAATACAGTGGGGGCCAGAAGTGGCAGATGTTACATCTTGGTTCCTTGCATGTTTTGTATTACCCAGATACCACAAAATTAAATGCAACACAACTAGAATAAGTTCTACTCAGCAATATCAGTGTCTCTCCTAAATAAAGTATATATACCACATTCTAACTACGCTGCTTTACCTGAAAATAAAATTGATTTTTGACGCTTCCAAAAGTAACTTCAATCTCTTAACTATCTACATAACACTTTGGCAAAATTTTCCCTAATTGTTAGGAAGCACTCAACCTTAATATTGAACAGCTGGTAAATAGTCTTCCCACATTCTGAGAAACCATACAGAAGAGAACAACACAGAAGAGTAAGAACTTCCAGTAGGGTCAAAGTTCTTTCAAAAGGGCTCTTGTATCAGCCCACCTTTGATAAACAAGTGCCTGATCCCCCAGTTTTCCTCACAGATCCATGCTCAGGTATCTGTAGTTGCTCTACATGTGCTTTGCCAATGCACCAGGGCTTTTATTTACATCAGAAACACAACAAAGCAGATAGTCCTGAAAATAACTCTTAAAAATATGTGCATGAACAACAGGTTGTTTGGATGGTATTTTGGACTTAAAAACAGACTCATGGAACAAAGATGGTTTTAGCTTGTCTTCCTTAGAGGCTTAAGTGGTTGTACTGGCAAATCTTTCCTAAAAATCTGCCCTGCCCCCTCTAATTTTTAAATTGCCTGTCCAGATGCTGAACAGAAGGGTACATATGTTCCTTGAAGCTTAATGTGACAACAGCTAAAGTCGTGAAGGAAGGACCCAAATAATGTCCAAGTGAAGGAAAATTTGGGACAGCTCAGCTCTTCAGCGTTCTGCTTGCCACCCTATCAACACACACGTACCAAGAGCCCATCCAAAAACAGATGGAGCTTTAAATTATCCATAGCCATGACTGCTGTCAGTTAGCCAGGCTTGGCATGAGGATGATGAAAGGGGACAAGGCTTGGTGTGAAGGGAGTAAGAGAAACATAAACCAGAAGGCACAGGTCTATAAAAAGCAGGGTTGCCAGGTTCTGCTGCCCACGGAACAACCTGTTCAGTTTTATTTTTAAAGGAATCTAACCTAATAAGGCTACAGAGTTTGGTAGCAGCACTTGCCCGTTCTCCATCTGAAGCAAACTCCACTGCGTGTATCGATGCACAACTGAACACAGGGATGTTGTTTTTCCATGAGATCCATCACCAGACTGCCCCAGGTGCATGGGGTTAGCCCACATTTAACCACTAGAGGGCTTTACCCTATCGCAAAAAACCCACAGTTTTCCCATTCAGTGTTCAGTACCTTTGGAAGAACATCCCAACTCGGATAACATAAGCGTTCTCTTCAAATGCCAGCCATAAAAACCAAGTCCTCTAAGTAGCCGAGGCAAAGTGGAATAATTTGTAGGATTAAATACACTACTGTGGATGGCCAGCTCCTTCAGGAAAAATCAGCAAATCCGAACCTGTTTCACGAACAGCTACTGAACATGGACCAGTTACATTTCCAGGCTGGAAAACGCCCACACATACCTAGTTCCTGGACAAGTGTGTGTGCTGAACAGCACAGACCTGAAGAGCTGAACAGTTTCCCCACACATCACCAACAGCAGAATCTTTTCTTCAGAGAGACTCCTACATTTCCTACTCCAGTACAGACTCCAAAGAACACACATCACAAAATCTTAAGGACTGCCACAGAGAACTCAAATTACTCAAAAAGATCAAGGGTTTTTGTTTGTTTTAATAGTATTTGTTCATGTATTACCTTCTCACTAAGAACCATTATTAGCAGTCTCAGATAATCATTCCTAGATGATTTCTGGCATTAATACTTTTGCTGAAGCTATGGATAAAGTTTATTACTAAAAATGGATTTTCAGAGACATGGAATCTTTCAGATGTGTAGAGTAATAAATTTTTGTACAGTAAGCTCTGAAATGTGTGTCTCCTCTAGTTATCTCAGTGGATAATTATTGGTTCAATACAGAATCATAGAATGGTTTGTGTTGGAAGGGATCCTCAAAGACCATTTTGTTCCAACCCTCCCTTGCCATACACAGGGACACCTTCCACTAGACCAGGTTGTTTCAAGCCCCATCCAACTATGTCCTTGAACACTTCCAGGGATGGGGCAGTCACAGTTTCTCTGGGCAACCTGTGCCAGGGCCTCACCATCCTCACACTGAAAAATTAACTTCGAATACCTAGTCCAAACCCCTGCTCTTTCAGTTTGAAACCCTTCCCCTTTGTCAAAGGTCCCTCTCCAGCTCTCTTTTAAAGACTGGAAGGTGCTGTAAGGTCTCCCTGGACCCTTCTCTCTCTGGGCTCAACATCCCCAGCTCTCTCAACCTGTCTCCATAGGAGAGATGCTCTGGTCCTCTGAGTATCTTCATGTTCTAAATGGTTCATGTCCTCCTTATGCTTGGGGTCCCAGAGCAGGATGCAGCACTCCAGGTGGGGTCTCACAAGAGCAGAGGGGCAGAATCCACTCCCTTGCCCAGCATGGCCACGCTGATTTTGGTGCAGCCCAGGACACAGCTGGCTGTTCATCCCCCAGCCTGGATTTGTGCTGGAGAGATTGCCCTGACCCACATGCTTTCTTATTTCAAACCCTGGTCTAAGTAAGCCTTAACCTTATGAAGGCTCTAAATGATCTCCTGAATATTCCACTGATCCAACCTGTTTGGGTAGCTACAGTGAGGTATAAAAACTTACTTTAAAAACCCAGTTCTGCTGGCTGTTCTGACACTCAGGTATAGACTGACATACCAACCAACCCCTGCCTCCTCTTAAAAATCTTAAATAGTTTTTTCTCTTCTAGCATAGATATTGTGTCATTCTGGTTCTCCACTTAAAGGATGAGTTACAATTCACTCCAGGGTTATTTAAGGTTTCCCCATCAAATCAAGCTATCAGAGTTTAAGAGTGCCTAACAGATTAGACTGCTGTAAGCATATTTCTAGCTAAGATGCTCACTTGAGTTGAAGAGTTTAGGTATCTCCACTAAGTGTTGTAAAAACCCAGAAACTTCATTTAAGAGATAAACCCACGTGAGGTGACTGTAAAATAGGTACTATCAGTAAACAAAGACCCAAGTGTCCACCCAGCTCTTCCAGCAGTTTTTCCTAGAGAACAGAGTTTGGTAACCAGCTAACGGACATCTACTAAACTAAAACTGCTTCTAAGGAGTCTGAAAAAGGCCAACAACAGGCTTAACCATTTTAATTCAGACTCAAATTCACTCTGGTGCCCTGCACAGAAAATAAACAGTTTTGAAGGTCCTGCTCAAAGGGTGGTGCTAACCCAAGTACATCCCAGCCTAGTATCAATATCTCAGATGCATGGCTTTCAGTCTTCTCCTGCATTTTCTCATCCACAGAACACTGCCAGTAGGAAATGAAGCTGAAGAGTCACAAGTAAAAGTAAATGCAATTCCATTTATTTTCCAGCAACATCCCACGCAAAAGCAATAGAAACATTAACTGCTCTCAGCAGAAAATCTGTACAGTTGTTATCATTTACAACAGTTTTGCATTTAAAACAAGCCAATTAGAAGAACCAAGACATTCCCTAGACACTGTTTCCTTGACTGTATTAATACACGACTGATGACTATTTACAGATTTCGAATTCAGGCTACTGCTTCCCAAAAAAAAAAAAAAAAAAAAGGCATTATTGCATAGGCTTTAGCATATTGACCTCCAATTTCTTGAGAGAATTTAATTTCCAATTGTTTCTGAAATGTTTTTGCAAATAAAGAGTTTTTTTTAAGGTAGGTAGTTAATGTTACAGTAAGTAACTGCGGTAGATGAGTTTACTAGTTACTAATCAGCTACACGGTTCAGCTGCCACATGCATTGCTTCAAGTCAGATCTTTGCAGGGGAGCCAGATGTAATAGCAAAGGAATATACAAAATTATCTCCCTACTTTGCTCTTTATCTGCAGGTGGGCAACTGAAATTATGGACACAATGGGGGAGGTGGTGGTGGAGAAACAGGTGAGATCTTGCTGTACTATTTATAATTACTTGAGGATAGCACTTCATAAAAAAAATCTGATATACATAAATTAAAAGTTAACAAGAAGTCACACAAATCGCAATTTTACATAGGTCTGGTCTGGAGAATACGTAGACCAACCACAACTTTAAAAAACAGTCTTCAACTCTGCTCAATCTTTCTTACTATTAACAGGTTTTGAATTAAGCTAACCTCTCAAATTTAAAGGAAACTTTCTCTAAAAACAGTTTGCATAAGACTACTTAACTCACAGTATCAAATTCTTTCACTGGTTCACTCAAACACACTTCCAAGTCAAATTCACCTTCTGCTTGATAGTCAACATGTCTAACTTTGGTGGGAGTGCCAGAACAGGTATCCTGGAAAAGACAAAGGCAGTTAATAATTAGCAGTTAAGTACAAGTTTAGTTATGCAATAACCCAGTTAACTTCTGTAATTCATTCAGACCATCCTATAACAGAGGCTTACAAACATTTTGAAAGGCCACACAAAAACCTAAAGCTAGTCTTAAGATTACAGAGATTTAAATGCAGGCTTCTGCCCTTTCAACCACATTTGAAGATTTCTTGCAAGTGTTTTAAGGACCTATACATGCAAACATGAAAACATTATACTGATTTAATATTCATCAGAAAAAAAAAAATTCCAGTAAGAAAAGCAAAGCATTCTTAGATCTTTACTGAAGGTTACTGCTCAGCTGTACCAAGTGCCTTGTGGATACAAAAGGAACCTAATTCTGTGTGCCAAGAAAATCACACCCTATTTTAACATCAGGCATTGCAATCTAAAGCATTATTTCCACTGTACGTTACAATTCACAACTGCTTTGCTTTCAACAGATACAATTTTCTTTTGTAGGCTATGAAAAATTAGATATTTGTAATTTGAGATGATCAAAAATTCTAACTCTCTAAACCCAGAACTATAGAGATATTGGCTATAGCTGGAAAATATCCAAATTTAAAGACTGCTCAGCCTAATAAACAGTCCCTAAACACAGCAGATGATGGAATTTGTATTCAGGCTACTTGGGAAAAAGTTCTATGTAATGAAACAATTATTAACAAATTGTTAACAAATATTTATGCAAATGACAGATATGCTTACATCATTATCTTGACAGCTTGTTTGAGATTCAGAATTGCTTCCAACAGATTCCGTCTCCATCTCACCAAGGTCAACAGGACAACTGTAAAATCATTTAAAAGGATACAATATAAAACAAATTCGTTTTTTAGTGCTCAGTTGCACTTCGTGGTGCAGTTCTGGAAACAGTGACCGAAGGAGAGCAAAGAGACCTACAGAGATCAGAGGGACAGTGGTAGCAGCTGGGGAGAGCAAACAGAACAGCAGGTCAGCTCCACACAGCCAAAACAAACTGAAGTCTTGAGACTAAATACTGCAACTTGTCAAGGACAAACATCCAATGCTCAAAAAAATGCTTCAATACAGGTGTTATGGAAGAGGGAAGAATTTTTTTTCCCCAGACAGGGTTTTCACCAATCTGTTTTGCAAAGAAGGTTTAATATCCACTGTACACAGACCTAGGTCCCAGCATCCAAAGATAAAATTTGTATTTCCACACCAAAGCCTTGCTTTTAGATCCCACTGCTCCACATTGGTTTTAACATCAGCAGAGTTAGGGAAAACAGCACTTTAACACAAAACTGCTTCCTCAGGAATTAAGTTAAATCCGTGCCTCCTTCATTCCTTTAATACCAATTTTTATTTTGGATGTTCTCTGATCAAGCTGTATTGCTTCCTACAGAGGAAGATAAGTAGTTGCATTAATCTGCATCTTTTAGAGCTTCCACAGCTTGGACTGTGAACACTTGTAGCCGTGCTTTGAGTTTAATGGTACCTTGAGATGATTTCCCAAGCTCTTCTCTCCTCCTCTCTGCTCAAGAAACAACATTTTATACCACTGTTCTTGAACTAGCAAGTGAGAAGGGTGTGAGGCACATTCTTGTACGCTGTGTTGGTCCAAGCTCAATATGCAGGGGATCTGCCCTTGGTGAGAACTCTCCAGCACTGCTCCTACCACAGATCAGTCTGCAAACTGCTCTGAAAGAATCAGCTCACCTCGATGCTGTGGTGTTTTCTCTTGTAGAGCACTGCAGAAGGAACTGTTTATCTTTTAGACATAAGACTTGCCATATTAGTTTCTATAAAAGCACCTTGAACACTCTTGTACATACATTTCTTGCAGATCACATCCCTCTTCGGTGGGTGGATCCCAGGAATGCAGCGCAACTTTCCACAATTTAATCTGCTGGTCCCATGACCTGCGGCTGTACTTCTTGAACTTATTGGGAGTTCTGGGATGAACTCCTGGTACACGATGGCATCTAAATTCAGATATTAGGGGTGGAAAATTAGTGGTTTTCACACACACACATAACATAGTTTCAAATGTTAAGTCTTATAGCCAGTATTATTTGAGAAGTGACTACTGGGCAACTCCAGGACTCAAGAAAAGTTTTGCCCACTCCATATGAACTTTGGAGTTTCTTTGATTTCAAGTCAAATGAAACAAAAAAAGAAAAAAAAAAGGGTTATCAATCACAGGTGTGAAAACCTCATTCCAGACTCAAGAGCAACTGTAGCCCATTTTGTCTTGTAGTTAACTCATGAGAAAATTGACTGCAAAAATCAGTTTCATTTCCCCTTGTGGACAAGCACAACCAAAAGAACTTTAGTTTCCATTTCTGCAGCATGAGGTATTTCTCATATACTGTCTAGTTAAAGAAAAAGAAAACCACACCCTATTTGATTGTTAGTGCGACTTAACAGTTAAAAAATGTCTTAAAGCTTTAATTTTTAGATGCTTTCCATTTGAATGTGAGTTGGATACCAAGTTCAGTACATTAACACCCTTACAGAGAACAGGTATGACTTACAGCTTAGTTCTCCAGGAAGTCAGGCAGCTTACCTAGGAACTTCTTTCACGTATCTATCGTATGCAATTGTGTTTTTTCCGTAGTTTATCTGTTTCTGTCTTCTCATCAAAACCACTTCGTCTGTCTCAAGCTCTACTGTCGCAGTGGACTCCTTTGAATCGGAACTGCAGGAAAAAGCATGGTAGATTTGGGACTGCCAGAGAGCAAGCCACACTCAAACCAACCCACTCGTAAAAGGCTACAAACAAACACGTTAAAACCTTTCAGAAAAAAATGCTCTAAATTACTAATAAATGTTACTAAATTACAGTGTGAGAGGAGACTTAAAATGAACTGTTTTAAACTGAGCGTTTCAAGAAACAACATGGTGAAACGTGAAAAATCGGACTTGTTTTCAAAATCTCCTCAGCTAAGCTAGAAATTTAACCTACCTTCCTGAGGAGGACTTCCTTTCTCTTGAAAATTCATTTATCAGGAGTTTTCTTCTGTATCTGTAAGAGTTCAAATCAGGATTATGAATATGTGTAACACAAAGAGAATATTAAAGCTCAGCCTCATAGCTGATTTTACTTTTCAGCAAAGCAGCAGCACCCCAGACACTGTAAACACCTTTCCACTATGGAATGGATGTTTCAGGTTTCCCTAATTAAAAACTAAAAAGCAACTAAGGACTTTCTTTTTCCAAGTATTTCCTCTATTCTTATAGCAATGATATCAAAAAACCAGCCATTAGTGAGACAGTACTGAGAAGGATTTCAATCTAGGAGATTTCAGGAAAAGCTTCTTCCAAAAGGGAGATATTTAGTGATACACATCCACTGTCCAGTGAGTATCCTATGACATTCCTGCAGGACTTAAGCCAAAGCTGACCTAAAAACAGCAGACAAGAGGCTAAGGTGGGTCTGATTTTACTACAGTGGTGAAGTCAAAAATACAAGTCAGTACAGATTCTACAAGACAATTACCATTTCCCCTCCTTTCCCCATTTGATCCTAAACACCCAGGGGTACCTTGCAATTTCTTTGTTGACACTGGTCCTCATTTCTTCTTCTTCCACTGCAGTTCCCCAGTCTGAACACCGGGAAAGGGGCCCGGGGCCTTCTGGTGTTGTAAAACTAGAATGAAAAGGAAAAAAATAGCACCCCTATGTTAAAATTCTGTTTTACTGTATTTCCCACCTCCAGCATCTCCTCCAATCACAGCTTGAGCCCTATTTCATGTGTTTATTTACAGTACTCACACTGGCTGTGAAAATCTTGCGCTGTTGCATTAAAATGCCATCACTGTAAAATTAAGCATCAGTTCAGAGTTTCCCCCTGAGGTTGTGTGCTTTGTGTTGGGTGTTCTGTCTTAAAAAGTTTTATGTAGGTATCTACAGGAACACAGCACTGTAGCATGTAACCCAGCCCACCCTTTCAATAACTTTCAGCTGGTGTCCTTCAGAAAACAGTACATGAAACACCAGCTTTAGTCACTCACTTATTTTCACTCCACTAAATGACTTAATTATTTATTCTTTCATGATTGCAGACCCACTAGCTATGTAAAAGACAAAAGCTGGAACACAGAATTAAGCTGTAAAGCTAATTAATTAAAATTACACCATAGCACCAGTTTCTCCGTGTGAAAATATGCCTCATAGAGAAAGCAAAGGCACAAAAAAAGTCACATTTTAACCAGTAAATTGAGATTTGCTGTGACTTTGCAAACTGGTTTAACAACCTTATTGCAGCCCATTAGCATCACAAGCAGGTTCAGAACCTTGCAGAGGAATAAGCTCAGATCACTTCCCAGCCATCTAGAGCTACCTACAATTTAGACTATTCAGTGTTTTCCAGTTTCTGTCCTCCTGATGACCAATTTTCCTTAAGCACAAACTGAAAACTGTATCGTACAGAGCAGAGCTTTTTCAGAGGATCTCAAAATGTTCTGGGGATTCACCAGGATTCTGGGCAAACACGTCCCCTGAAGTCAGGGAATTAGATCCATCTGCACTAAAACCAGCTCCAGCTCCCTCCCTGCTCCCAAACTGCCTTGCACAACTTCAACTTTTAGTTAAATTCAAACTAAAAATTCTTTTAAAATGAAACCCAGTTACCAACTCAGCAAAATTAAAAATTCAGAGCAAACAGAACAGGTCCCTCTCTGCAAACATCTGTTCAATTTATATGGATTCTTAGCATTTTCTGATATTGATTTCTAGTGTTGCAGAGAGCACAGGCCATGCCCAATTATTGCTCTCCAGTGCTAGAGAACAAACAGCACAATCCCAGCAGCCCCAACACCTGAGCTTCTTCCTCAACACTGACGTACCTTTTTAAATTTGTTTGATTCTGCACCTGAGCTGTGATTACAGAGAATTAGAGACAACTGGGAGGGCTCTACAGCTTTATCTCTTCATTACCTTGCTCTGGTGCCAGACACAGTGAGCTCAGCCATCTTACCCGAGACTCTCATCCCCATTTCACACCCTGGTGAGAGGTTCTGTTGCTGTGCTAGGACTGCACATGGTGCTCAAACACTGCCAGAGGAGCAGAAAAACAAGGCTATAACCAGCCCCACCTGAGTCTGATGTATGACCCAGCCTCCATCCTGCTCCTCCTGGCTTTTTAGAATTTTAATTTGACAACATTGAATTGGTATAAACAAAAAAAAGTAGTTTAGCACAGGAAGAGAACTATTTCAGTCAGAGCTAAATCCAAACTGAAATGAAAAAGCATGCCTGCTCCATTCAATACTGGAAAACACCCAGAAACAGTGATTATTTAGGTTGAAGCTGATGAAACTGTAGTTTCATTCTTGTAGTCCTATTCAAACATGCTTCCTGAAATCAATTTAAGTTACTGGAAAATGGGTAGTTTACAGGGCACAACCCATGTCATTTTACATTTAAAACCTAAATTCAATGTACTGGGCTGTGCCCACAACTCCCATCCACTGAGTAAAGTCACTAAAGGGACTTGTAGCATCAATAGCTCAGACTGTAAATGTGATATAAAATAAGATACTTCCACTAAAATGAAGTTCAGCTGAGTTGGGTAATAGTAAGGAAGGCAGAAGAGCAGCAGTGTGGATACCACCCCCCACGTGCTGACAAAACTTCTCAAGGCAGCCTGTACTGTCCCCAAAAACATGAAGGCAGATGACTTCTAAGAACTGAATGTTTGTCATCTCTTTTAATTTTACCGCAATAGTTTGTACAGTCTGTATCTACAGACAAACAATTGTCCTGTGCAACTATTACTTTGTGATAAGTGGCAACAAGCAACGAGGAAATGGGGCAGAAAATTATCAAGACTGTAATTCAAGAGATAAGAACTAAATATTCACTCTTCAGAAGTGACTCCAAGGTAGGAGCACTGCCCTAAATCCTTTTCCCTCCTTTAAGACTGATGAGCGACTGATAAACAGGCAGGGCATGGAAAACTCAGCGGAACAGCCCGTTCACAGCTCCTGGCGAACAAAAGAGCCGGGAGCCGCTCCCGCGGCCAGCACCGCTCACCTGTCCTGCCGGCTCTCCGCGGGACGGGGCTTGTTTTCCTCAAAAACCGAGGATTCGGGCTCGTTCTGCCTCCGCCGCCTCCCATCCGCGCCGCGTTTCCGCGCCTGGGCCCAGCGCGGGGGGTGCTGCGGGCTGGAAAGAAAAAAAACCAAAAGTAAAACAACACAGAAAACACAAGGTGAGCACAAACCAGGCGGGTTTTAGCGCGTTAAAACCTCCTCCAGCCATCGCAGGTATTTATTTCCCTTTTCACTCCCTTTCCATTTCACTCCCACAAACCCAGCGAGGCGGCTCCACTCGCCCCCTCCGAGCGGGGCTTCCCACCTCCCCTCCCACAACCACCTCAGGGACGGAGGGGAGCGAGGGCTGGGCCGCCACCCCCCAGTGCCCCCATGCCAGCGGCACTACCTGCTCTTCGTGCTGCCGTGAGGGCTCCGCTGGCGGAAGGACATGGCGAGGGGTGTCCTCGGAAGGAAGAGCCGGGCGGTGAGGGGAGCGGAGCGGGCGCTGAGGGAGAGCCGGAGGACGACGGGTGAGCGGAGCGGGCGCCGCGGGGAGACAAGGAGTGGGAGAGGGGAGCGGGCGCCGCGGGGAGACAAGAACCGTAGAAGCGCCGCCGCCGCCGCCTTCCCGCTCGGCCCCTTCACATCTCCCGCCGGCGCTGAGCGGCACCGCCCGCCCCGCCCCCCGCGGGACGCCTCCAAGAGGATAGGTGCGGGAGGGGGGGAAGGGGACAGCGCAACCCCCGCACCGCGCCTTTACACACTGATACACACCCCCCACCCCCCCGCCGGCAGTGTGGTGGTTCAGCCCGCTCCGCCCGGCCCCGCCCCCGGGGCGTGTTGGCGGGAGAATCGGGTTTTGGCGCGCGCTGGCGGCGGGTGAAACAACAGCCAAAAAAACAGAGAAACCAAACCAAAAAAAACCCCAGCCCAAACAAAAGGAAATAAAAACCACAGATGCCCACGATTTAAATAGGAAGGATGGCCGGTCACTGGCGCGGCCCTTCAGTACCTCTTCCGGGTATTTCAAGGGACGGTTCGAACCCTACGGCCGACTGTTTAAACAATATAAACATTTATATTGTTTAAAAAGACATGGTGTTAAATAAGTACTTCGTATCAATAGTGAAGGAAGTTGGGTAATGCCACGAGGTTGCCTTGGTAAGTGGAGCTTTCAGGTGTTTTTAACAGTACTTGCGTGCACAGTGAGATCCTGTTCATCCTGAGAATCCGCCACACACATTTTGCAACAGTAATTTATAAACAACTCCGGAGAACTCCTGCAACAGAACACACAGAGCTTTAAACAAAAAGTACCTTTGCAGCCCCGGTGGCCTGAACGCTGATGGGACACTTCAGAAAGATGCAGCACACTGAGTTTTCTTCTTCTGGCCTTACAATCACAGGATCATTGAGGCTGGAAAAGTCCTTTAAGATCCATTAAGTCGAACCATTAACGCAGCACTGCCAAGTCCACCACCAAACCATGCCCCTAAGTGCCACATCCGGTAAAACAGATGTCAGAAGTAGCAAACAAGAATTGTCTGGGGTTTTTTTGTGTGTGTTTTTCTTTGTTTGTTTTTTTTTGGTTTTTTTAATAACAGTTTAAAAGACAAAAGCAACTATTGAAGTGCAGCAATGCTTTTGGAGAGACTTTCTGAGCACAGCGACAGGGTGCTGTTTGGTTTTGATTTTTTAAAAATAAAGATGCACTTCAGCCTTGCGATGCAAGGGCATCTCTGCTGTAGGATGTGTCCAAAACGCCTGGCTCTGGGTGGTAACAGTCGGGCTGGCTCCCACTACGATCTGAAAATGGTACCGTGAAGGGATTAACCTTGAAAATTCCTTTCCTGTTGCCTGGCCTTACTGTAACTGTGCAAACTCACATCCTTCTGGGTGGCATCTGCGTGGACATCCACACTGCTGCAGGAAAAGTCTGCTCTGCCAGCACCTCTCCTTTCCCACACACAGCTGTGGAAAACAGAACTGTGTTCCCGAACCAAGGACACGCTTGAAGTACAGCACAGGTTCCAAACATGTGAAAACAAACTCCACTCCTTTCAGCCTGCCTAGGAGATAAGCTGACTGGAACAGCATGTTTACCTGAACGCTTCCAAGCAAGCCAGACAGGGCAACTCCAGCCTGGAAAGCCACACAGTGCTTTTAGCATAACGCTACGTACAAATTAAATTCAGTTCACCCAGCAGAACTATCTGCTGTGACACAGCTCAGGGATTGCAGCTGCCTTGCATCTTTCTGTCCTTGCCAGCAATAAAAATCCTTCAGAAAAACAGTTTCACACCACAGTGGGAATTTTAGGGAGGGGATATCCTCGACTGTGATCTCAAAGCAGGAGTTTTATAAACAAAATGTACACACAAGCCATGGCATTTCAGAACTGCCAGTGAAGAAAGGTTTCCACAAACACAGATAAAGTATCATCTGTAAGGAGATCCTCCCAATGGAATCATGCCAACACAAGATACTTGCCACTTCCAGGAAGAAATTTAAACCTGGCTGGTGAAGTTCAGGGTGTATTTTGGCTTAATTACAAACTGAGCACAGATTTAGGCCAAGGAGATTTAATTAAGTTGGGTAAAATTAAAGGAAGGGTATCAGATACAAATTGGGGGTGGAGTGCCAGACTCCTGCTTCATATACCTCAATTGTAAACTCTAAAACAGCCTTGGGTAGGTAAACAAGTGCATGGATGGGTTGCACCGCAGTTTTGGCTGCTCTGTCTGGACTGATGAGGTTACTGTTATAACTGGTGATCCTACATCCAGTGGCAGCACTGCATGAAATGACTTTAGCAGACCTCAGTTGGTCATTTTCATTGCTTTCCTTGTCCAAGCACACAGAACCAGGATTAGGGAACAGATCTGCCCAAAATTTCACTGCCACGGGCAGGTTAGTTACTCTATTCCTAGTCTAAGTATCTTCAACCAAGAAATACAAGATCTTTTAAGGACTGCTGAAGTACAGAATTCTTATGGATTTGTGTCCATAAATGCACTGCAGGCCTTCTCCATCTTAGGCAAAAGCTTAAGGGCTCTTAATACTCATGAAATGCTTAAGCAGAGTATAAGTATTTCATGACAGCCTATTACTCTCACCTGGCAGTTACAACTTCTCTAGGAAAACACCTTTCTCATGGCATAACTGGTGCTGGGGCTTCAGCTGCTCACTCTCACTAGGTTACAAGTTCATGATAAGATGCCAAAATACAAACTGAGGGGTTGGACAGAACCTGAGTTGTAAACTGCATTCAAGAGACTGATTTAATACCTTAAGACTGCCCCTCCCACTTTTAGAAACAGCTAATAAACCAAAAACACCAACCAAAATAAACACAACACCCTAAAAAAAAAGAAAAAGGACTACTGAACCCACATATTCCTTTTATAATCTAACTCTGAGAACATAACAGCATAAGCCGACTAACAACAATTTTTAAAGTTAAACTCTTTAATTCTTCTGCATAAAGGCAAAGTGCCAAAAATGTAACATTCCCTTATTTACAATCATCATAAATCACATGGAAGCATGCACATTGGAATAACAAGGTTCTAAATATAACTTCTTAAAAAAAGTGCTGTACAGTTGTGTCCCTTGCATACACACACTCTGTGCTCCATGGTGTGTGACTGAGCCACCCTTGTGCTGGGAAAAATGCCTGAGCATGCCTGGAAATAACATTTTGGGACTGGGAGTAGTTTCCAGGGAAACAGCTTACTTCAAAATCAGCAGCACAATGGGATTTTAGCCCTCGGGTACTGCCAGCCCCACGGCAAGGCTGTGGCCAAAAAGCAAAACCGAACTCCTGCAGAGAGACAGCTCCCAGCTCTAGCAGACATTGGTATCCCAGGACATGCTACACAAAATGCCACAAGGACTATAAAGTTCCTGTAACTGGTACATGAATTTTGTATAAACCACTGTAGCCACAGCTCTCACTTCAATCTTCTGAGCACAATGCCAGAAAAGTAAAACAAAGGAGAACCTGTCCCAACACCATCACAACCCTCAGCCCAGACAAGAGCAGCTCCACGTCTGCAAACACTGCTGCTCACCCCCAGTTCTTGCAGGAACAGCAGGCACTGAACTCATCCTCTTACACTCTTTAACAGGAGACTGGCTCTTTGGGTCAGGCTGCAAAACACATAAAAGCAAAATCTGGGTATTTAAGCTGTGTTGCTGTTTTAACAGTCGCTCAGCCCCTTCAAGAAAAGGATCTGATTTTGATAAACGATCTCCTTTTCCTTTCTCTTCTCTCACTTGGCTTAGGCAGATGCTATCTTAATACATCTCAGAGAACAATAAACAGGCCAAATGGATGATCACCCACTCCAGAAGTTCTGAACAGCTTGTCTTTAACAACTGGAGAAAGGCTGAAATTATCTACATTCTTTTGAAGCAGTTCTTCAGGCTGGATGTGCAATTCTGGTCCAGTAAAGCAAAGGGGCTCCTTGGTTTTAGGGCTGACATTCCTCCGTTTGACTGAATATTGAATCAATTCCCTGGTGCAGCATTTAGGAGCAAGATCTCCATCTGGAATGGCAGGATCCATCACCTGAAGCAGCCTTTGCAGTGTGATGCACATGTCACCTGGCAATGCAGGTACAGGAGAAATGTTCTCAACAAAAGCTTTAAGGAACATCCATTGTCACTGTAGCAGAGGCTTCATGAAATCTGAAGTTATACACTTGAGGCACAGCTTGCAGAAAATAATCTATCCTTATAAAGATCTGGAGAAACCTAAAAAAAAAAAACCAGCAGCATTTAAAAAAATATCCTATATATATATTCCTAAAGTATTTGTCAAAGAGAAAAGGAAGCACCTGAGTCTACCATTCCCAACCCATTGCAGAATTTTCACCTAAATGCCATTATTAATTCATAAAATACATTTTTCTCTCAATTCTAATTAATGAATTTCTGCCATATCTTAGGTGTCCTACTAACTAAGGTTTTCACCTAGAAAGGAACCAGATAAATTCATCTTTATGGACATTTAACTGCCACATTTATTTTTTCCTGTTTAAGATAGGAATTTTAACAAAAAGTCAGGTGGTGTGGAATTCTACCATGTAACCCACTGTCTGGTTTTCAAGCAAGATTAACCTTCCACAGATGAAGTTCCTGCCATTTGAGAGTTAGAGCTCACCACACCTAAAAGCCACGATTAAAGGCAGTGTCACTCTAAATATTGATCTTTGCATCCCAGGAAAACCAATGTGCTGCTCCTCAAAGAAGTTTTTCAATTCACTTTGTATGTTTTACATCCAACACGGATATTTCTTCAATTAGAAAGAGTGATTACAAATCCCCTGAAAATATACACTCCTTAACAGAGCCTTATTTACAACAAAGACCACTGCAAAGCAGCTAAATATCAACTATCTAGAAACCAGAAAGGCTCTGGAGTGTCATGTAGAGAGAGATGCTTCTTTTACCTGAATAATTTCACCTTGTGTTGATTGCACGTTTGCTGACTGTAAATCTCTTCCTCTTGCAGTGCAGATCCCACATGACAGCACCAGTTTTCCAAGACTTGATCTGCTGATCTCAGACTACATTCCTATTCTTCAAGTCTTTTTTCTGTCACAGGAGAAATTCCTTCTTCAATACTTCTATATACAAAGAGAGACTAGATATTTTCAAATATTGAATTAGCACTTTGGCAAAGTGAATGCATATTTAAATCTTATTCAAGCTCAAAGAATTTAAATTAAAAATCAATAAAATCAAAAGAAAAATGCTGCCAGCATTTTTTAAAAGCTCTATCTTCCTTTTCCTCCTATTGCTAGAATGAAAAATCCGAGTGTAAAACTGATTTTGTGGCATATTCTTAATGAGTTTTATTGTGCAAAATATTCAAAGATCACTGTTTAACATTTATATCTTAGTCCACGTTTCCAAGCCTGCACCAAACATAGATCAAACACAATCTAATTACACAAAAGACTCCCTGCTAATAAAACCTGTTTGACCCAAGATTACCACCCATCCTATTAATGTACCACAGGAATCTTCAGTCCAAGAGGAAATTTTCATTAAAATTTACTGCTGCAAAACTCAAAGTTGTGACTTCATTACAAAAATATTAAAATATAGAAAAGGTGCTACTGTAATAATTAAAAAAACTGTCACTTTTCACTTGAGTGATAAAACACATTTTCTAGCTGACAGATAAATATTTAAATTTAGCAAATGTGAATCATTAAATCTTTTCATTCACGTGCTGCGTTAAAGAGGATGGAATAAAATACTAATACTAATATAATAAAGGAATAAATAAAAGATCTGCTTGAACTGAACAGTTTGATTGTGTAGAATGACACTGTGGATAAGCTACTAAAATAGAACAGGTTAAATAAGTAGCCAGCACAAACTCACCTTGGTATTTAAATTTTTTTCCTCATTATTTTATCTTCAGCATTTGCACTGCCCCATCCTCTTTCCGAGTATTCTGACTGATGTCCGTCCAAGAAACTGCTACAAAGTTTAAGTCTACAAATTTAAAAAAAAAAACCAAACCCAAAGACCAAGTGGCTTTATTATGGTAACCTTTTTAACCTTTTTACATTAAATAGGGCTACAACCTATGTATTCTAATACAGACTGTAACACGAGAACATAAGGACAGAATTTTACCACAAACAAAGAAATATCGGTCAACACATCCCTAAGAAGAACAGGAAAAAAAAAAATCTATCTTTACAATAAAGGCTTGGATTGAAATACAGCATCAATCAGCAAAGCCTCTAAATTAATATGCAAAAAAACCCACCAAACCCTGATTGATGAGCTGCGTTTTATACCTCTCCAGCCTGCAGTCTGTGTCTCTGCACGTTTTGCTGTCAGGCAGAAAGAAGCTGGATTTCTTCTGTTTCGGATTGTTCCACCCTGAAGAACAACTGGCTGGAATTGGGTCACTGCATAAAAACAAATAACTATCGTTGATGTCAGCTACAAAACAATCCCTTAGGAGACAGGGAGGAAGATGCCAGCTCCCAGGCTGAGGAAGTCAGAGGTGAGAAACAACCACGGGGACCAACTCTGCAAAGTGCCACTGCTTTTCATAAGACAAAGAGTGTGAAAGGGGCTCATCTTCTGGCATTACTTAATGGCAGATGCAGCAGAAAGCAACAGATGGAGAGTCAGACTGGAAAAAGCCAAGTAAACTCAAAGAACAAAAATAACAACCAAACACACCACATGTGGGAGGAAATGTAAGGAAGGGAAAAAAAGTAGTATTAACCAATGAAAAAAAAGACTAAGAGGAAAAGCAAAGGGCACCTTCACAGCATAAGCAATAAACAGAAATAATGTCATAATCTTTGTGGTATTTACCTTGTTATTTCTATACCTTGCTGTACTGTCATTACTTCATCATCCTCACCGAAGGCTTCCCACTCTGAGCATTTTGAAAAAGCCTCCTGATGTCCTGAGTCAGTAAGGCTGGAAATAAAATTAAAAGGTCTGAATCCATGCACCTCTGTAACACAGTTCCTCTTAACTTTTCTGAAGGGGGAATAACTAGAGAGAAAAAAAGCCAATCTGTATAAACATTTTTACTAAGGTTTGTGTGGAAAACACAAGTAAACCCTTGAAAAACTTCAATGATTGGTCCAGTTTTCTGGTGGTTCTGACAAAACTTTGTACAGAGTTAAACCATGCTCTCCTCTACACAGCCTATCATTTCTTAGTTGTAGGAAGACTTCTTATGCAGCAGATATGAGAGGGGAAAAAAGGAAATATGATAGCAATAGCTACAGAAGTAGCTTAAGTCTTGAACAACTTAGAATAAAGGTGTTAGCCTGAAAAACTCTACTCTTGTATTATTCATTTTTTTAACATTAACCTCCCTCTCTCCCAGTCCCAGACTGGGTGACCAATTCCTTGTTGTTCCAACAAGCATTTCCTTCCACACCATCTTTCACAAGGCAGGAAAAGGCTTAATCAAAATACACAAAGCTTCTTTCACATCCCTTCAGGGACACATTTAATGCATATTATCAATATTTTCATACATATTTTCATACAGAGAGTCATTTCATACCTTTCCAGTGTGTGGTACATCTGCACATAAGGGGCTTTGCTGTCTGAAACCACAGAGGACTCAGAATTGTTTCTTTTTCTGCGCTTCCATACTGGAGAAGAATCAGATGAACAGGGACTACAAAAACAAGACACAGATTTTACACACGTGACATTTTTCATTTTTCATCATTTCAGTTCTGCTAAATAATGGCACATTGCCACACAGGATGACTCTTTCTGAGGTGTGATTCTTGAGTCACACAGAGGAACACAGACAAAAGGGCTCAAATTTGGGTAACCATGCCATCGTACTATGCAATGTGAACACAACTGCAGAAGCAGCTTGGAAGCAGAACCATTCTGAGCTCCACACACATCCCCCCAGGACAAGGTATGTTAGTAAACAGGGAGATGCACATGGTGCTTCACTGTCAGTCTCCCTGTTGTTCTGCAAACAGGCATAATACTATTAAGGATGGTGACTCCTACTTCTGAAAAGGTTCCCCTACTTTCAGCATGTGTCAATAGTGCCTCAAGAAACCCCAGTACCCCACTGTATAAACAGAGAAACCTGAGAAAACACCAGCTCTTCCTCCTGTTAGTCATGTAATTCTACAGTGCTGGTAATTTGTCCACATTCCATGCTCTGTACCACTGATGGATTACATTCAAAAAAGTGTCAAACTCCACAGCTGCATTTTAACTGCTCTTCCACAGCAAACATTTCCTACAAAAACCTGACAGCATTGACACGCACTGAATTATCTCCCTAAGTTAACCACAAAAGTTTCATCTCATACCTCTCAGGTGTGCAGTCAGTCTGTCTGCATTCGTCTTCACATTCATTTCTCTTCTGCTTTTCATCAAACACAAAGGAGCCAGAAACATCCTGATCTTTGCAGAACCATTCCTGGGAACTGCCTGAGGGTTCTGTACTACTAAAAACAGGATGGAAATGAAAAAGGTTTAAAAACCTACCCATCTGGTTTACTGCTCCAAGCAGACAGCAGTTAAACTGCAGTAACAATTAACAGTTCATCTCATATGACATCCAAATGGTGTAAAAACTGCAATTTCCACCATAGGTCACTTACAACAGTGTAAATCTATTTACAGAGTGCAATAACAGAGCCAATAGAATCCCATTCACTTTTTTCCTCCCAATTGACTATTCTAAATCTTGTAAAGTATGACGTGGCATCAAAGATGGAAATGTTATCAAAGTCAAGGAACAGTAATTAAATTTCTCCTTATGCCTATCCCTTTCCAGAAAAATAATGTGACCTTGTGCTCACCAGTGTAAATACCCAGGGGAAGGGAATGTACTACTGCAGACAGACCAAATGCCTCCCTCTCCAAATGCCTGCTTAAAGACGAACTTAGACTATGTAATGGGAATTTCCTGAAGACTAACAAAATACAAAAGGAAAACAAAGCATTCAAGGAGACTCCCCCTTCTGAGCCTGATCTCTTCTCTTGCTCCCAGTCAGAAATGCTCTAAAGGAAATACAGAGCCCTTGTTAATTCCTTAATCCCTGGTTTAATTCACCCATGTACACACACTGGCTGCAGATCCCAGGTCTCTTCAGCAGGAGGATCCCAGGCATGCAGTGCTATCTTCCACAGTCTGATCTGCTGGTCCCAGGATCTACGGCTGTACTTCTTAAATTTGTTGGGAGTTCTAGGATGGACTCCTGGTATTCGCTGATTCCTGTAAATACACAGTAACATTTATTATTTCTGACCATTATTTTCATTCTTAAAAAAAAATTCTCAGTCCATCAGATCCCACTGGCATCAGTGGTCTAATAAATAAAACATTCCTATGTTTAAATATCTAACTGAAACGTGTATATTCTAAAATATTGTCAAAAATAGGTCACAAAAGCAACAACTAACAATAATGTGCTGAGTCAGATTTGAGGTTCATCCAGTCCAGCACTCTGACAGCTGCCAAAAGCAGATTCCTGTTGCCCATGGACAAGTATGAAACTGAAGAATCATAACTCATACCCCTTCATTAGTATCCTAACCCCCAGCTACTTCTACTCAGTTTTCCTGAGTCAGGTGCAATGTCTTTGTACTTACTATTTACTGAGTCTGACTGGGATGGAGTTAACTTCCTTCACAGCAGTCCCTGCAGTGCTGTGTTTTGGATTCATGGCTAAAACAGTGCCAATAACACACTAATTTCTGGCTGTTGCTGAGCAGTGTTTGTACTTCAAGGCCTTCTCTTCTCCCCACTCAGCCCTGCCCCATCCCACAGCCATTAAGCTGAGGGAGAACAACTTGAAAAGGGAAGCCACTGAGACAGCTGAGTGGAACTACCCAAAGAGATATTCCACACCATATAATGTCATGCTCAGCAATAAAAAGCAGGGAAGAGGAAGAAGTGGAGGTGTCTTCCAAAGTGGTAGTTGCTCAGAGCTTTCAGAGAACCAGTCTGTTTGTGGAAGGTAGGGAGTGATTGCATTTGCATTGTTTGGTTCTTCCCTCTTTCTTTTCTTCACCTATTATATTGCATTTATCTCAGTCCAAGGGTTTTCTTGCTGTTGGTCTTCCTGTCCTTTCTCCATCCCACTGGGGAGAGGGAGGGAGCAGGAAGCTGTGTGGTACTTGGCTGCTGGCAGGGGCCAACCCACAAGTACCTTCAGTGAACTCTTTCTCCACCATTGTTCATACATTATAACAAAAGGGACTGCTGCAATTCTGAACAACACTTGTCTTTTGGGAGAACAGCAAACAAAGCACCCCAGCTCTCTGGGTAAAATGAATCAATCCACCTTTCCACAGAACCTACCCGGGGGAGACACTGTAACATTGCTGTCACAAAGCAACCCAAGACTCTTTGAAGAAAAAGGCATTACTGAAGATGTGACCATGCTACTGTGCTACAGTCCTCACCCAAAGCTGACATTTCCTGGTACCAATTAACTTCACACTGGCCTAGCAACAGTCCCCAGAATCACAGGGAGCTGATTAATACAGAATTTATTTAAAGTATACTTGTTACTAACAATAGCAGTGCACAAAGGGAACATTTAGCTTTAAATGTTCCCTATCTACATTTGCTCATATGCAGAAAATACCTGACCCCTCTTTAAAACATCAATTGGTTTAAGTTTTCTTCACTTGCTGTTCACGGAATTTAAAGCAAATTAAAGCTCTGTGCTGGTCTACATACATGTCAGGATCAAATAAAGAGTTTATTTGGAAATCTGCAACATAGGGCAACTTACTTTGGAACTTCTTTAATGTATCTGTCATATGCAAGGGTATTCTTTCCAAAATTGATCTGTTTTTGTCTTCTCCTCAGAACCACTTCATCTGTTTCCCTTTCAGCTGGATTAGCAGAATCACTTGAAGACAAAAATTATAATTAGGTTGAAAGGAACCTTAAGAGCTTTACTGGAAGTTATATAAACAAATACTCTAGAACTTGCTGTATTTTACTCTGATAGACAGTAAGCACAACCCTCACCTGAATCTGAAATGATTATAGAAGTAGCTTTTGAGATAAAACTTCTCAGTGCTACTCTCCCCTACAGGCTTCCTTAAGGCTCAATATGAAACAGCCTGGTTGTGCTTCCAATCTTTAATGCATGTAAAGTAGTCGGAGATCATCACATGACTATTGCTAAAACCAACGGAACAACATTTAGTAATTGTTCAATACTTACTTAGTCATTTTTTTATTTGATGTCCTCATTGTTTTGCCTTCTTCAATTCTACCTTCCCAGCTGGGGCAGCTAGAAAGAGGCCTAGAATGTTCTGTTGCTGTAGAGCTAGAAAATAAAAGAAATTCGATATGAATGTTTGCTTTCTCGTAACATATTTAATGAACAGCAACTTCAACAAAACCAACTCCACAACCATAAAAACCCAAGCATGTCCCTACTCTATTTCAGTTCAAAGTCACCTTCAGCAGTGATGTAAGATTATCAGTTTTACTCTGCAAGGAAAGAAAATGGTCTTGAAGTTAATTTCCTGTCACAACACCTCACAATCTCTTAAAATACTTTCAGCTCAGCTCTCTCTATTACTTGAGGACCTTCTGGACATATCAATTCCATCAGATAGCCCAATTCATGGAATTACTTGAGGTTAAAATTCGTGTAGTCACTGCTCTCCATTGTCAGCTAAGGGCTTTGTAAGAGACCAGGGAGACCCTTAAGAAATAGAAAAACTTCCATCACGTGAGCAGAACTAGTATTTTGTCCAATGCCATCATATCCCAAAATCATAATATCAACACAATTTCAATGCAAACTTTGCCTGCAAAGCCAAAAAAGCAGTCAGGAAGCTCTTGCTTAAATCATCAGTTTTATCACTGATGTTGTCCAAGTGAAGGAACATTTACCAACTTCCTCATTAACTTAAAAAATCACAGCATTGTACAGTTTCCATTTATGTAAGTGCTGAAAACTTCTCCTTTCTGCCAACATTAATGCCTCAACATTTAACATTAGTAATAAAGAAGCTGATTGAGCTTACAGTCTTACTTTCCATAAACAGTTTCACATCAACAGATGAAACTACTATCCATGCTGACAAGTGTCGTTTTAACACAGGACATAAAGATTTCACGCTAAAAAGGAACATATCTACTCAGCAAAAGAGAAACACAAAGGCTGCTGGCACATCCACTTAGACCCACACTCAAAACATACTGTTAATATTTTTTATGACAGCATCAAAGGCATAAAACCCACTCCTGAATACAAGGGCTTTCCTAAGCTCTTCAAGATTCATTCAACAAAGCAATATTAAACACGCCATCAGAAACTGCAATCACCTTCATACAATGTAATCCTCAGAGATGTATGAATTATGTAAAAAACGCCATTTTCATGTACCCCCAGTAAAAGATTTCCTCTCTTCTAACTTACGTTCTGCTCAGTTTTCTGCACATATCCAAGCACTCACCACTTTCTACCTTGCTGTCAGACATTAATATACCAGTCTTAACCACTTCCTCCACATTAAGATACCACTTCCTCCACCTTAGGTCTTTAGTCTGGACTATCCAAAAGCAAAGCAAAATCTTCCTAGAATTACCTACATATAAAATTTATCTCATCTCAAATTGTTTTTAGTACTGGACTGTGAAAAAAAAAAAAGGTGGTTACTAAAAACTGCAATTCAGCTGAACACACCAAGTGCACTGTCAAGTGAAGAGACAAAGATGGTTTGCCCACATTTACACAAAGATGCAAAGGTAAAGCATGAGAGTAATAGCACTTGGCTTCAATGGGAATTTTATACTAATATGGAAGACTTCAGCAATAAAGAGCTCAGACTACTGCCTCAGTATACACCATTTATCCCTTTCATGTGGAAAACTTGCTAATATTATGGCTTGTATTTCAATCAGACAAAATGGATGGTCTTCTCTTGGTAGGATGCAGGTATTATTTCCTAACTCTATACTACTGTATTATTAGAAAACATTTAACCTAATCATGCCCAAGCTTTTCTTGAGTCCTAAATAGTGCAAGAACGTGAAGATTTAAAGACACATTTAAAGAATACAGTTATTCCTTACCTCTCCAGCCAGTGGTCTGAATGCTCACATTGATATTCCTCAAATACCAAAGAATCTGAATCATTCCAGCTTCTACATTCCTGTTCTTGGTGCAAGCAGTGTGGATGTTGCACAGAACTAGAAAACAAGAATTTTCACCTCAAATCAAGTCACTGGTAGTCACTGAACATTGCCTATACAAAACAAATACGGACAGCTTGATCTGGCAAACAGGTATGTGATTTGCAAGAACTTACTCATTCAGGCAACACTAACTTAACAAAGGTGTTAGACAATGCAATTGCTGAGAAAAGACCTTTGACTAATGCAATTAGGACATCAGAATTTTCAAAGAAATCATTAATATTTAGATAACAAAAATATACTCTATTTGCAAACAAAAAGGTGGGGGAAAAAACCCTAACTGAGGAGTGGCACCAGGGTGTATGGACCTGTGCCAAAGTTCAAAGACTGTCCTCTGTCAGCAATGCACTATTTGATACTTATTTACTGTCCCATCCAGTAATAAACTCGTGGAAAAGGCAAATGCAGAAATACCACTTCAACACAAGGAAACAATATGGCTAAGCAGAAGTAGGTCAAATGTTCACGTGGAAACGCTTTTACACAGGAAATCCTTTACCAGACACTGCAGAGCCTTCGCAAGGAACAAGGAGCTGACTCTACTGCTTGCAACACACTGGTGGAACAGCAAGAGATTGCTTAAGGGTTAAGAGTTCTCTACATTTTCCTTCTCAGTTCTGGCGGCTCAGACCTCTTAAATGACAGGTTACCAAACAGAACGCCCTCACAGCGTCTGCTGACACCAGACTTGGCTCCTGGGCCAAGGACCACACCTGCAGATCCACCGCCAGCACCTGCCTGGGAGAACGACGTGGTGCTGCAGAGTCTGCACAGCAAACACACTGTGCCTGTGTACGTGTGACTTACAGCAAACACCGGCTCTGTGTGTGCCACGTCTCGGTGGCTTAAGTCAACAAGGGAGACGGAAGGAAGGTTTTCGATATTTTAATCCTGCATTAACCACCGATGTTTTCCTTCCCTTCCTCCTCCACCCTTGACTGGCTTTGGGAGTTTCCCACTCCCAGAGGGCTCAAAGTTACCACCAAGGCACAGCACAGACAGCTCGCTGCGAATCGCGGATCCAGGCAAAGGGACACGCGCTCGCTTTTTGCAAAGGCAGTGGATGGACAAAACCCTTCTCTAACAGCCTTCGACAGTAATTACTCCATTTAAGGTCTTGAAAGAAACAGCGGGGGGAAAAAAACCAAAATGCACAGCAGCTTCGGCACAACAAGACAACACTTGCCACTGTTTGAAAATGCAGGAGGAAACGCTAAACATAAATGCTGACCTTTTAGAAACACTGCAGTGTTTGCCTGGCACTGCCCGCCCACTCCAGCCTGAGGACAAGCCCAGTGTCCCCACCGGGCTGGGGCACCGAGCCCCAGCCCACACGCCCTGCCCGGGCTGCTGGCCCCTCACTCCCCACCGACAGGGACACCAAGGCAGCCTCTGCACGGGAGGCGAGGGCGCAGGAGAAAAGGGGATGTTTGGCGGAGGATCCCAACCTTCCAGCAGCTGCTCCCGGAGCCGCCCCACAACAGGCGCCCTGGGACGGGCAGCGTCCGTCCCCACCCGCCCACACTCCCACAGCGGAGCCGCGGGAGCTCCAGCGGCGCCCCGAGGCAGCGATGCCCGCCCGCCCCGGGCCCCCGACCCCCACGACCGCTCCTACCTGCGCAGCCCGGCCGGGTCCCCGCCGCCCGGGCGCCGCTGCCCGCCGGACATGGCTGAGGCGAGCGGCGGCTCCGCGGCCGAACATGGCCCCGGCTCCGCCGCCAGCGCAGGCGCGGCCCGGCCTCCTGGAACGGGCGGGCAGCGCAGGCGCCCTCCGTGAGGCACCACAGCCGGGAGAGAGCCCCGTGTGGGGAAGGCAGGAACGCGCTGTTCCTGCTGGAAAGCCGATCGGGAGTTACAGGGGGAGGCGAAGGGGCCTGCAGCCCGCGCTCCTGTGAGGGGCAGGACGCGGCTCCCTCACGCCAAGGGCCCTCACAGCCTGTCCTTTGCCCTCACCCAGCCTGGGGGCGGATGGAGCCCCCGACCCACTGGGCTCGCTAACCCAAGGAAAACCCGGCTCCCACATCACAGCGTTACCTCAGGCACGAGTCAAGGGTTGGGTTTGGGCCAGGTCAGCCTTCTGCTAGATGTCGTGAGCTAAATCGTCTCAGCAAAGGGGGTTGGTGGGAGCATCACAATGTACGCTCCAGAGAAACGTGTCCCACATTTCACACCGTTGAATGGAATCACAGAACAGTTTGGGTTGGAAGGGTCCTTAAAAATCATATTGTTCCAATGCCCCTGCTGTGGGAATGGACACCTTCCACAAGAGCAGGTTGCTCAAAGTCCCATCAAACCAGGCCTTGATCACTTCAGGGATGGGGCATCCACAGATTTCTCTGGAAAACCCTTGCCAGTGCCTCACCACCCTCACAGTCAAGAATTTCTTCCTAATAGCTAACCTAAACCTACTCTCTTTTAGTTTAAAGCCATTGCCTTTGGCCTGTCCCTCCATGCCCTTGTCAAAAGTCCCTCTCCAGCCCTCCTGTAGGTACTAAAAGGTGCTTCCAAGGTGTTCTCAGAGCCCTTTCTTCTCCAGGCTGAACAACCCCAGCTCTTCCAGCTTGTTTCCACAGCAGAGCTGCTCCAGCCCTCAGAGCATCTTTGTGGTTCTCCTCTGGACTCACCCCAACAGGTCCACTGCTACAGGAATGCACTATGTTCTTTATTGCTTGTGCTTGGTAATAAATCTGAGCAAGGTCACAATAAAATAAATGTTTTATACAGGACACATCATTGCTTTGTGCCAGCGGTCACTTGCAAAGACAAATTTTTAGTTATTGTCCCTGCTGATTTCATGACATCCAGTGTCACTCCGTTCCATCTAACAGTTATGAAAAGTATTTGGAGGTTTTTTCCCTGAGATTCTTACACAGATTTCGCACACACCTTTTTCCATTTATACAACCCTCTATATTCAGGTTGTCGTAGGAAAATTCATCCAAGAAAGCCTTATCAAATACACCCTCAGGTGAATTTAAACTCTCTTTATGTTCACATGTTCTCAGATAAAACATTGTATACAGATAAGTCAGACTGATTTCCACCCATTTAAAGTTTTATCTGGTAAACATAACTTTAAAATTAAAACCAGAAGTCTTACATAAAATCAATCATATTTTTATTCAGTTCTTCAGAGAGTTTTAAGATTAACTGCATATATTCATTAAACCTTTTTCTTAAAGGCTACCTAAATACTACTGTCCATTTTAAAAGAGGTAAGCTATCTAGGAAAACAAAAGCCAAAAATCACAAATAAGAAACCCTGCAGTAAGTCTTTGGAAGAAAATGTCTTGTAATGTATGTAAAAGCTTGAATATTTATATCTTACCTCCTTAAACAGCTTAAACAGCTTAAAGTCAACAAATATTCCTTAAGAAATGGCACTCAAACCTTTATTCTTATTGAGGTTTCTGACTGGAATGGCACTGGAATGGTACCAAAGAATGGTTTGGGTTGATCCAAATTATATCCTGCTTGGAAAAAAAAAAGCCTTTTTTTGGGTTAGCAAACTATGTTAACCTAAAAAATCAACAGATAACATATTTTCCTCATAATTTCTGGAATGCTCAAATTACAGAAATAACACAACTGTGGAAACAAATATAGCCACCTATTGAGCTGCAGCACAGAGGGAAATTTGGGCTATGCATGTACACAGACATATGGCATATTTATATGGACAGTGTGAACCCACAGATACATTGTCTTTAGTTTAGTGACATCACATTTATATCAAGTACCTCAGATTACTCACATCATCCACCCACAAGGCAGTGATGTGGAAGAGCATACACACTGCTGAAAAATGCAACACTAAATCACTAATAGTGATTTATACACAATAATAAAAATTCTTTAGTAAATATTTTAGCCCATCACATTACTTCTTTTTTTTTTTTTTTTTTACAAAATGCTGTAAAAAGACCAATTCTAAATTCTATCCTCATTTTTAAGAAATGTATCAAGATCGTGTGGGAGGCAGTGTTGTTTTCTTTGCTGCAGAGAGGATCTTCTCTACAAATGGCTCTATACGTGCATGTGATTATTTGAACAACGACCTGAAACTATGACAAAGACAAATGCCTATTTTTGTATTCCATTATTTTCTTGTTCAGTGCTTTATTCACCTCTTATATGACTGTGCAGGGAGAAGTCACAGTTTCTCCTTCTACTGCCTCTAAGAAGGATATGGATTTTTAACAAGTTGTTTCTCTAATATAGCCTTTAAGCTTACAAACTTTGGAGGCATGCCAGACTACTTTGAGAATTTAAACTTGGGAAATAATGGTTGTTTTAAGGAATTTAAGCCAGGCACTATTATTAACATAAATAATACTTTTATTTTGGTAATTATTATTAGGTTTCCTAAGAGGCACTTCTGTGGGTAGAGCATTAAAAGATGCAAGGGTATCTTACATTAATGATGGTTACTCCATCGTACTGTTATACTGGCAAAAGAGGTAAGATGAATAAAACCGAAGTTCCACTGAAACGAAAACTCCCAGTCAATTCAGAGTAGATTTCTGTAAGGAACATCTCCAATTGCAGAAGCAATTAGGAGTCTAAAGCTCTTATTACATGAGATACTATTGGCAACTGACCTATTTTTCCTCTATAAAACCATCTGCAGCTACACATATCTATTATCTAAGTTTCTCTAGGCCTTTATGATTTTAAATGCGCACATCTTTACAATAAATATTTTAATTCCAAACAGGCTGTAGGAATTGAACGACTATCAGTAGCAAAACCACAGGTCCAAAATCCTACCCTCGATTCTGCAACTATTGCAAGGATCACATCCCGTGTGTCTGGGCCACATTATGTAAACTTTCCAGAAGTAAATGTTGCAAAATGCTGATTTGTAAAGGCTGCTGTGTAATGATAGGTGCATTGTCAGATGACACTACATGGCCCTGTGAGAATGTTCCAAAGGTTAAAAAAACCTGCAGACACCATTTTAAACTTGCAAATAACTTTACCACAGAAGTACTGGGAAATATTTCAAATTCAATCACTGATCAGCTCCTTGATTTTTTCATTAATTTTCAGACTTGTCAACAAATCTGTCTGAAACTCTGGAACTCAATTCAGTCCTATTCAGATGAAGAGGTATGTGCCACTTAAAGTCTCTTTGGGAGAGTCAAATCCATACTATGTAAAAAACCAGGTAATGAAAACCAGAAAAACCACAGTTATTAATAGGTAGTTTAGATAATTGCATAGCAGATGTTATATATATAGCAACTGGGATATGCTGAGACAATTAATGTCCTTAAACCCAGTTTGGACTTTTATAAGTGTTTATTATTTGAAAAATCCAAAGGTAAAGACCAACACCAAGAGTATAACATAAATGTTAGCTTTTAAGTGATGCTGTCTAATCTGTTTTCAATTCCTTACCCCTCTCTAAATTATGGATTGCAGCTACATTCATAACCATTTCCTGACTGCTTAAACTGTAGCTTGGTGCAATTCACCATCTATAGCTCAGCTGAGACTCATGAAATATTTCATGGTTGTGCTTACAGTAATTGTACCATTTTTGCATCCTGCCACCTATTCCTGCTCAAAGCAGTTGCCTGTCAGGGTAATCAAGAGGTTTTCATGGAATCACTGGCATGTCATCTCTGCTAGTCATTTACTGGTAAGATTTTTCTTATTATTCAGGTGGGAGATATTCAGGCTTTTATTCTCCTAGACCAAAGCATTAAGGTATTCCTTTTTCTCTTTTGTCATTTTTCCCTCTGTGATTTTAATTTACAAATTAAAGCTCAGATGTTTGCTGCACTCCCTTCAAATGTACTAAAAAATTTCCCATCACCTAAAGAATATCAAAACCCTATAAGCAATGTAGCCCCTAGAAACCAACAGATTTCAGGATGCATAGCCTTAGCGGTGTAGGTAAATGGGTTATGTTTCTGAATCCTCCTGTTGTTTGAAATAAAGACATCCATCAAAATGTAACCCAGAGGCAAATTAATGGAATAAAAGGTCCCTATGGAAGTTGTAAATCTTCAGGGATTAGATTTCTCAGCCTACTGAAACCCTCTGGATCAGCAAAAGGACTGCAGCTGGTATACTTGTTGGATGAACAATTGGAAAGATTACTAAGAACTTTACAAATGGAGTAAAGAGTAACAAAACATCAATGAAGTCTAACCAAATAATTTTCTCAGTTAGCCCTTTATTAAAGAATCAAAACCCAAGTTGATTTTAAAAATGTAAAGAATTTAACCTACGTTAAAACTTGAAAAGAGAATAGTACTGCAAATATAGAAGGATAACCTTCCAAGATATAAGAAAGGAAAATATGAGTTAAAAAAATTAAAAGCCAGAAATTGACATCAGGTGAGTAAAAACCAAAGATACAGGTAAAAGTGGAAAGGAAAAAGATTTACATCTGTTTTCAACACTGTAAAAGAAACCTTTGGAGTCTGCACCCTTGTAGAACACAAAGTCTCAGAAACAAATCTAGGAGGCCTTTGACCAAACCCACTGTGAAGTACATTCAAATTAAAAAAGTTAAAACGTACCCAAGTACTACTCATCGTATTAGGCAAACATCTAAAATGCAAAATTTGGCTCTGCAAGTCGGGCAAGGCACTTGGCTCGACAGCCAGGTCTCTGGGTGCTGCTGATCCTGTCGGCTGGCAAACCACTTGCCCATGCAGGTGAGGCACCACATGGGGCGGCAGTAGCACTGCTGGCACTCCCCTTCGTTTGGCTCCTGGCAGTTCTTGATGAGCTTGATGTTAGCAATAGTCTGCATACACCCTATGCACGGCTCCAGCTCCTGAAGGAGGAGAGAAACACCCAAGTTGTGAGCTGCACAGAATGGTTGCTGTGATTGCTCTTCAAAGGTTTTTTTTAGAAAATTATCTGCGGCAGAATAATCAAGGCAGAACTGCCCCACCAGAAGATATCAAACGGTTTTATTAGAGCATATTTAATGAATGACAGCAAAGTTTCTCTTTAAACAGAAAACACAGAACTGCTGTGTGAGAATAGTGATTAAACAAAAATGACTAAAAATAAACATTCTTTCTGTCTCCAAGGAGCTCCTCCTATTTCCAGAGCACAGCAGCCACTGCAAGGTAAGCACACAGCCAGCTTTATCACTCACACAAGATATTTTTCAAAAAACATACCAGTATAACAAAATGAAAATGAAATGAAAAAAAAAAGCTAAAAGTTCTTACCACTTGCCACAGCAAATGGCTGTTCCTATGTTCCATCTTTATAAGAAAGATACATAAAAGAGGAAACCGGGGCTGTACTGAACATAAGGACACTACTCTTGAAGAACCTGAAACTTACTTAAGTTTTTCTTGAGTAAGACTGTAATAATTAATATTTCCCCACAGTTAATTATGCCACATGAACTTGTGGTTGCATACGGGGACGTCATCTTTCTATGAAGTGTTTTACAATTAATAAACAATAATTAGCATTTCCCCTGTCTCTTCCAGCTGTCCAAGAACTTGACAAAGTTCAAATGACAGCACAGAGACCTGAATCCTGTTCATACTGCTACTGGTGTAACAAAAAGCAGCTCTGCTCTGTGGTCTCTAGTTCCCAGCTCCAGTGTCTCTGCCCTGTCAGCTCAAGCTGCTCAGCCACACTGGCAGTTTGGAGCAGATCCAGATGAGCACAAACCAACTTGCTTTGCCTCTTTCCACCCTGATAGTTTCCCACAACCAGGTTCACCACAGACAAAGTCTTGTGTCAACACTGGGGACCATAGACAAAGTCTTGTGTCAACATGGGGACCAGGAGTGTGCAGGAAGCAGGACTGCTTCTTTCAGAAGCTGCATCAGCTTTAACTTGCAAAATTAGGGCTTATCTTAGTTTTTAGGCACGAGAAGCTCTGGCATAGAAAGATTAACTAACTTTTTCAACTTATTCATGGAGCTTCATAACAGGAAAAAATTCAGTGTTGTATTTTTATGTCCTTATCATAATTTGTGATGACATTTATCACTCAATGTCAAACCAAAGATCAGTAGCTCAGCTAACACTTAAGTGTGTCACAAATTAATTAATTTTAATTAAAATGAAAAATTTTCAAGTTCTATCTTCTCTTTATTTTGAACATCTCATTTCACTATAAGCTGGCACTGTAACCAGGGCGTACAACAACATCATATGCAGGCAAATCTGATCCAGTTTTATTTTAGCTTGTTCATGGAAGCATACAGTGAACACACCATGACACTACCACAGATAACCAATTACTCCCTGCATTAGCTGAAACATCAGACACAGACTCCCTGCAGGGTCACCAGAACTGGTTTAATTAGTTTCCTCTGGTACACTGGACAGTGGTATAGTCACTCTTCTGACTGCAGCACAAGTGTAATAATGACCAGGTCTCTGTAAGTATGCAGGTAGGACTCTATGGTGTTATTTACAACTAAAGCAAGCCCCAATTAAGATTTATTTGTTTATTTTAGCAGAAGAACCAGCAAAACCCGGCTGTCTAGAAAAGCAAGCTGTAATGGAGCAAACTGCCTAAAGAACACCAACAACAGCTGTGACTTCCCATAAACTTTCTGGAAGTGCAACATCATCATTTACAAATGTATTCATGTAATATTTTTATGGGAATTATTACATTATTTCACTGTGTTATTTCTCATGTCTCAAAGCTGCTCACAACACAGTTCATCTCCTTGTAGAAGGAACAGAAGCAGCAGCCAGAACTACATTTATGACATGTTTACTGAGATGGCAGGTGAGCCCTTGTGAGGGATGCACCCACCCCGACCGAGCAAACAGCTCTTTGGCTCTGGCATCACCCACAAGGAGGCCTCACTGGAGTCGGTGTGGCTGTGCAGACGGGAAGGAGTTGTGCTAGGCTGTATCTTTTCAGGAAGTTAAGGAATCTAGGTCATGTCTTACCAGGAGGTAACTAGATGACATGGTAAGTCCTACAGCCACCTACCCACACCAAGGGGCAGTTTGACCACCAGTCCCTCCCTCCAAGTAAGTGACTGCAGCCCCCCAAGCCCGTGGAGCTCTCCTGTAGGGCAGCAGGCTGTCTCAGGTAGGCAGGACAAGGTTACTTCTCAAGGCTGAGAAATCCCTTATCCTCTAAGTATTATCCATAGCCCAGGTAAGCGACTGTTTTTATTAGATCCAAAGCATATTGTATACAATTATTAGAAATAGCCATTAGCACTGTTTGACTGCTGTTAAATACCATTTAATTACTGATTGATTACTGTTTAATTACCATGCGATTACTGCTTAATAATCCTCAATTAATAATTATAATTTAATCGTCATTCATAGTTGAATTCATATTTTTAATAAAAACATTTTGTTAACCTCACAACAATGAATTCTCTTAATAATTCACCTGAGACAGCCCTAAGTAAACATTTACCAATTACACAGTAATCACAGGCTCACCTACATGGAAAGTATAATTATGAGAGTGTCACATGGATAGAAAGTCTCACCTGAGTGCTTGGAACGTGATATGGCTGGTTAATTTCTACCAGAGATGTAAAGGTTTCTAAAAATAAATCACTAAGGCTTTGATGGATCACAACATTAGCTGCATTGCTGATAGGAGCACGGAGCTTTTCTCGGAGCTCCCCATATTCTGTGGAGTTCAACCTGAAGAAGAAAAGATGGAAGAAAACATTACCATGATTATCCACACCAATACCTTGATAGTACATTGCAGAGGTTGACATCAGAGGAGTGAATCTACAGAAAAGCTATTTAGGCTGGTTCATGAGTCAGAATAAATAAACAGTGAGCATTTTATTTTCTTTTGCCATTCAGTGATTGGTTTTGACACAACTTAGCCAACAGAACACGCTGTCCTACTTCATCCTTGTCAGACGGCCAGCAGGATGTGGTGGATATCAGCTAAAGCATCACACAAAATAAAGGAAGGCTTTTGAAGTGATCAGCATGAACAAAAGCAATACAGGTATGTACATCATGCATTAGCTGTAAAGTACTGCATGCACAATTTCTGCTCATCTTTTTAATGCCAATTTACTTAGATCATATATAAATTCTTGTTTATAAACTCCTGAGGACAGAAATTAGTTATATCTCGTAGCACGTATCACAAAGTGATATAGCACACATAAGTAGCAGAAGAATGTCAATTTATCGTGTTCGGTGATTTTATGATCCAATTTTAAACAAACCCAGAAATTTCACAAAGGTTACAAACTGCTGCTGATTTAAGGCTAACAGGATGGATTTCACACCAGCTGCTTCTGCTCAAGTAAATGTAAGTCATGCTCACAGACCTCAAGTGGCACTTGAGGCCTCACACAGGTCCTGCAGTGACACATCCCTGTTGCTACCCCTTTTTACTGTAACAGCTCAGAACTGTAGCAGCAGAACTCCCCAGCTCAGTCAGTGCTTCCACTCATTAAACAGCTTTCATGGAGCAGTCCCAGGAACGCTGCCCTTCTTTTTCCCACCACTGAGTTCCCAGAGCACAGCACAATGCACTGCTGGCTCAGCTTTAGCTCCCAGTGGTCTCCATTGTTTTAACTACTAAAGGATACCTAACAGATTATTTATCTGTTTGTTAACAGACACTACCCGTGCAAATAACAGAGACCTTTCTATCCAGAGGAAAAATTCACATTGAACATGCAGGGAAATGTGGCCCACCTGCACAAAAACATTTTTGTTCCAGAAACATCCCACTGCATCTGATTCTGGATATATACTATGATCCTACATGATTTTGCTACATTCTAGCAGAGATTTAGTATTTCTGACATTTTATCAGATGAGTTTTTAAACACTATTCTTGATGCTGTGCTGTTTAGCCACAAAATAAAGTTGGGGGGAATTGGAATTTTTTTTCCCTAAAAGGAATTGTCAAAGATGTAATGATTTTCTCAGCTGGGGATGTAGTTTTATCACTCTGGCACTGACGCACTTACAGAAGAAAATCATTAATTTTATCACTCTGACACTGACACACTTACAGAAGAAAATCATTAGTTGCTTAATATTCATTTGATCACCACTCTCACAGGTCTATACAAGTCTCTTAGGATTGTCATTCTCACCTTAACCTCTTGTTCTGAGCTCTGTTCACCTGATCTCTAACAGAATCACCTCTGTGCCTTCGTCCTGCTTGCCCTGCAGCACACCTGCAAGTCTGGCATCTGCCTGCTTTTAATTACCTAGTAAATAAATGCTGCTGACATACACAATTACAGCAAAGACACTCCCATGCCTTTTCAAATATGTAGTTTTAGGAGCCATAACATGGGTTTGAATACTCCTCTCAATGACACAACGAAAACAAAGACTTTGTCACCCAGTGTTAGATGTTTCTGCAGACCTTGTACTTTTGCCCAGCTACACAGACAGACTGTTGCAAACACGCAGCATGGGCCCTTGCAAAACAAGCCCTAACTGTTCACATGTGCTAAGATTTACTGCTATGAGAACACATAAATCAGAAACAGGCCAAAATTACTTCCTTGCTTTAAGGGCAGTTGTTTTACAGCAGTTCAGTGAGAACTCATCTGAGCAGTGCCAATTATGAGCCTTAAGCAGAAGGAAAAAAACAAAGTCATGGGTGAACAACAGCCAGTTTTGGACAAATAGCTACTTCTCATCACCCAAAATTTGGAAGACGAAAGATTGTCCTTTTCATTCCCATTTTCCATCTTTGACCTAAATTTGTCCAGTTACTTGTTCTCCAACACGATCCTCTCCCTAAGAATGGATCAAACAGGACAGTCTCTCTGTTTAACCACTGTGCATTCAATACTGCAGGTGTGTGAATCTTTCTAAACAACCCTTCTTCACTGCACTGTGTGGCAGAACTGCACACACAGCATCTCTGAACACCAGGCAGGGAGCAAAAGGGAAGGGACAAGGTCTGGGAGATCTGGGAGTCTTCAGCTCAGACACAGAAGCACTCCATCAGCACCATCAAACAGCATATTATGTATCAAAACAGGGTTAACACAGTTGTTTTACCGGATATCAAACGCCTTCACGTAGGGATTGATACTGGAAACTCGGATGGTGAGGAACTGCACAGGCACGTTTGAGTCTGGGGTGAGTTCATGCTGTCTGGAGTCTATCACCGTCAAATGAATGTCCTGCTGCTGGGCCACGTGTAAACAGTAGGTGGTCACTTTAATCACCCATGTGTCTGTAACAATCACCCTTGCTCCTGGGGCTCCAGTGGCAAATTTGTCAATTCTCCTGAATTCTGTATTGATGGAGGAGGCTACTGCCCTCCAACCTGACTGCGGGAGAGCATGGACAGCGAGTGTTCGGGCTAACGGGTGATTATTCCAACCCTTCCGTGACCAGTAGTACGCCAGGGCACTGGTGACTGCCGGAAGGAGAACTGCGAAGAAGAAGAAAGTTTTCCATTCTTTTGAAGCCAGGTAGAAAAAGCAAAGATGTTTTTCAGGTGCAGCAAAGCACATGCCGAGGTAATAACCTGCAAGGGAAAAAAAACCAAATTTGCTTTCAGAAACCAGTCAAGTACACACATCAACACATACCCCTAAATCATACAGTATCTAACCAGGGAGCTCACCTCCAGGAGAGCTACTGTACTTCTGGATGACTTCAAATTTAAGCCCCTTGTCTCAAGCAATTTGAGGTAAATGCTTACGCATTACTGATTTTTACCAGTATTGCATAGCTAAATGAAGCTGATTTGAGTCTGCAGGTTGAATAGTTACTTGTAAGATGCCAATTTTACCAGAATTATATAGCTAAAGGAAGGCGATTTGAATTTGTTGAATAAAATTACCTACGAGATAATACTTTTACCAGAATTATATAGCTAAAGGAAGGCAATTTGAATTTGTTGGTTGAATGAAATTACCTGCGAGATGCCACTTTTATCAGAATGATATACCTGAAGGTGATCTGAATTTGCTGAATAAAATCACCTGTGAGATGCCACTTTTGTCAGAATTATATACCTAGATGGAAGGCAGTTTGAATTTGCTGGTTGAATAAAATTACCTACGAGATGCCACTTTTACCAGAATGATATACCTGAAGGAAGGTGATACGAAATTGTTGAATAAAATTACCTGCGAGATAATACTTCTACCAGAATGATATATCTAAAGGAAAGTGATGTGGATTTGAATAAAATAACCTGCGAGATGCCACTTTTGCCAGAATTATATGGAATCATATGCCTAAAGGAAGATGACTTGCATCTGTAGGCTGAATAAAACTACCCTTGAGACGCCAGAACGACATACCTTCAAGAAGATGCTTTGAATCTGTTGAACAGCATTACCTGCAAGGCGCCACTTAATTTTCAGCAGACCTACGTGGCTAAAGGACGCCCAAGCTGAACTCCCCGGTCAACCGAAACGCAACTCGGGGTGCAGGGCCGGGGTGTGCAGGGGGCAGGACTCACCGAGGGGCAGCAGGGAGTGTGCCAGCAGCGTGCCGGTGCTGCGCCGCAGGTGGTACTGCACGAAGGCCGCGTCCTCGCTGCCCAGCCAGGCCGAGAGCAGGCTCTGCACCGTGAGCCCCGCCGAGCGCACCTCGTCGGGAGGGAACACGAAGCACACGGCGAACACCACGTAGGCCAGAGTGAAGGTCACCGCGGGGCTCTCCATGCTGCGCCCCTCCCCGGGCACGGCGGGCCCCGGGCGATCCCGCCGCGCCCCCGGGGTGCTCCAGGGGGGAGCGGTGACTCCCAGCGCTCCAGCGACACTTCCCGCCGCAGCCCCGGATGCCGGGGCGGGGACCGGCAGTGCGAAGGGAGGCGGGTCCCGTCCCTCTATCCGGCGGGTCCCTCCCTCCATCGGCTCCCTGCCTTCCATCCATCCGTTCCCGCCCCTCCATCCTTCCGCGCCTGCCGGGCCACGGGATCCGGACATCTGGATCAGGACATCGCCCTCATCCCGCGCCTGCCCAGCCTGGCCGGGACACGCAGCCGCTCCCCGGGGCCTTCAGGCTTTGTACGAGGTCATGCTCCACGGGCCTGGCAGAAGGGACCGATTCCTGTTCCTTACAAACGTGAAAGAGCTCTCTTGTACGATGATGGCAGTGCCCCTCCGAAGCAGGGAAATGGACTGTTTTGCTTAAGGGTCCGAAAAAACTTCCCTTTGTTTTTCTTTGTCTATTTCATGTCACATTTTCTAATATTTTTTTCTAACATATTCTAATATTTTTCCTAATACTTTATCATATTTTCTAACATTTTCTATTATTTTTCTAATATTTTCTGATATTTTATTTTTATATTTTCTAATATTTTTAATATCTTCTAATATGTTTCCAATGTTTTTCTAATATTTTCTTTTTAAAAGAATAGGCTTTCATATTTTTCTAATATTTTCTAATATTTCAAGTGATAAAGGTCACAGGACAGGCATGGAAGATCTTAAACGGCCTTAAAGGGAGACAAATTTTAATATATCTTTGTACATCCCCCCCTCACCACCAAACAGTAAAAGGATCGTTTAACTGGGATCTCTGGTTACTACTGAAACACAAATAATAACTCTTAGCCACAAATAATAACTCTTAGCCACAAGATTTGCTGTTTCTCATGGAATGTAACAAACCCCTTGCATGAACCCTGTAATTATCATGAATTTCCATATTTGTCTCTTTAGGAGAAAGGGGAGATTGTGTAACTGGAAAGGCACAGCAGAGAAAGCATCATGTGATGATGTACACTACTACTGACAGGGAAGCAAGTCCACTGGAAATGCCACCCATGGAATGTGACATCTTAACGCTGGCAGGTGGTTGATGTGTTACTGCTGTGATGGGAGATCGGGAATTCATAGAGGTTTTAGTGACTCTTTGAGATGGTTACATCAGTAAAATCACGCTTAGATTCCGGGCTTCTTCCTTCATTCTTCAAGCCGTCCTTGTTAGCAAGTTTATTGTTTTAGCAACCAGTCTGTCCACTCAACAGTAAGGCCTCTTTTATTTCGCTGAATGGGCCACGAAGCTCAACGATAGAAAGCAGGCCGCGAAGCAGCAAGTTTTCTTTCGGCGATTTCATGCGAGAAGATTATTGAAAAGCAGAACCGCAGAACGGGTTGGGAGGGGCCTTAAAGCTCATCCAGTTCCAGCCTCCACTACCATGGGTAGGGACGCTTTGCGCTAGGTCGGGTGTGGCGGTTGGGAATGGATAAAGCCTAGAGGGGGATCCGCCCCGGAGGGGCGGATCCCCCTCTAGGCTTTACCCATTCCCAACTCAGGTTAATCCCCCCTCAGGTTAATCCCCCCTCAGGTTAATCCCCCCTCAGGTTTTACCCCCCCTCAGCCCTGCAGTGCCCGCCCTGCCCCGCTCGGGGGCGCTCCGCTCGGGGGCTCAACGGCCACGCGTCGGGCCGGCCCCGCTCCGCTCCCTCCTCCCCCGTGGGCGCTTGTTCTGATTGGCGGGCGCGTCCCGAGCGCCGCTCGCTCATTGGCGGGCCGGGGCGGCCGTTGCGGTTTGAAATCGCGCGGCGGGGGCGGAGGGAGGGAAGGGTGGGGGGGAGCAGTGATCCGAGCGCGCGCGCTGCCTCATCCCAGCGCCCCGAGGGTTCCCGGGATCCGCCGGCAGGTACGGGGAGGGGGCTGGCTCGGGGACCCACTTTGTGTGTTTGAGAAGCTGGAGGTGGCTGGGGCGCGTGTGTTTTGAGGGGCTGGGAGACCCCCTGTGTGAGTTTGGGAGGTCTCGGGGACTCCTCTGTGGGTGTGGGTGGGCTTGGGGTGGGGTGGGGGATAGGCTCGGGGATCCCTCGGTGAGCGTGGGGTGGGACTGGGGAGCGGTTTGAGGATCCCTCTGTAAGCCTGGGGTGCTGTGGGGTGGGGAAGGGCTGGGGAGGGAAGCTTGGGCGGTGGTGTGGAGCTGGGGATGTGGAGACTTGGGGACCACTCTGAGCCTGAGATGGTTTGGGGCTGCCGTGGGAGGGGGCTGTGTGTTCTGAAGTGAGCTCAGGGACCTCTTTTTGAGGTTGAGGGGGCGGGGTGGGACTGGGGAGGAGCGGCTGGAGGACCCCTCTGTGAGCTTGGGGTGCTGTGGGGCTCGTGGGGGAGCTCAGGGATGACTTTGCGAGGGTGGGGGTCGTGCTCGGGGACCCCTCTGTGGGCTTGGGGTGGGGTGGGACCGGGGGCACCTCTGGTCGAGGGGTCTTAGGGGCGTTTCTGTGAGCTTCGGACGAAGAGATTTGGGGGGAATTTCTGTCAGTTCAGGGAGGAAGCAGAGGCAGGAGCTGGGGGTAATGGGAGGGGGGCGTCGAGGGTGGAGCTCAGGTGCTCCCCCATGAATTCGGGGATGACTTGGGGATCTTGGGGAGCATCTCTCTGTGTTTTCAGGATGATGTGGGGCTGTTCGGGGCCTGGGGTGATTCAGGAGTAAAGAGGGGTTGGAGGAGGCTTGTGTGTTTTTTGTTGTGTTTTTGTTTGTTTGTTTGTTTTTTGTTGTTGTTGGTTTGAAGTTTGTTTTTGTTGTTGTTGTTGTTGTTTGTTTGTTGTGTTTTTTGTTTTGTTTTTGTTTTTTTTAACTTAAATCACGGCTCGGTGCAGTGGAGGGCAAGGCATGGTGCTGCCCGGAGAGCCGGCACAGCCTTCCCCGGCCTTGCTGCTCCTCCCCTGCAGTCAGGGGAAGGTGACTGAGAGAGTCAGTTAACCAGGAGAGTGTTTATTTGTTCTGAATATGTTTGCTCTAAACACATGTGTGTATATGTAACAGTCAGCTCTGTGTCAATCTGTATGGAAATATTCCCAGCACGTACTTTGCCACGAGTGAGCGCTCTGCATCTCTGCTGCTGGAGGAGTTCAGGAGGATAATTAAGTAGAAAAATTCCATCCTTGCCCTGCATGTTCAGTGGCCTTTTCAGGCATTTGAGACCATGTTGGTGTTTTGGATGTTTCGCCCCGTATTTGTTAAACAACAGATTCTTGCCGTGAAGCCCCCACTTTACAAATTATAGGTACCTGAGGTTTGATTACCTGATGTCACTGAATTTGTGCTTATACTCAAATACAGAATGATGGGTTACTGCTTGTGCCCAAATAAATATTCTCCTAAAACTAGGAGCAGTTTTGTTTTTGTGAACTTGAATAGAATCATGGAATTGTTTGGGTTAGAAGGGACCTTGAAGATCATCTAGTTCCAAACCCTCTACCAAGGGCAGGGACACCTTCCACTAGATCAGGTTGCTCAAGGCCCTGTCCATCCTGGCCCTGAACTCTGTTTTGCTCTAGTGGGAGAACTTGCTGGCTTTCACAATACTTGCCTTGGACACTGACCACTTTAAACAAAGATATGAGTAAAGCCTCCCTTCCCCTTTCACTTTATCACAGCTACTAGCTGATGAACTTGTGAAGTACAATCTAGAGCAAATATTGAGCGCAAAATTTTAAATAAATGCTGAATTGCTTTTCATGATTTAATCTGGGAAAGAAATTTGATTTTTAGATTTAATATCTCCAACTCTAGGTACATGTGGTGTATATATACAGTGTCAATTTATTGGGTATTTTAATGATGTGAATTTGGTTTAGTAATGGTATACAAGTAGCTCTATGAGAAAGCAGAAAAATTCTCCAAGTAAACCTCCCCTACTTATGGAGCTTGTTTTAGAAGGTGTTGACAACTTTATCATGTCCTACAGTTGTTTCTAAAGTAATCACAGTAAAAAACTACTTTGTAAAGATTCAGTTGATCTGTTGTCTCGATTTTAGTTTGGAATGAAAGAAAGCAATGAAGTTTACTTCAAGTTCTAGAAGTGGTTAATGTAAAAGTACTTATATACAAAATAACTTGAGCTAAAGCATTAATATGATGAATAAAGAAGGAATGAAGAAATAGCTAATACAGGCGTGCTTTGCATGCCATTGCTTCTGTAGCCATTGTTTGCATTCCACTGCTGATTAAAAGTTCTGTTGTCAGGCTTGCAGACAAAGTACCAGAGTTCTGTGGAGAGTATGAAGCAAAGTTTCCCATAAGGATTAATGTAAGAGTGAGGAAATGTGTATGGAGGCCTAAGTACAGAAATTTAAATACATAAAGGCAATGAGATTGAAAATGTGACTCAAGATTTTCACTTGGAGTATTCTTGTTACCTCTTTATGCAAGTGAAAACTATCACTTGTAGTCTTTCTGAGCTGATTTTCTGGATTCATCTGGAAAAAGAAGAAAAGATTAGCTATTTGGTCAAATCGAGCATTTGAGATCACTTGGACTGCTTATCCATTTCAGGAAGCCAACATCTTGTCCACTTGATGATACCAATTATCTTGCATGGGTGCTACAAGATAACACATCAGTTCTTATGAAATAAATTGCTTTGATAGCAGTCCTTCAGATAAGTATCTGCACTTCTCGGGTGTCATCCTTCATGGACAGTGATTACACTCAGATCTTCCTTATCACACCTTCTGTTTTTCTTTTCTAAAAAGCAGTTGTAGTATCACCAAGTATTAGTGTTAAACCTTTAAGAACAGAGGGGGCTCCAATGGGAATAAAAGGAAGACAGAGTTGAAGTACCAATGACTTGCCTGGAATATTTAAAATGTGTTCTTTATTTTTAATTTTTCATCCTTAATCTTAGTTGCAGCACAGGCTTTAGTTTCAAGTCCTTCACACTAGTAAGAGTAGATCAGCATATATGATCTACTTAAGCTTGTCCATGTCAAATGTAAGAACAATATTTAAGAAATACCTTTCTAATGACCTTTTTCCTCAGATTTGAAATCAGTAATGTGTCTGCTGCAAAAGATTCTTAAGTACTATGTGTTTTAGAAAAGCAGCATGTGCTCAGAGAGTGCAGGAAAAAACTAAATATTTTGATTCCGGACTCAGATCCTAAACACACCCTAACTAACCAAATTTGGTTTTGCTGTTTGCTGCTGTACAGTGTAGTACTGAGACCCTGTGAGTAAAATAGAGAAGTGATTGTCATGTGCCCTTGCAGAAGTGGTACTTCTGCTTAGCTGGATACCCTGTTGCAGGAGACAGGGCTGTACGTCACGGCTGGCTTGGAAATGAGGGGTTGGGAATGAGGAAATGTTGCAGATGACAGAGCTCCCTTTGAAGGATGGTGGCTTAGTTAGTAAGGGTGTTACGTGAACTGTGGAGGGCATACTATCAACAATGAACTTCTCAGACCCCTACCAAAAGCAGAGGGGCTGTGCAGTGCTGCATTTAGATACTTTTGAGTCTTCTGAGATGATACACTTTTCCATACGAAGACTTTCCGTACTTCCAGAACTCCTTTGAAGCTGTTAGTGTTTGCTAGCCGGTGCCAGGCTGCCAACTCCTCCCATTATCTGGAAGTGCATCTGGCTGACCACACCCTCTCATTCATGCTGTGGTGCTGTGTTTGTTGATGTTCTAGAATGAGTCTGCAGATTTTAAACGCAGAAAATGGAGAAAATGCAGGAAACATTAAGGATGATCTAACAGCAGACGACTGTGGCTTTTTCTTGGCGCCGCCGGAACCTACAGGGAGACCTTCCATTCTACGCCCGTCCCAGAAAGAAAACTTGCCACCCAAAAGTGTGGCAAAAGCAATGAAGGTAAACTTTTGCTTTTGTATTGCTTATATTCTTTCTCCTTCTATCATCTTTGCTACTGAATGCATGAGCTATTTGGAGCTTGAAAAATATCGTGCTCACGTTTTTCCTTTTTCTTCCCCCCGCCCCCCCTTTCTTAAAGGTAACCTTTCAAACTCCTCAAAGAGATCCTCAGACTCGAAAAATCCTAAGTCCTACTATGACAGGCAAACTTGAGACTGCCTTTACGCTTGATGATTGCTGTGAAGACTCGGTGGATGATCTTTTATGTGCACCCTCTGATGCTGAGTGAGTAATGAATTCACTGCTATTTGCTTTAGCTGTGTGGGATGTGCTCAAGCTAACTTTTCCTTATTACAAACCTGTATAGTTAAAATGTAATTTTGTATTTTATGACAAGATGTAAACTACATGAAAGACCAAAATTAATGCTGACTGATGCACAAATTTTTTAAAGGGAACTGTCAATACTTTTAAGAAAAGTTCATCTCAGTTGTAATGTTGAATACTGAACTCTAACTTGTCTGTAACTTGATTTCATAGAGATGACAAGGTATGGATAAATAGCTTAAGAGAAAAGATGCGTCAGGTAGAGAATACAAAACTGTTTCTTACAGTAGGGTTTTCACGTGAGAATGCAACTATTCTGAAGCTAATTCTTAAAGCACAGCCTTAAAAGATATTCTTTTGTATGTTAAGTACTGTTGTGTCTTAAGGAGAAAAATCTAAAGAGATGAATCTTCTGAAGGGTTACCTTCAATTGACACCTTGAGTCAGTGAGTATTAAGATTAAAGAAACTCTAGCAACACAAAGTGAATATAACGTTAAGCACAAGTATAAAAGTTTATGTGCCTTTGCAGTCTGGCAGCCTGGGTCTCCATGGAAGGTGTCTAGAGAGGAGCATAAAATCTACAATGTTTCAATTTGAGGGTGTCATGACAATATTTAAGACATCTCAATGCATATTTTTGTTACTGATTTTTTTTTGCCCCCCCCCCCTTAAACTTGTATAAACACGTGACACTTGTAATTTCCGGTGGCAAGAAATCTTAAGATTTAGCTTTGCCTTCTGCAAGCAAATAGACCCCCTTTTGTTCCTCTTTAACGACCAAATGCTTTCATTTGACACCTATTTTTGTTGTTTGTAAGGGGGGAAGGTGAAGGGTAGGAACACTTTAATCTTCTTTAAATGTAAAAATTTGCTTCAACTGTTTGTTTCCATGTGTAGTCTAGTTTAGAAAAGTACTTCTGAGCTAACCACCACAATTAAATAACTTAATGTTATTTATGCCCCAAACTCATTGCTTGCACAAATAAAGAAAGATTTAGTACTCACAAAGTTCAAGTGAGTTAAAAGGGTCAGCACTGAATTGGTTTTAGCTAGAGCATAATTATGTGTCAACACATTGCTTGTACTGTCCTTTTTTATTTTAAAATGTGAGGATTGGTTTGTAGCAGATAATCTGCAGGGCTCGGTGCTGCTGAAGGGTGTCACTTTTGACAAGTGATGGGCGTTTCGGGCAGGTGTCTCGTTCTTGACTGGCATTTATTAGGTTAAACACTGAAGGAGAGTGGGAGGGACCTGAGTAGTCGGAGCAGCCTGGGGCTGAGCTATTGCAGGGAAGCGGCGCTCAGACCGGGTGAGAAGAACTTCTTCAGCTCTTATCTCCCGCCTTTGCTGTCGAGTTTATCACAGTGGAGTTTTTAGTGAGTGGCTTTTAATCATGTTCTGTTCTTCAGCAGATAAAGATGGCACATAGAAATAAGAACTTTACGGAGGGACAAAACAATGGGAGGAAATCCTGTTTCAGGAAGTAATGGCTTAACTCTCTGTAGTCTGAGGCTAAACTTCAGGAGCTGTGTAGAGTTTAGGGAAATAAAGTGGAGAGCAAAAACTTGCAGGATTCTTAGCAGTAGCAAGTACACAAACTCTTTAACCTGTTTCTTTTGTTAGAGAATCTTACTCTCTTGCTGAAGAAGTATTTTCTTGTATTATCACTCTCCTTTTCAGATCTACTGTTGTGCAGAGCTTGGAGTTTCTGAAGTCCAGGTTCTTTTGGTATGCAGGCCCTCATAGATCAAATGCTGGTGCATACCTTTGAGAGGAAAATTCTTGTCAGAATGACCAGACAAAGTAATGACTAGAATGGGAGAACCTGAATCATGACTTGGTTTGGTCTCAGACATGAGTCTGTCATGAGTCAGAGATGAATCTGCATGAAGATGAATTAGGAGCTGTGCTTTTGTTTGAGCTGCTTACTGTCAATGACTTTTCCTAAGCAATGTGTGTTTCTCTGCCCAGTGAAAGGGCAATGTCTGTATTCTCTGGTGAGCAGAGCAGTCTCCAGGGATGGCTGTCATAAGGTAACAAAGCTGTGTAGAACAGGTAGCTTTAGAACACTGGATACCTTGTAGGATTGATCTCCCTATAGTTCTTGCATACCTGAGCTCTCACTGTTCAGGTGGCAACTGAATTCTTGCTTTTACGATATTCTTTTTATGTCAGCTGACTTATTGAAAAAAAAATCAGATTATTCTGAGCATGCAAAGCTACTTGTGCATATATCTTTCTAAAGATAATTTTAAGTGATGCTTGAAAAATAACTATGTGTGGTCTTTTTTAAATGCAGCACGTGTCAACAGAAGATTGAGGCTGAAGCAGAGAATACACAGATGCCAGAGAAGGTCAGTGTGGCTCCTTATCCAGATGATGAGATGCCAGTGAAGAGTCGAGGATCCTACAGTCTCGATTTTGATAACTTAGATGACATCAATCCTTTTCAAAGTTCAGCACAGTTGCCTTATTCTCCTGGAAATCTGCAGAAGTCTCCTGTAAAAGTAGCTAGCAGCCCTGAGAAAACCTCTGAAAAAAGTAGTGATTCTCTTCTGACAGAAGATACAGGTCCTTTTGCTTCAACCACAGTGAATACAGAGTGTTTAACTGAAGAGAAGCCTTTCCTCTCTGCAAAAGAACCTGCACTGAGTGAGCTGGAGTCTAACAAATCCACACTGTCCCCTAAGCAAGCACTCAGTGACTCTGAGCAGGGTGTGAAGTCTGCTTCCACAGACCTGAGCCAAACTGATAATTCAGTGGGATTAGCAGAGGCACCTGCACCTCCTGGACAGTCACCTGGCAGTTTAGGTCCCAGTAGTTCTGATGTAACAGGGGAATCGAAGCGTCAGGATGTTTTGGTAGCAGAAAAAGCTTCCACAGAAGGGTCAAAGCCTGATGAAGATCTGGCTATCTCCAAAGGGAAGCCTGCAGAAAAGCCTGATGTCCCCAAGGCTGGACCAGTAAAACTGGAATTTGACTTTGATAATGCCACTGCTAAAAAACCACCTCCTAGGAAACTAGGTAAAAGACCTGGAATTAAACCACCTTCCAAAAGAATTCCTATTACTAAAACAAAACCAGAGAATACTGAAGTGCAAACTAAAAGTAATGTGGAAGATGAAATCCCTCTTCCTAAAGCATCTTACAAGTTTGACTGGGACAAACTTGATGATCCAAACTTCAATCCATTCGGAGGAGGCTCCAAAATTTCCACCTCGCCTCGTTCTAAGCCCAGCCCTCAGAAAGTTCACTTGCAAGAGGAGCAGGATAGTACCACTTCAAGAAGGGACCCTCTTCCAGTGGAACAGGATAACTGTCCAAGTACCTGTGAAACTCCTGAAAAACCAGAACCCAAAAATCAGTAAGTAAATGTGTAGCTGAATGCAGAAGCACCTCAAACCCATGTGAGGAGAGTTAGATAGTATCTAAGTAGTTGATTCCTACTTTAACTTCTTCCCTCCAACACTGGCTGAGTCTGTTCTTGTAATCTTTGGCACACTTATGTTGCAACAACAAAGATCTCACTGGGGAAAGTGTCCCAAGATGAGTAGCTCTAGGGAAAAGTTGTTCTTAAATCTGGAAGAATGGGAGGGAACAGGCTTAGGTGGAAGGAGCATTGGGTCATGTGGTTCTTTCCCCACTCCTCCAAGATTAGAGTCAAATGGGGAGAACCAGGTTACTGCTACTGTCTTTGAATCAAATGCCCAGGGAGCAGGCAATGCTGTTTCCTGCTGGTCTGTTTTCTGAGGTGCTGTTTCTTACCTATGTGTTCTTGGTATCTAAATGCTGTCTCCAATAAGAAACCCTGTCTCTGAACATGCTTTTTTTTTTTTTTTTTGGCACCACAAACTTTTTATTTGAGAATGGAATATGTTGTGTTGCCTTTCCTAGAAAGTCTAGTTATTGAAGTGTCAGTGTTGCTGTAGACAGCCAGAACTGGCACAAGTTGGTCATTTGACAGAAATGTTTGCTCTCTTGCCCCCTTTGTGATGTGATTAGTTACTGTTTACCAAGGTGAAAAGTGTACTTGCTGCTGACAGCACAAACTGAAGTATTGGATTTCTCTAATGAAGTTCTGTGCTTTACACCAGTACTCACAGCACTGCTTTGGAAAGAGGAGCAGGCTCTTGTAATTCTGTCCTTAATTAAACAAAAGCCTAACTTTAATTAAAAAAACAATATTGAGCCTAACAAAGAGAAATGTGAGAACAGTGCTAAATGAATAGAAATAAGTGATACTGCTTTGACTTTCTGCTTCCTACATAACACTGCTTCTGATGGAGGGAGAGCTTTCTGTCGCTTAAGTTGTCACCAGGCAAGACAGTGAATTTACATCCCTGCCTTCTGTAAAGCTTCCTGGGCTGTGGCAGTAGAAACTCTCAAAAAAGGTAACTTTGTTCAGTGTATCTGGTAACACAGAATTCAGAACTGTGTGACTTAAATTTTGATTTTTTTTCTTTCTTCTTTTTCTTTTTTTTTAGGGAAATTGTTAAGCAGAGCGCGGTAGAAGACATGCCAAGAGCTCCAGAGGAGAAGCCAGGAGTTCAAGCAGAAGCTGAACTTCCAGGAGAGAGAGACATGGTAAGGTATAACAAAGATAGCCAGTTCTTACCAGGTTGTTTGATGAAACAGTTGACTTAGAGACTTAATCTTGTGAAACCTATTTTTGATATTTTGTCTAAGAAGTAGTGGGTTTGTGCATCTTCAGCAGCTCGAAAAGGAACATCAACTGTGTGGACTTGTCTTTTGAAGGTAACATCAGAGACAGACAAATTGGTACCTTGATATTTAGTATCTTTTTTGATCAGCAGTCACATATAAGGACAAACATCAGGGTGTGGGCTGTAAAAAAAAAAAAAAAGTGACTCCTGTATAATATGAGCTGTACTCAGTGTTGGTAGTTTCATTTCTATGCCTGTGAACCCTCGTTTCATTATGTTGGCTGCCCAGCTAATTTGTGACAAACCAATTTGATCATTATAATGATTTTCATTACATTTAAGTAATTATTTTAACAGTAAAAAGGATTGTGTTCTTTCTCATCAGGAGGAGCAAACAGACCCATCTAAAATGTCTTCAGCTCATAATGTCCCCTCTCAAGATAGTTTGGTTTCCTCTGACAGTGGAAAAAAGCCAGTGTCTGCAGAAGTTAAACCTCATTCCCCCAGAACCGAAATAACAGCAGATGAGGAGGCAGCTAATGCTGAACCTGAAGAGTTCTTCAGACCATCATCTGAAGGTAATGGCATTTCTTTAAAACAGACTGAAAATATAATGTTACAATAACCTGTGTGTATATATTTTTCCAATTCAGTTTTGGTAGAGATTCTAGTTTTGTCTTTGTTCTGCACTTCTGAAAGGACTGCAAAACCTACAGTAACTAGCAGTGCTGGGAAATGTACCTAAACCTATTTTTAACTTTCTCTGCTTTAAGCTAAGTTCACAAAGCTGGGTATTAGAATTCAGCTGCCTGGGAGGATAAAATTTAGACTGGTACAGAAACAATCTGTTTAGAGTTTCTGTGGCAGTTTTCAGTGCTGAAAAAAAATGCTTCTTTAAAATAACTTCTGGTTTTAAAGCCTCTGTAAATTGAGAGCAATGTAACTATCTGTATTTGTGAGTCTTGTAGATTACTGCAGCCTTAGCACTACTTGAATACTGGTTTCATATTGTGGTGTGGATGGTCTTTTTGCACTTGCATGCTTGTCTTGAAAGCTTCCTACACAGCTGTGACTTGACCACTTGGAGGGGTTATTCCTTGTAGAAGCATTGTGTGGAAGGATGAGGAAATTATTTCACTGCAGTGCAGTCTGTCATTGACCTTCAGACTGGAGTGGAATCAGTATGTTGGGAAATGGCTGTAACTTCATTGTTCAAGTCTGAGCTGTGTGCCAGTTTAATGGTGAGATTGACAGCCATAGTCTTTTGTGGGGCATTGTGTAAAATAGTAGAATATCTGAGCGTGCTTGTCGCTTTAACCACAGAACAACAGGAGTTCTTCAGCTGAGTGTTAAATTCTGCCTATACTTACAGGTATCTGGGGACAAATGGAAGCTGTAAGTGTGCTTAGCTTAGAAATCTTCGCCTGATCCTTTGGTTTTTTTTCAGGTCTGGATAGGCAATATTTTAAACAACTGAAGAACTAGAACTCATGAGAATGAAAGCAGTATTTGCTTTCTACACATATGTGTTTGTTTCTCTCTGTGGTAAGACCGTATGACATCTTCATTGTATCCTTTCTGTTTTTTTCCAGTCCTAGGAATGGGCATAGAAATAGACTATCTGGAACAGTTTGGGACTTCCTCAGTAAGTATGACATTGAAATGTTTTGTTTGCCTCCCTGGCAGGGTGGAGAGGGAAAGCAAAGGTGAAACTGTTAAACTTTTAAATGTTTTCATAAAATAGTTTCACTCTGGATTGTCTGCAGAGGTACAGGTTCTGTTCCAAAGGAATTTTTCGTGGTGACAAGGCTGGGCAGAGGGGATGGTGGAAAGAAATGTAGTTATAAGGAATTCAACAGAAAATCAGAGGTCTCTTACTTTCAATTTTCAAAGGTGGTGTTTTTCCTATAATAGCAGTGAAACCATCGTGGCTGATGTTTCTCTTCTGGTGGTTGCAAGAACAACATGGTGCTTTGAAAGTGCAGGATCACTGTTTCAAAAATACTTTTAAGCTCTTTTGCTTTATGGCCAGTTTCAGGAAATTTGTCTCTAAATTGGGCATGTCATGTTTTAATCAGTTCAGCTTCATTTTTCTTTCTCCTACTTGGGTCCAGAGTAAGAGTAGTTCTGAATGCACAGTGAATACACTGAATTGGAATTGTTTTTTTGGTCATGCTGTGTTTGTCCTTATTATTGTATGTGAATGACATACACTGCTCCTTCAGTTTACAACACTGTCCTTCCCTTTCAGTGTCTTCTGCTGGTTTTGAATAGTTCATAAATGGTTGCCCTTTTTATTCTATCTGGGAGCAGATTGAGTTCACTTGATATTACATAAGGACTTAAGCATGTGGGCACAGAGTTCTCTTATGTAATTTTTCTCTTGAGAACAATGCTCTGGCCACTGAAGAACAGGCTCACCCACTCTCCAGAGGATTGTTTGTGTGTGGGTGGGATGTGTGTGTTGTGCTCTCAAACAGCGTATCTGCCAGTTTATGCCTCTCTCTCTTCAGTTCAAAGAGTCAGCCTTGAGAAAGCAGTCGCTGTATTTGAAGTTTGACCCTCTACTGAGAGACAGCCCAAGAAAACAGTACCAGAAATTGATTGAAACAAATGAAAGTATCATCACAGCTCCACCTCAGCAGAGGTAGGTATTGACTTAGTCTAGGCTGTAGTACACAAAATCATAAGAGTTGTTTAGGTTGGAAAAGACCTTCCAGATCAAGTCCAACAGTTAATCCAGCATTTGGTCTGCCACTAAATGTGTCCCTAAGTGCCACATTTACATGTCTTTTAAATGCCTCCACCACTTCCCTGGGCAGCCTGTTCCAATGCTTGATCACTGTTTCAGTGAAGAAATTTCACCTCATGTCCAATCTAAACCTACCCTGGTGCAACTTGGGGCTGTTTCATCTAGTCTTGTTCCTTGGGAGAAGAGACCAACAACCCCCTGGCTACAACCTCCTTTCAGGTTGTTGTAAAGAGAAGGTCTCCCCTGAGCCTCCTTTCCTCCAGGCTGAAGACCCTCAACTCCCTCAGTCTCTCCTCATTAGACTTGAGTTTCAGACCCTTCTCCAGCTCTGTGCCCTTCTCTGGCCTTGCTCCAGTACCTCAGTGTTTTGTAGTGAGGGGCCCAAAACCGAACACAGGATTTGAGGTGTGGCCTCCTCAATGCCCAGTACAGGGGAACAATCACTGCCCTTGATCCTGCTGGACACACTATCGCTGATACAGGAGCTTTACAAGGAAAGGCAGCACTTGAATTTAATGGTGTGTGTTTTGTTTATTTTTAGTCCTGTTCGTGATTTAAGTAAATTGCTTGAGGAACCTGAAAAGCCTCTAGTGAGTCTTCAAGATGAAGAAAAACCAAAAGGACTAGATCTTCTGGGGACATTTACAACTTCTGTAAGGGTGCCTACAGTGCTATCAGGTTTGATGTTGGTATTTTGGGAAAGGGATTAGCCTAGGTTCTGGACTTGAGACTTATGCAGATATTTTAAAGATCACAGAATGTGATAAAGGTTTATTTAAACTCTTGTCTTAAGCCAGGTTGGATACTCACTTATATCAAAGTTGAACTTTTTGATGGACTTCATTTTCTAAAGTATTAAAAATTTTTTTGTGGAAACTGGTGCCATTGTATGTGATCTAGGAGAATTTGAGCTGTTTTAAAGAATGCTTTGGAAAGGCAATATTTTTTAATGCAAGCAAAGCCATAAAAGAGAAGCTTGTTTTTTAGTTGCACTGCTGAGATGAAAAGCACTTTGATTAAACTCAGTGCTCTATAGTCTATGGTTTATAGCTTGAGCAGCCTTTTATGGACAGATCTGCACACAGCAGTTCATCCTGAAATGGTCTTTTTTTTTTGCTTTTGGAGAACAGTGTGGTGTCATCTGCTTTTATTTTGTGTATTTAAGTAATCTATGTTGACTTAGCATTGAATTATGTGCATAGATCTAATCAATGGCATGACAGTAGGAATCTGTTGAAACTTTTTTTTTTCCTTACAGGACACAGGTCCCCCAATTCCAGATTCCCTGAGTCGTGATGTTCCTCCAGTCACTTTTACTGCTTCTACAGACACTGCTGTGGATGCTATTATAGATGTGCTAAAATACAGCCAAAAAGACATGGATGCAATGGTATGGTGGCCCTTCCAAAGCAGAACTTGGCATAGCTTGGAAATTCCTTTTGTTTAGATTATCTGGAATAAGCCTCTACTTTGTAGGTCTTCTCATCATACTTGATGTAGGCATCTCACTCTGAAAAGCTCTGCACTTGATGAGAGCTGTAGGAATAAAACTCCTGAGAGCTAATACTTAAGGAAATAGGTTAAACTTCATTTCTAGGTAGGTTCTGCCTTAGAGCTGGTCAGCAAGTGTTATCAGATGTGATCAGGTCAGGCTTAACAGCAGAGATCTGGATACTTTCTGTTCAGTGCTGTGATCAAGTCTTTTTTTGTGGGACCCAAAGGCACAACAGTTATGTCCAGCTAATAAAATGAAGGTGAGATCTGGAGGAGAAAGACATTAATGGAGGAGAGAAATAAGTAGTTGATAGGATTTCAAGTATTTTCTGGAACTAGATGCAAGAAGATTTGTGTGCCCACTCACTTAAAAAACTTGAGTACTTGATTCATTGTGGCTTCCGGGTTACGTAGCTTCACAAAACTAAATAATGTAAGAGGAGTGTCTAAGCATAAATGGCCTTAAAGCTAATCATGTCACTTCAAAATTGACTTCAGCTAAAAAGTAGAGCATTCAAAATTCCTGACTGCTGAACTGCAGGCAATGACACAAAGGACACCAAATGAAGATGGCCTGTGATTATTTGCTACTTAAGTTACTGTTTCTCTTTAGAGTACAGAGATAGTGGCTTTTCTAGGAGTAACTTTTACCTTCTCTTACTTATGAGGTGACTTTTACCCAGCATATTGTTTATTACAGGAAAAAAAGTGCAGCTTTAGCAGGGGACAGCTCTTAATGCATTGATCTAAAATTAAGAATTTTTATATACAATAGCAAGGGGGAAAGCTTGTAATATCTTAAAATTGCTGCTCTAATTTCTTGTTTGAAAGAACTATTTTACACATGCAAACATAATTATTGGTGTGACTGGATGGCTTCAGCTGTGTTATTTAAACAAGTAAAAAGGTTTGGAATTACTATATTAACCTGAAAGGAAGACAGACTAAATTTTAAGGTGTGGGTTTTTTGTGTGTGTGTCTGAAACAACTCAAGAGTAGGAGAAAAGGGAAAACCTGTTTTCCTTTTGAGCAAATACAACACTTAGGAAAGTATGCTTTCTTGGGGTCTACTGAACCATTTCTGAGCTTGCAAGTGAAAATTTTTTGCATGTTTCCATCTTCACGTATTTTTGCTTTTGTAACACTTGTTCCTAGCATAACTATTATTACTTCTTCCTCTTCTGCCTGTCTTCCTGTCATCTGAAATAGTGCAATGAATTTAAAATGAATTTGCTCCAAAATAAATACTGGAAAATGAGTGTACTACAGTATACTGTGCAGTTTTGGGGCAAAATTAGCTGGTTTTGCATTTAGCAAATAGTGCTTATGCTGCTTAATATTTTTACTGTGAGCTCTGATTCAGCTGATGTGAAATAGGTATGATTATTCATAAATGAGTTGAGGCATCTTTTATTCCTCCCCTACCATGTTTCCAAATTTGGTGTTAAACATAAATTACTCCAAACAGCAACTTGATCTTGAATAGGCTTCAGTTATTTTTTTTTTCTCTCATGTGTTAAGATTAGCAGGTTTGTGTAGAGCTTTTTTTTGAGAGAATGTTCTTTGGCCAGTTGTGTTCTCTCAGAAATTTTGATGGTCTGCATATACAATGAGTAAGAGTAGCCAAGAGGTTGATCATGCCTTTTGAAGATGTGTTAGGTATGAAGACATGGTGCTTATCATGTATGCAAAATCTATGTATCAATCTAAATCTTATTTGAGTTAAGTTTGTAAGGAAACAACTTTGATTCTGTTAAGCAATTGGAATTTATTGCTCTCTGTATTGGGTTATAAATATACCTAAGCTGCCCTTCTGACTGTTTTTAGTACCAAATATTTTATCTCTTCCTGTGTAAGAAATAAGGATTTACTTTTTCATCCTTACAGATTCAAGAGAAAGAGATGGAGACTCAGGAATGGAAAAACAAGTATAATAAGCTGTACATGGAATATCAGGAAATGGGGTATGAACCTGTCCTGACTCTTATATCTCCTTGTTTACTCCAGATGCTTTTTCTAACATATGTTCAACATTTTTTTTTTTCATGGTTTTTAGAAAAATAGTTGCTGAGTTTGAACAGACAATAACACAAGTTATGGGTAAGTTCCTTATTTACACTTTGAATGCCTTGGGGGGCTGGGGCCTGCTTAACCTCAGGTGATTAAGTGAGGTTAGTACTCTTTCACCTCTGATGAATTAATATTTCAAGTACTTCCAGGGTGAGTGTAAGGTTTCAGACAAGGTAGTTAGACTAACAATTTTATGCATATTCATACAGACATGATGTCACTCGGTAGGTAGCAATGAGTTTCTGAATCAGGCACGAACACATCTAACTTTTTCTTATTCTCCAGTAGAGTGTGAGTTATTGGTTCATTAAGACTGGCAGATCTGGTTGTCAGCACTTTGTGTTTAACTGTTTATTATCTGACATGATTTAAGTGGCAAGACATCACTAGGAGTTCTTTCTGGACAGACCTGGCCTTTGCTTCAGTCAAGTCTGTGGCTTCAAAACTAGGAAAGACATACAGTGAAACTCCTGTTGTTTAGGTACATTTTCTTAGTTCATAGCTGAATAGGCACATCTGTGCCTTGCTTAAATTTAGTTCGTTAAAGAGACTGAATGTTATGCCAGCTTTGTTGTGCTTCTTTAAGCCTGTGGGAAACATAGCTCAGGTCTGGTAACACAAACTTGTCCTGAAAGTTCGCTATGCTAGTTTGACTTGTTAACCCAGTCTTCCTCAGATCTTCCAGCTATTGTGTGTGTTTAATGAAAATAAATATTTTTGAATTCTTTGCTTCTATCACAACGTTTGAGGCTCCTGTTATGGTAAACTCGGGTGGAGTATTTTGACTACATTGCAGGAGAAGCAGTGCTCTAGACCAGCACTTTGTCATCAGTGTTTAATGGCCTTGATTTCAGTGTGAGGTAGCTTGTAGCAAATAGACAAGGACTGCTTTCTTAAAAGCACATATGTGGTGTCTGTCCAGATGAGAGGCTGTGTGGTGAAACCCTTTTGTGCTTAAGAGCAAGAATTGAAGGCATGGGGGCTCCTATCTGTCTATTCTATGGAACTAGTTTTATGCTAATGCAATAACTGTGATGGGTTAACTCTGCCTTCTCTAGAGGATTCTCAGAAGCAGAAGGAAATCTCAAGGAAAGAAATGCAGAAGCTGATGGAGGAGAAGCAGCAAGCTTTATCAGATCTCAACTCCATGGAAAAGTCTTTCTCTGACCTCTTCAAACGACTTGAAAAGCAGAAAGAGGCACTAGAGGGTTACCACAGAGTAAGGATGCTATAGTGCAAATAATCCTTTCAAGATAAATGAGATTTAGTGGAGAGGAAATGGTGAAATTTCAAGAGCAGCCATTAATTAGCTAGTATAGGCACTACCTGGAAAACCAGGTGCTAAGTTGTTACTTTAAAGATGACAAAAAATTACTAGCTTGTTGTATTTAGTGACTGTCTTAAAGTATAATAACAACATCTGTTAGAAGCCAAAGTTTCTTCAAACAGAAGTGAGGTGTTTCTTGCTGCACATGTGTCATTTTTGTTTATCATAGAGACACTCTCATGTAGCAACTGCTGCACTAGAGGGGCTTGTTTCCCTTACATCATATTGAATGGATGCTGAAGAAGTCTTGCTATTACAAGTTAAAATGATAATAGTTTATTGGATGCTCTTTACTTAGTTGTGGTTTTTGTTAAAGCTAAAATCAGGCCTTCATTCTGCAGCTTTTTCAGAGGGTGAAGGAAGGAAGCTAATGAGGAGCATAAGCTATGGCTTCTTACTGCATGAAATGCATAAAAACTGATTCAGTTGGCTTTTAAAAAAAATGCCTTCAGATTTTTTTCACTCTGTTATCCTTAAACTCAAGCTTAAAACTAGCCTATTGCAAGTTTCATGGTAGTGTAGCTTTGAGAAACAGGCAGGATGTCTCGGTTAAAACTTTAGTTCTTAGACTTCCTTCATCTTGTGTCCCATTTCTACCCTAAATTCAGAAGCGCTTTCCTTAGAAAAGAAACACACCTGGAAACAGAGTTGCTAAATTCAAGAGCTGCAATTAGTAGGGAGTCTTAGCACTTGTTTCAAACAGTTCCAACTTCCTGTGGTAGCTAACAAAACATCTTCATAGTGTGCCTAGCAATGTAACTTTCTTGCTGTTAATGTTGTATTAATTTACACTGGGGTCCACAGCCTGAATCTTTCCATGAATTCTCTGGAGAAGTTGGATTTCTAGCTGTTCCTGGGACAACTGCAGCATAAGACAAAGATGCTTTAAAAAAAAAAAAAAAAAAAAAAAAAGGAAAGCAACAAAACCAAGCACTGACTGTAGTTTTAGTGACCTTTGCCTTTACTACAGTTTGCTACTGAACAGTGTATTGGGAGGGACATAGGGTGAATAAATCTTAGTTTACAAAGTTCAGGTAGTTGAACCATTTTAGTCTGTGTAGATCTGTAGGAATTCACAGCTGTTCCTGTTACCCTGGTAAGCAAATACTGCCACTTGGGTGTATTCCAATAGCCTCGTTTGTCAGGTGGAGAGGCTTTTCATCTACTAGCACGTAAAAAGCTAACTAAGCTTCTTGGTTTTTGGGACAGAATGAAGAACTTTTGAAAAAATGTGCTGAGGACTACTTGGCTAGGATTAAAAAAGAAGAGCAGCGATATCAGGCACTAAAGGCACATGCAGAGGAGAAGCTGCAGCGGTAAGTGCCGTGTCAAGAAGCTGAGTACTGGGAGTGAAGTACACAGTTCTCACAGTTGCTACAGAATGTGTTTCAATAATACCAGAACTTGGCTTAAATATGTTTGAGATTAACCCAAAATACAAGCATCTAGTGTGACTTGCTGTGCTGACTGAAGCGGACGTTAACATCACCTTGCAACCGTTTCAGAGCAAATGAAGAAATTGCCCACATCCGAAACAAAGCAGATTCAGAGGCTGCAGCACTACAGGCGCTTCTGCGCAAAGAACAGATGAGGAACCAGTCTCTGGAGAGGAGCCTTGAACAAAAGGTTAGTCAAAATGCCATGGGTGAGACTCTTCAAGCTATTGCCTTGGACTAGGTACAACTCCCTTGTACCAGTGCTAGAAGTAATTATGCTAACTGTGCTGGTTTTGGTGGCTACTGTCCTAGCAGGGTTAGGGAAATAGGCATTGAAAATAATGGCACAGCTGTATTATCTCAGGACTTGTTATCTCAGAAGCTTTTTGAAGGTTAAAAGTCACTGCTGGAAATGCATGCAGTTTTACTGCCTCATGGTTGTCTCTGCTAGCAGTGAAAACTCAAAAATGGATAATGCTGACACACTCCTATTATGGAAAAATCCCATATTTTTTTAAATCTTTAGACTTAAAGCTAAGGTTTGCATAGCTGAGGAAACAGTAGGCCTGTAAGTAGAGATGAGACAAACCATTTAACACAGAACTGGTTATGGTCTTGTCATAAATACAGTAATACTTCTTGTTAAGAATTCTTTTTAAAATGGTTTGACCATATAAGGAATTCTACAAACTGAAAACTGTCATTTGTCAGTAAAAGTATAAAAGCACCATTTTAAAGTGTCTTGTGAAGATCAAAATCTAAACTGTCACTGTCTTGCATTTCCATGTACCTAATGAAGACTTTGAAAATTCTCATTTCCCTGGATCAGTTGTTCTCCATGTATTATGGGAAAGTCTGGAAGAAGTAGAAACAGTATAGTGGATTCTGGCTCATTTCTTGAGGTTCTCAAGGATACCATGTGCCCTTTGACATAGACTTTCCTTTACATTAAATTTGCTTGAGTCGTTATCATGTAAATGCACTTTGTTCCATTTGCTGTCTCCTTGCAACTCAGCTCACTACAGGGTGGTGGCATAGTCTGGGCATACCTGAAACTCACTCTTTTCTTTTTTCCACAGACTAAAGAAAATGATGAACTAACGAAAATCTGTGATGACTTGATCTCAAAGATAGAAAAAAATTGATCTCTTGACTGTCTTGTAAATATGTTTAGTTTCTCTGATTTGCTGTCTTGTGTGTTTACTCACTTTTTTTATGTATGTGGGGAAAAAAAAATAAAATTTTTGATTCACACTTGTCTTTCATATTATTGACTTTTGTATCTTTGGTAGGAAATATCTGTAAACTTCCATTCCCTCTTCCAGTAGGTAATGATGTCTTGCATAACATTTTTACATGTAGCTCAAAGGAAAAACTTCAAATCATTATACTTTCACTCTGTTCCTTCTGTACTCCTGATCTGGCTTTGCTGTAAGGGCTCCCCAGGGGCCATGTCTCTATTTTATACTTTCTGCTCTCACTTCATAGAATCATAGAATCAACCAGGAAAGGACGTCTGAGATCATTAAGTCCAACCCTTGATCCACTACCACCATCATTACTAGACCATGACACTAAGTGCCACATCCAGTCTTATCTTAAATACCTCCAGGGACAGAGAATCCACCACCTCCCTGGGCAGCCCATTCCAATGCCTCTATAAAGAATTTCTTCCTAATATCCAACCTAAACCTGCCCTGGCAGAGCTTGAGACCATGCCCTCTTGTCCTACTGCTGATTGCCTGGGAGAAGAGACCGACCCCCACCTGGATACAACCTCCTTTCAGGGAGTTGTAGAGAGTGATGAGGTCACCCCTGAGCCTCCTCTTCTCCAGGCTAAACAACCCCAGCTCCCTCAGCCTTTCCTCATAGGACTTGTGCTCAAGTCCCTTCACCAGCCTCGTTGCTCTTCTCTAGACCTGCTCCAGCACCTCAATGTCCTTCCTGACCTGAGGGGCCCAGAACTGAACACAGCACTCCAGGTGTGGCCTCACCAGTGCTGAGTACAGGGGAAGGATCACATCCCTGGTCCTGCTGCCACACTGTTCCTGATGCAGCCCAGGATGCCATTGGCCCTCTTGGCCCCCTGGGCACACTGCTGGCTCATGTTCAGCTTCCTGTCAATCAGCATCCCCATGTCTCTTTCTGCCTGGCTGCTCTCCAGCCACTCTGTCCCCAGCCTGTAGCATTGCAGGAGCTGTTGTGGCCAAAGTGCAGGACCCGGCACTTGGCCTTGTTGAACCTCATCCCATTGGAGTCAGCCCAACTGTCCAACCTGTCCAGGTCCCTCTGCAGGGCCCTCCTGCCTTCCAGCTGATTGACACTCGCTGCCAACTTGGTGTTGTCTGCAAATTTGCTAATGATGGACTCAATCCCCTCATCTAGGTCATCGATAAAGATGTTTAACAGGACTGGGCCCAGCACTGATCCCTGGGGGACACCACTGGTGACCGGCCACCAGCTGGATGCAGCCCCATTCACCAGCACTCTCTGGGCCCGGCCCTCCAGCCAGTTCTTAACCCAGCACAGAGTGCCCCTGTCCAAGCCATGGGCTGCAGCTTTTCCAGGAGTATATTATGGGAGACAATGTCAAAGGCTTTGCTGAAGTCCAGGTAGACACATCCACAGCCTTCCCCTCATCCATGAGGCGTGTCACCTGATCATAAAAGGAGATCAGGTTGGTCAGACTTAAAGTACTTCAGAGTTACAAGACTCTAGTTATACTGGTCCTGTCACAGATGCTATAAAGTATTTCCTGATGTAAAAAAATTTGGAAGTTCAGTTTGTGTTTTAAGAGGAGCTGGAGTGATTTTGTTTTTGCAGACAAGCTAAGCAGAGGGCTGAATAGAAGGACTGATTGCCTGCTACTCTCTGTGGGGTTTTTCCATGTCATTTGGCTGAAGCTATTGATTTTTTAAGTCCCCAGTCAAGAGCTCCCTGGTCCTGCTTGTAGAGGAAAGCCTTGAGAGCTGTAGGCTGCAGGTCATGGGTTGTGATGAAGGCAGCCCTAGGCAATAGCAGGCATCTCAGATGAGATATTATTACCTAACAGACATTAACAGGATTGACTCATTGCAAGCTACAGCTTTTTACTTCTAATATTACTTAAGTGGTTATTCCCTCACTTGCCTGGCTCATAGATGCACCTTGCTCAGAAGGGCTGTTGCCGCTGAGTGTGCTCTCAGCCGCAGTTGGAGCCTTTCTCAAGCTCACGTTAGGCTACACTCAGCACAGGTTTACTACAGAGCCATAGAGGTTGGACCTGTGCTTTCCTTCCTGGTGTTGGATCCTCTCTCTTCTGATGAGCCCGACTGCCAGGTCCGGGCGCTTTATCAGGGATAAACCTGCAATCCTAAACCTTTCCACAAGATGTAGCTGCTGCTCTTTGAAAGAGGGACCTTACTGGGCTGGGCAGAGCTGGAGGTTGTCCCTCTCTAGCTGTGCTTGATGCTAACGAAATACTCGTTTTCATGGATTTCCCTTAGAAAGGATTGCACAGCAATGAATGATAGTGGATTTACTGTAAATAGTGATAATGCTATCTGGAGTTTTTGTGCTACAAGTCCCCAAGTATTACACCACTGTGTGCACCTTTAGGAAACTGTGACATCAGGGAGCACTGGGATCTTCCTTTCCTTCCTGAAGAGGATGAGTGAGCAATTTTTGTATCTGTGACTCCTTAAGGCTTAACTTCAAGGCACTGCCTATCCTTGAGCTTAGATAACTATTTCCCTTGCCAAAGGCTGTGGGACTGAAGGGGCCTCTGCATTTTAAACTGCTCAGGAGGGGTGGTTTATTTTTCTCTGCAGGTGCAATATGCACCTCTGACCTAACATGCCGTCTGTGAGATTTTAGATTTTGTAACTCCTACCTGAAAAGTGTTGTTTAAATGTTACCTTCCTTATTTTAAAGAACTGTTCTTTTTACTTTCTTATGCTGAACAGTCCTCTTCAGAAAAATTCACCCTTACAGCATGCAATGGAGGTACCCAAAAGCACATTTAATGACCTTGTGTGAGCTGTTGTGTGGAAAATACATGTGTGTTTCAATGTGATTAGTTGTGTTTGCTTACTGAGAAAAGAATCAAGCTGTCTAGGGTTTTTTTGCCTTATTATCATTTACTTACTGAGCCTCATCTGTTGTGAATTGGCCTCTCTGCGAGCAGGTAATAGGAAGGAAAGGTGATACTGCTTGGTACCTCTACTCTCTGAGTTTTATTTATTATTTATACGAAAAATTGCTTGGTGCTGTACGAACAAAGGATGACAGTTCTCTCTCCAGACAGCCTGTTCCTGGTTCAAGTCTATGGGAGGGTGTATTTTACTTCAGTGCTGACTAAGGTGGATCAAAGGTACTGAACCTACTTGCATGATCTAACATCATTGGTGTGTTTATATAAAGGGCTTCCACAAATCTGTGCTTTTAACACTTTTTCATGGTACTTCTGGTGTTCTCCAGGAACTCTTGAGGATACTGGTCTGCCCTTGGACTGTACTACCATGCAGGCAAACTGTGCCATGTACCTGCACTGATGTTGGTCAATCTCTTTTGTGAGGGGATTTTTTCCTCTCTTAGGCTTCCAAATCAAATGTAACTGTAGCCTCGCCTACATGGTCCAAACTCACCTTCTCCCCAGCCATTTCCTCTCCTGTTTCCAACTTTCAGCAGAACATTCATCATGTTCCAAGCACAGACTTTAGACTCTGGCATAGTTAAAGCCTTTGGTTCATAAACTGTGGCTGAAACCCTGCTGGAGTCAGGTAATATCTCCAGGTTGATCCTAGAGTCAGTGGGTTGTACTCTGACCAACTTTCCAGTCTTTATGTGCAGCTCTGACAGCACAGAGTAAGCAAAGAAATATCTAAGTTTGACATGAGGGGATTTCAACAGAGTCACCTCAGTGAGGAACTGGAACCAGGCAAGGGCTGAATCAAACTCTGTGACTTCAGCTGGACTTCTAAATGTACAGCTTCACTACTGAGATTGCCAACTAGGCCTCCAAAACAGGTATTTTCCCCCTCTCTGCTGTAAAAATTAAAATTGCACGGAAGAAACAGAGAGAAATAATCAACCATCTCCTACTTTTCCTTATTTGGAGGATAGATTTATTACCTAAACCAGAAAACCACAGAATGTTTTAAAGCAGAAAAAGGGAAATGAATGCTATTTTTCCATTAAAAAACAAATTTAGAAAGCATTTCATTTCAGCACGCTGTCTTTGGCTGTATGAGGAGCTCTCTGTATTTTCAGAAGTCACTAGGTCATGACATGACTAATCTTTTTTTTTGGTTTTGAAAGATCTGTGTGGTTTGACTTTGACAAATGGATCAGTCAGAGCATCTACTTTCTTACAGATTTCTTTTCCTCTCCACCTCACCTAATGCAGGCAAACTAAATCCTCTGTGGGAGTGAAGGGGAAGGAAGTTTCCTGTGAGTTTTTTCCTATTTTTGATGATGGTGCCAGTAAAATTAATGGCAGTTTACATCAGCTATTTGCTTTTCAGTGCTTGCTGCCAGGTTTTTGCCAATATTGTCTTGCTGTTTGCAGACAGAACCTCTGTCAGACCCTGATTTTTGATCCTTCCTGGGAGAGAGTTTCCCAGTGGTGAAGTTCTGCTGTCCATAAGAGGTTTGTGGTGTAACTTTATCCATCTCCATGGAGTCTCTCCTGGCTCTCAGTGTTTGAGAGGAGAGTCCCTTGGCCCGTGTCACCTGTCAGAGCACTACAGGAGCTGATGGAGCTGGGGACCACCTTGCCTGACTGTGTTTGTGTGATGGGTCTCAGTGGCCCAGAAGCAGCTGTGGCTGTTTAATGGGGCTGACACGTGTTGTGTGCTCACTGGTGTCGTATGGCTTGTTTGCCTGGAGGAAAGAGCCACTGGGGACACAAATGTGGTGAATATTCCTCCCTCCATCTCTTTAAATCTTAGACTTGCAGCACATGACTAGGTGGTGAAGATCTTCGAACCTTCCAGTATTAACTTCTGTATCTCCTGAGTCCCAAACTTGGTGTCCTTCGTACAGTGTCAGGGACGACTTCAGACTCCTTTGGAGGAAATGGAGCAGGATGACACCGAACTGGTTAATGAGTCATTTAAACTCTTTCCTTTCTCTCTGTTTTCCCAGCTTGCTCTGCAACATTGTGTCCTGGGGACCAGTTAACAGCTCTACTTTTTACTTTGTCATTTCTAATACCTTAAAAATAAGATTGCTTTATCTTGTCCAATTTAACTTCATTCTCAAAGAAAGAGTTTCTCTGCTGTTCCATGGCATCTTTTTTTTTTTAAATTTTAATTTTTTTCCAAATCAAGCGCCTGTATCATTCCCTCCCAGCATGAGTGAACATTGTGAGTGTCAAATTCAACGAACCCATTTCCTTTTGTACAAGTTCTTCAAGCCAGTTCTCCATTATTTCCTCTGGGAAATGCACCAGCCCAAAAGAGAACAAAGCCAACCTAAAGGTGATGCTGGCTTTGGGGACCAAGCAGCACATATTACTCAGTGTGAATGGGCTGGGCTTCCTGGAGGGCGGGAGGGTGCCAGTCAAGCTCAGGTGGTGAGGAAATCCAAATGTTTCCCATGAACTTCGTGTATGGGGTTTGTTCCCAGTTTAATGGGCAGGTACCTTTAAGGAAAAAGTAAACAAAACAATATACAAAAATACCACAAAACCACAAAACAAAACAAACAAACAAAAACAAAATTTAAAAAAACCAAAAACACCAGAACAACCCACACAAAACCAGCAATGTGTGGTAGACCCAGGAACTGAACATTTTTGGAGAAAGTTAGTCTTGCAGTGTTTCAACACACAGAACGTTCCACCGGTTGTCTGTCTCTTGGCATTTAAAACACTCTCCTCTGCCTTTCTTTCCATCAGCAAAGCCAACTGGCAGTGTTTGGGAGGCAAGTGACAAGTGTTACCCTGGCTTGCACCAAGGAGTTGTGTGAGAGCCTGTGCCTGTCAGCTGGTAATTTTATTTATGATCGCGGCACCACGATTCACTGTTCCATTTGAAAGCATCGTTGGTATTACAAGGGAGAACTATGTTTGGGTTGGAAGACAGGTAAATGTCTGTCTAAAAATAGATCCAGCCTAGCTCCTAAACTGTACTCAACAAAGCTGAGGAGACAGGGATGCAACAACTGCTTTGTTTTCCCAATCACAGCATCATCATCTGCTGCTACCCTGATTTTTTGGCTGGTATTCACCATGGCCCCTAGAGCCTAGGTACAGAAAGTCATTGGATATAATCCATGATGCCAATTAATAATATTGTTTATTGGATGTTGCAGTAAAGATAAAGTTTAGTTCATTGCAGGTGATGGGAGCTGACTGTGAGGGCAGGGATCTGAGTGCTGAGTAGTGACATGCTCTTGAAGAAGAGCCCTGCACCTCTTTCCACGGTGGTGGCTGGAGATTAACAACGTCTGCTGCTTCTACACCACACACTTGGAGATTTTCAGTTCCAAAAAGCTGAGTGTGTTGCTAATATTTTCCATCTGATGGGCAGCCTGGAGTGAGCACTTCAAATTTTAGCTACCCAGATCTCATGATAGGAAAGCTGTTGTTCCAGTAGATGAACTAATTAACAATGAAACATCACATCTGGTTGAAGAATCTCTGTTGTAGTTTCTATGGAGATTTCTGTAAATAAACAGAATCCTTTCCAAAACAGTGTTTTGATCAGTGGTGGTTTCCAAACAATAGAGCATATATTTGGGTCCCAAATCTGAAGCCTCCAGCCTAGACCTAGTATCTTTGGGATACCAGGGCTGGTGGATTTAACTCTTTCATGTAGGTGATGTACAACAACTCCCTCTTCAAAACAGAAACCCGATTTAAATTGATTGGATGTGTTTTGCATTACCTGTGACATGCAGGGTGGGAGCTGTGGTACCTCTAACCCAGGCAGTGTGTTTGGTAAACCTCACACATTTATAATGAGAAAAATGTGACGTTTTAAAATAAAAATGGAAACAGTTGTCTGTAAAGTGAGGGCTTTTAAGGAGGCTGTAAGTGGTGGGTGCTGTTAGGACCCTGAGTGAGGCAGCAGTATCTCTTGGGCATCCTGGAGGACCAGTCTTTGCAGAGCCCACAGCAGCTGGAGTGTCATTGCACACTATTTAGCTGGCACTGACAAATCCATCGTTATGGATTGTGACATTTCAGTCCTTGGAGTGACTCAAAACAAGCAGTGAGTGTCATTAACCTCCTTCTGGAGCCTGAGGTCCTTGCAGTGACAATTATGCAAAGTGGAGCCTGGAGTCCGTTTGTCTGGCAGGGAGCTGTAATTCATTCCTCCGAGCACTGCTCTCATGTTTTACCATAAAGCCCATCTGAGGAGCCCTGGCAAAGCACTTGGAAAATGACAGAGCTCAGAGGCTGAAGCAGGATGCTGGTGGTGCTGATGCGGAACGAGGTGACTGAGAAATGTGTGCGACTGATAAATAGCTGGACCAGGTGTAAATGTACCATGAAATGTCCTTGGTATGGACTGAGAATATTATGTCAATTCAGACCACACACACACACACAAATTAGGAAGTATCTGTGTATACTTGAGAGTAAGCACTGATTGTGTTTGGCTGGCTCCTGAGAGAGGAAGAGTCCCATCTGGAAAGAAATGAGTCCCTCAGTGCCCTTTGGATTTAGGAGTACCTAATCTTAATTTCCAGGATTAGATCTAATCTGCTCATCTATGCTCCATGATCAGGAAAAGAACTGCAACTGGAAATGCTGGCAGCAATCTTTTTCTGTTCACTTGCATATATGATGTATATAGCTAGATATATGAGTGTCTGTATGTAGACACACATCTCTATAAGTTTCAGTCCTTGCTGTGTGATCAAAGCTTCCTGGGACATCAGCAGCACATGATATGTGCATCTGTCTGTTGGGAAGCACAGCTAAGGGCAGTTTTAGTATCCATCTATTCCTTCTTACTCCAACACTGGCTGGGCAAGCCAGTGGCAAGTGTTATGCAGAGCTGGAGGTGCTGGTCCCCAGTGTCTTCATGGGGGCATCTCTGAGAATGAGTTTGGCTACAGAGAATTGACTATTTCCCCCCTTGCACAAGAAGCTAAAATCACTCAAGAAGAGATTTTCAAAGCCCTGCGTAAGGAAATAGTTGTGTAACTTCTAGTGCTTTGCAATTAGTCAGAGTCTACCAGTCTCCCGAGTACAGATGGCCAAGGTTCTTGACCCTACAAGTGATATCCCAAAACCGCTGTGTGCTGAAAGCCACTAGCCCTGTGCTGTAAAGAGGTCCCGTTAACAAAACAGCAGTTGTCCTATCAGGCAGCCTGGTCTCAGATACCCATGCCCTGCACTGCCAGAGTTGTGGAATGCCCCTCACAGCCTCCCTGGGGCTCACCAGCTCAGAGAAATCCTGCTGTAGTGTCATGGTTTAACCCCAGCTGGCAACTCAGGCCCCCACAGCCGCTCTCTCACCCCCTCCTTGGTGGGATGGGGGGGAGAATCAGAAGAGTAAAAGTAAGAAACTCATGGGCTGAGATAAAGACAGTTCAGTGGGTGAAACAAAAGCCTCACATACAAGCAAAGCAGAACAAGGAATTCTTTCACCACTTCCCATGTGCAGGCAGCTGTTCAGCCATCCCCAGGACAGCAGGGCTACATCACACGTAATGGTGAGTTGGGAAGACAAACGGCATCACTCCTCTTCCTCTTCCTCCTTCTTCCCTCAGCTTTACATGCTAAACATGACACCACATGATATGGAGTATCCTTTGGGTCAGTTGGGGTCAGCTGTCCCTGCTGTGTCCCCTCCCAGCTCCTTGTGCACCCCCAGTCTCCCCGCTGGTGGGGTGGGGTGAGGAGCAGAAAAGGCCTTGACTCTGTGCAATCTCAGCTCAGCAACAACAAAAACATCCCTGGGTTATCAGCACTGGTTCCAGCACAAAACACAGCAGATTCCATGAGAAAAACTAACTCCATCCCAGCCAAGACCAAAACACGCAGCTAAACAGGGGTCCTGATCCACCGACAGGAAAGCTCTTTGAAGGGCTGCCAAGTGTTTCTCGGCTGATTTGCATGGATGGACAGGGAGCAAAGCAGGTTGATTGCTGTAGACAAGGACCTAGGCTGGCTGTACTGCCTGTCCAGGTGTGACACGGCTGTGCACTTAATTACTTTGCTACTTTGCTCACAGCAATATTCAGTTAATCAGCATCGTAAAGAATATTATTTGTAGGAATATTATCCTCCTGGCAATCAACAAAGTAATTACTTCAGACTGCAACTTTCAAATGCATTTTGCTGTGATTTTTGGCTGTGAAATCCAGAGGATGCTAAAGAAATGGATAAAAGGGATTTACAATTACATTCTTGCAAGTAAAATGAACTGCAGCTTGTGTTTCAGTTTGATTAACAATCAGTAAAATAGAAAGGAAAGGGCTGTAACCCAGAGATTGCAGGAGAAATTAACTGGATGGGCCAATTTGAGTTCCAGGTATTCTGATGTAGCTCAGGCAGAGCTGTGGGTCCCTGGGTTAGCAGCAAGAGGGATCTGAGCTGTGAATTCATGGTAGATCATGGTGATAGGCCCCAGAGCTCAGGGAATGCCACTGGCAGCGTGCTGGCTCTTGAACACAGGGCAGAATTAGCCAGGCTGAGTTTAAACCTGTGGTTTGCAAAAGGATGGGGCTTCATGAGAGGAGAGGTACATGCTGCGAGTGGGTTTGAAGCCTCCAAATACTGGTTCACACCTGCTTTGGTGTGCTGGAGGAGGTCTGCAAATAAGAAAAGGTGAAACCAAGATTGCTTCTTTCTCCTCCCTTGGGACAATCAAGATGAGATGGATCAGACTACCAGGGAGCATTTCCACACCACCTGCAGCCAGGTGTGGGAAGGAGTTAGGGGTTAGAGGTAGAGTTAGGAGGTAGAGTTAGCCTTGACTAAAAGTGTGTGCTCTCAACTTGCTTTATTCCCACTGCAAAACTCAAGAGGACTGGGTTAGTATAAACCAGGTTATAGATATACTGGGTTAGTATGACCAGTATAAACCAGTATGTTCTCAATAATAATGATAACTAGAACCAAAGCATGTTTCAGTACGACTCAGGCATGGGAAGCTGGAAATGTCTTGGTTCTTTAAGGTCAGATCCTCAAAGGGATTTAAACATGTTATTCTTGTGAATTTCAATGGAAATGAGGCACCAACTCATGACAGACCTGAACCCTATTCCTCCTTTACACACTGTGCTGAGATGGCAGAGTTGAGATGGCCCCGACACCAAGCTGCACTCTGCTGCAATTCCTGTCTGCTGAAATATGCTTTAATATAACTTATGATTCTAAAGGTATCTTTAAAAATATATGGATGAAGTAAGCTGGTGTTACTCCACTGAAAATCAAATATTTTCTCTGGCTGAGAGCTAACCTGAGTCCCAGCCTTTCCCCCAGCACGAAATGCACTTCTCTAGTGTGTCACAGAAAACTGCCTATCCTCTCCTTTCTTTTGTATCTCCCTCATCACAGCTCTGGAAATGGATCAATAGACCACTTCTGACTCTTAGCTTGCTTTTTAGACCAGTGGAGAGACGATCTCTCATTTACAAAGAGAACTAGGGAGGTGATAGAGCAAATCCTCCCGGATTAAACCTGCTGATGGGTCATCGCAGGAGCAGAGAATGAACTGCAGGAAGGAAGTGGTATGTTTTAAGGACTGCAACTTTTAAAGACTGGCAGGATGGGGCCATGTTAGAGGTCTGCAGAAAACAGCCAGGACTTTTCACTCTAAATGGTCTTACCTGGTTGAGGGTCTGACACATAAACCTTAAACTCAGTGAGATGAAGTCTTAATTCTTTCCTTCCATCCTAGTCCAAGTCACACCCATCCTGACAAAATCAACAGAGCCAACACCTCCTTGCACAGAAATAAGCAGAATTAAACCCCCCTTGCTAGAGTAAGACAGCAGCACCTTTATGAGGCACAGAAGATGTGTCCTGGGGCACGTCCCTTGCAGAGACACTGCAGATGCTGCAGTATCTTTGTCTCCAGGAGTGGAGGAAGCTGAATTGCAGCAGTAAGGATCTGGGTGCTGTGGTTTCCAGCCCATGCCCCCATGTCCCTGTGTCTGCCCAGAGCACATGGTTTATCCATGGGCAAAGGCAGTTTCTGGCAGGAAGCTCCCAGCCCAGGCAGGCTGGTGTGTTTGCTGCCTGCAGGTAACACAAGCCCTGGTGGAGCTGGACCTGCTGAGCCAGGGTGGAGTAAAGGTGGGGAAGGTGGTCTAGCACAGAAGGCAAACATTTCAGCTCCTTCTTTCTGTTACAGGTGGGAATTCAGATGCTTCCCGAGACCGAGAAATTATTGAAAATGAATTTTACTTTTGCTTGGAATTTTCAAGCCTCTTGAATGAGTTCTAAGAGGCTCTTTCAGACACAAAGTTGCTGAGTGAGAGGGAGAAGCAAAACAGCAATTTGATTTACTCCCTAATCTCCTTATTGAAGCCACTGGTAAGGAAACAAGAAGCTTTTTTTTTTTTTTTTTAAACCTTCCTTTGCTGTCAGACATTTCTGCTGGGAGAGAAGGTGTTTTTTTTTCCTTATGCTTTGCTGTGGCTCGGGGCTGTGCACACCAGTAAGTGACTGCCTCTGCATAATAAATTGGAGGTGACCTGAAAAAAATGGATAAGCTGCAGTTTGTTGGGAGTTCAAAAACATATGCTCCAAAACCCATTTGTCTGTATATTGACTGTTATTTCCAACTGCCAAGGAACTGCATGTATGGTTCTGCTTTTCCAAAAGCACATTGTGTGTGTTGTTGACAGGAGGCACTTTAGCTCCAAAATTCTGCCAAAATAGCCCTGTCAAACTGAGTTATTTTTCTCTTTTCCCCTTCTCTTCTCTGTCTCTGTCCCTCTTCCCTCTTCTTCCTCCCCTTCTCCCTCTCTCCTGTCCTCCCTACACCTCTCTCCCTGTTCTAGAGGATATGGGATGAGAGGCTGTGCTGTGCAAAGGGGTGAATTTCAGGCTGTGGATTCAGCAGTGCCTTTGTGTTTCTGATTTTTTAGCTGCTGAAAGAGGCAGTGCCATGGCAGTGACCTTAACGAGGTGACAGGGCCCTCAGTGTCATCACTAGCTGCGAAATGACATGAGAGGGTGTCAGCTCTGACACAGAAATACCAAAGGTGGGGAGATCAATGCAGGCACCTAAAGGCAGGTGTTGATGACAGGGGCTTTAATAAGTAATTAATATAACATTCTAAATTAATGCAATTAAATAATTTAAATACAAAGTTACAAAGTTGTTTTGAGTTGTAATTAGAAGCGGTAAATATTTCTGAGAAAGGCAAGGAGCTAAAGTTGTTATTTTGTCTCAGGAAGTGTAAAATGAAAGGCAAAGGTAGATGGCATTTTTTCCCTGGAATTCGTGCATCTGGTTGTAACATTCTGGTTCAGGAATGTCTATTAATATTAACTTATTCACTTGGGTGACTTTAGTAGGTGGAAACCAGAACCGATTTCAAAGGACTCTGAAGGAGGCACTTCATAAAGGAAACAAATAATTACACATTGTTTTTTATTTTGTTATGTTTTTACCTTATTTGTGTCCAAGAAACTTTAAATAGGCTTTCTTTGTTTGTCCACACTGGAGCAATATAACCAGGGAATTTGGCAGAGTCCCAGATCCTGGCAGCAGCTGCCAATAAAAGCTCGCTGAGCAAGTACAAAAAATAAAATCACAGAGTATCATTTTTAACTTTGATTAAGTTGTGCTGAATTGCTCCGAGGGAGGTAATGGCAAGCTCCAAGGGGTTAGGACCAGCAGGGGATGTGAAGGATGTTTACCTTTCAAGTGTTTGCTTTGTGCTGTGTATGTAGTTCCCACTGCTGGGGAAACACTTTGTCAAAAGCCCACTATTAAAAAAGTGCTTGGGGGAATAAACACTGAAACAATGGGAGCAAATAAAAACCTCTATTCTGTAACGTGCATGGCGAGCCACTGTCAAATACAAAAGCTGGATGTGCTTTAAAATGCTCCACGCCATCCAACGATGGGGCTGCCTTAGATTTGCCAGCAAGGGGCTGAGCAATACTGGGAACCGTGGTCCTGGGGTTGATGTGCCACAAGGAGCAAATGGGTGAAGGGCACGGTCACACTCTTGCTTCAGGATGACCACAGTTAGAGCTACTGCTCCACTGCAGTGCCATGCTGCTCAGAGTGGGATGTTGGGGAAAGCAGCACCTGCTGTTTTGTCCCTGTGTGCAGTGAAATTTGGGTCCTCTGGGAGGTCTCCTGGAGGAGGCAGCCAGCTGAGCAATGGGAACTACCACAGCTCCTGAGGTGGTTCTCTGTGCAGACCTGAGGAACAGCACCTGGGACCTTTTCCCACCCTGGTTGCCCTGAATTGTTTCAGTAGTTTAGGGCTGGTTTCTTGCTTAGAACATCCATAGCTGGTTCCTGACTGTGTCTGTGACAACTGTTTGGGAGGTATCTCTGGGTATATGTTCAGAGATATTATGCTGAGTGCATTTTAACTGGGGTTGTATTTCACAGTAGGACCGTTCTGTGTTGGGCTGCAGATCATTCCTTGAGGGTGGTGAACTCCCTGCTGACAGCAAAAGAGTCATCCCATCCCCAAACATGGGCATCTTGTGCTGGTGAGACAGACTGGGCTGCCAGCAGGGTCCTGAGCAACCTGTTCCAGTTGACCCAGCTTGAGCAGGGAGTTGGATGAGGGAGTCTCCAGAAGTCCCTTCCCACCACAGCTACACTGTGGCTCTGTGCTAAGCAGAGGTTAAGGACTGTCCCTGGGGTGCCTGTGGGTTAAAACAAAGCCTTACCCAAGCCTCAGAGGTCCAACTGTGAGGAGATGGGGTCCCAGCTGCAGCACGGAGAAAGGAGACAGTGGGAAGGAGACTGCTTGGGGAAGAACTCACCTGCCTTAACTTGTCACTCATATAAAACTGTGTTATTGCAAGTAGGAATGGTTGTATTTATCCCCCTGCTTTCTGGACAGACTGATTGTGCCCTAATTTTAAATCTTAGGCTACCCAAAATGGCCTGACTCTGTATTGTGGTCTTTTCTAGCTGTGGAGGTGAAAAGGTCATTTCTCTTCCCTCTGCTTGTACCCATTTCCTTAACACTTGGCCTCTCTTTTTCATGAAACTTAGAAAGCAGATCTATATACTTTTGTCACTATTGCTATATCCTGCTACAGCTCCTGCATTCATTTCCTTATTTTTCTCTGTGTTAGGAGCAATAGTTTTACTCTGTTGGTGCCCCATTTGGTCTCGTGTTCAGGACAGAAAAGAAGGGGGCTCTGTGTAGCTGTACCACTTTCCTCAGGTTTGGGGTGGTTGTAGCTACAACTCAGGTCATGGACATACCAGATTCCTGCTTCTTTCTCTGAGCTCTTTCCTTGGAAGACCTTGTCTCCACCTGTCCTTCCTGTTTGCAGGATCTGACCATCCACTTGATACCCAAGGCGGCTGCAGCAGTCGTTTGATGACACCTTTGTACTTTTCCAGTAAGGTCTCAGTTCTGACAGATCATCTTTCCTGATTATCTCCAAAAGCCACTACAGGGCTGGATGGTGGCTGTTTCAGGGTAAGGGCCCTCCTCACAGACCCTTTGCAGCAATGTCGTGTCTCCATCCTTCTCCCTCTTGCTTATCTATGACACTGTCACATGAGGGAGGGAGCTGTTGCCACACTGATGGGCTCTGACTTCGGTCTCTGCACTGCAGTGAGGATACAGCTTTGAAGCCCTTGTGTGCAGTTCCCCCAGCTGCACACTGAGCTCTCCTCCTCTTTTCCTCTCTACCCCTCATTGGGTTTTGCTACCAGACTTCAGATCTGTCATGGTGATGTGAGGAGTTGGTCCTTTCCTCTGTCAGGCCAACAGCAACACACCTAGTCAGGCAGTCCATAGGACCAGACTCTATTGAGGTTATGTTTTTTTTTCATTTATGGCATCTACTAAGCCACTAAAAAGCAGAGCCAGATCTCCATGTGTTGTAGATGATGAGATTTCTCTGAAGGTGCAGAGGTATCTCTGATGCTGTGAGCCCACGCTGTGAATGCATCTGGCAGATCTGCCCAAGGAGATGTGTCTGGGTGTCAGGAGAATGAGAGGATGCAGCCAGGAGAAGGCAGGGAGCACCCAGTGTCCAAACATGTGGAGTGAGAGCTGCCAGCAAGGCGATCACTGGATGCACACCTCCAGAATACCTATGATGCCTCCTGTCCATTGAACCTGGCCAGGAGAGCAGAGGAACTGGGGTGAGTGGTTTACAGCTCAGCAGACTCCCATTGCTCCTGTGCTTCAGAAGCAGCTTCTTTAGAACCTTCACCTAGGGATTGTTTAGACAAGATGTGGCATGAGGGTCTGGCCAGCCTGATGTCCCTGTGGGCAGCCTGGCTGGAGATCTGGGGAAGAAACACCTGACATGAAAAATGTATCACGAGGCTTTGAAAGTGAAATTCTTCTCGTGTGAGAGCACCAAGGAGAGGCATTTACTCCCATTGGTTTTCTTTATGAAAACCCACAGGTTTTCTTTGGCTGCTTCTTTAGCACATTTGAAAACACAAGAAACCATTTCTTAGGGAGCAGCCAATGTTGGGCAATGGGCCCTCCAACTCCCAACATGTTTCCATTGACTTTCACATATTTTTGCCATATTTCTTTTGGCCTGTGATATAATTTAGGTACTTGCTTCTATACCTCTTTGGTATAGGCTTACATGGAACTAAAATCCCATGGTGCTTTGCTTGGGCCTGGCTAAATGTTTTCAAGATCTTAAGCTCTGCTGTGTCTTTTTGTGTGCTGTGTAGTGCCACTGCTTAAAGAAGTAAATTAATTGCAGTGCATTCAGTGGGAGCCTGTTTGTATTCCTTGTGTTTCCTCTCGCAGAAATGCCAGGAGTCACAGGAAAAGCTTTACCAGCAAAGGCTGGTGTGACTGGTATTATTGTATCGTTGAAACAGAGCGCCCAGGGAAGTGCTGGACTCACCATCCCTGGGAGTGTTCAGAAAATGGAGACATGGGTTAGTGGTGAACACAGCAGTGTTGGGTTAACGCTTAGACCTGATGATCTTAGAGATATTTTCCAAGTAACGATTCTGTGACTCTGTTTTAAGGTTCTGTTTCAGGTGTGGTGGATGGGGTGTATATGTGTTCAAACAGCCTCATTCCTGTGCCTGTACCAGTAATGTGAAAATCTCAGAGTGAAGGACTGATGATGTTCATCACAGGCATCATCCTCAGAGGGGACAGACATGTAAGTAGGTAGAAATTAAACTGACATTCATTTAAAGATGTATAATGTCCTGCAGTACAATCACTGCCTCTGGGCTGTTTATTTTGTTAAACATAAGCAGCACCTGGTCAGATCTCTGGCTTTGAGGGATCCAAAACTGCCAACCCATCGATATTTCAAACTGCAGCCTATGGAAAAAGTGTCCTCTTTGCATGCATGCATTTCCCATTGCTGCAACCAGCATCTGCCACGCATGCCTTGGTCCCTCTCTCAGCCTCTCCTCAAAAGGACTGCTGGGCACACTGGTGGGATTTGTTCCAGTAGAGATTGTCCATTTGTTTAAACCTGCATTGTGGTTTAGTAATTTTCCAAATGGACCTGAAAACTCCTGGAGTCTAAAGCAATAATCAATTTGGTGTTCTCACTGTGCATTTTTTATGAGTTTTTCTGTCCTACTCTGATATCTTGAAGCTCATGCTGTTCATCAGGAGCTGAGAATCTCCACTGTGTACTTGACTGCAGAGGCTGTAGCTTGAGGAGCAGAGCCCCACACCAAGGACACACTAAAGTAGAGAGAGCTGGAATAAGTGCATGGCTGTGAACTGAACATAAACATGTAAGACTGAAAAGCTGATGTGTTTACCCACCTTGCCACTCCCTTTTATAGCAGTGGTCTTACCTTTTGCCTGGGCATTGGGAAGGAAAAGGCATTTCTGGGGGGTGACTCAACCTGCTTAGCATCCCATTAGGATGGGATGAATCATAACCCCAAAAGGGCTGAGGGGAAACTCAAAGCTGGTTTTTGCAATCCCATGCTCCAGGGCAGGGCTGAATCTCACAATCATCTGAAATAGCCCCACAAAGACTTCTTGGAGGACCTGGTGATGGGAAATTTAGAGGCATCCTAGCACTCCTCTAGCCTTTTCCTTCCTGTGTCCCCATAGGGCTGCACGCCATGTACCTGCACCAGTGTCACTGAGGGCCACTGTCCCAGGGTCTTTGGGAACTCTCTGGTCCCACCTGGATGTTTCAACCAGCCACAGGATTTCTGCCAAAAAACACAAAGCCAGACTCTGCACAGACCTGTATAACACACTAGTAAATAGCAAGATTTCCTGTGCAGGCATAGCTAAACTATCAGAAAATATGTATTTCATACACTGACATCTGCAGTGCTATAACTTCCCACCCTGACTCTCTACAGGGCAGAAGGCCTGCAGAGATGTGACTTAGCTGGTTCAAGTGCATCAGCCTGTTCATACCCCAGTGTTATTACAGCTCCCCCTTAAAGAAGAAGATTAGCACTCCATTTAACAGCTCTTTATATGACAACGCACCATAAATTAAAAATTAAATTCAGTATAGAAGGAAGTATTTGCATGCCTGGGCTCAGCCTCTGAGACTGTCTGTTACCAGTAGAGCAATATCCCAAATTATGATGCTATTAGAGCTCTGGGGTTTGCCAGAGCCCCATAAAGAAATGAGAACAGGCTATAATGGGGAAACTGGCCACCTGTTTTACGTGCCAAGCAAATATTCCGGGATGGATAAAGGTATGAAGTGTCTGGGACAAATACAGAAAGCCATGAAGAAACTGCCATGTGTGGGTGGGGGAAGGAGGGATTTGGAGCAGACTCTTGCCAGGGGCATTCTGGAGAAATTGGAGAGAGTAGCTTTGGATGCTGCTCTTGTGCCAGCGAGATCAGCACCTGGCCTTGGGATTAAGACCTCAGGGAACCAAAGGCTGAAGATGACCTGAGTGAGGTGCTTTTGGGACCTACAGAAGATTTAATGGAAAGACAGTAGGAAAATTGGAAACAGTATGAGTAATTAAAATTATTTCCAAGGTCTATCACAGTTTCTCTGTCACTGGGAATATTTCAAGCTCAAGGAACACTCAGCCAATGCAGACTCTGTTACTGTGCATTGACAGATGAGACTCAGGAGGCTTGACTGGTCTCTAGTGGGGTACACCTCACCCTGCAGCCATATATAAAATAAAGGGGAGGGAAAAGCTACTGTCGCAAGATATGTATCATGAGGCTTTGAATGTGAAATTCTTCTTGTATGAGAACACCAAGGAGAGGCATTTACTTCTATTGGTTTTCTCTGACAAGAGAAGGCAGACTGGGCACTTGGACTACACCAAATAACCAAAGCCTGGGAATAATTCAGACAAAGTAGTGGGCTGAGTGAGAAGTGCTGGTGTGACTTGGGGAACTCACTGCTGTAGGACACTGCAGGGCTGGAAGCTCATTCTGAGGTAACAAACGAGCAGACCTTGGAACGAGGTGGGGAAGATCCAGAATGTGGTTTCTCACCTCTCCTCTTGCCCTCAAGAGTGTCGTGCAAGGCACATTAACCTTCATACCATGTCTGTAGATCATTCCCTCCTGGGACAGGCTCCCATGAGGGACAGGTCTTTGGTACTGGTTCACTCATGCTGTTTTCAGTGGAGACAGATGCAAGGCAAGGCTTGTGGATGGTGTATAACACTGGTGGGTGTCAGGGAATGTGTCACGTCTTTTAGACTTCCTTCATTAAGCTGCCTAAAGAGAAAAGAAAGAGCTAAAGGCGCTTAAATCCTATTGTGAAGCCCTTCTGGGCTGGGGGAATTAGAATGGGAAAACAGGTAACGCCCTGACTCCTTTGCACCTGGAGGATTGGTAACAAAGCAGCCCGTATATAATATACTTATTATATAAAATATATACACAAAAATATACATGTATACTGATATGTAGGGCTTGTAGTAACAGACAATTCGTAGGTATGTGCTCACTGAAGAATGTGGTCACTGTTCACAGACATTGAAATGTCAGTTACTTATCACTGTAGTGCTGTTCAGCTAAGGAGAAATGGGAACAGAAATGTATTTTTGCCTCTTATTAAAAAGACACACTTTCAATTACAGGGTCCTATCCTGACCTTATTGCTCTGAGTGGCCTCTATACTGTAAGTGAGGTGGTTTGGTTTATGCTGTGATATTGAGATGTGGCTCTGTCCTGTTAGAGGCTTTTATATTTTAATCTAAGAATCAAAACTATTGCAAAGATGGTTGATCTTTAAAAGAATAGTTGCTCTCATTAACTCTTCCAAGTGTGGTTCAAACTGGGCTGTAGAATTCATAATTAAAAGGAATGTGCATATTTTAGTCCATCCACAATTCAGCCACAATTAGCATTCCCAGTAATATGCTGATTTATTCCCATATAGTCCCCTGTTACTCAGAGAGTGAGGCAGTGAACAAGATCAAAGGCACGTGGTCTCAACACTTCAGCATCTCCTGGGAAACCTTCTACCTCCTGACAGGAACTTTTGCAGCTGTGGCTCTAGGATCTGGTTGTTTGTGCTCCTGGGTACCCCAAACTCTGGTGTCCTTCTGCATATGGCTGCTTTCCCTGAAGAGTTTATAAAGCAATTCCTCAGGAGTGGCAAAGGGTTCCATCCACACTACCTACTGGGAAAGCAGTTCCTGGGCCATGTTGCTTTATTATGCCCCAGCATCTTGTGGGAGGCCAAGGACACCTGTGGGACCCTAGACAGGGTCTTTTTCCATCTAGGATACTAGAATGGATGTAGCCCCAAGGTGCAATCTGTTCTCCAGGAGCTTTGTCTAATGAGTGCTGGTGGGGTCTGGCTCAGCTTCTGTCAGTCCAGCAGCTCCTGCTTTCTGTGGAGGAGAGGGAGGAAGAGGAGACAAGGGAGCAATCTGTCTGTTCCCTTGGGTTCACTGGTCCATGGCTCCTGCAACAGCAAACCAAGGCATGGATTTGTTGCAAAACCAAACAGGCTAGATTAGGACATTTTGTTCCTTTTTTTTTTTTTTTTTTTTGCAAATCCAGCTCCTCCTCCCACGTTTCTGTGTGTACCATGGTGCAGATGTACACAGCTGCTGTGACACAGCTGCTGTGACCTGCTCACTGGGGGTGTGTACCACCAGGGCCATGCAGGGCCGTCCTTCCCTGTGCAAACCTCACTGTCTGGCTAACCCGCTTTTGAGGATATGACATTTCCAGATCATTCTGGGGAAAGAACACACTATCCCACACTCATGTCTAAGGTATCCAGTTGAGTCCTTTGAAGGCCAGCTTGGGGAGTTTGAAGTGATGGGTCACAAGGCAGAGTTTCCCCCTAGATCAGAAGAAATAGGGAATTAGGTTTTTTTTCCCCACTTTTGCTCTTTGTGAGTATGGGGCATGCTCTGCTTGCCAGCATTATCTCAGATCTTTTACTTACAAATTCCTTCCTATTACAAACAGATTTCTCCCTCTCTCTTCCACTGGCACATCAGAGTGCTTTCCCATGATTTTCTGCTGCACATTAAAAGTGGGGCCTATAAGTACCCCTTGGAAGGACAGCACAGCACCACTGAATGTCAAGGTGCATGAAGGGACTGGCCATGGGCCATGGGCTTCATCTGAACTTGGTGGATGTTTTTAGGGCACTGGAGGCAGTGACCCTCTTCGTTTGCCTTTGGAAAAGCATCAATAGCCCTGCTGTTGGCTGGGAAACTGTGAGCAGTGGCCACAGGCTGCAGTCCTGGCTCTGTCCCCAGCTGTTTTATAACTCTGCCCAAGTTGTTTTCCTGGGCTTTACATCATGGGAACGGTATACAAGGATCATACACCTCTGAAGAGCTTTCTTCTCCAAATACACGTATTGCTGCCTGAGAATGAGAACACACCTACAAAGCACATCCCTTTTTCCTCCAACTGCACAAAGTCTACCTCCCTGTTTTAGTACAGTACACCAGCTGTATATGACTGTATATTTTCTAGCCCCCGAGGTGCTGTTCAGTCTGTCACCTTCTCTTTTCCACCCTAACACCTGTGCGCTATTTTTGTCTCTTGTTTTTCTCAGCTGTGGATGGAAGGAGGCAGAAGGGGACTGCACTTGGAGGAGGAGGCTGTAGATGGTGCTGTTGGCCCAGGAAAGCAAAGCTGGGATCGTTATTCACCGATACTAAAACTCCAGTAAAGGCTGTGTAAAACGAGCAAGTCAGAGGGACTGTGAAAACCGGGGCGGCTGAGAGCTGTGGGAGCACCGTGATGGGTAAATCTCGGGTTCCGGTGCCAAATGCTGGTCAGTGAAAAACGGGATGCAGAAGGACTGCACCGGGTGATCGTGGACCACTGTGGGATTCACCGGGACAAGGCTGAACAAGGCTCCTTCGTCTGTCCTCTGCACATCCATCCCTGCCTACAGTGAAGCAGGACAGTGCTTTGCCCAGGCCAGTACTTCTTAGGCAAAGGCTGGAGGCTCTGGCAGGAGATGTGGCATGCCACAGGAGATTAGGAATAACTGAACTTCACAGAAATATCTTCCTAATCCCCATTCACTGGTTTAAACCCTGAGGATTTTTATTTCTTCCAAACCTCTTATTTTTTGTTTGTTTAATACTGGCTCTCATGACTAGCTAATCTTGTCAGCCACAAGTGCAAGCAATTCTCTTTTGGATTCCTGCTGGATTTGTTGGGTATGGGAGGAAAGTCATAAGGGATTGAATTATCATGGCATAATGAATTACCATGAGCTGTGGCCACTGGCCATTTGTGAGTTTTCAGCCCTTTGCACAGCAATGTTCCGTGCAGTTTTAACCAAGATTTAGCCTGCAAGTGCAGGATCTCCCCAATAAACAGACTCTTTCAACTTCATCCACTGTGCTAAGGAGCAAGCCATGATCTGCTTATTCCCAGAATCTTGGTAATGGCCTGTAGCAGTGAGTTTCACAGGTCAGTTGGACAGTATTTAAAGTATTTCCTAATGTTGGTAACATGTCTGTGGCTGGCCAGGTGCCTCTAGATTTCCTGTAACCTTCTAGCCCATGTAAAAAAGGGCCAAGATGACCACATAGAAGCTCAGACTTCACTGCTGTGAGCTGCCAGGAGGTTTTCTGTCCCAAAATACATGCCTGGCACTGCATACCCTCACCCCTTTCTGTGTGGAGATGTTTATGGAGCAGCTTCCTGAGCCCTTTATCTGTCCTGTGCACAGTGCTGGTGTTTGTACCACTACAGCAACAATTTGGGATGGTTCAGATTGGGTGTTTTTTTGTCACATGGCTCAAGGAATGCTAGGTAATGCTGAAACCTCAGAGCTGAGTCTTTACTTAAGGGCTGGCAGCACTCCACAAGTCCTGAATAAACACCTTCATCAGACCCTTCAAGTAAATCAAGAAAGCCAGCCCGCCTCAACTCCATTTCAGGCTTGTAAAGACTTTTTCTTCTTTGCCTTCCCTCTCTCAGAGGAAGTTTGTATCAGAATGCTGCTGAAAGTCAAGATCCCTCATCTGCCTCCCCCCACAAAAAACAGAGGCACAAAAGAGGCATTAAAGACACCGAACATGCAAATAATCGAATGTTTTCATATGTGGAAGAATGGCTGCTTTTAGTAACTCATCCTAGAACACAGCATTAGAGGTTTTGGAACGAGAGCCTCCCAACAGCATCAATAAAGGGAAAAGGTCCAAAAAGTAAGCTAAACAGTGCTGCTGCCTGAATATAGCCTTTCATTCAGCTGTCCCCACACCGTTTCAGGCTCATTTTGGAGTTTTTTTGATAAATGATGGAATTTGTGTTTCTTGGCTCCCATTCAAGAGTTTATATTTTCGTTCTATAATTTCCTTAAACATTTAATTTCCTACATTAGTTGACGGTCTCTTACATCTGCCGGAAAATTACTTCTGGTGCTTCTGTGCCTGCGCTGAGAATTTATTTTTTTATTTTCATTATTGAAGATGCAGAGAGGGCAAACCCACCTGTGAGGAGATGCTCTTGTGCACTGACTTGCAGTTTTGTAGATGATATAGGAAGACTCAACAGATAAAGAGATATTTGGGTCGAAGGGCTCCACTTTTAAAAGCTGTTGGAGAATGTTCTCTTCTGACCAGCTGTAATACTGTGGTCATCTCCAACAGATCTGAACTCAGAGGTGAAAAATGCATTGGAAACAGAGTTTTCTTACAAATGTTACCTGTGGAAGTTGCTGCTGTGAGGTATTGGTGCCACCTTTAACCATCAGACAGCATTTCTGTGAGGTCTCCCCAGTCCTTCTCCATCTATGCTGTTCTTCCTTCCCAGCCCTGCCTCTGCAAACAAGGTGTTCCTTGTTCCAGGCTGACCTTTCCTGTGGTGGTGGAGCCAGCACATATGAAAAGTGGCAATCCCCAAAAACAATATGAGTACATATTTCTTCTAGTGTCATGTAGGTCTCCAGGGGAAGAACTCATTTAGCACTCAGCATCAAAGAAGGCACTCAGCATCACTGGAGGAGAGGCTACGGTAAGGTCCAGGAGCAGAAATGGGAAACAGCTATGTAGAAAACAAATTAGTTAGGGTGAGAGCGAAAAAGGTGAGAGGTAAATTATGCTGGAAAAGTGTAAATAGGAAGCAGATCACAAGAGTGATTTCACCCTATTTGTCAGCCAACATGGTACCCTTCTCTGCGTGACTGGGTAACACAAAGGGGACCACCACCTAAAGCTGGGGCCTGCAGTCAGCAGACAGGGTGGCTCAGGCCGCCGTTGTCCCTGCCTGTAAGTGTGTTTGGACATTTTCTACTGGAGCTTGTGACAGCACTTTGCATCTGGAAATTCTTGTTCCTACATTCCTACGTGAGCAATCCCATACTTTGAGAAGCATTGTTCGACTCTCATGTCTTTGCTCACTCCCTGTGTCTCAGGCAAAACAAGAGTTTTTCTGAGCCCAAAACTTACAACCTGATGCACCAAAACCATTTTTTTTTGTGTGCTACTGCATGAGTGGGAAGTAGTCAATTCTATCACCAGCAAATTCTATCACCAATTCTATCACCAGCAAATTACTCCCCACATGGAGTGACTCTTCATCAGTTCCCACTGGACAGCTGTAGGATGGATTTGAACATACAAAATAGCAGGATTTGTCCTAACTTAGCTAAGTTGTGTATTATTTAAAGGTCACTGAAAGGTTGAGAATTCGTGATTTCTTTGATGCTTGGCTGGAAAAAAAAGGCACGTGCTCCAGCCTTTTTCAGCACAGAGGACTGAGTGTTCTTGGCACTGAGACAGGGAAAAAGAGTTGAAGTCCTGGGCTGGCATGGGATCAGGCATCTGAATGGCAGATAACGCAGCAATGAGACCAATTGAACCTACCCCACCAATAAGTCAGGTGCCTTCTGGCCAGGTTACAGCATTTCTAGGATTTAGATCTGGTCAGATGAGACTGCTCTTGTGAACACTCTCGGTTCTTGTAGCAGCTTGAGCTTTCCACCATGGTGGAAAGGATGACATCCAAGGAAGTCTGATATGGTTTGAACCAGCATAGCAGTATGGGGGATAAAGGCCTCCTCTCAATTTATATCAACTGATGTTTGCTCCAACAGACATCTTCCACAGTCTTCTAATAAGTAAAATCTTCAACTGTTTGGACCTGAGAACGTGGCATAACTTGGTGAAAATGATCTAGTGGAACTCATAACAAACTCTCTTTGTTCATTAAACCCATAAAAGCACAGTATGTTTGTGGCCATGAAGGTTGTGTATCAAAAATCTCCCTACACCCTGAAAATACTGGGAAGAACAAGACTTGTCTCAAAGTAAATAAGTTTATGCACAGTTCTAGGATTCAGATCATGTCCCTCTGTCCTTACTCCATCAAAACATCCACTGATGTCCACAGATTTTTTCCTGATCTGAGCAAGGGCTTCATGGTCTATTCCTGTTGATGGTTGGATTTCATCTCTATCCTTTCTGTACAGTGTGCTGGTTGGCTCCTCCATTCCCTCCTTGTTCATCAGGCCGGGATGTTAGAAGAGCTGTGTGTGGTCCTGGCCAGTTCCTAATCCATGCTTGCTCCAGGAGAAATTGAGGTTTCAATGAAAAAGTGTGTGTGTGGAGTGGGGCTTATTTTTCTTGATACCAAAAATGTCTGGAAAAATGAAGTTAGGCAAGGAAATGCCTGCAAAAGCCACACATCACCTGAATTCCCAGAAAGGCAATGGTTGGAGAGCACAAAACAATATGTGAGAAACTCTCAGAAGTGGAAAATGTACAAGAGCAGTTCTTGGGCCAGACACATTTGAGAAATTAAAACTCACAATCAGTTCCGCCATCCTGTTCTGACAGGTGATGTGGAACCCAATGCTGAGAGTGACCAACATAAAAAAGGCATAAGGGACCTTGTACTGCTGGGAATTTGTGTTAGAGCTGTGTCAAGAACGAGGTTTTTTCCCTTTCCTCCAAAGATGACTTCCTTCCTGATGACCCCACTTGCTGCTCTGCTCCCCAACCTTCATCTCCACTGGAAAACTCTGCGGGGCAGGGCTGGGACAAATGACCACAAAAGGTGGACAGATTCAGTGAGAGAGCTTGATCTCTTGAAGATGGATTTGGAGGGAATAGATGGATCTATCCCGCCCCCAGAACGGATCCAGGCCAAGGACATGCTGGTGTGAACAGGTGTTCCCAGCATTGGATGTCCTTCTCTCCTGCCCATCTGCGTCGTGGAGAAGACAACTGGGGTGCAGTTCTGCTGTGCTGTGGGAGGTGGGGATGTCTCTGGAGCGCTGACAGACCAATGCACTCTTACAGCTGGCTGAAAATTGTCCATCTTTTGTGCTAGAAAATAAACAAAGGCAACAACACTGAAATGGAACAGTTGGGCTCAGCTGTGTCCAGCATTTATGTGCACTCAGCTCACACAGGATGGAGATCTGATGGCCCCTCCTCTCACACAGACCAAGCCATTGGCTGGACTACAAATTCCGTGGTGAACTACTGAACTACTGGATGTAGTAGTTGCATTTCTGTGCCTTGTTAGTGTTGTGAGACTTGGTGACGTATTTTGGGTGGGAAGTCCTGGATGTTCTGAGCCTGGTCTATAAAGGAGCCTGGTACCACGAGGCACCCGCACAGCGACCGCTCAGCAGCTCAGCCAGGTGCAAGTTCAAGTCTGAAACACGTCAAAGTGATGTACAAAATACTGCTTCCCAGAACACTTCATTCTATGAAAATGCTTTGATATTTCAACATTTCGTCCCCAGTCATAACGGAAACAAATACTAAAATATTGGAAATTCCTGTGGGATGAAATGCCTGTGAAGTTCATTTTTGCACTTAGTGAAAGTAAATAAAAAAAAAATGCCTTGTGGGTGGTTTTCTGTTTTTGCTCCCCTAATTAAAGTTTCCTGATTTTTCCACAGTGCCAGGGATGGTTTAAAGAGCTTACTCCCTTCAAGAACCATTGCACACAAGTAGGCCTTCCCATGGTGAGGAGGGAGATGTGTGTGGAAATCCATATTATTAGTGAGCATAGTCCAAGGGTGGGGAACAAAACCTCTTCCTTATGTGGTGTGGTGGGCACCTCTTTGCAGAGTGTTGATTGTTGCTCTGGTTTGCTCACTGCTTTGAATCAATGTGATACTGTCAGGAAGAAACAAAGATACACATTTTTAATTCGTTTTCTTCCTGGAGTATATAAAATGTGCTGCTTTGTTGGAAACCTTTGGGGTTTATTTTTAATAGGAGCGTGGGACGTCAGGAATCATTCAGATTTCAAGCCTTGCACAAGGCAGAATTCACATCCAGTGAGGTCTGAGGGGGAAGGGTGCCTTTGACCAGTAAAGTGCTCATAAGCCCTGGAGCTTGTTTGCGAGCCTCTTCCTTCTCCTCCCTGATCCCCAGCTCTAGTGACGATGACTGGTGGTTTTATTGGTACCTTGTTTGGCTGGAGTTTAACACCAGACTGGGGCTTTACAAGCAACTGGCATTTTTTGGCAGGCTTAGTCTGTCTGCCTCCTGAGATACCTAGTTTGAGGCCCAAACTTTAATTTTCATTCTGCTTCGGTGTCAACAAATATTAGTAAGTTGTGATGTGATCATTTTCTCCAGAATATGCTTTTTCCATCAGCTAAGGATCACTAAACTCTCTGAAACTTCGGCAGCAAGATCATTGCTCCTTTTACTCTGTACAGCAAATTGCAAAGTGTATAACACAGGCACGCCATGGCCATGTCACGACTGGCAGTGTGTGACTGTCTGACAGCTGGATTTGGCTGTTTCTGGCTACGTACACAAGATGCTCTGAGCTGCTGATTACATCTTTACTCAACAGCCACACGAGTGAGGAGGTTTCTGGCATTGCATCTCCATCTCTTGATGTCCCGCTCAAACTTCTGCATCTTTGCTGCATTTGGAATTTGCAGGTTGTCCTGTGAAGTCTGGATGTGTCTGTGGTATCTGAGTGGGTTGATGCCACAGGGTTTCCCTGCTTTTGCCACTCTTCCAGCATTAGAGACTATCCAGTACTGGTGTTTCCCAGTCCAGAGCCAAGGGAGCAATTTAGGATGGTTGGCGCTCAACACACCCAACACACTCAACGCTGGAGCACAAAGTATTCCCTAGCATTTCCAGCTCACTAGAAACCTGCTTATTATGTTTGCCCTTGGAAAGGAAAATATTACATATAACAACAAAGTCCCAGGTTCATAATAGCTGCAAGGTATAAGCACAATATTTACAATGGGGTGAGCACGGGGAGGCGCAGAGGGACACGAACCTAAGGCTCTTTGTTTGGTGAGGCTGTGGCCCCACACCAGCACAGGCCCAGAGAGGTGACACTCACAAGTGACTTTGAATACACCCACACACACAGATACTCCTGAAAATTGCTGCGCTTCCTGTGTATCTAATTTGGGATTAGTGTGTCAATACTGTGCTAATCTGAGCAAGTGATTTTGGGCGTAGGCCCTCTGCAGGATCAGGGGTGTCTCCAGAAGGCGCAGCTGCCTGCGAGCCCTCCACTGCAGACTGCCAGGGAACAGCCACTCCTCAGGTGTCTACTGCTGCCGACAAGCTGACTATTGCAAAGACAAGTTGTTTAGGGGGAAAGCTGTGAAAGTGATGTGTCCAAGTCAGGAGGACAAGCCAGAGAGTCTCTTCTGGAGGGGCAACACCTGCTGCAAGCCAGGGCCTCTTCTGGTAGCACAGGACTGTGCGGCTCCCGGTGATGCCTACCATTCACATCTCCAGATCTCAACAGCATCCTCCCTCCCCAGCAAACTGCAGTCTCTTTTCCTGAAGTGGTCGCAGCAGTGTCCCCTCAGGACCATGGTGTCAGCAGGCAGCAAAGCTGTTTAGTTGCAGACAAGCCATTTGTCTTGTCTCTGCAGAAGAGCAAACCAACGCAGTTTCTATGAATGCCATTGTGTGCTGGTTTGGGAAGTGCACATCACGCAGGGCCAGTGCAAGTTTGACAACAACTGACATGAAGCCTCAGCTCTTTTATTAGCCAGGACAGCAAACTCAGTATAAAAGCCCCCCTCCCCATTGCCACTTCAGCTTCCCGCAATAATCCTTCTCGTCTACACCTTGGATTAGCTTATACCTGCCTGTTTCAATTCCTTTCTGTTCCAGGGAGCAGTTAACTGTAGGAAATGTCAGGCAGCAAAAAATATTGAGTCATGTGGGATTATTTCACCACATGGCAAAATAACTTGAGACACAGACATACCAAACTGTTCAGACTTTTTTCACCCTTGATCTGCATTAAAATGCACTGTGTGGTGTTGTTTTAATACGACACGTGCTACAGTCCCACAGTAGCCATGCTGTCAATATTATGGTGCAAAAGTGCCTTAATGCTGGAATAAGCACAAAATAATTAAAACTTCTCCACCAAATAATTAAGCTGCTCTGAAATTCCATGGGCATGGGGACATTTCACCCCCAGCTCATGTGTGGTAGGGTCAGGAGGGCAGATCTGCTCAGTGACTGATCTTGTGTCTTCTGACAGCACCTTCACACACATCCTGAGCTCATTGCTGCCATGGTCCAGCCAGTGAGAAAAGTGGCTGTGCCAAGTACCTTTCAAGTCAATTCACTTTTTTTTCCCCACATTTTTTTATTCAGTGACCAAGAACTGGTTGCTCTTTTGTGCAAAACTCAGACCCTAATCTTGATTGACTTCTGGAGAGATAATGCTAACTAATGGTTCAGAGAAGGGACACATTGCAGAGAAGATGATTAAAAATCACATATATATGCTACTGGAGATTTGTTTTCATGATTGTCTTGAGACTGATGCAATTTGAATTTCAATGTGCTCGTCAGACACAGAAATAGTAAATAAGCATCAGGACAACATACACATTACAAGAATAAGATGAATGGAGAGGTGGCTTTTCAGCTGGATGCAAGTGGTGAGATATTGGTATGCTGAGCATGAAAAACTCGTCAGCAAATTCAAAGAGTCCAGGGGTGGGGGATGACTGATATGTCCAACACAGCCTTGGGAACATACTTCAAAAAGGTGAATGTGTGGGATGCTGCCAGGCACGTGAGAGAAAACAAGTAGTAGCAGCTATTGCTGTCTGCAAGACTTTCCTACGGGAACCAGATGGCTGGGAGGTGAACAGTGAGCCCCTGAAGTCTTGCTCACACAAGCCTTTCCCAGGAGGATGGCCCCTCTGCTCCCCCCACTCACGGGCACTGGGATGTGTGTGTCAAGGGTTGAGCTCAAATGCAGCCCTGACAGCGTGGTTTCCTCCCCTCTGTATGGACAAGCTCAGCTGAACAGTGATTGGAGCTGTATAAACTCACTAAATAAATAAGAGTGGAGAAAGCAAAGCTGACACTGACAGCTGTGAAAGAAACTTTTTAAAGAAGGCATTTAATATATCTGTTCCTCCCTCCCTCAGGCATTGAGGAATTTTCTCCCTGCATCACTGGCTTCCCTGACGAGCTCTGGTGCATGATTCAGAGCAGACCTGCCCCTCCATGTACACCTCACCCTACTCCAACCTGGCAGACTGGGCAGTCCATGGAGTGAAGGAAACAATGCCAGGAGAGACTGTCCTACCTGGGCAGCTGTTCCTGCTAGGCTCTGCATCAATCCTTGTGTTAGATCTGGCTTTGAGAAGCCACCCACAGCCTTTCTAAGGTTGCAGTGACTATCCATCAGCTGGAGACACTTCCCAGCTTCACAGATCCCCCTCTGAGAAGTCTCCATGTGAATGCACACCTGGAGCATGCCTGTCCCTGCAGTTAGAATGCATCCCTGTTTCTACCTCACCTTCTCCTGCTGGTGGGCTTTAGGCCATTGGGACTCATCCTGTAGGAGCTGGAGTGAACTTGTTATTTTTTTCACAGTGCAAGGAGCTGTGCAAATGCAGAACACGTAGGGGAATGAGCAAAGGTCAGCTGGCACTGAGCTGGGTGAATCAGTCACCATGCACATTTTTCTTTGTGGTTTGTGTTTCTTTTTATCACAGAGAAGGTGGGTTTTGTTCCTGAAGCAGGGAGAGACTGTCTACAGTACTGCTGGTATTTGCTTAACTACCTTCTCGCGAGTGTAAATCTTCCCTCTTTCTTTCTCTCTATGGGGGTAAAACATTCAGCAAATCCCCTTTTTCAAAACAGGGATCAGGTATATCAGCAGGCACAAAATGAATTTTGCATTGAGCTTGGATCTCCTCCTCTGCAGGGGTCTCTGGGTCTGCTAAACTTTCACACTTGATAGCCAAAATCTGCTTGTGATTAAAGGAGAAAATGAAAAGCAGACGGCTGAGGTGAAAGGTGGAGATTGCTCTGTTTTACTGCCCTGGGAGTGAAGGGGTTTGGTATGCAGACCACTGTAGAGAAGCTCAAAAATTTCTTTCCTATTTCAGAGGCTGAAGAGAACATCACATCTTCCAGACAGTGTTGATGAAAGGCCATGTTCATACTCTCCAGTCACAGGATGCAGTTTTATCCTCATAAGTAGCTTCTCAGCTGTGGCAGAAAAGCTGGGTAATAAGTGCCCCAAATTGCCTATCCCTGTTGGCCAGGGGAATAGACAGGCAGTTGCTGGGACACTGTGGACTAAACCCCATCTGCATACTGCTCAAACTACTTTCATGCGTGGGAGTATCAAAGGAAGAATGAAACTGAGGAATCAGTGAATTAGTGAGTGATGCCTGCCCAGAGTCCTGTCCCTTCTTTCAGAGAAGGTACTTGAGACCCTGGTGGAAAGGTGTGACATCTTGCTGACATTAGCAGACCTGGTAGGAGTTGGAGGGAAAAACTGGCTGATGCAATTTATAAACTTGAGTCCAGGGTGATGGTGAGGGAGGAGCAAACACCAGAGAGATACTTCGGTACCTGATGAATCAACTGAAGTGGCAACGTTTGTAAACAGAGGCAGAGAGATGGTTCTATCTTTACTTCTGTCCACTTACTCCTTTCCAAACCCTCCTGATTCGCTTCTCCCAGCCTGGATGTGCGCTGAAGTCAAGCTGGGACTTGTGCTCTGCCGGGGCTCAAGTGAATGATGTTCCATGTTGCAGATTTCAACCCAAGAGCTGAGTGAGCCCACCCCACCCGACCAACGCAGCCTCAGCCTCGCAGCCCCAGGGCCATTGTCCCTGTTTCAAGTCTAATCACATTCCTGAAGGAGCATCTCCAGCTTGGAGGATGAAACAGAGTCCAAAATACAAGGGGAAAGTTGAGAGGTTTGGGTTGCACAAGCAAACCTTGACCTTGTGCTGGGCTTCAATCACGAAAACAGATGAATAATGTTTTTGCATGAGTTAGAAATCATTACTAACACTCCTTGGTCAGGCACTGATGAGCACTCAAGCATCACTGCTCTTGTCTCAGTCAAAATAGATGGGCTTGGTGGTGACAAGGGATGTCTCTCTCTCGCTCTTTTTTCAGATGGGGGGATTTAAGTATGTTAAACCCCTGTGTTTTTACAGGCTCTCTGAAGTTCACAGCCCTGAAAGATCCTACTACAAGGATCAGACAGACACTCTGCTCGTGCCAGTAGATGAAGTGGTGAGAAATTATTAAGAGGATTAGCTACTGGTCCAAAAGCATGTCTGCTGGGGCAGCCAAAATACCACTGGTTCATAGCCTTCCTCTTGTATTGTCTACAATTTCATAATTTGGGGATTCAGAGTTCACAGGGGAGTTAAACCAGTGAAGCAGCAAAAAGGTAGATTTCTGTAAGAGACCTTTGAAAGAAGATAAAATAAGGAATATTATAAAAATGTCATTTGTTGTCATTATCCAAGGAGCATTATCCAAATCACAGAACAGACTAAGAAGGGTCAGGCCAGAACTCTGCCAGGTGACTGCAAGAGGCAAAGCTGAACAGAGCAGCACCTTCTCTTCCCCACCCCTTGCTTCAGCTCTGTTTGTGGAGGGATAAGCAGATACCATCCAGCACTTTCTGAGGCCCTGAAATATTTACCAAATGGGTATTCTGGCTGAGTTGGGAAAAGTCCCAGGCCTCACAAAGGAATCTTCAGCTCCTGTTCTGCCCACCTTTCCTCCTTCCTGTGAGCAATCCCTTGCTCTTCAGGTCCTGGAATATATTTGCTCCGAAGCCTTTTACTTCTGAGCCGGTCTATATTTCTTCTTCTCTTAGAGTAATATAATATCACAGGTGCAATTAAGTTTCCACAGTGGTTCCTACACATATAAAGAGAAGTAAGGTTTGCCTTGTTGCTTGACTGCCTGCTCCTAGCCTGAGATCCCAGATCTGCATTCCCTCGAGGGCAAATAGAGACACTTAGATCTGATGTTTAGCTTTACTTGTGGTTACAAAAAAAAAAAACAAAAAAACCACAAAAAAACAACAACAACAACCAACCAAAAAACAAACAAACAAAAAACCAAAAAAAAAAAAAAAAAAAAAAAAAACCAAACCAAACCAAAACCAACCCCAGATCTAGGCTGGCTGACACTCCAGAATTCAGAACTATGAAGACCTTTAAGTTTTGGTTTCTTAATTATACATTGCCTATATATGAAGCTAAGACAGGAAGCAATGAACATAAATTACAGGAGTAAAACCATTTGGATGTTAGGAATAATGGAAGGGCAGTGAAGCACTGACAGTGATAGCTGTGAGATCTGCTATGGGGATCTCTGGGAACAGATTCAGATCTTGTCTGCATAGAATCATAGAACACTCTGGGGTGGCAGGGGCTGTTAAAGGTCATCTAATCCAAATCCCTTGCAATGAGCAGACACACCTTCAACTATGTCATGTTGCTCAGAGCCCCATTCAACCTGATCTTGAATATTTTCAGGGATGGGGCATCATCTACCTCTGGGGCAATCTGTTCTGGTGTTTCACCATCCTAGTTGTAAGAAACTAATATGTAGATGTTCCACTGTACTCTTTCTTTGGAGTTCATTCGTGCCATGCATCGCTTGTTTCCGAAAAACTTATTGAGTCTTGATTTTGTTTCGCAGTGTTCAAGGAGATCTGCTGCCTTTGCATCGTCTCACAGTTTTCTTCATCAGCCCTTTGACAGCCTCTGGGTTTATTTTGTGGGTATAAATGAAGCTTATTCTGCAGTTCTTTTAAGCGTGCTAAATATAAATGAAGAGAAAAAGCAACAGACACAGAAGCAATAGAGAATGGAAGGAAAATCCTCTCATTGAATTGTCAGGGCTCCTGTGTGTTTTTATGCCAAAGCTCTGTCTGAACTTATGGCCTTTACCCAGATCATGAGGGGATGAGAAGGCACATTTTTCATGTTTATCAGAATCAATGAATGTCTGCTGGATGGACAATACTTCTGAGTCTTAACCTGGCTGGTGTAAAGTTGTTTTCCAGACTGAGAGATGTTTTTATGAGCCTGTGAGTAATTTGATGTCTATCAGAATTTTTTTGTGTTGGTGTTATTAAGTGTAGCTACTCAAATGCCATTTTAACTCCTGTGACAATGTGATCTCCTGGATGAGATATTGACAGCTACGGAAAACTGGAGGAGAAAAGCTCCTTCCTCTTAGGAAAAAGCCCAGCAGGATTAATCCTGATCCTGATGAAGACCACTCATTACTGATTTAAAACAATCTGGCATACATGTAGCCTTCCTTCAGTTCCATAGGACCTTCCTACAAACCTACATTTGTTCTACAAATGGGTCTACAAACATTCATTAGTTAGTCTTGAGCTGTTATAAATTCTTGAGGGTCCAGGGATAGACTTTGCAAGACAATAATTACTTGAAAATTCCCAAGTAATGGCATTTTGGATTTCCTCTTTGTCCTGGAAAATAAACTGTTTAATTAAAAGGAAGAGTGGAATTAAAATGATAGAGATGAGAAGACTCTTCAGTAGGTCATGCAGAATGTAATTGGTTGCTTGGCTCAGTCTGGTTCAATGAACTGTCCTGCACTCAGTGGCTCAATTAGCTCTGAGTAGCTAGTGCAGCTTTGCAGCATTTCCTAGCTGATATAGTGGAATGGTTTAAAACAGAAATATCCAGAAATAGCAGAGACTTTCTGTTTTGCTTTTCTCACCTGTACTCAGGAAGAGGGTATAAGGAGAAGAAGATAAACTCACATTAAAATTTTGGTGTCTCTCTTGAAACTATGTTTAAAAACTCAATCTTATCTGGCCAGTCAGAGTGTCTGCTGTCTTTTGTGTTCCCTTACACAATTACAGAGAACAGCCAGAATGGTGGAAATTCTGAGGTGATCCTACCAGAACAGTCCGTGGCTGAGCTGGCTGTCAAAGGCCAACCTACAGTTCCCCTCTGCCCAGCTTCTGGTTTTCACCTCCAAATTCAGGTGGAATTTGAGGGTGATCCTTATTCTCTACAGGCCCTTGCAGGGGAAGCCTTGGCTTTCTCTGACTTTGGGGCAGGGGGGACTTGTGGATCCATCATCAGGAGCACAACTTTGGTGCTCCCCTTGCATCCAGGGCCCTCTCACAAAATGTGGCAATTCTGTGTTTCTCTGAATTGTATCTGCATCAAAGTGTGGGTACAACTATGAAAAGCAATTTCTAGACAAATGATGGTGTCTCTCTCACCGGACCAGAAGATCTGGCGGCAGAGACAAGAAACTGTGCCTGCATACAGCAGGGTGTCCCAACCTGCAGTGCCTCATCAGCTTTCAAGGTCCAAAATCAAAGTCCCTGTGTGCTGGGAGTTTGAGATGTGATAGCATAGGCGTCAAAAGAAGACACAAGTTTGAGGGGCAAATTAAATTAGATCACTATATCTAGATAGAAATACTTCAGCAACTTGTTGGACACACAGGTCCCTCTTCAGAGCAGATCTGAAGGACTTAAATTTCCCCAAGATGTCAGGTCAGCTGCACAAGAAGGGTTGTGTGTCCTGCAAGTGGATGTTTAATCCATCTTTAGTAGTTGTTACCTGTCAGAAGTTTGCCCATGGCAGACTAACACGTCGCCTTGATCACCAGGGAGGTGCTTGTGCTCACAGCCCCTGTTGGACAGTGAGGAATTAAAGCAAGCAGAGGCCTTGGTGAAAGCTGTGGGACATAAAGAATAGCAGTATTCATTGCTTTGAGGGAACCTGGCAGGATGGGCAGTTCCCCTCGTATTTTGGCACTCCTACTCCTGATCTGGGGACCCTGAAGAACTGACGGGAAAAGAAAGAAGAGGAGAGGAAAAAAACCACCCCAAACCTCTATTATTCAGACTTTTATAAACCTCCATCAAAGGGCTGGTTTGTGTTTTGGACATGTCTCAATGTAGGTTGTCATTAGTGACTGGCTAGCTATATTTGAATAGATGCAAGTGACAATCCAGAGCCTTTTCCCAGACTTTTTTTTTTTTTCCTTTTTTTTTTTTTTTTTTTCACTACGGTATGTAGGAAAAAAAGGTTAATTGCAGTCTAAAATATATCTGCAGATGGTGTGTGCTCCTTGGCTCCCACTGGGGCTCAAAGTGAAACACCACAAAATGCCTATTGTTACCAGCGCTTTCTGCCCTGCCATGGTTAAGAAGCCCTGTTTGCTCTCAGCAGATTTGGATCCCAGTTCCCGGCCCTAATGTTTGCATGTGAACTTTTTGGATGGCACACCAAACTTCCTGAGGTTTGCCAGTTTCTGATTATAGGCTGGTTCTTGGGAACAAGAAACAGACCAATTGTCATCCTGCCCCAAGTGTGGGCTGCATCCCAGGACCCCTGAGGTCAGCAGATCAGCAGCAGTGGATGTTAGAGGGAGTATGAAACCACAACAACTCTGATGAAGCCCTTGGAAGGTGAGTAAAGGTCATTGCCCTTCCACTTCCAGTAAGTCTGGAATTTGGATCTTCATCCACAGAGGCATTTATGTCCCTGACTCCCAGTGCTTTCCTAGCTGTGGCACAGGTTAGAAGCTGAGTCCCTAAATAACCAGTGGCTGTGAGACCAGTGTCTCAGTGTGCTCAGATGTGTCTAACATTGCTCGTGTTATTGATACATGTGCTGGGGTCCTGACTGGAACCTGGGCTCCTTGGAATAGAGACAGAGACATACAAGCTGGGATTTAGGTGGCCAAGAGTTGAATTTTACAGTGTGGGTGCCTGTATCAGAGCTGTAGGAAATGGAAACAGTACAGAAAATACAGTTTCTGTTGAGAGTGTGAACACCATGAAACAGTCACCGAAAGCAGATCTCCTGAGAAAGTCTCTTTCTATTCTTCAACTGCAAAGAAAGCTGCAGTTACATCTTTGTTATGGGTATCTAAATTTAGGTAGGAGGTATCCATCCGGAATGGGAGTCAATTCCTTTCCAAAGAGATTGTCATGCTGTAGAGTCCAGACAGCTTGGGCTGGGATGTGGAAAACAGAGGCAGTGATTTTACTTAATACCAGCCAGCAGAGCCAGGAGTTGGTACCAACTATGTTGATTCTCAGGTTTGTTATCCACTTCCCTGCTGCTGAGGCCAGTAGTGAATCTTCTCTGATTCACACATGGACAGCCTAGCCTTCTTTAGGCTGAGGTTTGTAGAAATGACACACACAGAGTCATCAGCCACTCCTGAAACCTTGGTCTGTCTGGTTTTTTCTCTGGTCCTTTCCCCTCTCTCTGGCCCAGTTCTCTTGATAATGTGAAGTGCAAACTCTTCTCTCTTGCAGCCTTTGCCCAAAATCTCTAGCAAGACACTTTATTTCTAACTCCCAGCATCATTGGAGGAGATCTACAAGTTTTAGAAACTTAATTCTCCAGTGGCAGCAATTTGGAATATTTCACCTTGGCTCCATAAATCTTTATACCAGCCGAGGCCGTGGCCTTTTATCTTCTGTGATGTACTTTGGAGGAAGATGGTAAAACATGAAAATGTTTGTTGAATTTTGGTTTATGGATTGTAGGAGGCTTTTCATTAATTTCTGAATTGTTCAGGGTAAACCCTAAACCATCAGTCTTTAAATGATCTGTTCAGAAGCTGTCAGAGCAGATGGTGAGACAGCATTTTCACTTCAGCCTCTCCATGTGCACTCAGCCCAACAGGCCTTGATCCCAGCCTGGGCCTGTGGCCATTCCTGCAGTTCACATGTTAGATAACAGAACATTTTCTTTGCTCACATCAAATGCTGGGTGTGTTTCCATCCCTTAGATAAACTTTTTAATGTTTCTATTTCCCTTTCCCCATGGTACTGATTATCCCAGAAATAGATAGGCACTGGAAAGCTGTGTTCTGAATCTGGACTATTTCTGTGTTGCATCTGGCATTGTGACTGGATCCGTTTTTGGGAATGTGATAATTTTGCGTTTGCCCTTGTGCCAAATTTTCTGCCTTTGAGTCTTATTACTTTTTTCCCCTCCAGGCACTGGACTGATTGTTTTGGTCATTTCAAGGGCTTCTCTTTGGAATCGTTCTGTACTCTTCTCATCTTTATCTTTCAGCTTCCTGACTCCCTCATTTGTCAGCTTCTGCTGGGTCGCCCACCCTGGTCTCACAACAGGGACTGACAGGGCTGAGCCTTCTGCAGTTGTAACACAGCAGCAGTGGGACACCATCTTCTTAAGGGGAAAAAAAGAAGACAAAGGCTGTCTTTAAGCTTAGCCCTGCCTGAAGAGAAGCTTAAACCCTGTGAGAGATGCTCACCTGTTGATCACACAGACACTTCAGCACCCTGCAGTTATTCTGGAAGGTTGTGAAACTTCTGCAGGTTGATTGATACAGAAAACTTTGGTGTCCTTCTGGGAAGAGCAATTCTTCAGTGCTGGGTAGTCTAGCCAGAGGAGTGATGGATGTATCTCCAAAGCTGTAACCCAAGCTGTAGATGATTGCTGGTTTTGGTCTGTGTGAGTGCTGAGCTGCAAAGACCTTGTGTGTGGCTTGCAGAGGGAGTGAGGGCATCAATAAATGGATGTTTCTTGTTAAAAGAAAACCAGACAGGGGAAATATATACATGAGGATACAACGAGGTCTATTCATTATGCACATTCTGTAGCATGACACATGGAAACAGGATGTGTAAGTATCACACTGATCCTTACTGTCTCTTTGTCCTCTAATAGGACACCAGGGTCATCCAGCCCAAACAAGACCACTGGTGACACCAATAAGGTTGGGATGAAGCAATGCCTGGCTGGTTTCATGGGCTAGGTAGAAGCTGAAAGGGAGTGCTGAAAGGTTTCCAGTGATGTTTAGACATTTGGAAAATGTAAGAACCATAGCTCAAAAGGGGAGAGCTCTGGGGAAAAAAAAAAAAAAAAAAAGTAGGAATTACCTAGATTAGGTCTTTGTACCTTTCTGTTCATGCCTTTGGGGTTAACTAATGCCTGTGGAGGTGATGGCACAGAGGTCTCACTTTTATTGTTTGTTTCAGGAAAGACATGTCTGTGGCTAGAACAGAGCCAGACAACAGAAGAGAGACATCAAAGTGAGTGCCAAGAGGTCGGAATGGACTGGAAATGGAGCTTTCACAAAGGGACAACACAGCACAAAGTGACATCAGAGTCCTGGACTGCAGGGATTTACAGATTTCCCTGTACATCACCAGAGCACCACGCTGCCTTCTTTGCTCACCAGGATTCAGCCTAAGAGTTTTGCAGATTTCCTTTGTAATTGTTTTCCCCAGTTTGGCACTTCTCAGGGTTTCAAGCCAACTGGGCAAAACCACGATGTTCCTGGATACAAAATGAGGTGTCATGGCACATGGGAAGGGGAGCTGGGTCTCCTTGTTCTTCTTCAATTGCCACACAAAAGAGTGTCAGGGGGGAGAGAGCTCCTGAGGCAGGGAGACTGACCCCTCCGAACAGCTAATACCACCACAAATACATGACCTGCAGTCATTGGAATGGGCCAGGTTGCTCCAGATTTTGCTTTTGGGATGTTTTCCTTCTCTAAAACAAAAATGTCAGACCACCCTTTGCCATATTCCCAAATGACCTACTAGAGCCCAGGAATTTGGATTAAATGGTGAAGAGAGCTGCTCTGTGCCTGCCTCTGCTTTGGCACCATGAAGGCCTTGGGGCCACAGCCTGCAAATGTGTGGTATGGGGCAAGGAATCCCACAAAACTGTAGGGTAATGACACTAATAGGGGCTAAGAATTAATGGATTGCTTCTTCAGGATGATGGCCCAGGGATGATTTCTGGAGAGTCTTGTCACCTGTGAGCTGATACTGACTTTGATGTATTCTTCCCATGGGAAGGTAACTTCAGTCTCCAAGGACACTGCAACTTTGGAGGCTTCATCAGTGTGAACTTGGGGCTCTCCTGACAAGGGGGACAGGATCTTGTCCATGGTTTTGCAGAGCTCTTTCAGATCCTTGAGATTCAATTATTATTTCTCCACTATTGTGAAATCTTGAGGGTCGTGACTGAAGAAATAATTGGCCGTATGGGGATGAGTTATTTCAGTAGATGACAGAACTATCCAGCATTATAATCATAACATTTTAAAGACTAGATAAACAAGAGCTATGGGAAAGACATAAACTCTTCTGTTTCAGGGCATAATTATTGTGAGTCAGGAGGCAATTCTCCTTTTAGGCCATTTATTCTGTAACTGGTGGCTGCAACTGGAGCTGGACACCATCAGAATCAATAACCCATGGCAGAGGAACCTCTGATTGTTTGTTACTTCCATGTTTTGCAATGAATTCATTGGGATAAACAAGCTCTTGTTTTCCTCTTGCGAATTCGACCACCTCCCCACTTCTTGTATTCCCATACTTTGTATTCTCCTTGGCACTAATTGCATGCTTTCAGTCAGCATGTTTTAGCTTTCCAAGACCGTAAGCCATGACTTGGGGGCACAGTCACATTTACATCCCTTTGCAGATGGCCTGTTTCTAGCACTGTCAGTCCCTGGGTTTTGTTTTCTGCTGTCTTTATCCTGAGGGACAGACACTGCTCAGTGGGTCTTTGTGATTCTAATCTTTTTCATACAGTTTGAGGAGCAATGAACTTGAAAAACAAGATCCCTTTCTCCTGGGAGAGAAGGCACCTGAATTTAGGCCTGTCTTTACCACCCACTAAGGATGTGTGTGACAGTTTAGAGAGGGCTGAGAGCAGTGTGTTTGTGGTCTCTGTAATGCCCTTTTTTGTTTCCATATAGCTCCCATTTCTGTAGGCACCATCTGTTTGTTGGGAATTTTTTTTTTTTCCCCTGTCATTGCAAGCTTCAGGAAATGCCATCTTGCCAGGTGGCATCTCTATTTGCTACTGCCACAGCAGCTCTAGAAGCAGGTGCAGTTTGTGGGATAATGTAGCTTTGTGCCAGCCCATTGCAAGCCGTGGCCCATTCAGGGACTTGGATGGGGTTATTGCTTTAGCTCAGCTCCATTCGAGACGTGGGCATTGCTTCTGAAGTGCCCCTGGCAGCTGACTTCTCACTTTGATTTATGCTAACCTTAGAGCTGCTGGTAATTACATGCATGTTCGTGCATTCAGGAAGTTTATGCAGTCTCCAAGGAGCAGAGACTTCTTCATGCAACACCGGGAGGATGAATTGTTCACTTTGATGGGCATCTCAGACACTTTGGGGCGTATGAAAAGGCCTGCCTGTGTGTTCCTTCTTGTGATGGAGGAAGGGCTGGTGGAAGAAGAATTGACAATAACACTGCAGCTCTGCTCTCTAAGAGTTTCTGAACTAATTTGCTGGTGTTTCGTCAGCCAAAATAACGTGTGCAGAACAATGGGTTTGCATAGCGGGATTCTGTGGCTCATTAGCCAAGTTGGATGACTAGCTGGGATTTGTTGTCTTCTTGACATCCATTACAAATAGTGCAGGGGGAAGAGTGGTCAAGACACATAATCTACCTGCTTCAACTGAAACCAAAGGGTCACATCAGAGAAATGGTCAAAAATTCTTTTCATACTGGTGGCTTCTCTGTGAGTGCCCTGAAGATATAATATAGCTGGTGTCTTATGTTTGTTCTGATTTGGGCAGTAACCACTAACTTTTCTCTCTTAAGCTACCAGGCATTTCATTTTTTAGAAAACATTTCTTCCTGTAGACTCTCATTGGCTTTTTTTAATTTTCATGCACTGCTGGAAAAGGCCAGATGCAGCCAGGTGATTGAAGAAGAAGGAGGAGTTTGCTGGCCTTAGCACAGGATGATGCTGTATTGTTATTCCTCGGGTAGCAATATCCTCTTTTCTGCTGCTGCTCGGAACAAATCTGTAAGGAAATATGAATAATGCAGACCAAATTCAGTGGTGAAATGGGAAGGAGTTTCCTTTTGAATCACATACAGAATCTAGGAAGAGCTTTTTATCTGGTGAAACTCAAACATCAAGGAATCACAAGCAGGAAGATCCTTGCTGTTTCTCTCAGTCTGCTTTTGCTTTGGCACATCCTTCCCACAACCTGTAAAGTACAGTGTAAGTCCAGTGCTGTGATGTAAGTGACCGTAGCTCCGAATAAGATCAATTATTCCTAACAGTAAATAGCCTGCTAAAACTAGGAAACCTCGACACTGGAAGAGTGACCTTTCCCACCTTTTCCTCACAATGAAGTGAAGCAGAAGTTGGTCTTGTCTTTCCACCTCATTCTCACTTGTGTGGACAGTCAGGGAGTCTTATACCTGCTTTGCTCCTCATGCAGGCAAAAAAAACCCGCCAAGCTGGATATCCACCTTGAAGCAAAGCTGAGGTTTTCTATGACATTCCCTCAGCCCACTGGCACTCTTATGACCTTATCTGCCACATCCAATGCAGCATTTCCATATGCAAACAAATGCCAGATTGCTGGCTCTCCTGCCCTGCCCCAAGTCACCAGGTGAGTGCATGGAGCAGACTCTCTGAGGCTGCTATTGCACATGTCAGGTTAATCCCCTGAAATGAACACCTGGCCTGGACTCTTTAAAGCCATTAAACTTGGAGGGCAATGCACTAATGTTCCCCAGAAACCATCTCTTCTGTCACTGGCAAGAACATCCTCCCAGTCCCTGCTGGATGCTGAGCAAAGCTGTGAGCATGGGATCTATTGCAGCCCTTCAGCATCTTTGTAAACAGCTGCTGTAAGTGCATTCACACCACAACCTTCTTTCCCCACATTGTCCCAGGGCACAACTGCTCACTTCCACACAACTCATCATGCTAGTAGAGATAATCTGTTGCATATGTTTTCAAATTGCAAGGTGATTGTACCCAAGAGACAAGACTGAGTCTAGAAGCGCCTTGCAAAGCACTACCTTTTCAGAAAATTTAAGGTGTTGTTTTGTTTTGTTTCTTCAGAATAAATCCCAATTTAAAGATACCTGTCAAGTCTTGTTCCTCTTTATGGACCTGATCTAAAGCTCCACAGAGGTGTTGAAATAATTGTCCTTGGGCCTGGAAGCTTTGGACTAGGTCCTTTATTAATTTGCAGTTCTCCTCAGTATTTAGGTGCATGTTAACACACAGATGTGCTGTTCAGTGGGCTGTGAGCATGTTTGGCAATGCCACTAATAAAGTTCCAATAATGATTTTAATCTACATGAGAAGAAGGATTATGTGATCATTCCCTCTACCCATCTGTATTCATTTTTCTATATCACGTGACTAATTGCAAACCAATTTTGAAAGAAGAGGGAAAGTCTCCAATGCAATAAAATTCCTGCAAGTTTTGTGAAACCTGATGGCTGAGCAGAGGGTAGAGACGTATGCAAGTGTTCTGCAAATGGGGAGAAGAGGTCCAGCTTTGCCCAGTCTGTCTGTAGGCACATGGCCCAGGACAAATCACAGTGTATTCTGTTGGTTGTCCAGTGGGGCAGACCTGAAGGCATGGGAGGAACAAGGGGAATTGCAGGGGGGTTGTGTTAGCAGCCAAAGGCTGCGTGTTGAGGTGAAACCACATTTCCTCAGTCTCGCTGTTCATGGAACAGCTTCCTGAATGTGGGCAAAAGAATGTGTTTTCCCCTTTGTCTTGTGCACTGAATCTCCTGAAATGCTTTGGCTCAAATTGGCTCCAAGCGTCTACTGTGTAGCAGATATCCAGAGCATAACATTCCAGCCCACACAGTCAAATCTGGCACAATGGGAAGTGATTGAAAGTAGGGCCTGTCCAGGATGACTCAGGAGGAGACTGAGAGTTGAAAAGGACAAGGTCTGCTACTTCTTTTAGCCATGCCTAGCCACTTCTGCAGAACATCACTGAATTTCTGGCTATTATGGCCATTCCTCCACTCCAGACAGGTAGGTCTGAGTTCAAGTAATAGAAGCTGTTTCCCAAAACAGAAGTTGTGCCAAGGCTCTTCAGAAACCCAGATGTGCTACCTGAGGCAGCAGGAGGCAAACCTGGGGTCAGGATGTTGTTTTGTTTGAATTTCATCTGTGTAAAAGCAAATGTGCCAGAAGTACCAGAGGAGGAGAGAGGAGACAGTTGCAGAAAGCCCCAATCTGCCACAATCAGCTGTGCTGTAACCCCAGCTGACCACAAAGAGGATGTTCTGGGTATAAAGTTGACCAGAAGAAGAGACTAAGAAGATAGAGAGAGACTCTTCTTTACTCTTTGATTTCCACTATGCCCAGAGGAAAATGAGAACATGAACTTTCTCTGCAGATAAATGGGATTGTATCAAAACCACACAACCTGATTACAATCTTCCATAATGGAAACATTCCCCATGATCCTAATTATCAGCTCTTCACTGTGACCAAATAATATTGCTCTGCATTTACATAAACATGAAATATATATCGATATGAAATATAATATATATACATATATGTAAAAACAATAAAAGAAAGGCACTTTGGACTTAGCATCACTTTACAGGTTTTTGAGAGAATTCTACTGTGAATTTGAGTTTATTCCCATTTGTTGTGTTGGATGAGATACATGTGATCAAAAGTAGATGCATGGACAATAGATATTTCCATCTGAGCCAGACTCTGTGGCTGCCTGTTATGGTTTTTTTAATATATCCGGGATATAATTCTAGTTATCTTAAAATAGAGCTTGAAAGTAGGTCAGACAAGTGTCTCCTTAAAGATGATCTATTGAAGAACACGAGGGTGGCCAGCTCTACCTTGCAGGCATCTGAAACTGGGTGAAATGAATTCCTCCCTGACTGATCACCAGGTATGTGGTGCCTGTGCTGGTGGTCTGATCTGTCAGGCCCTGAGCTGAATGACAGGGCTGTTTGCAAGTGGTTTCCACGAGCTGTCTGTGTAGTTTTCTTTGCAGCCAAATTTCAGCTTTTTATGCCTTAGATGGCAGTGGGACACTCCAGCCCTGACCATATGCTTGTCTTTCTGCAGGAGGTGCATGTGATGTGTCTCACCTCTGCATTCTAGCAATCCAGCCACTGACACTGGGCACTGCTTTGCTCTCTGTGGGATGACTGGCTGCCGCTGGGTTTGAAGTGCTGTCCCTTACCCCAGCTCTAGCAGGCTTGTAAAAGAAGGAGGGTGGTGTGGTGAAAGCACCCCACTGCGTGGCAGGAGATCTGAGCTCAGCTCTTCACTCCGCCACAGAAAAATATCACTGTTGATCTTGGGCGCGTTTCTTACACTCTTTGCTCCACCACAGTTTCTCCCTCTGTAAAAATGTGAAAGATTTTTACCTACCTGGCTGAAAACTGAGGACCTCGTAACTGGAACTCGAGGAACCTAGAGGGAAACTCTGGGCCTGGATTTGCTCACGACAAAGCATCTACTAACATATTTTCAGCCAGTGCCTGGCAGAGCAGAAATGTTCAGGTTTCTGTTTAAATAAGCTCTTTCATCAGATGAAAGAACATACCAGGAACTGGTCAGCAATAAGCTCTGTGGAGTGGCCTCTGGAAGGGAGGGCAGACCAGGGAGTTAATAGCTTCCAGGTAATGAGACACTGCAGAGCTGCAATGAGGTGAAGTTGGTAACAGAGGACCGACCCAGGGGGTTCCTGATTCCTGAGTAATCCCAGCTACCAGCTGCTGGTCACAGACCCTGCAGTGGAAGGACAAGGAGAACAAGGCCATCCCTCTTCTCTCCGCTGGTGAACATTGAACAATAACCGACCGTAAAGCTTTTGACTTTAACTGGCATGAATTAAAGGCTCTGGTCAGGTTGGCCTCGGAATTGTTTAGGATGAAATTGATTCCTTTTAGCCTTCGAGAGGGTCCAATTTAAGCTGTTTAGCTGAGCACTGTGGAAAATACAGCAGTTCAGCTATTATGTGGTCAAACTGGAGAGCAGACGCCATTTACCGATATTGCTGGATCCATAACCTCACATCCTCTCGGAAACACCGTACTTATTACACTTTCTATGACTGTTGTTGTGGCCACCAGCGATGAAAATCCAGCCTGTTTTATCCATCTGTTTCTTGGCTTCCATGTTGCTTCCATGTCTTTTACATCCCCTGGTACATTTGCTGCAGGGCAACACATTTTCATCACAGTGTTTCCCCTGCAGGCAGAAATGTGTGTGTTTGGAGACAGGAGGGCAGGAAATGCTTTTGGTAGGTGTCAATGGCCTTATAGTTTGTAAAGATATATGTGACCACAAAAGCTGTCATGAAAAGAAAAAACATTTTCGAGAGGCTGATTGATTGCTCTTTTAACCCTAGAGCTTTTTAGCCTGGCTACAGCAGCATCTTGTTTTACTGCAGATGCAGAGAGATCATATTAACATATTTTAATAACCTGTTTTCTGCATTGGACAGTCCGTTTTGCCCATTCTACCTTAGGGACAGTTTCTTCCAGCAGCATTGAAAATGATTGGTTTGTGAAGCAAGGACAGTCTGAAACTGGAGGCTCAGGGTTTTTTTTTCTCAGACACATTTTACATCCATTCTCAGCTGCCATGAAATGATAGAGAGTACAAATTTATAAGCTTTATATTGGCTGAGAATCTGACCTAAATTTTGGACAATGGATTATATAGACAAAGGAAAATGTTAATTTGGGCTGCTTTATGGAAGGAAAAGAACATTTTTCTCTTTACAGCTTCCCTTGGGAGCTGTGGAGGTACATGGAGGAGCAATGGGAAAATAAGGAAGGAAAATTCAGGGCAAATGCTAGTAAAGTGAGGTGGTAATCTTTCCCCATGAGGACACGATGATGATTTCTCAGCAACATGCAGAGGGAAAAGAAGAGATGAAAATAGTGAAGTAAGAGAAAAGGTATCTCAGTTCAATGGGAACTGTCTTCACTTGGGTATAAAACAAAGAAGCACAGGAGAAAAAACAAAAAAAAAATGAGTCCTTTTCCAGAAGTAGATAATGCATGTGATAGGATTCTGAGGCTGGACTGCCAGCACTAATTGCCACCTCAAAGGCATAAAATCCCCTGCTCTGAGCATCTGCTCTCAACAGGATGAGGACTTCTCCTGCCTTACCAAAATGAGCATGTGTGTTCCTTGGTAAGGAATTTTATACCAGGACTGGACAGAGCAGAAAAGAGGCATGCCCTATGCCCCTACTAGTGGGGATGGGCTTTGCTCCATACCCCAATACACTGGCCCAAAGGTCACAAGTGCCACTGGAGTCACGATGCAGTGACAGTGCCATCCTCCCCTGCACTACTCATGAAGGGTCTCACCTCTGCAGCTGGTCTGCAATCTTCCAACCAGTTCTTCTTTCCTTGTTCTTCTTTACATCTTCCTCTTCTTCAGGTCAGTAAAAGCTGGTTTGTTGTAGCTATGCTCCTTGTTAGCAGAGTTCTTGTGCTCCAGGATGGGTTGTCATATCTTTTCCTTCCTGTGAGTGAAACAAATTTAGGAAGTTTTGTGTTCATTCAGTTGTAGAACAACCCCAAAGCTATTTATGTGTGTGTGTATATATATATATATATATGTAAAACAACCTCACAAAGATGGGCTTGTTGACAGATACAATCACAGCAGAGTCCCCATGGCAGGACCCAAGCCAGTTTCTATCCCATCAGCGTTAGTATCTCTATTATGAAAGATGGGATTCAAGACTAACTGTGACAAGACATGCAAATGAATGTAGAATTTTCAAAAAAATGAATTAATTTCCTGAAAACAAACATGAGCTTTTCTATTTAGACTCATGGAGAATCTGGGGGAAAAAAAAAGTTTGACTACTAGTTAATAAGGATGGAGTTAAAATTAGCAGTCTCTCCTGCAGTAGAAATGTTGTTATAATTGCTATAACCTGTTCAAGCACTCCTATCACTCATGCCTGTCTTTATTTAATACAGGGTTGGGAGACAGTAGCTTAATCTCTGGCTGTGCCAAAACAGGTCTCCACTAGAGAATGATCCTGCTACTCTTCACAGGGATTTGAATGAGCTGGGTGTGCCCATACCAGAGTTGTCTCCACCCTGGCGAAGGGAACTTGTCTGTCCCAGTCACAAATAACACTTTTTCCAAGAATGACGGTTTGGTGCCATGGGGAATTGTCTCCTTGTTCCCAGAAATGATGACTTGTGTGAACAGCAGTCGCTCACCCACAGCCAGGGACGTGCTGTACCTAAAGCTGTTTATGTGTCAGCTCTGTTAGAAGAGGTTTAACTTTGTGAAATGGCTTATTTTATGTAATTTAGGTGATGTTTGAAACAACCAAGCCTCCATCTTGGTTGGGACTTCTGATCTCAGTGGAGCATCATGACAATGGCAACGTTCTCAGAGAGACAAAGTTGCCAACAAGCGATGGCCGCATTCGTTGGGCAAATGCCAAGGAATGGCTGACAGGGATGATGTGCCATAGCAAAAGAGCAGGGACAGCCTAAAAATGTGTATTTGTCTGGAAAAAAAAGAAATCTATGGGGAGGGAAAAATGGGTCTTATTGATAAAACATTGGCCTGAGACAAAGAGTTGGGTTAAATACCATTGCTGGCACAGACTTTGGGTGTGCGTCCAAGAATAAGTCATGGGACCTTCTGCCCTGGTTCTCAGCCCATAAAATGGAGACGTGGCAGAGGACAACAATAGCCCCTTTCCTTTATCCTGGCTTTGTATGTGCTAAACCAGCAATCCTGGGGGAAGGGGCAGCATCAAACACAATGGAGGCTTGTTCCCTTTTCAGGCCTGCGAGCACTACTGTGCAACAGACACAGGTTGTGCTATCTGAAGGCCTCTTTCAAGGTTGTTTCGTTGAGACCAGTATTTAATTCTAGGCTTTAGAAACAGAAAATGAAAAGGCCCAACTGTTTCAAAGGTCAAATTGTCCACCTGTCCCGGGCAGGCTGGTTTTGCAGTGTGCGCTTTACCGCCGTGACTACTTCGCCTGCAGCCTGAGATGTGAGTCCAAGGGCAATTTGCAGAGCGAAGCAGTAGCTTGATTGGCAAATGTCTAAAAGTTTGAGCTCAGCAAAATACAACCTTTCTTCCAGGACAACATTTCATTTTCAGGCTAAGCCATTTTTGTCCAGGACTTGCTTTCATTAGAAATGCTCTCCCAGTTGGGAAGATAACTTAGATCTCGTTGTAATGAAAATGATTTCTGATTTTCAATTTTGTATTTCATTCTGATTTCATGTATTGTTTTTTAGGGTGGGAGCACTTAAGGTAGAGACAAAAAATGAGTTCACTCTTTCCCTCTGTCATGCTTTTTTCAACAGGAAAAACATTTATTTTTTTTAGTCCTCAGATGGAAGCAGCTCAAACAGTGAGAAAGGGTATTTTCTTTTAAGTTTGAAATGGTTAAGTTTCCCTAAGGGTTTTTTAAAATTTTTCCCCTTTTCTTAAAAAAAGTCTCATTTTTGACATAAAGAAACTTTTAAAAAATATTTTGATGTGGTTGTTCCAACATATCTTTTTTTTTTCTTTTTTTTTCTGTATTTGTGGGTCATAGACAGTATGAGCAGGTCTAAACTACCTCTGTGGGATGGTACTAGTTTTTGGAAAAAAGCATGAAAGTGTAAAATAGTTCACTAATACTTATTTAGAAATACAGTTAATAGGCAAATCATGTATTACTGATGAAGGCTACAGGCTGTTCACAACCTTTCTGAAAACTTGTAAGAGGATAACAAAGAAGATTGTATAGGAGACAAAAAAAAATGTAAAAAAATTTGAGAAAACTCTAGAAAAAAAATATTTTCTGTTACCCAAGATCAATGTACAAAGTCTAAAAAAGCACTGCATATGGCTGATAAATTTTAATGTTATTTTGTTTCCATGTTGAAATATTATGGAGTTGTGCTAAGCAGAATTCCTGAGGCTGAAGGAAAACTCAGGTACTCCAAACAAATACCATTTGAAGTGAATGTTTTTTGGCAAGGTGTTTCACAGTATGGATTGAAAAATTCCATCCAAGATATTTTGATACCTTGTTTTAGGAAAAGAAAATGCTGAGGATACAAAGTAAAATAGGACTGCAGGGGAAAGAAAATTAATCTGTTTTCTTGGAACTTCTCTCAGAATGTTACAAATCCTGCAGAAATTTATGGGTAGCCAGAAGCATCAACTGAAGCCCTCACCATTCAGCAGCCTGTTACAGAAAATGAACATTAGAGAATGTTTCCATTTCATAGAATATGTATGATGATTTTGTGATCTAGAAAGGTCAAGTTCAGACTGGTTCTTCAGGAATGCCGCTCTCCAAACTTCCCCAAAAATCCTCAACATCCGGCGGCACTTTGTGTTTTGAAATATCTGCTTGTTAATCACCACCATACAATATTAACTAGTCCTTGCAACACCCTTGTCAGATGGAAAAAGTTAAGGCAAGATGAAGTTAAACTCCAAATCATGAAGGGATTCCTAGCCGGCTATCAAGATAACAACATAGAAATCATAGGCATTTCTAAACAATAGGTGAAGCTGGAATTCTAGAGCTATTGAGACTCATACCACTGAAACCAAGGGATGAGGAGGAGATGTTTCTACTTCTGTTACTATCAGCATTCTGAGAGATTTATGTGTTTGTGGTAGATATTACAGAGCTAGAGGAAACACTGAAGCCTGTTCAACACTTTGAATGAACACACTGAATGTTGTCACACATTATCTAGGATTAAAGTTGAGTACTTCTAGCCAGACCCTCTGTTACTGAAAGTTAATTGGTGAAACTTGATTTTATAGGCTGGCAAAATGCCCATGTACCTCAGCTGGAGGTCAGGAGTACTGTACCACTGATTGACTAGGTAGAGGCAGGATGGGAGAATTTCAAGGCTGCTTTCATCCCTCATTTTGGATGTCAAGCTCTGATTGGTCTTTAAAGGTTGGGAAAAAAAGCTGAGAAAAACACATTATTTCTTCCAGTTCCTTCATTCAGAGGAGTTTGTGGAAAAAGCTATAAAAGCCCTGGAATATCAAAAGGACTGGCATGGCCAAGAGAACCTCCTCCCCTCCTCCAGACTTGGGCTGGATGCAGCCATGGGCTGTACATAGCCATGTCCACGTGCTTGTAGGATGTTTTAAATTTTGTTTTAAAAAGAAACTCAAATTAGTTCAAAGTAATTGTTCCTAGAGGTACCTATTTTGCTGCACTGGCTGGGACAGACTAAAGGCTGACCTGAGTTCAACGGGATGAAACTCAGCCCAGCTGCTCAGTCAGGTTCTGCTTCAGGGGCTTGTTCCTCTGCATTACTGACCCTCGATTAGCTCTGACAATCCAGCCTTGGGGTGACTTTGCCTGAATCATCAGCAAAAGCTGAAATCACTGATGCTCCAGTGCTTATTTCCCAGCTGTAGACAACTTCCTCCACTCCTTGACTGCATATAGGCAGCAACAGGCCATAAGGCTCCTCTCTGGCTCTTGTGAGACTACCAGATGTTTGGGGCTGCCATCAGCATTGTGCCACCCCATGCCTGCAGGGGTGGCATCAAACCCGATGAGGATGCAGCCACAGCAGAGGCACTTCTTGACCAGGCACCAGGTCCACACAAACCCTCTCATTTCTGTGTCACACCAGGAACAGGAAAAGGCCTTGAAAAATGAAGCTGCCAGCATGAAAGCAGCAGGGGAAGGCATCTGAGGACCCTTCTGGAAAGCTGAAAACAGGAAATGTTTAATCAAGCTCTGAGGGGGAAAAAAAAAAAAGCTAAAAAAGAAAAAGAAAGAAGAAAAAGTCAGTCTCCTTCTTAGCAGCCAGGATGTTTGTGAAATCCCTGCTCCTTTTATTATGATGCTGAGTTTCAGCTGGCTGCTTTATTAAAGACAGCTGGGACACATTACTTGCGCATTAACACTGAGCCAGCTTTCATTTTAAAACTTACCCGTTGCTGGGAGCTTTCCTTAATGCGTTCCTGCTGCTGCCAGCTCCATAATCCACACCAGCAGCCACAGGGGAAGATCACCTCGCTTTACCATACTTCTTATTTCCGGAGAAAGGCCTAATAAAAATCATCCTGGCTGATCAGGATCAAGACAGTCCCTCTCCGTGCTGTGTCTCCGAGGCGGAGCAAAGCCTGTTGGAGTGAGAGGTCGGCGGTGCATCCGCCAAGAGGACATCTGCTCGTGGAGCAAAACCCTTAACACTCGTATGCAACTCTCTCTTAATTGCTTTCCAGGGACGTATTAGAGCTTTTTGCAATGTAAACTGTGTTTCAGTACGTCACAAATCATGAGTGATGGCTCCAGCGTAGGCCGGGTGGAGGTTGGTGAGTCCTGTTGTGAGAGTGGCGGGGAAGCCGACACGCTACAGTGGGCACCAAGGTTGGTCTGTGCAGCACGGCAAGAGAGGCTGCTCTGTGTCCTCCAGTGCATGTCCCTCAAGCACACAGGGCCAAAATGTTCTTCTCAGGGGTCTAAGACATCACTGAAGTGCCTCACCCCAAAATCACTCTGGATAAAGAAACACCTGTGTGCAAATGGAGCAAGCATATCTTTTGTACCACCAGCCCTGTAGCTGGGGACATCAGAAGCCATCTGGGCCCTGCCTGCCGTCCTGGTCCTGGTGCTGAGCATGCCTCTGAATGACCTCTGGGAATACAAGTGTCAAATGATAGTAGGAATTCAGGCCATAATTTTGGGAAGGAGTCAAAGGGGCGATGGTCCCATGCCTGTGTGCCTTTTTAGCTTGATGTCAGAACAAGACTTATGCCATCACACAATATGCTACAGGTGTGTGCATGTATGTGTTCTTAACAGGTGTGCTCCCTAACTAGCTTTGGATTCACAAGCCAGGTTCAACTAAACCTAACAGAAAGGCAGAAACCCCAAATGTATTGTGTTCTTATGTTGCAATATTCTTACAAGTGTAAGTAAGCCTTTGGATGGAGAAGAGAGGTTCTGTTATGTCCTTACTGATAGGCTGCACTGGGACCTCAGGCTTCGATAGACAATTGAGAAGCCACACAAGGACACTCTATTAAGTGGTTTAAGTTCAGAGGACAGGTCCATTCCTGTTTATGCCTTATAAGAGATCACCCTTCTCCCATGTCCAGGAAGAACCCTTTGTCTTTTAGATGGGACTAGCCTACGGAACAAACTGCCTTGAGGATGTGTTTCTTCCTAATATATCTTAGCTGATACTTTTTTGTCACCTTTTCATTTCTCAACAAAGCTGGATGCTTCCTCATGCAATAAAAGTACCAGAATCCTTTTTTCCACTAAATCTGTTTGTGCCTTAACTTGTAAAATCACAGAACAACAGGTTCCTTAGATTACTAACACCCATATTTAAAAAGAAGGAGTTTCTCCCTGTAAAGGTCTTAATTTTCTTTTGTCTTATTCTCAGGCATTTGCACTTCTAGAGAGGATAGGTGTCATACCATGTACGTATAATAATGTAATACCATTCATTGTTTTGTACCATATTCCTTTATGCTTTGCCTCCACACAAGAAGGGCTTTAAGTTTAGTGCAGCATCATTCTCCAGAGGGGCTGGATGCCTGGAAAATCTGGAGGTACTTATCAGAGCCCTCTACAAATTATGCTTGGAAGAGAAACCACTGGGCTACTGCAAAATGTTTATTAGGTTCATTAAATACTAGGGCTAATAGTGTAGAGCTATAAGCCAAAATGGGGCTGAAACAAATGCAGAGATTCAGAAGGAGATGTGTGTGTATGTTAGCTGTCTAATATTTCCAAAAGCTTTCCTTCCCAGGTCAAACAGTATAGGTTGGAAATCATTGTGAACAATTTTGGTTTCACTGGATTGGCAGCTGTCAAAGGGAAACTAGCTCAGTGGAAAATTCCTGATGGTCTCCAAAGACTTGGACACAAAGCAAGACGAATGAGGAAGGGGGTATGCTCACAGTCCTCTCAGGGAGGCAGCTAAGGACTTACTTAGGATACTTTTATTAGGATACCTTCCCTCTCAGAGGCCATTAGAGAGCTGCCCTGAGCTTCAATGAAATGTCTCACCAGCTCTGGGAAATGCTCAGAGGTGAAGGGTCTACCCTGCAGGTTTTCTTTTTGAGGTAAAATTTCCCTTTGCTCTGGGTCCTCCTCAGGCCAAGGGGTAGGTCGTGCTATGAACATCAACCTTCATAGAGAAGGGTCTCTTCTGCAATACTCCTTCAATTCCACTGCCTTAAACCACCTTGTCATGCTTAGCTCCTCCACAATGCCATAATACTCCTCTGAATAAACGTGAACATGCTGTTTTATACCATGTCCCCTGTGTTAGCTGGGAATTAATCACCAGAGTTAGGTATAGGAAGGAGCTCTGCAGTTCATTCATTGCAGTTTGCTTTAATGAATTCAAAAACCACTGGGTCAGGCCCTGGGCTTGAGTAAATCTACATAACTGCACTAGAGCAGGTGATGATCTGCCCCATTATTTTTCTTACAGTGCTGCAATTTGCCTGGGACACTTGGTTTAACATCTACATCCTGAGCCTTGCAAAAAGTGCCAGGGGAAATTTATAACCACGAGTTAATTAACCATGAATCAGTTGATATTTGGGCATGTGAAGTGCTATATACATGCAAGGGATTAAACTGTCAGAGGGAACTTTGGTTTTAAATCTCCTAGGAAAGTTGTCACTTCTGGCAGCCTGCTGCTCTCCAAGTTAACACTGTGCAGGAGCATTTACTCAGGGATTAGGTTCCTCTTGCTATTTCTTACATTTTCTGGGGTTTGCTCTGTGGAATTCCCATCCAAATAATACTCCCCCTATTGTCTTGGGAAAGTATCCAAGAAACCAGATTACTCTTTGGTTAGGGGGCAACTGATGCACGTGATTCACTGAATGAGTTACATACTCCTGTGCTGTGTGGATCACAGTGTGTCCTGTTGGCTCTGGAAGACAGACAGACACCTGTAAGGTGACACTGTTGTTTGCAGAGATGTTGGCAGCAACCGAGAGATGAGCTCTGCAAAGCAGCAGGGATTCAGAGCTGAATTTAAGGACCCATCTGCTTTTGCTCCTCTTCCTGGCCAGTTCCGCTGGAGGATTTACACTTTAATCAATCCCACATTTCCTTTTTGTCCTGAGCAGTTCTGTAAGGAGTTAGCACTGTGACCATCTGGCATTGCCTCTGACCCTGCTGCCATGCTTTGCCCCAGCCCAGAGGATGCTGTGTGGATACAGGCAGAGGTGAGCACCTGCATATTAAAGCCAGTTCCTTGCACCACCCTGTTGCTTGAATCTTGTGCATCCACCTGAGCTTTAAAACAGCTGCTGAACCAACTGGGTAGCTGGGTGGATTGAGAGGGACAGAGATGTTAGTTTTATCTCCAAATGGTGAACCTCAATTATATTTGGGCAGCACTAGCTATTAGGACACTATTGCCTTGGTATGCCTCATCATCACGGCAAGGAAACCTAAGACTAGGAATAAAGTAGGGTGTTGTTTTTTTCTTTAAATCCTGTCCCTGGTAATGGAGGCTGGCCCAATGGCTCTGTTTGAAGAGCTCTGAGTGTGGTCACTGAGCAGGAGAAGGAGAGAAACACCAGAACCAGAGCGGGTTGGTAATCAATCACAGAATCATGGAATGGTTTGGGTAGGCAGGGACCTAAAAGATCATCTAGTTACAGCCTCCTGCCATGGGCAGGAACATCCTCCACTAGACCAGGTTGCTCAAAACCCCTGTCCTTGAGTACTTTCAGGGATGGAGCATCCACATCTCTGGGTAATGTGCACTGAAAACTTTGTCAGTCTTCTGTCTCCACTCCTTTGATGTCAGTTTGACTCAGGAGAAAGCCTGCCCTGTGAAATCCACTGAAGCAGTCACTGCTGCTGCGAGGCTTTTCAGCTCCTTGCTGAGACAGGGTCAGGCCTGCTGGCCCAGAGGCTGCAGGTGACCCGCTGGGGCCAGGAAGGGATTAGGAGCTGTGGAGAGCAGTGCTGATGGCTGTGCACCACGGTGGACCTGGAGGGGATGACGTTACCTTGCTGTGGCCAGGAGCACAGTCCCATGGCAGGACCTCAGCAATCAGCCATCCACAGTGCTTTGGCAGGCTCTGCTGTGCTTTAGGATGTTGATGTGGCTGCTCCGAGCTCCCTGAGGTGGCAACAACTGAGTTTCACAGGGCTTCAAAGAGCCAGGTTTGATATAACAAACTCCTTTTTTTCTGCCTACTTGAACCTGATGAATGTCCCGTGTCTGCAGCAGCTGCTGACAAGTAGTGACAGTTTGCATGAAGAAAATGAGCATGAAAGGAGCATTAATAAAGCTCTGCTAGACCCATTTAAAGCAGGCACTTTCCCAGAGCTAAGAGCTAAGTCACTGGAGTTGTGTAACCAAAGGAAGGGATGGAGCTGAACTTTCTGTGATAACCCTCTCTAAAATACTTGGAGAAATAATGTCTTCATAATGACATACTATTATTTAGGGACTCTTGCTATCAGTTTTTTCTGCTCCACGGGTTGAGAAGCCTTATAACATTTGTGTAGGCAGGGAATAATATTAAGAATTACTTTTCTTGGTAGGGATGATTTTTCAGATATTTATGTGTAAGCAAATGCCCTGGGTGATGTCATGACACTCACCATGTCTGCTCACTAGTACAACTACAACTATATCCCCTGTGTTACTCGGTCTTTTTGGGCCCAATCTGTCTGGCTTTACTACACAGGATAGCAAGTTATTTTTACTTCCAGGCTAAAGAGAGTAGTCTCACCCCCCATTGTCCCCTAAGTAACTACATGAATCGTTAACATTACACAGACTAATTGAGAACAAATAATTGTTACTTATAATGTGGCAATTTTAACAGAAACTGCGGAATTGTGGCTGATTTCTCAGTATTTGGACTGTTTGAAAGCTTGGGCAAAGCAAGAAAAAAACAACTTGTAAAATGTAAGGCCAGATGTTGCTCTCTAACTCTTCATGACTAGCACTGCTCCCAGGTCAAGAGGCTGCTCCAAGAGCAGGGGTGGAAGGGCCCAGCTCTGGACATGGGAGTTGTGAAACAAACACAGAGGTGGCAGCTTCCTGCTCCTTCTTCAGTCACCTTCCAGTGTGTGTCTGCAAATCCAGACAGAAAGCCTTGTGGGGAGAACAGGCTGCCATTTACTTTATTCCTGAAAATATTTACTCTACTCTAACACCTACCAGACCATCTCATCCTGCACTGGACAGAAATGTACGTGCTGAGCTCTTGGCATGACCACAGTGTGGAAGTTCTCATGCAAGCAGAAGAGCAGTGCACAGCGAGGGAGATGGATGTCCACTTGATTTTCCACCAAAACAAAACAGTTATTAACAATTCTGCAAGTTTCCCTCAACACTAGTTTCCTGTTTCATGTAATAGGTGGAGAATGTCAGTGTTTTGTGGACTTCAGGCCTCGTTTTTTTGTCCTTGATTCCAAATCCCTCACGGAGCCGACCCCTGTAATATCTATGTGATTGGATACAATCCTGGACATTTACTTCTTGTTCCAGAAAATGGTTTCTAAAATTGTGTCTCCCTGTAATCTAAATCTCTCAGCTGCCAAGAATCTAGAATTCCACTCAATCAGGAGCTGGTTTGGCATTGCCTTACCCAACAGCCATCAGGACCAGCCTTACCAGAGGAAAGAAAGTTGCACCAACAGGAGATTTGGATCAGATCAGCTCAAGGCAATTACCCTGAAAAAAAAAAAAACAACAAAAAAACCAACAAACAAGCAAACAACAAAAAGGAAACACTATGGGGTGAGCTCTGGAACAAGCAGAACACTTGATTGGCAGAGGTCATTGCCTACAGAAGGGTTTAGGATATGGTGCCTTCATTAGTGTGACTGATGGAACTGCAGAGAATTCCCATATAGAGCCATGAGGCACAAGCAGGTCATTAACATCACCCCACTGCATTTTTCTGAAACACATTAGGCCACACTGTTGTGGAGGCCTATTTTTTTCTTAGATTTGTGGATTCATTTCACAGGGAGTGATTTTGCAAGAGCACCTTCTGATTTAGCTCAGCATAACCCCAAATCAGACTGTGGCCTCCTGAAAGAACACTTTAATTTCCATTACAGTCTATCCCTTCGTGCTCAGCCTGTTGGCAGCTCAGAGCATGCACATGTACATTTCTTATGAGATCTCTGAAGACCACAGGGAAAAGGTCCTGGGAGATGCTGGAAATGCAAGTGCTATACGGAAACTATCACTTGCCCAGGTGCACAGCTCTAGAGAAGTCTGAGCCTCTGAGGAGCTGAAAAACCCTATTTCCTGTGTGGGTGGAAAAGGTTTTGCAAAGGTTTCCAAGCCTGAACAGAAATGCTTAAAATGTAGAATAGAAATAGGTACAGTTTGCCTGTCATTCCCTTGGCTCCAGGTTTTACAGGGGCATTCATATAAAAATCAATCAAAATGCATCTCCCACAATGAAGACAAAAGAGGGCAATAAAAAAAGCCCCCAAAACCCCCAACCATGGAAACTACCTACACAGAAATTTGCTTTATTGTTGCACAAGTGCCTATCCATGATAAACAAAGTTTAGCCCCTGCTATGCTGGACACTGCAGAGAGAAACAGTGACAGCCAAAACTCAGTACATGCAAAATGCAACCTTAATAGTCAGAACACCATACTACACACTGTTAGACCCATTTTCTCACATGGAAATTGTAGCCTAAAAAGATTAAGCAACACAGTGACACAAAACCAAAAAGCCATGCTAAAATCAGGAATTAAATACCACTGTGCTGAATTCTGGTCCAGTGAGGGTGTACAGTGACCCAGGCACATCACAGTGACCAGCAGCTCCTGTAGATTTGTCTCCAAATACAAACACAGACCTTCCTACTTCCCTGTACTGCAATAACTCCTCCGTGAAGCCATACCTTCATCACAGGGAGGGTGCTTGGGTGGGTTGGCTGTTTGGTTGGTTTTTGCTCCAGCTTCTCCTTGTGCACACACCTGCTTTCATGCAGCTTTTCTGACAGCAGCTTAGCTCACACAGCCTTTCTGAATGCAGCTCAGCTTATATCTTCACTTAGATGCACCTGGCTTGTTAGCAACAGCAGCTCCTCTGTTTGCTGCTGCATCATCTTGCTCATTGCCTCCAGAGCAGCAACATCTGTTTTCTCTGTGGCTTTGAAAGACTTTACATTACCCAAGAACTGCCAAATACCTCTAATTGCCAGTGTAATAATCTCAGAGTGAGAGACGTGAGCTGGGTAATTCCAGTCTGTCGATGCAGCACACTGAGTAAGCACAGAGTGGTTCCTGGTGAAAAAAAAGGTTGTTATTTGCTGAAAGAGGTGATCCTCTGGTGTTGGGAGCCTGTGTCTTAGTGATCTGAGGAAGAGCATATAAAAATGGAATCCCTGGTTTGCTTCTCAAAATTATTTCCTTCCTGTCAGTGATTTGCAGCTTAACTACTAAATACCTCTTGTATTTGATAGCTCTGTGTTGCTTCCTCTCCCGTGAGTTTCCCTAGTGGTTTCTTTAAACCAAGACAAATGCCTGTCAAGGAGTCCCACAGTTTAACAAAGAAACCTCTTCTTGTGTTAGAACCTAATATTTTTGTGTGGTGATTAATTTTTCTTTTATCAGGAGGGCACCTACTTATTCTGGACCCTCCATATACCACTCTGGAGCTCAGAAGTTTCCAGAACCTCCCAACTTGTAACTCAGTTTCTGCAGGGATCAGCAGCTAATGAACTCAGTTGTCCTGCTTCTCTGAACTGCAGGAGGTCAGAATTACTACTGTAAGTTTTTTTCTCTATTAAAATTATTTTTTTAGTGATTAACAGAGCTAATACTCAATTAAATGCTCAAAAATGTAGATAAGCTACTGTGTCATAACTCTCTTAATACTTTGCTGTTCTTTCCCTGCTTCTTCCAGCCTCCCGGGGGTCTTGACCTGCATTTTGAGAAACTACTAGCAGTTGAGACAGTAGGCAGTATCCTTAAATTGCCTTTAATATGACTGAAACTTTAATTTATGATCAGTTTGTGGTTTGAAATGGAACTGTACATCTCTTCAGCAGCTCTTTCACAGCTCACAGAGCAGCGTATCAACTTCAGTGGGCTGAAGTTTACCACTTATGAGATCTTATGAGATCAGTGAGTTTTAGACTTGCTTCAAGTGTTGCCATCTCACTGAAATGTTGATGTTTCTGTGTTGGAAAGAGCCAGGAAAAGCTCAGTTACATGTTTTCCTTGTCTTTGATCTTGATCTAATACTTATCCTGGTTTTAGAGATTTGGAAACAGGTACAGAGACTTGGGCTGCATCAGAGGACCAATCCTGGGCAGAAACTGGGCTGCGTTCTTCTTTATGCTTTAAAACCAAGCTTGGACCCTACTGAAGGTTAAGAAACAATTTGCAAATTGTTAACCAAGGAGTGTTGATTAATATTTCATTTCACAGAGGAACTGGAAAGGAGGTTATTTCTACGCGCAATTTAACACGGAGGTGAAGGTGAAAGGAAACTACACATCACCCACCTTGGATCCTAAACATCTGAAATACTGAGGAAAGCAGAGGATCCTTGCAGTATCACGGGCCATGTCAGGATTTCTATTCCACCCCATTGCCTGGCATGACATACCTAAGACACAGCAGAAGAAATGATAGTCAGGTAATGCAGCTTTGAAGCAGAACAAACAGCGAGTGCAGCATCAGATGCTTTGAAGAGCAAAACACTCATACCAAGGAATGCCAATGAAAACATGCTCTTTCCGCAGGTCTACTCACTGCTATTGCTTCAGCATAGGCTATGAATAGATAATAAACAGTGGGATTAAACTTTGGTAATGACAGATATCGCAGATAGGATGTACAGGCTTGAATTCTTCCTTAGCCACATGAAACAGGAGTAATTAGAACTGCCTGGACAATTGTCAGCAGAGGGTTCTCACTGAGAAATACAATCCTGTTACAATGCAAATAATTAACCAAATCTCACAGGTATTTTTAAAAATCCTGAGCTGAGGAAAGGACCGAGTTCTCAAATTTTCAAAAGGAACTTCAATTAAACACATGATTTTTTTCTGTAGATAAATGATGTTTTGGTTTGGATTTTTAAAGTTACTTACTTGCAAATGAAAAAAACCCCAACCAACTGACACTGTGTAATCAATCTTAAATGCTATTTCTTCCATCAAAGAAGATTTCTTTACTGAGTGGTGGAAAGGGAGGGAGTATTTTAATGTGGCATGAAGACAGATGTCAGCCTCTCAAAAAAGATTAATCTCTACTGTCACTGTTACCCAGGCCAGGGAGCAATCTCTGGCTCCAGAGAACTTCTGTGCAGACTGTTTTGCATCTGTAACATTCAAGGAAACCTCTGGAGCAAAATGTCTGAGTCCATGCTGTGTGTCTAGGCATAGAAATCTTTATTTATATTGTGGACAAGCCCTGTGAGGGGTGATGTCCCTGGCTGTACATGGTGCACTGTCTGTCTTCAATCTCCTTGAAGGTAGCAGGGGTAGGTTTCCACCTACCCTGCAGTATTGTATGTGACCAGTGGCCACCCATGACCAGCTACTTCAGTTCAAGACTCACAGAAAACTTTAATTCCCTCTTTAGATGGCAGATCTTGTTGCGTGGGGGATGTGCCCTGCAGGCTTTCTGGCTGCATTGTCCCTGCTCAGATTTGAGCCCATCGCTTAGGAGCTGTTTTACAGATACATTGCACAGTCTGAAAACACAAAGGTCTTGTTCAGAGTAGTGATGGCCTCTCCAGCTTATTTTCCTGCTAATCAAAAGAGTCTGGAAAAGACAACGAGGTGCCAAGCTCATCTGTTAAAAGAAATGGATCTCAATCTGTAAACATCACTGCCATTTTACCTAGTGCTCTGCACACAGCCAATAGCCATGAAAAGAGAGGGCCTGCATGATTTTTCTGTTCTGCAGGCAGGCCAAAATACTGAGATTTCATTCAGCTGGCTTGAGGGAAATTTTCAATTTGTTTTTAAAAGAGATTGTGACAAAGCACTTGCCCTGGCTTACATGTAGTGTTGTGGTTTAGGCTTTAAAATATCTTTAGAATTGTCTAAATGTAGCTACAGAGTGAGAATGATTTAATTTAAGTTAATTAGTTTAAAGTGAGAATCATTTCATTTAACTTGATTTGTTTGAAGGCAAGCTCTTTTCATAGTCCATCTGAAGTTAGGCAGCTCCAAAGGATAAATCACCCCATCTGTTGCAAAGCATTGAAAGCAAAACTGTATAAAGGTTTCCTTTGAAAGCATCAAAATAAAGTATTTCTGTGTTTAACCCAGATTTTTAATAGCTTTGTGAAGGCGACACACTGAAAAAACGTTCCCATATTATCCGGCTGATTGGAATCAGCACTTTCAGTTAAGGACGTTCCAGTGGAAACCCCTTCCCCAGCAGCAGCTGAGAGCTGTTTCCAGCAGCTGAAAAGTCAGGCCACGTGGACACTGAAGCTGCAGGAGTAGTGTGGATGTGCACATGTGTGAATGCAGCTCTGCAAGCTGCCTGGATGGGATATCCTCCTGTGGTTACGTGTGTGTGCAGCAGCACTGCCTGCTGGGGCACACAGAGCCCGTGAGCCGTGTCTCCCTGTGCCGTGGGACGAGTGCAGGAAATGTGTCATGTGAAAAACATGTCTGTGAAAAACTTAACTTTGTGCTTGTGCCCGTTTTTCTGAGCCCTGAAGAGTTCCGTTCAGGTCATGTGTGCAAGCTTTGATCTGCAAGACTGGAGGCCAGAGATGTGAGTCTTTTTAGTGAAAGCCGAGATCCTCGCTTAATCGGCCGAGGCAAAGAGCTGATGTTTGGGAAGAGTGCCAGTTGTGACAAAAACATAATGAAATGATGAGAATTGGCACCACTACAGTGCAGTGTGCTGCTTATTTCTGACAGCAATCCTGAAAGTCATTTATACATGGGAAGTACACACAAAAGCCATAATTAGACCATATGGCTGAGCAGTTCCTCTGGTGTTGCTCAGCCGAGCTGTAGAACTCCTCTCTTGCAGCAATGAGTGGAAGGGTCAGATACAACCTGGAGGATTTCTACTTTTCAAATTTTTTTGTAGAATTATCTTTTACATCACTATAGAAACCTCTCATTATTGGCTTTCTTGGGGAAAAAAATGTCTGTACCTTTGGTCTCAACCACAGCCCACGTGGTCTATAACACTTGGAAGGCTGGGCTGCCAGTGCTCAGTATCTCAGAACAGAGCACCCCTTCATCATATACATGTATTTTTAACATCTTTGTCTTGGGCAGGGTACAAGACTCCAATAACTCAAATACAACTTGGTGCAGAGGAAAATGTTGTCTATCCATATATATTTGCTTAACAGACTCTGAATAAAAATATAAACAATTCAGGGAGCTAAATGGAGTGGAAAGCTCATGTGTGAAGGGATGGTCTGGGAGTCACCCCTCATGACATGCACTGTGTTACTGCTCGGAGAAAGGCAAGAACTGTAAATAGAAATAAAAATAATGACAGCTGTTTGTTTCAGCTAAAATGTGCACCATTTCCAGTTCTTTCTGCTCTGGATGCAACTCTGAGAAACATTTCTGGAGTCAGTGGGGTTACATCAGCAGAGACATGGTAGAGATGAAGAGGAGAACTGACTCTTTGATTTTCAGATCTGTTTTGTAGATCACTGCAAACAGCAAACACTCTAGCCTTTGCTAAACTGGGGTAAAAAAAAAAGAAGAAAAGCCATGTTTTTTGACAAAAAGCATTGAATTTTGTGCATATTCTGTTTTCATGGCCATCTTGATTGTGTCAACATCATCATCCAGACCTAGGAAATCTTTTATAAATGTCTTAATTTTTCAAGGTCTGAGCATCTTATAATCAGTAAATTATTTTGTTCACCCATCAGTTCCAGTAAGGGAAGGGGACACAAAATGTGATTCTGAAGGCTAGAAAGGGTGGAGTCCCTGGTGGATGGATGATGGTGTCCCTAAAGTACTTGGTAAATGTTTAGCACAGTTGGTATGGATTCACAGCTGTTGATGCCCATTTCAATGTCTGAATCATGGAATGACCATGTTTACCCATCTTTTATTTCCAGACCTTCCTTTATTCTTCATTTACCCACTCTTCTCACGATCATACACAACAAAAGTGATTCATTTTCAGGCAAAGTCTGTGGGTGTGACAGCTGATTCAAATATTTCAGGCTTCCAAATATTGGTAACAGTTATCATTGGAATTTTGAATTTCCTTCCAAGAAACCCCGGGAAATTGTACATTTTTTTCACTGAATTCCTATTCATTTTTGCTGAGCCATGTTCAGGGTGTGGTTAGGGTAGAAGACTGAGACATGTTAGTACCATTTCAATTGAAATCTTTGATATCAGTCTACAAAAGGCAGGCAGATGGGGTTTAACACTTTTGCAAGCGCAAAGCTTCAAATTTATTTTATTTATTTCTATGTCCATAGTGGAGATCAAATCTAAAATGTTCTATGTGGGCTAAACATGGGCCACCTCATGCCTTAAACCCTCTGGACAATACAGAGACAGTCCCAGCTCATAAGTCGTGGTGGAAATGTCTTGTTGACATATTTCATTCCTTTCAGCATTTTGCAGAATAGGCCATTGATTTTCAAGCAGTGAGCAAACGTGGTTTGTCTCCTAAGGCTGCCTGAGCATCAGAAAAATGAGAGTCAGAGACGCCAGAAGGCCCCAGTGTTTATTAGTGTGGCTGGCGTCTTGATTTCTTTTGATACCTCATATGTTTTTATGGTGATGGGTGGGGAGGGTGCCTCTCCTGCCTTGTGGGAAGTTCAACCAGAGAGAGGGAAAATGAGGAAAGCTCGATCACTCAGCCCTGTGCAAGCCACAACTCTTACACGGCGCCAAAACAGCCTGCACTCCACTCACAAGTTATAGAAGCGGTGCTGGGTTTATCAAATTATGACTGGGTACAGCTCTTCAAAGGCATCCTTGTGGCACGTCACAGCAACACCATGATCAGTCATGATTTATGAATATCTTGCAGCTTCTCTGCCAGATGTGCCTGCCTTTTGTTTTCTGCAGGAGCTGGAAGCCATCCATCCCGAAGCCATCCCACGCAGAGGGAGTGTGCTGAAGAGACAAGCTCTTGGAAAGGGAAACCAGGAGTTTTGCAAATGGTAGAGCCCCTGGGCACTTCATTGAGCTGCATCTGCTCTTTACAAGCTGTAGGTTTCACTGAGGCGTAGACGGATGTTGTGAGAGACAGTTGTGGCTGGGATTTGCAGGGGCTTGCAGGTGGTAGTAAAATATTGGAGAGCTGACAGCAAGTGATGTTCTAGTTCAAAATCTCAGAGAAATAACTGGGATTGTTATGGGGATATAAAACACTCAGGATCTGTTGAAGCTGATGGAAAGGTCCCCATTCACATCTTGGGGACAGAAATAAAATGGGAATCTGTGATTCCTGGTAACATTTGTTGGCTGGAAGTATCCACACGTGTAATTGATTCTGCATTCATTTGAAATGCTGGTGGAGGAATCCAGTCCACCTGGATTAGGGAATAATCCTCCTACACGGGGTGAAAATGTCTCTGCATAGTCAATGAAGACAGTTCCCTCTCTTGGCTGGGCAGACCCTCACATCATAGACTTCCTAAGTACTTTTCTCTCCCTCTCCATAGGGGATGCACAATCGCTTGTTTTAGGAAGCCTGGTTCACTTGGTTCCTAAAATGTGCAGATGCTAAGGTAATCCATTTCCCCCAGATTTCCCCCATTCCTCCAGGTTTGGGCCTACGCTGGATTCCAATGACTTCAGCTAAGTTTTATCAGCCGAGCATGGAAATGACTCTGCTGAAGCCATGCAACCCAGAGCAGTGCTGCAGGAGTTAGGAATCAGAGGAAGTAAAGTCACTGGTGAAAAAGTCATCAGCAACCTGATCCTGAAAGGAGATTTACATGACTGTCTAGCTTTTTGGATCTTTTGTTTCTGTGAATTCATAATGGTTTGATGAAAAGGTGATATAAACAGAAGAAAAATGTAAGTGGGAGTGTCCTCTGGAAAAGGCATAACCTGAGGAGGATGTAGAGCTGGTATGGACATGTTTTTTTGATGGGTATTTAATAGTCCTCAATGGAAGTCAGCAGAGGAGAGGAGAACATTCCCTTCAGGTTCCCAGGCTGTGAACTGATGAGATACTGCCATCACAGACCACACCCTTGTTAAGATTAGTGCCCTCTCCAGGCACAAAGCCAAGAAGTCCAGGGTCCCCAGTTTCTGTAGGGAAGCCAATGGACGTCTGGCAGCACATGCTTTTGTGGTATTTAAGAGGGCTCAGTCTAAAGGCACCAAATGACTGGGTTTAGACAACACTAAAAGTGTTTAGTGAACACTACCACGCAGCATGATGGCCTAATTGAAAATAAATTAGTTTGGAGGTAGCCCAATTCCTATCAGTGGTTGGCTGTTGATCACTTTCTAAATATAACTTCTTGGACAGTTAGGCCACAGAGGAGTCTCACCTGGGACTTCCCACCACTGTGTACCTGGCTTTCCTTTATATGGGAACAAGAGATTTGGCAAGAAAATGATAGCTGTAAACTTCCAGGAGTACTAAATTTTATCCATTTCACACTCAAATCACTTTAGCTCCAGATGGTGGCTAAATGATCTTCCTCTAGAAATTTATCATCAGCAAATTGGAAGGTGACAAAATCCATAAGAACATCAAAATTTATCATTGCCAAAGTGTGAAGAATTTTCAGAATCTGCAAGGAAGATTCTGCTGACTTAGATCCCTTTCACTGGCAAAATTGAACTCACCTAGCAAGAATATATATAATTTATTATCTTTAAAATATTTTAGATACAATCCAATTGAATGTCAAAGACTTAAAAAGTATGTCTTTACTGTGGTTCCCTCTCTTGCTTTATGAAAGGCTGTTGCTGGATACCCAGGGGCCAGACTGGTGTCACACCTTAGGATGGATCTGAGCTTATGTACCCAAACATCTGAGATCCTGAAAAAGCTAATGTGGATCTGGAGAGATATAGGGAAAAAGAGTTTCACACTTTGGTCATGGAGCAGTGTGAAAGAGTAGCTTGGATCTGGGCTGGTGGTGATTGCCCTGGCCAAACCAGGGTATGTGCAGCAGCGTGCACAGTGCAGAAAGTGGTGCATGATAGTGAGGGTCCCATCTGCTTTTGGAGAGAAGTTTGTTCTTTTATCCCATCTGAAACTGTAAGACTCTTCCCTTACTGTCTGTGTGTCTATGGGCAATTTTTGGCTCCAGGTGAGAATAAGAACAGCTCATGCTAAAATATAAATGGGCCCATAAACACAAACAGAGGGAAACCTGCTGATCTGAGCACTGACTGCTGGTCTCAGCGATCACTTGAGTGTTTAGATCACCATCAGCAATCTCAGAGACTTACAAAAGAGCCAGGAGCCTTTCTCTGCAAGAAATGATGTACTTCTGCTGTCCATGCCAGAGGCAGAGGAGAGGTCCTCGCCAACACAAGCAGCTGCTACCAGACCCTGGCCATTGTTCCCCCAACTCTTTCCACTGTGCAGGGAAGGCAAACACCATGCAGGCCCTGCAGATTTAATGCCAAAAGACTCTTTTTCCTGGTCCAGGAGCTGCCAGGAGGGACCTGGGGGCTGATGGGCTGCATGAAACATGCTCCTGTCCGCTCCACACAAAGCCACTTATCAGAGCCAGGAGGTGGGAAGGGGGAGAGTTACTGTACAAACAGGCATTCAAGATTAATTGCTTTTCATCCCTCGAGCAGGAGTTGGCCTTTCAGCCCCAGGATACAATAAGGGCCTGTTCTGATTGTATCTGTTCAGGGGCCATGTAGAGCCAGGGTTGTTTGGCAGGGGCAGGCTGAAGTTTTTGGGAGAAATAAATAGAGCTAGCAAGTGCTGCGTCCTCCTGGGGCTGGAAACTGTTATGACGGTAATGGAAGCGATTACCACATGTTTACAACCACAAACGGGGTGTTTGCATCATTTAATTTCTCTTCTCCCCGGAATTTGTGTTATGAGTCCGTTTTCACACCCAACTCCTGCTTGTCATGGTCTGTCACTGGTTGCTGTGCCCTGATCTTGCTGATAAATCCCATGTATTTGATAGGGTGATTCATGTGTCTGAAGTCAGCTTGCCAGCTCTGGTGCCTTTCTTATGAATCATGCGACACTCAGTGTCTTCTTTAAGACTTGAGTAGTGGTGGGCAAACAATTGCTTGAAAATCTCAACCTTCATTGAAAAAATGCCTAGGCTGACAGAGAAAAATCTTGAAAAAGATAAATAAAAATTGTCCAAAACCATAAACCAAAAAAGCTGATATTAAAAAGAAATAAATATCACAGAATCATAGAATCCTACAATGGTTTAGATTAGAAGGGATCTTAAAGAGCATTTAGTTCCAGCTCTCCTGACATTGGCAGGGACAGCTTTCACTAGATCAGGTGGCTCAGAGCCCTGTCCAGCCTGGCCTTGAACACTTCCAGGAATGGAGCAGTTACAGCTTCTCTGGGCAACCTGTCCCAGTGTCTCATCACCATAACAACAAAGAATTTCTTCCTAATACTCAATCTAAATCTACTCTTACTTAGTTCACTACCATGGAACATGTGATGGTAACCGTCCTGAGAGCTCCTGGTGATACAGATTGTCCCATAAGATCCATGAAAGAGAAATCATGGATTGCATTATAGTGATGGTGGCTCTGGACCACAGGAGGACTAGGGTCAGCACACCCAGAGCTGTGCCTGTGAGGGCAGCTGTGTCACAGCCTTTGGAGTCACCAAACATCCTCTTCACACCAATGCTCTTCCCACCTACCAGAAAACATAATTCTATTTTGTTAAACCCCACCTGCATCATTCAGTGTGAACTGCTGTCCTCCTCCTGTGTCTTCTCCCAGTGTTGATTCCAAGATGCCAGGGACAAGGCAGTCTGTGCCTCTGTCCCACCTCTCTGCAGAGGAAGGGGGCACCTTTGAACCTGACAGTGTCCTTACCCTGCTGTTGTAGTGTAATAATAACTGCTATGTCAGTAACTGATGCCAAGAAACAGGGAATGTCTTTCTGTGTTGGGCTGAATTATGACTACACCCTCCTAAAACAGGATCTCTGTCTGCAAAAGTGTCAACAGGTACTGAAGGAATTTGAGGTTGTTTTTTGACGTGAAGCATTTTAATTCGGTTTTGAAGTGATTTCAGACTCTAACTCCATTGTTCTGATTTAACCACACCTTCCCCCAGATTTGCATTTCAGGAAACAAACAACAAAAAAAAAGCTTAGTAACTAAATTCAAAGCATGTTATAGTGAGTTGCCAGCATAAACCCGTACTGACTTGTGGCTGAGTTCAGTGCTCATCCATACTGACCCAGGAGGTAAATATAGCCCAAGTTAAAACCCAAGATAAATAGTCTCTTTATGGGACAATACATCTTTATATTGGCTAAAAATCTCAAGTCAGTTCTTCTTGTACCCTCAGAAGGGAAAAATCTGGAAAACAATAAAGAGAAACAAGAGCATTTTTAAAGACAGGAAAGATACATTTTTTTAAGGCAACATAGTAATTTTTCTGATTTCAAAACCACTTGCCTCACTGATTTTTGATCCAAACCACATAAACTCCACATAAAAAATACAGCCTGTCCCCATAGGGCATTTAAAAATATATACTCCTTAACTCTTTTCCTTTGTCAATATAGCATGTGTCAGTGTGGAAGAAAAAAAAACCAGAAATAATAAAAATTATAAGAGAGGATTATCTACGTTAATCCAGGAGGTGCTGTGGAATCCCACATCTGGGGATGAACTGTGGTCTCAGGCAGATGATGGGGAAGTGAATAGGATCTTTGTCCCCGGTTCCAGTGAGGCTTTAATTTGCTCTTCTTCTGCCAAGGATCATCAAATGAAGCGTGTTGCTAAAATTATGCTAATATACAAATGTTTTCTAGCTTGTAGTCCACAGAATGTTAGTGAGACCAAAACCACTGAGGTTCAGGATGGGATAGATGTGGTATGCTGTAACCAACATTTTTTGCCATACTGATCTCAGTCTTGTGCAGTTGGACTCCCTCTGTTAATCTAAGACTGGGACACTGTGCAGAGCTTCACACAAACCCAACTGAGAGCAGTAGCAGAACTCTGCATCCACAGCACTGGGCTTTAAATTGGGCCCATCAAAAATTTAGTGTCTCCCCATTTCAATCACTTTCACTGGGTGACTGTGAATTCCTAAGTGAATTCCACCACGATAGTATCTCAGTGTGTTTTAGTATTAGTCATCTCGTCTTCTGCTTCCCTCACTTGATCCTTCCACGCTGACCTGGGGTCATTGCTGGTGTTGCCTTCTGACTGGTGTGTTGGTGGATGCAGAACTGATTGCACTCCTGATGCAGATGGGCTAGATGAGCAACGTGAGTGTGGCAGCCTCCTCCCCTGACAAAGATTCATTTTTGCACATGCAGCCAGGAATCCTTTGGGGTCTGGAGTGTTGTGTTACCTCAAAGCAAGCTTACTGAGGAAAACAGAGCTCTTTGTGACTGAACACTCTCAAGGGTTTCAAGTGTTTTCTTCTCTGCAGTCCTTGTGGGACAGTGCAGGGGAGTCAGTCCCTGTCCTGGAGAAGGCAGATGGAGCAGATGACCCCTCTGGGTCCTTTGGAGCTCTGTTTTGTATGGATGCTAGAGTCCATCAGCCCTGGGGTCACCTTTGATCTCCAGCTTGCTTTTGTTTTCAATTTTCTTTACATCGTAAAACTTCACAGCACTCAACAGGCTGACCTTGCTGGTTTGGGAGCACACCGAGTCATTTGTTTGGGATGTACAGTTATACCAGATGACTATATTTGAAATTCATTTATCACAATCAGTCTGGTTTCACTGAAATTTCAAGTACATGACAGCTTCTTGGGAATCACGATGGTTTTCAATATTCCCATCCTTGATACTCCTGTGTTGAAATTTCTCTGAGTTAACTTCCAGAGAATTAATTGATTGTGATTGATAAATCTGTGCTGTTAGGGTATTCTCATACATGTTATGAGAGAATGGCCTTTTTTTTTTTCTTACATGTTGACTCCATGTAGGGGTGCAAAGAGTATGCAGGTATTCCTCCTGCTCTGGCTAAAGGAATTCATGTGCCCAGCTTCATTCCACCTTTGAAAATCTGCCTTTGGATTGCTAGGAGCTCAAAACATGCCGCATCGCATAACTTCCCTGTATGTTCCTAAAATACAAATCCAAAAATGGATTTGGGATTAAATGTCTTCCCTTGGGCACTCCTAAATCATCTTAAAAAATGAAGCAGGGGGGGTGGGGGGTGGGGGAGAGCAGTTTCACAATCGACGTTATTTATTTTCTTTTCCTTGTGATAAAACCTCGATCCAAAAACTCATTAGCGACAATAAGAAAACACTCCTACTCATCCGGCGGGTGAGAGTCCAACAAATCACGTCCAGGGGCCCTTGTGTGGGATCGTACCTTTCTGCTGACTCACTTGGGCTTTTTCCTTGCACTTTGGTGGAACGAGAGATCCTTATCAGCTCCACCAAACGCTGCCGGCTGCAGCAGGGCTGTCAGTCAAGCAGGCGGCTGTCGGGGTGCACCCAGCGGAAGTTTTTATGGGGGATCACACCTGGCCCTGAGTAGGTGCGTCTGCTCAAGCAGTGCCGGGAAAGCTCGTCTCCTGACCCGATGCCAAACGCCTCCCAGCCCGACGTGCCGAGGCACCGGGATGTTTGCTCCGGACTCACCTCCTGCCGCGGGCCAGCCGGGCCGTGCCAAGCGATGCGGTTTGGCTTCAGAGGCTGCCGGCACAAGGAGATGTGCGCGTTATTGCTCTTCCCTTTGAGGCTGAGCTTCCTTGGCACCTACGAACACAAGATTTGCCTCCTCAAGGGCAGAGAGGAGGAGAAATGTGGAGATTAGGGAGGAAGCGGCCACAAAAAGCGCTGGTTGGAATTTTCATGCCGACAGCAATGGGAGGTTTCCCAATTTTTCTCTGCCCCTCTACCGTGGGCTTGGTGAAATGGGGCAATGTCTTTGGATGAAAATGAGAGACAAAGGTGGTGAGAAGACCACTGCTCTCCTGATGTTCTTTTCAGAGTATTGCTTTGCCCTCAGGAAAAGTGTTTTTTAATGACTAAGCCATCATGATCTTCTGATCCACAGCACAGGGTCTTGGTCCTACTCTTCTCCACCCAAAAGCCTCCTCTGCAAAGGATGGAGCAAAGGTGTAGTTCTTCCGTGGGATACAGTCATAAGGAGTCATTAATGGGTCAATAATGATACAAATGGAGTGTCCTGTCTGTTGTTTGAAGGGCTTTTATCTGGAATTTTAGAGGCCTCAGCTGGGGCACCGTATAACCATATGCATGGAGGTGCAAACTTTCCTAGAAAACAAGGATGGATCAGCAGCTCTCCAGGTGAGGCAAGACTTTAAAACCACCCCAGACTCACTTTCAGACCTTTTTGTGGTGCCTTGTTTAGGCTGTGGGACTCTTTCTGGTAACCCAGAAGAGCGTGTCCTGAACTGCTCAAGTCATCTGAGTTTATTCTTGAGCTTACAGATGACAGCTGCTTAAAGAAGGGGACTGACAACAGATTGCTCAACCACAGTAAAAGCTGGCTTTAGGGACACACATCCCATTTTCAGGCTAGGATTGTATATGAACAATATGAAATTACTGCCCGATGAGCTCTGGGTTCATCTGCTTCTAAGACATTAGGTCATTGCAAAGACCACACTCAAGATTGCTTAAATTTTCATGGAAATGTTTACTTTGAGAGGGGAACCAATAAGGAAACGATGGATAAAATTCAAAGGAGGGAAATATTTGGAGCTGTAAGCTGTTCTCAGTCTGTCTTTGCAGGTTATGGGCACAGCTGGGAACAGAGCATGTTAAATCTTCCTTAGGTAGGGGGAAAAAACAGACCTAGAAGCAGTCATTATTGTTAAACACTCTGTACAGGATTAGGATTGGAGGTCCAAGAAAAGGTTTTTATCTTGTTGCAAACTGACTTATCAAGTTATATGAAATTGGTGAAACTGGCCTGATTTGCAGAATTAGGTGTTGGCAGTGAACAAATCCTTGGAACAGCTCCATTGTAACTGCTTCCAGAAAATTAATAAGGAGCCTGAATGAAAGATACAACATTATAATCCCCACCTGGAGAAGCCTAAGTGTCAAATCCCAGGACTGACACTGCAAATGGCCTAGAAAACAGCAGTCACTCAGGTCAAGGAGAACAAATAACCACGTCTGGAAATTGTCTCAGTGCCACTCATCTCGGTAGGAAATGACACAAAAGTGATGATGAAACAGAGCAGATTGCAACTTCTCCTTGGGAGGTGGGAAGCCCATGGGAACAGGCTTAGACAACTTCACTAAAAACAACCAGACAACTTGTTTTTATTTTATGGAATAATATATTACCTTGAAATTAACCTGCATATTCACACTGGCCAGGTGGCTTACTGTAAGACCAAGATGGCATGGAATTAGAACAGGAAAAGAAATCCATCTACAAATAAAGGCATTCATCTCAGATAATTGATAGATTGTGTCACAAAACATCCAGCAACTTTCTTGACAGCTTGTAGGTTTTCCTCAGCAAACACCACAGTGGTTTCATAGTTGACTGTCTGATCACTCTTCAGCCTTATCACACCAAGTCCTTGCCAAGTTGCACAGCATTTCCTGTTTACAAAAACAGGAAATTGCTGGAGCAGAAAGGGCAGGTTGCAACAACTCATTTGTTGCCGTTGATTTTTTCCTCTACCCTTCACTAACTACCTAGAAATGAAAATAGATGTTGGTGATTCTGCCCTCCATATCAAAGCACCACAGGAAGGGATGTGCTTCACTGCCTTTTGTGCTGGCATTAGGCTGTGCTCTCATTTATCCATGTGAAGGTATGTTTTGCTTTACTCAGTGCCTTTACTTCTTGTAAAGGCAAATATATCTCCTATATTATTTCTATATATAATGTGGAACTTAATGCAATCCACGTATTGCTCACGTCTCCATCTGTATATCCTGCAGTACTTGATCTCACGGGTCTGGGAGAGTCTTGTCCCAGCGAGTGCTGCAATCTGGGACTTGAAGAAGGGAGACAACACAACACTTTCAATTGCCATTATTAAACTTGTCATTTGGTGGTCGATGACAGTCAAGGTCATACGTTGATTGAGCCTGAGAAATAAAAACTGATGGTTTAGCATTAAGAAGAAAGGCAGCAGAATAGACAAACTTAGAACACAAGATAATTTTGCAGCTGAGGAGTGTGAGTTGACCTCCTCTGCGTTCAGTTGCTCTGTTAACCAGGCTGTCAAGCATTGGGCTTCCATGGATAACAGATAAACCACCTGTTGTAATGAGGCAGGGAAGGTGCCAGGTATAGGGGACATTTTCTGTGCGTCCTATCCTGGCAAGTCCTGATGTTAAGTTCGAGTGTGACAAGGGCACAACCTCTTGGTGTGGGGCAGGAGGAAGACTGAAACCTTTGAGTAGGTTTTGAGACAGCACCCATGCCCACCCACCCCTGCTCAGGGTTAGTCCTTGCCCATGGGCTGGCCATGGGCAGCAGTGGTGCCTTCCAGCAGCCTGCTGGCACCCATGGGCTGAACTCCCGGCTCTCCCAGGCTGTCTGGAGAAACTGTTGCGAGGAAGGGCTTTTTTCTCAACCCTTTAAAGATTTTCAACAAAAAGAGCTGGGAAGGGAAAACCAAAAACGGCTGCTTCCAAAGGAGACTTGGCAGCACTGTTCTTCCCAGCCTTGCAGCCCATGCCACCCCACTGGCTGGAGATGTGGCCTCAGGCAAAGTCAACACAGCTCTGAGGCTGTGTTGAGCTGTGAATAATTTCCATGGGATTAGAAAAAAAAGAAAAAGGCCTTAATTCCAGAGACAGTTGTCTCCTCTGGAAGGCTTTCCTGCAGCCCCCAAGCCTGGGAGCAGCTGGATTGCAGCACTGGGGCATGCAGACCTGGGGAGCCAGGGTGCTGCAAACACTGTCGGTTTGTCACCTGGGATTTTCTCCAAGGGGCTTTGGACCTTGTGGACATGGAGCTACTCGGTCCTGGGTGCTTTGTTCATAATCAAAAGCCCTTTTTGACTGAGTTGTCTCCATCCCAGGGTGCCACAGCCGCTGTCCACACTCCAGGGCTCCCATTATTTCCAGGACTTCTTGTCCACAGTCCAGGACTCCCATTATTTCCACAGCTTCCTGGTAAATGCAATGGAGCTCAAACTGTTACTTGAAGAACACAAGGACAAGAGACACCCCCTCACCCCTTCCTTTTCCCCAGGCCCACTGGGTCATTGCATTGCCTTTTGTGTTTGGGGAAGAGCGGTTTTCCTTGAGCATCAGCCTGTGCTGCTGTTGGCAGAAGCATCTCTGTGTAGCTGTGCTGACACACGGAATCCAGCCCGCTCTGCCCTGCCCTCCCCGGGGCAGTGCTGGCTGTCCTCCCCTGGCTGGCACAGCCCCCTGCTCTCACCGCCAGCCTCTTAGCATTACAATGGGGGAAAAACAGGGAAACGCCGTTCTTCTGGTGCGAAACTGGAAGGAAAACCCCGGCAGAGAGCTGGAGGAAATGAGGCCATAAAACACAAAAGGTACTGAAGGCAATGGGAACTGGGGCATTTCTGTGGATTTGGCCTTAAAACAGCACACGTGGTCGCAGCAGCAAAGCAGGGCTTGGACCTCCAGACCTTACAGAGAACTGTGCTCTCTTCCTCCACCCCCAGGACTCTGAGAGGAAGTGTACAGCAGAGGTTGTCACTTGCTGTTCCTTGGATTTAGTAGCTCTCCCATATGGATTCTACCTCACATCCCTGAGCAGGGACTCGTGTTGGTGTGGAGGCAGCAAGGCTGGGCAAACAGAGGCAGCTCTTCCTGCAGCAGTGACAAAACACTTGACAAGAAAATTGCATGGGAGTGTTTTGTGTTGTGCTGTTGAAGCAATGTCTCCTGGCACAACATGTCAGCTCTCTCCAGCTGATAGATGCTGGTAATTAGCAGTGTTTGCAGGAGGGCAATATACCCCAGGTCTCTATTTGTGTAACCTTTGTACAGGGAGAGTCAAGACTGCCCTTTCTAGCTCAATCCAGCTCTTCCTCTCACACAGCTTGCTAGAGATGCACAAGAAGAAAATACATATGTTATCCAAGAGACCCCAGAGGAGCACACATCTTCACATTTTGGAGGGACCTGCATTGCTATGGCAGATTGCCACAAAACCCTCTCCTCTGTCTGTGCTGCTGCAAGTGCTACAGAGCTGTCAGGTCTCACACAGCGAGGATGAGCATGGACCTGTCTCAGTGTTGGCTGCCCAAACATTAGGCATGTCATCTGATTTATTCCTTCAGGATCCAGCCAGTGAGACCTGACCTACGAGACACCCAAGTCCCAGGAGGGATACCCTTCCACGTCTCAAAGGGAACAGGACACAGATGGGTGGGCAATCCATCTGAGCCCTTGGCTCACTGTATGCGCCTACATCTAGACACTAAGAGGTAGATGTGTTGATTTTTACTCTTGGCAAATAATCTCCCTCCAAAGTCAACTGAGAAAGCAGGGCAGGTGCCTCCGGTAGGTGAAGTATCCACCCAGAGACTCTAATTCTTAGGGATCTCACTAGATGAGGTGAATATCAAGGTGGCAGCTTAAGACGGGACCCTGCCTCCTGCTCCCCCATGTCCTGGGCTCTTTCTTGTTTGAAAGGGCAGGCAATCCACTTCTCCTTTCAGGTTGGAAGGTGCCCAGCAAATGGTTTTCCTTCATTCTTCTATTCCTTTTACTTTATCACTGTTCTGAGAGTTTGCACTATCAGAAAAACTAATAATGTGCAGACTTTCTTGCAATAGCTGTGGATCTTGAGGGGCTTTCCAACAGACTGATTTTTGTCTAGGGAAAAAAAAGAGTGAGGGATGTTCCTGTAGCTGCTGGAAGTAAGGCCAGTGAATGTTGTTCAGGGGAAATGCTCTATATGCTGCATAGGTGCAATTACATCTCAGGAATTGTTTGTGGATTTCTATCATGGGATATGCAGCCTCTTGTATCATAAAGCAATAATCAAAACTACATGTGCTTATCACATCCAAAGGCAATCCCTTTAGTCAGCAAATCTACACAAAGGGACTTTTTCCAGCTGGGCACTGTGTTTAGATTACCTATGGAAAATGGTTGCAAGGTTTTAGCTCCAACTTTGGCTCAGTCTGTATCCCGCAGAAAGCCTGGCTTTGCTTTTGGAGCTGTGGGGAGGCTGAAGGAGGCATTTCACATGGGTTTGCAAGTGTGCACCTTGACCGGGTGATGGACGCTGTGCCTGCACTGCTGGGAGGTTACTGGTGTGTGGGAAGAAGAGGTTACTGCCAGCCAAAATACAGATGCACAGCGCTGCTTCTGCAGCCTACGTATGACAGGCGTCCAAGAAACGAAGGAAATACACCGTGGGCTGTAATTGGGCCCAGAGGACTGATACTTCTTCCCCTTTTTCTAAAGGTTCTTACGTTTTATCGAGTCATATTATCTCTTTAAGTGCAATCTTGCTCAGGGTCACTGGGTAGCAGGGCCAGGCCAAGCACAATAAAATAAGCTGGGCTGCTAATTCGAAGCAGATTCGCTCCAGCTCTGCAGCAGTGCGGGTGCACATGGCAGGACATCGCACTTCCGAACCTGACACAGCCTCCCTGACACAGCCAGAACAAACTGGGTTCCAGTCATACCTCAGAATAAACTGCAGTAAGTTTAATAAATATTATATTCAAATGTGTGCGGCTCTGTGTGTAAACCACTGAGACCAAACTGAAGCAAACTGGAGCTTGTGTTACAGGCACCGTGGAAACATCAGCATTTGGCTTTTTTAATAGCCCACTGTTTGTACTACCAAGCAACAAGCGCTCCAAATAAGAAGCCCTAGCAGACCTCACCTCCTTCTGACGCCTACTGTCTAATGGAGACCAGATGCAAAAGGATATCTTGCCTGCAGTGAGTCAAAAAGTTGGGATGCATCCAAACATGGTGGTAGAGGGACCTGGTAATGCAAGGGACTACCTTGCCTCTTTTATCTGAGTTAATTTAGTCAGTCTGCCTTCTCTGACTTGCATGATGGGATAAATTTTGGTTTGGGGTGTTGTGGTTTTTGTTGTGTTTTGTTTGTTTGTTTGTTTGTGTTTTTGGTTTTTTTGGGGGGTGTTTTTGTTTGGTTGGTTGCTGTTGTTGTACTTGTTTTTTGTTTCTGTCAAAATCTTTTTGACTGGAAGTTCCCCAGTAATTCCCTGGGTTATAGTTCATGGTGACTTTAATGTTCATGCTCAGGTACAGACACTATATGTAGTGTATATATAAGCTATATATAGTTTCTATATATATATAGAAAACAAACAATAGCAGCTGCTTATGTTCAATGCCTTCTCAGGTTCCAGAAGTTATTCCCCTTGATGGGAGGGCAAGAGAGTTTCTGGGTGAGGGAGAGCAGCCTGTCTGGCATATGCCAGAATATACCATTCTCACTGGGAAACCAAAGGAAGATAGTCTAGGTGGAAATGTTCGTCACTGGGTAAACACAGATTGGAAATATTTGCTCAGAAAACAAGTGATAAAAATGGCTTGCCCTCCAATTAGAGGATGTACTAAGTGACCTCCTGAGGCAATAGAATAGAGACAAATATTTTAAATTCTGATAGAACACCAAGATTAGGTAGGCTTGGAAGAAAATTTGAATATTTTCTTCGGAAGACAGTGTTAGAATTTACAAATTATCTTTACAAACTGGAGACAGATATTGAAACAGTAAGGGAGCAAATCAGGAAAGACAAGACACCCCACTTGAGCATAGTTAATTGTCCAAAACAGTACAAGAACAACTGTTTAGACAGCAAAGTATCTAGGGGCTGCAGTGAGACATAGGCTGATCAGAGGCAAAATCAGACTGTCTGAAAGGCAGGGAGGGCATGGAGGTGTATATAAGCATTAAACATCCATGAAGGAATTCTCCCATTCTGATTAACACTGGCAAAACCTCTCTTAGGGGTACTGTGTTCAGTCCTGAGCCATCTTCAATGTGTAAAGTGCTGCTAGAAAGGGAAAAGCTGCAGGCTTTTTGTTCCTGACATCCATCATGCACGATGTTATGTGTTCATGACCATTTTTCTTCTCTTTCCTGTGCTCTGTGTGAGCAGTTTATTTTTCATTGTCATTCACGTTTGGTTAGAAACACAAATCTATTTGGATAGGTGTGTGTAGGTCTTATAGAAAATGTCATGCAAAGGCAGCTGTGTGAGAATGTGAATGCAGTCACTGTAAGGGTTTGGACACACGGACAATCAAGCACACTTATCACCGGTGTGCAGAGTAGCCAATTGCACATTCTTCACAGTAGGAATGAAATTAAACCCACTTTGGTAGCCCCATGTGCTGCAACTGTAGCAATGAGCCAAAAGTACAGGCTTTCAGCTATGCAAGGCACACCACCCAGGAGGCCAAAGAAACTTGGTACTCATGTGCTGCATCCTGCTGTGTTGATCCACCTTCCCTTTTATGCACACACGTACCCAGCGTAGCCCTGGATCCTCCTCTCGCCTCTGTGTGCACCAGCAGGAGCCCGTCTGGCATCAAGGTGGGAGGCGAAGGCACGTCAGGAAAAGAAAATCAGACACATCCTAGGGACGTTTCCTAAACACTGATATGATTTAAGTGTGCAAATCCCATTGATTTCTAAAATATTTTAGAAAAATGCCACTTCAGATCTGTGGACAGATGTAGGTTGTGCTTAGAAATGATTCACAGTGGATAATTGAACCCTTTCTTGCACCTACCACAGCATCCTCCTGACCACCGACATTATCTTGCTAAGCTGAGTGGTGGGAGAAGCAAAACACTTAGAAGGAGATAAATGGGCTATATTTGAGCACTGTATGCTTGATAGATTAGTTGTTCATCCAGGCTGCCTTTCATCTTTGTAGGAAGGAAGGGCTCTTCAGAGCACTGTGATCTCCCAGCCAGGAGGACAGCTATCTCTGCAGTGCCAGAGGCAGCCGGTGCATTAGCCCCTTTGGCTATCAGCACATTTAAACAAAGCCATCTCACAATTAGCAGTTTGCTGTTTCCTCCCCACTGCCTGTAAATTTGGAATGTCAACGAGCTGCTTCAGAACTGGTTCATGCCCTTCATGTTGCTGCTCCTGACACACAGATGTCGCCTCCAGCCACTGGGGCTTGAGGGGACAGTTTTGTAAACAATACTTGAGCAGTGCATCCTTTTTTAATGGGAGAGATCCCTCTCAATGAAGGGAAAACTGATGTATGAAGTGGAATCCCTCATCTCATGTGAGATTTTAAGGGGTTTTTAAGCAATTTAAGCTGGAGTCCCTGAAAGATAATCAGCAATTTACCCTAGTTTAATCCTGCAGCCGAGCCATGTGCTCAGGCCCTCTGGTCCAGCTGAGACATGGTGTTGGAGTTTCAGAACTCAGGCTTTTAAAGGAGAAGCTTTTAAATTCAGTGGCATCATATAGCCCAGTTTGCTCTGAAACAGAAATCCAAATTCCAAAGGCAAAATTGTTATCACAGGAGAAAAATGTCCGGATTCAACAGGCAAGGCCAGGCAAGGCAAGAAAAATACTTTTTATGCAGAAAAAAAAATCTTTGAAAAAGTTTATTTGGGAAGAATCAAAGTGGATTGTTCTCAGCAAGGCTGGGGTGTTGAGTCACACTTTTTCTCATAGGCAAGACTCAAACTAAAGAAAGATTTTTTTTTAAAGTAGATGGATTAAAGGTTCTTACCTCAATTTCAGTGATGGACAATGGAATTTCAAATGGTATTTATAGTAGCCTCTTCTTATAAAACAGTGGGGGGTTTTTCTTGTAAGGCATGTTCTTGTTAAGGAAATAATTTCAGCTCCTGTTCCAGGAAGATCTAGTCCTAACTGCATCTTGTTTAAGGTCTAGTGATAAGCAGGTTAATAGGAGAAGCAAACCAAGCCCTTGTGAAATCTGTCCAATTTCATGCAGAATGTTAAAGGTTTACTATTATTATTATTATTATATTTTAAGTAGCAATTAAGCTTTCCAAGTAAGAAGATAAATGTGTTATTAGCCTTTTTCATTAAGCTCTGGGATGCCCTTCACTGATTTTTTTTCCCCTCTGATTCTACCTAACAGCAACTCAAAGAATGAAAGCACGGTCTTAATTCACGGCATGTACTTCCCTAGTTTTCCTTTGAGTGCCTTGGCACCATCTTGCAATTAGTGCTGCTTGGTTAATTGGTGTATCACCCTTTCAGACTCTGAAGAACTTGAATTAAGCTTCGTGAACTTGACTTCCAAGGACAAGGGCTCTTAAAGAAGCAAGAGCAGCAGAGGAACAGCACTGATCAACCACTCAGATACCCAAAATGCTGTGTGTGGGAATGTCTCAGTGTTTCCTAATGCCAGGGAAAACAAGAGTTTGCAAGTTCGAGACAAGGACCAAAAGGAAGAACAATTACAGGTTAAAACTCTGAAAATATTTATCTCTTCTTTTTGACCCCAGTAAGCCTGTAATTAGGAAATACATTTTTGCTTGTGAACACACATTTGATGCGCTGCATACAGCCAGGAGGTGGCTGGAAGGATACTCTCATCTGCTGCCTGTTCCTGGCTGACCCTAATAACCAGAGATGGAAAATAGCTCTACACTGGGTACTACTTGAGAGAATACCCAGGAGAATGGAATTTGCTTTTCCTAAAGAAGAAAAATCTCCTGTTTAATTCAGATTTTATCTCAAGTATCATGTCTAAGAAAATAGGGCCAAATATCCAGTACACTTGTCAACTCTTCTGCATCCATTACTAATGATGGGTAAATTTGCTTAGGACAAAACAGAGATGTCCCTCTGCTCCTCCCATCAGTGTCCACAATCCAAGGTTACAGGGTCACTCCTTCAGCAAAGAATTAATTTTGTTGTTAATATTAAGCACTTAACTTCTCCCATCTGTTTCTGCTCATGAGAAAAAAATGCTAGGTTTTCCTACTGGAAAATTTCCCATTGGTCTAATGACCAAACTGAAGGACTTTGAATCTTTAATTTTTTTGTTGTTACCACATGATCCTCCTGTCTCTGCTGCTGTGATTTGTGCTGGTAGGACCTGAACCCCTGAATCTCCACTGGGATGTGACTACTCTGAGCAGTCCAGTGAGAAGTGTGAGGCTCTTTGGTGGTGGCTGTGGTTTCTTCTCTCCGTTTTGCAGGGCTCAGCTCCTTCCCAGTGTTCAGTAAATGACAAATATGTCCATTTAGTGTGGTTTTGTAGGAAAGTGTGTATTGTGTCTGCTGATACCTACTTGTTGGTTTAGCCTTTCCAGTAACTGTTAAACTTATTTCCACCAAATTTGATGGAGGGACTGGAGTATCAAAGATAATTGTGTTTATACAGACTTCATTAAAATCAGCATGTGGGAAGGAAAGAGAAACCCAAATTTGCGTCTCCTAGGGACATGGTTTAGTGATGGACTTGGCAGTGCTGGATTAACAGTTGGACTTGATGATCTTAGAGGTCTTTTCCAACTTAAACAAGTCTATAAGATTTGGTCTTTGTGGCTTTATTTGACAGCATCCATCTAATGAAAGTGGCTGGTGCCTACTGCTGGCCAAGCTGCACGTGGACAACTCCAGCATGACCTGCCTCATCCTGGGGCATCTCCCTGGGGATATGGGACAGAGTTGGGGTGAGAGTTTGTGATGCAGGGGGACACAGTACAATTCCTTTGAAATGTATTTTTGCTGGAAGTGAGATTGGGGAAGCCAACAGCAAGATTCCTAATCTTGATTTTTGGTCACATTTTGTAGTAATGTGGCAAAAGCAGAAGTTTCTAAGAATAAAAAATTGTGGATGCAACCCTTGCCATAGATAACACCCCAATCACATGGTAGGTGATGCAACATGATCTCTTTTTGGGAACCACTGTTTGTGAAAGCAATATTTGGATTTTTGTCTGTCTTTCTGATACTCTATTGCCAACACAGACCCAACTATTTGTCCTCCCAAACTCCTTGGTTTTGCCTCAGATGAGTGAATGATCTAATTCCCAGTTTGGACCTGAAGGTAGGATGGGTGTTGGATGGGCCCTGTGATGCCAAAGGGAAATATCCACCTGCCTTGGATACTCATCCTAGGACTCCTAAATCTCTCTCTGGAGGAGCTCATCCCTCTCTGGGACTATGAGGGAAACCCTGATGTTGGGCTGGGTTCCTCACTTTTAGGCAGATGCCAGGAGGTTACCTGTTGACCCTGGAGAATGCCAGTAAGATTCAATCATGTATAAAAACCTCGAGAAATCTCCACGGGCAGGGTTTTATGATGGAAAGTAGAGGGTGGCAATCTTCACCTGACTTTTACTGAGTATTTGCAAACTATTTACAAAGGAGTAAAGGTCAGCACCATTCTGTGTTATACACAGGCAAGAGAGCAAACGCGCTTAGTTTTGGAAATGTGAGGCACACTGAGATGTTTAAAAGAAGTTTTCAAACAAGCTTACTGGTTTTTAGCATTTAGGAACAACCATCAGCTATTAGCTGTCCCTCCAACTTTTAATGTGTATGACCAAATACTTGCAGGCATTTCTGGAGTGCCCAGAACTATTCCAGTGAAAGTGGTAATTACAGAAACGATTCAGCTTCCAGCCAGCAACTCCCCACAAGATGAGAGCACCAGACAGCCCCTGACCACAAGCAACAGAAATTTGAAAGAAAATAAAGGGTTTATTTAAAAAAGGAGAAAGATCATAACTTTATAATAATGTTATTATTCAAAGAAAAATGCTTCCTTATGAATTGGCAAAACCACTTTAGGCTTCAGGATTCTTTTTCCATCCCCCAATTGCAATTAATTCCAAACCATGAAATAGAGCATACAACATGGAGCATTAACTGTTTGCGAGTGTTGTTGGTTCCCCAAAGGCTGTCACTTCATCCTGGTTCTACTAAGTGGTTTTCAGCATTACACCCTACAGACTTTGAAGGTATATGAGAGAAAACAGGCTAAAATGATGCCTCCTGGCTTTTCTTTCTGCTGAGAAAGAAACTTTACTGGTTGACACATCACTACTTGTTACTCATTGTTTCAAGTGAGAAGAAGAAATTTTGGTCTGTGTATTTTCTTTTTGTTCCTCTCAAATAATGTATATATTTTTTTCGAATTTAAAATTGCTGGAGTTGACTGGTTTTGTGAGTACTATTTCTGACTGTTTTGCTCATTATATCTGTGTAAAAATGCTCTTGGTTTTGAGTAGTGAAAAGCCACCCTTGTGCTGAATGCTGTCCCAGAGTGTTTCTCTGCAGCAGTCAACATGTCCTTTCTGTCCAGAAGAGTGAAATTATATCCTTGCTCCACACAAATTGAGTTTAAAGGTTCCAAAACTATTTAATAGCTGGTATTTTAGTTTTCTACTGCAGAAAAGTTGCCTATTTTTGACAGAGTGAGAAATCAGTGATAGACACAGAGATTAATGACTGATAAAGACAGCATTCCCAGGTTGTATGACCTAGGTGGAAGAGAGAAGAAACTTAGAGCCCAGACTCAGCTGGTATTTAGCCCTAAGGGAAATATCGTGGAGGTTAGTATTCTTATTACATTTTGTTAATAAAATACAAAATAACTATAATTTTTCCTACTGTATTTGCTGCTTTTCCTGCTCACGGTGCTATTGCTGCTTAAAGAGTTTATTTATATAGAGAGTTAATGCACAGTTGTGGAGGAGGCAGGGAAAAGAAAATCAGTTCCATTTGCTGTAGTGACCCATCATGGATTGGTTCCATCATTAGAGGGTGGAAAGGCTTCACAAGGCATCCTTGCAAAAGGCATCGTGCAAAAACTATGTAAAAAAAATGGCTTTAGCTGACATTTCAGAACAAACTGATCTCTGCAGGGGATGAGAAAAGAAGATTCAGTATGCAGCTTTTTATATATGAGCACCAGTTCAACCAACTTTAAGGGCAGTCTTGATTTTCCAGGAGTTTCAGATATATTTAAACTAACATGTGCTCTACCTTCAGACCAAGATTTTTGCCCGTAATTCAGGATTTTGCCAGTCAAGCATCAGATCTGATAGCATCCTTTGTTAGGCTGATCTGGTTTGAGATAACCCACATGTCTCAAAGTTTATGGCAAAATAAATTGTCTGTGAAAAGTGGGGTTATCTGGGTGGGGTTTTTTTTTAAAGGCAGCACAGATTGTGCAGCTCTTCTTAGTCACACCTGTTGGACTTAGGGTATTTTTTGAAAGTAAATTATTTTTGATACAACAATTGTTAGAGAGACAAATGACACAATGCAGTTCTCTGAGTTTCTATTCCAGCCTGCAGAATGATAAAGGAGATCATGAAGGAAATGTTGAAGGGCAGGTCTTCAGAGGTGACCAGAGACCTTTCTTACATTGTAAAAATCTTTAGCTATGGAAATATCTTCTGGTCTGTGGAAACCTCTACTGGTGTGTGGAAACAAGACTGAAACTTGTGCTTCTTGCAAACACCCACAGACAGAGTCTGTCCATTTTAAGGCAAACAGTTGACTGTGGGAGAAAATTTCTGAAAATTTTAGCCTCTAGATTGTCCTGCTAGTGTATGAACTGTGTCTCCAGCATAGGCTTGGTCTTCAGATCAGCTTAAGACTGATGTCTTTATTATTATTATTATTATTATTATTATTATTATTATTATTATCATTATCATCAAATGTTTTACTAGAACAGGTTTTTGCATTGGTTCCCTTGGAAAATTTGCCATATTATCTGATGGATCACTATTTGCCAAAATACTAAGGTAAGACACAGATATCAAACTCAATCCTGTCTAAGAATGACAGTTCTGACTCTCAGGGCCATTTTATCAGGCCCTGAAACCTCCCAGCTTCACAGACTATGGCACCAAGGTCCTTGACAGAGAGGGGTGTGATTGCAAGAATATAATGGTCAGAGTACCTCCAAGTGAAATCACTCAGCAGTGCATGTTCAGTGTTTCAGCTTTTTCTATTCATGTTCCACTTTCCCTGGTAAGAACCAGGAGAAATAATGTCCGTTGTTTAAACCCTTTTTTTCCCCCATGCCGAACACAGAAAGAAATAACCTTCTAGATTTAATTTGCACTTCTTTGTTACTAATACGAAGCTTATTTTCAGGGATGAGTTAGAGGGAGGAAAGGTTGAACAAGTTCACAAAGGAAAGCACGACTATTGAGTTCTTTTCTGATAAAAGAAACGTTTTGTACAGTGTGACAGAGCAGTCTGTACCAAAAGACTCCTCGACCTTTGCAAGGAATGAAGCCAAAGTTAATCTGTGGTATAGTTATGGTCCCTACTATCAGCCTATTTAAAACACAGACCAATGGTTTGGGCAATTGCTTTTGCTCCCAAACTACAAATCTGGTTGCAGAGGGACATAAGCACTATACTACACCTAATACATTTCTCCAGAGCAAAGAAATCTCAGCCTTTATCTATAACCCATGCTCCACAAACAGAGATCCTCTGTTACCTACAGGAAATAGGACTGTCAAGAATGTGCCTTAAACATCACTCTTTTATAGGGTTTATGCACCTGAGTCCAGGATCCCAGGAAGTTTCTATCTGTTCTCTGGGAGTCATAGTCCCGCATCCTCCCCCAAATGGTCTTCTTTTATGTCCTTTCTTTGAAGAACTAAGGAGATACTTATCTTTTCTTTCAGAACATCGCTGTGACAGGCTGACCTGTGCTTCATCAATGCCCAAGTCTAAGATCCCTCCTCGTGGTGTTCGAGTCTTCTCCACATAGCACATAGTGGCTTTTTTAAGAGAGAGAAGAACTGAACATTTCACACTTGGTGAATTACTGGAAGAAGTAAAAGATTTATGAGACCAGAGAGAAAATGGATGAGCCTGACTGACCAGTGGGGCAAGGGTTCCAAGACTTGCTTGATGTTGTGTTCAAGTATTTTACATTGCATTCTGCAAAACACAGGAACAGTCTCTTGAGCAATGCTGGCATCACGGTCTTGCTCTCCCACATAGAGCCCTTAGGTTATAATGTCATGTTTATTCATTCCCATCTTCCCAGAAATCTTTCGTTTTTGCACGGAATGGCAGAACTCCTACTGGATAAAAGAGTGCTGCTTCCCATTCCAGTTAACTCATAGCTAGCAACTAGGGCACTGTTCGGAGGAGAAGGGAATTTGGATTTAATTTCTCTGAGGCAAGGGCAAGAACTGAACCTTCATTCCACGTTCTGAGTGTCTATACACCATCCAAGTGTTGGAAGAGTAAGCTGGGTTTGGTCAGGGATTTTGTGGTTACATATTCACGTCTATGGGACAGAAACACAATTAATAGGACATATCTCTGTGCTGTATCTACCAGGCTTTTTCAGCTGTCTTCAGTGCCCTAGGACATCCAGACTTTCATTCTTAGAGTGGGTACAGTCTGATTTCCAGCCCAGACTGTCTCAAATGCTCTTACCAGGGAGCAGTTGGATGGAAAATCCCTTTCTATCTCCCCATGGGCCATTGACCACCCCATGCTCTCAGCCTGGCTGTACCCAGGCAGCAGGAGTGACTTTACAGTGAGCCCAGAGACAGCAGATTTCACTCCAGACTGCAGGATGGATGCAGTTCTCCTGGTTACTGCGCTCAGCTGTGTAACATAAAAACCATGACAATATTTTTAGGGTTTTTTACTCCTATTCATGGTTTTATTAGACATAATGTTCAATTTTCTGTGAGTATTTCAAATACCAGGGCACACACACTTTCTGTAATAGTTCCCTGTAAGGCAGATGTCAGTGGCTCAGAGTTTCTGGCTAAGGTATCTTCATCATTGTACAGATATATTGATTTTGTCTCTCTCCTCAATAGCTCTACATGAATGAGGCTTAACATGCCAGTGAGGCGAATGATAACACAGGGCTGACACTGTATCAAATTACCCTTTACAAAGCTGTAACATATGTCCAATACCTGAGTCTGTGTAAGCCCTAAAACATGATACTCTGCTAAGACATGCCCTAGATATAAAGGGCAACTCCTGGGTTTGGATACAACACACGTCTGAAGGTTTTTTTCCTTTTTTCCCCACTGCTGATACTACTCACAAAGAAATCAGACTGACACCTATGATGTTCATGTGTTTAAACAAAGAAATTTGCTAAATAAATAATTTATTTCTGAGTGAAAATAGGAAATTATTCCAAATTATTCACTCATCTGGAGCCATAGGAGTTTGTGGAGTTAATCTTGCCTGACTGTAAAGAGGTTTATGTCTTAGGTAATGTCCAGAAATATTGTTCACAGTCAACAGAGACAAAGAATCTTTTAGAAGGTGTGATTCATATTATTCCGAAAGAAATATTCAATGGAGGCTGGATGAGCTACAATCTAAAAATGCCTCCCTGTCCACTGACTACACAGACCTTTTGTAAAGGGTGTAGCTCAGATATCGACATCTGCCACAACGGGACACAAAATTGGTTAAGATGGGGATTTCATCCCCTCTTGGCAGTCTCAGTGGCTGCATAGGAAGCATCTGCTGCTTTGGAACATCTTTGGAAACAGCTAACCAAGTTAACTTTTCCTTCTCTCAGTACTCCAGCAGAGTGTTCTTGAGTCAGGGAAAAGCTCACACTACAGACTCAATCCCCTCAGCCCCTATTTCCATCTCACAAAGCTACACCAACCCAAAGAGGAAAGGTGAAGGTCTGGTACTCGGCTGAGGCTCCCGAGTGCTGCAGAAACAGCAAATGCTGTTTGCAGAAAACACCACAGTAGAACAGCAGAGATTGTCCCACCTCTAAGGTTTTCAAAGGGTTATACCAGAGAAGTGCTTAAAAAGCGAGGGAAATAGGTTATGTTAAGGTCATTTATCTGCTGTTTCTCTCAAATGCCAAAGAAAGGTGGAGAGCTGGGATTATTAACAAAACAGATCAAGGAAAATCCATGCCATCAAGAACAGAAATCCAATCTCAATATTTGTAGAGGATGGGCCCCACCATCTGACATGGCATGGGAAGTGGGAGGAGACAGTGATGCTGGAAAATAACCATACCTCCACATGGCAGTAGGGAGTGCTACGTTTCCATCCCAGCTCTGGTGTTTGCTTTTTTGAAGTCTTCCTGAAACACTGGAGGAGGTGCAGAGAAAAAACCAAACAAACAAGAAACCAAACAGCTCCCCCAAACCCAAATGATTTGATGACTGCAGGAAATGCTGTGCAGTGAGCCCCTCAGTGAACTCCAATTCCTTATTTTAGTTTATCAGAAGAGTTGAAAGAAGATTTCACTGTAGTGTGTAATTCATTGTTTTTCTTCAGGAAGAATGTGCTCCCTATCCAGGGCAGGAAGCTAGAACAAGGCAATTCCAAACTGGAAATAAGGCACATTTTAACTGTGAGGTTGATTAACCATTGCAATGAACCATGGAAAGATTGATAGGTCCCTTAATGTCTCTATGTCTTCAATTAAAACTGCATGACTTTCTGAAAGAGTTCTTTTAGCCAAACAAAACTTGTTGGAAAATTTAAAGGCTGCATAGTACAGGAGTTGCTGAGGACTTTTCCACAGGGAGGGAAGATTGATATGATCACTGTGTAGTTTATTATTTCTGTTTACTTTCTTTAGAAGAGCTCAAATACAAGAGAGATGCTTGAGATAAGTGCAGAAACAAACAAGCCAAGACTAGGCTATCTCCTGAAGATAAATGTCAGCTGAAGTTAATGTGGCTAATTCAGATATGGAGTTTATCTTGAAGAATCTACACTATGAAAATGTTCTGGAGAGAGACTCTTTTACTTAGAAACTCATATAGATTTTATTAGAATACTTAAAAAGAAGAAACCAGAAAGCAACGTCAGAAGTTCAGAGTTGCCATAACCAATAAGTAACGAATTTGTCTCCTTTCTCTCTGATTTATAAGTTCCCTTAATCATAAACATTCCTCCAGTTTTGCTAGCTGACCCAAATCAAAAGGACAAAGTCAAAGATCGTTGTTGCACATTTTAAAATGCAAGACTGTCTCCTTCTCAATAAAACATGATGGATTCATGGTCCAGCATAGAATTCACAATCATAAAGGCAGGTGATAGAGGTTAACCACCACATTGCAAATACCAGGACTTTGATTCATAAATTGAAGAATAAAATGTACCTAAAGAAAAAAAACCAGCGTTTTCAATTTTGTAAACTATTGACCTCCCTCAAAGCTGGACCTGCCTTTTTGCTGCTTGTGAAGTACCTGCTCCCAAAATGAAACAAAGACTAAATGGGCTGGACTGTGTGTGAGGGTGTTGTACTCCAGAAGTCAAACCCAGTTGCCTTCTTTTTTTTTTTTTTTTTTTTTCCTAGACATTGCTGTGCACATCAAAGTAGACAGGTCTCTTTAAGCTATTTAACAACAGATTTACACAGTGCTTCAGGGATCTTGAAAACCTGAATTTGTGGCCAAAAAAACCCCAAACAAACAAATCACTCAGGAATGCAAATGTTTTCTGTGGGCTCAGTTTTTATAAAACTATTTATTTTAACTTTAAAATTGTCATGATGGGGTGGAAAATTCCTCCCTTGCCAGACTTTTTGAAAAGCTGGACAATCTAAAGGCAAGTGATTTGCTGATAAGTGCAGTTATCATCCCACTAGTATTTCTGCTGTAGGAATTTCATTTGGATTGCAGTATTTATTTTCCCTTTTGCACCTTTCTTTCAGTGGGATAATCCAGTGTGGAGCCAAGGTACCCTGGAAGCAAATGGCAGAAGATCCACTGGCTGCAGAAAGTAACTTGCAAAGAACCTGTACCAGAGTTATTTCTGCCTTTTTTTCTCTTACTCTCCTTCTCCAGCACAGAATAATGTAATTTTTCCCTAAGAATATTTTTATCCTTCCTCCTTTTCAAGAGATCTGTTCTGTGTGCTCCTCTAGTACTTTCTCAGAGAAACTGTTTATGATTGGTCTCTGCCATCTGCAGAGTCCTGAGGGATGGATTGGGACCATTAACTTAATTTTGGACTGAGTGTGTGTACAAGGTAAATATACTTGAAAAAGCAACGTGGACACAAGGACCATGTACATGCACACACTGCAATTTCCCGTAGCTTAAATGAGGATTATTTTTATTAAAATAAGAACTTAATTAATACACATGGGCATTTGAGGATCAGACTGCACACCATTCATATGGGCTTGATTTTAAAGATCCTGAAATTAATTTAATGTAATGGTGAAGGAGTCCGTTTCTGGTGGGAATAACACACTGATAACTCTCTTAGTTAGGATATGCAAAAAGTTACGACTGGCCTCTCATAGATCAAAAAAATAAGAAGCAAAGGTTAATATTTCATGGAGAGTTTGATCCCATCTAACCTGGTGCCCTGTGTTGGGCATGTCAGCCCATTGCAGAGCTAAACCCAGCCCTGAAGGAAGGAAGAAGTGCCTTAAGTCCACTTTGTGTGTAAGGAGGATGGTGAGATTTCCACTGCTTGAAAGCAGCTCTGTTTTGTCATTTTTCCATCCTAGGATAAACTCATCTCATCTTGTTTACCCCAGGGAGCAAGGCAGCTTTGGAGCTGTATAATAATAATACTTGGATAGGTGACCACATGGAAAACTCAGCCACTGTGGGAATAAGTCAAGGACTCAAGGGCAAGTCCTTGGTAAACATTATACCACAAGCACTGGTTGTTTTTGTCTTCAATATTGTTTGAGAGCTGCCTGGAAGTTCACTTCAAGGCCAGATTTGCTGTCCTTAGAGACAGTACACCAAGGCCACAAGTTATGCAGGGAGGTGGGTGGGTGCTGGGGCATTTCAGAGGAGATGCCTGAAGAAGCTTAAACTTTTCTCTGCTGTTATCCATCTTTGATGCCTCTGAAACTCTTTGAATACAGATGGGGGATGAGCCAAGAGCATTTCCTACAGGCTGTGTAGAACTGTGGCTGTTTTGTCCTGCTAAACTAAAGCTCAGCTATCAGGATGAAGGAAGGAGGAAGGTTTCCTCCAGCCCAACTCCTGCAGGCAGGTGTAAGGCACCATGGGACACTGGTACTTCTGTGGGTGAGGGGACATCTCGTGGTGGGAATCACTCTGTATGTATTCATGGCTCAGACTCCTGTTGCAACCTCATCTCAGGAGGTGAAGTCAACCCAAAGTCTCCAGAATTGATCCAGACTGTTCCCAACAAAATGCAGCTTTGGACCAGTAGATTTAACAAAACAGTTGAAAAGGCAGATGGCAATGTTGTGGAGTAGACTCCATTCAGTCCTTGGCTTCAGCCTTCTCAGTTACAAAGGAAAAGTGTTCATGAGCCAGCTACTGTGACTTGGAGACAAGCAATGGAATCAGGCACCCCAGGAACTCTGGTGGGACATCTGGGTTAACAAAATAAATATACAATGGAAAAGAGATGAAACTGATCTTCTAAATAAGGTCACAGTCCAGCTTTCAATTATGTTCTTCATAGATGAAATTAATAAATGAAATATCCAAGATGAAGACTATACAGCCTACAAATTAATTTTGCTTTAATTAGGACTTTGGAATTGTTTAGACCTTTTCCCCACCGGATATTTTCATGTGTTTTGCCATAAGCAAAGTAAAAAGAAGTACTGGCTCTCCCCTCCAAAAAAAAAAAAAAAAAAGTTTTGATGCAAATTCACGTCCCCATGTTTGTCAGATGAAAGCAAAGTGAGTGTGTGTCTGTGGGGAAACTCACTGCTGTTGTGCTTGGCCTCCACCTAAAGAAAATCTTTTTTTCAAGTGCTGAATGAGTTTTGGTACTGCCCATGAGGCTGGCACTTTACACCAGTGTATGCAGTCCTCTCCAGTTTCGAATTTGCCATATTTTGGGGATGGTAAACAGATTTGTTTTGTTTTTCTCTCAAATATTTTGCTTCCTCTGTGCCTAGGAAAAATAATTAAAAGAGTAATTCTCTCTGTCAGTCACGCTTTGCAAGGGCATAATACGTTTTTGACTCTCTCATAACTCTCTCATAACTAAGTGTGCTAATTTTTTGGAAAGGTTTCCCTTATTCTTCTTGCAAGTAGAATATATTGGTAGCCAAAACAAACAAAGAAAGAAGCCAAGGAAAGAATAAGATATATCTACTTGTATGAATGGTCCAACAAGGGAAATCTCCAAAAACTACTGTAAGTGCTATAAGATTTCGGATGGCAAACTCATCCAAAATTAATGGTTAACAAAACATGCAGTTCTTAAACACCAATAGGATAAAAAGAACAGCTTCCAACGGTAAAAAAAAATAATTCTTCTTTTAGGGTGGAAGGACTAGTCTTGTGGTTAAGGCATTGGCTTTGGAGTCGGTAGGCTGAGGTTTAGCACTTCTCTCTCCAGAGGGACCCTATGTAAGTCAGCTAAACCTGCTGCATCTTTGTCCTTTATCAGAGAATCATCCTGGTGCTTCTTTCTTATCTGTTTACTTCCCTTAGACTACCATCTTCTTGGATCATGAGCTTTCTGCTCTCATGTCTGTATGGTGCCTTAAACAGGAGGCCTAGTTTTCAGCTTTCAAACAGAATGGATGATTTTTTTCAATTAGATAAATTTAGGGGTTGTGTGTGGGGGGGTGTTTTTCAATACAAAATAACCTTTGTTGAAAGTTTTTGTGTAGGGCCCCAAAATAATGTTTTTTATAAAAAATCAGGATGTTGGCAGACATCATTCCATGCTGTAAAAGCATCTCAAAATCCCAGGATCTGGTTAAACTCCTATTTCCACTCACATGCAATCTTTCAGGGGAAAGGAGGAGGATTGCCATAACGGTCCATATCTATTTTACAAATTGTGATGTGTTAAATGGCAGCCTTTTGAAGGTGGTTAGTGTAAATATTCAGGATTAGGTATCTATTCACAGGGAATACATGCTACCTCTGCAGATGAAATCTGTAAAAACGACCTTCGTGCTGCTCCTCTTGTTGTCTTTGCTATTTGCAGAGAAAAGAAAAAGAAACAGTAAAACCAACACCACACGTGCTGCTGCTTTTGCACGCAAGGGACAAACAAAGACCTAAGAAAATCCTGTTGCACGTGAACCATTTGGTTTGAATAAGCAATCTATTGACCAATCTAGTGACCACACACACACGAAACAGGGACTATGCATTGTGGCATGACCAAGTTTATGAAAGCAAGCAAAGTCTGGATAAACTCTGTCCATCCATAAAAGACTCGAAACGTGGCAGCATTTCAGACAGGGAGATGTGAGCAGGGTTTTCTGACACACCCCAAGCCGAGCGGGTGCGTTGGTGGGGGAATGGTGTGCGCTGACATTTCCCTCTAACAGTTCCCCAGCTGGCTGAAACCAGACACAGGAAACCTGCAGAGAGACACTCCAAGAAAGTCAGCTTGGATGGAGCTGCCCTTTCACAACAAGTACAGCCCCCAGCCCTGGTGCCCTGTCTCTGTCTCACCTGAGCTGACAGTCCGGTGCTCTGGAAAATCTGCTGCGCAGTGCAGATTTTATAAACTACTTTGTAAACCAGCTGTAATTCTGCTTTGGTCTTGACATCTCTCTTATTATTTAAACATATTATACTTCCATTCACAAGCCTCGGCTGCTGTTCTTGTAGGTCCTAAACTAATGGTTGCTAAGAAATGTAAATAAGCTTTCTACAAGGACTTGGGCTAATGGTTTTAAACTGAAGGAGAGTTGATTTATATTAGATAAAAGGAAAAATTTTTTTTACAATAAGGGTGGTAAAACACTGGAAAAAGTTGCCTACTGGAAGAGAAACTGTAGATGCCCCATCTCTAGCAATCTTCAAGGCGAGGCTGAATGGGGCTTTGACCTACCTGGTCTCTTGAGAGGTGTCCCTGCCCATGGTGGTGGAGGGGTTGGAGTAGATGGCCTTTAAAAGGTCCACCCCAACTCAAACTATTCTATGATTCCTAGACAGGGTGGATGGAGAGTAGAGGAGTTAGTTACCTTTCAGTCAGGAGCCTGGATGTGGAGCAGTCAGGGTCCCCCAAAGGAGCAAGGGCAGTGGTGACAGTCCCCTCCAGGTAACTCAGGTCTGGAAAAGCCTTTGCCATGGCGTGATCCTGCAGCTGCCCCACACTTTTTTCTTGTCTGCAGTCTGTTTTATGCACTGCCATGGAGACATGTAGCTTCTGGCAGTCAGGAGATGTCCTGTCTCAGCTGGAGCCAGAGGAGTTCAGACAGACAAAGGCAGGCCCAGGAGGGTCTCCCAGGGCTGCCAGGACAGCCAGTGGGAGGACACTGGAAAACCTGTCTGTCCTCTGCTAACCTGACCCACCTTTCTTCACCTTGGTTGGCCTGGCTGACCTCCCTGCAGTTACCACAAACTTGGACCTGGCTACACCTCTGTATTTAATTTTTTTCTTTAAAATGCAGAATTTTTCTTTTTTAAAAGATCTGATGAAAGCTGTTGCTGGTCTTATTTTTCCTTTCTATGAACTGAAGTGATGACAACAGAGCTTCTAGTAAATTATAACATAGGCAGTCAGTTCCAGAATAGTATTGAACCTTTTTTTTTTTTTTTGAGGGTACAAAATACAGCCAGACAAGATTTAATTAAATACTTGTATTTCAAAACAGTAATTTATCTAACTCAGTATGTCCTTTCCCATGGATTTGTTTAGATACAGGGAATTTTTAGCTTTCAGACTGCCAGACTTGGAAAACTCTGCCTACAGGACAGGTAGAAAACAGCCTGCAGCAGTTCTGGCATGCCCACATTGCCCTCTTCATGGTTTTCATCCTCATCTGAAGTAGCTACCACCAGGGATGAGAGGATAGCTTCCAGACCACCTAGCATCTGCTCTCTTGCTGAGCCTGCCAAGACTGTTGTGTTTACCAGCTAAGACAAGCCAACATATTTTCATTATATCTCTTACTACCGTGACTCAGAAATAATTCCATATGGTTGCAGTCTTGCTGCAGCTCTTCATGGGACGGATCTGGAGCTTGTTGGTGTCGGTGGAGAAAGTCCCGGTGATTTCAGTGAGTTTTGGAACAGACCTGTGTCCATGTGAAAATACCTAGAGAAAAAAATATGTGTGTGATGTGTTATCTCTGACCCTGCTGGCAAAGATGTCACTGCTTAACACACACCCCACCTCTTTGTTCCTCTCTACCTACGAGTCCTGTGGTTGTGGTGAGAACTCCTAAGAATAAGGAGCCACCTGGCATGGCTGATGCTCAGTCCTTGTAGTGTGCATTCCTGCATCTGTGTTTGCTGCTTCCCAAGACCTGAGCTAATCCAGCCCTTCTCATGGAGAGGTCACTTTCCTATTCGTTGCCTATGCCCACCCCTTTAGGGCAGAGATACTGAAAGAAGAAACTTATCTATTTCTACACTTCCCTAACAACTACTAATTATAGAATAATATTAATAATAAATAACAATTACTGTTTCCTAACAATTATTATTCATTTTCTTAGCAATGTAACACTCACAGATCGCTCTGTAACAACTGCATGAGCTGCTCTTACATTTCTCCAGATCAGCTGAAGAACACTCCAATTTTCCTGCCAACCATCCCAGAAATGATTGAGAAAAGATTTCTATGTCCATACGTACGTTACTGCCTAAATACTTTGTGGATGAAACTCATTCCAGGAATACATTTGTCTGACAGCCTGGAAAATGCCAGTTGTCCCATGTGTAATGAGGATAAACGAGGAGTTAGTTCTTGTGATTTCTGTTGATTGGTAATCATGGAAGGAGTTTGCTAAAGATTGTTGGGTACCTTGTGGACTGATGCCTTTCACAGAGGGAAGAGCTGGCAGGATACCCCAGGGCTGCAGGGCAGGGAGTCACACACTCTTCTTCTGTAGAGATTCCTCTGGGAGAAGGTTGGAGCCCATGGGTGCAGAGCTGTGGGGAAATCTTGCTCTGTTATAGGGGATAAAGAAAGGATTTTGGTGTTTCATGACCTTTTACCTGGCAACCCTCTTCAACTCCTGAAAAATTAATTTCCTGCAAAAGATATGAAACAGGATGCAGTTCCTCAAAGGGACTCTCCTTTCAGCCACTGTGGGACCTGCTGACTGAACACATTCTGTCCTCTCTGCTGTCTGGCTCCCAGCTATCTCCTCTCCTCCTCGACAGACTGTGATTGTGCTTTTATGAAATTTCTCAGCCTCGTACTTGGGCTGGAAGGATGTCTCATGGATAGAAACAGAGTGAATTATGTTCCCTATAACAGATAATAGTGAATATCACCAAGCAAAGGGGAAAAAAAAAAAAGGTAGGAGTCTTCAGTAGACGTAATCAAAGTATGGCTGTAATTTGCAAGGGGAAAATGATAAACAGAGTTTTGGCTGCATTAAGATTTTCTCTTGTTTTTGTCCAGGAAAATTTTTCATATCAGGAGCTGCAAAGATGATACATAATTTGGATGGGTCATCTATTCCAGATGCTGGATCCTGGTCTTGTGTGTTGCTTAGTCCTTGCAAGAAAGCACAAAATTCCTTCAAATTCTGTTGATAATAGTGAAAACCAGGGGAACCCAGCACCTGGCAGGGCTGTGCACCTTATGACTGGTTCAAGAAAAGACACCAGTGTCTTAAATATACATATCAAAATATTTAACTATTACAAGCTTTGCTTTGAAAAGGCTTTACCTGGAGTAGTTCAGGACAGAAGACTGAAGTAAATTGGGGAGCATAATTAGAAGCTACATCACTTCCTAGGCTGCTGAACTTCCCAGGCTCCCTTATAGGCAGGTTCTTCTATTCACTCCTGTGTATCAATTCCTGGCCATGTTTAATCAGAGTGCAGGATAACCCCTCCATTAGCCTGTAGGACACATTTCCCAGGGAAAGATACTGGTCATAAAATATTAATTTTAACAATGGTAATAAAATATTAATTTTATTTTTGGAATAATACTGTTGTGGAGGAGAAGACATCCCAGTAAGGTGGATGGAGGATGCCACACTAGCTGTGGCAAACAGCCATGAAGGTCACAGGCAAAGACTGCCTGTTAGGACAGGAAAGTAGGGAAGGGTAAGGAGAGAAAAGAAAAGAAGAATCTGTATTCCCTTAATTCTCAGAGCTGCTCTTTCCTTTGAGTCTGGGGTTGATCAAAGGGTAGGAGAGCCAAGGGACGAGGAACATCACAGCTGTATTTGTAAAATAATCTGATATTATAAAAGGCCATTGCATGGTTGGACTCGCTTTTCAGAGAAGCTGTGAATTCCTGACTCCTGCTGGAGATGAACAACTTCTGTCTAAAGCCAAGGTCCTTGCATTTTGAAAAAAAAAAGGCTATTTTTTCCACTTTCTTCAGAGAAATATCTAGACCCTGAAACAATCAGAGGTTTTTTCCAATTTGTGTACACAATTAACAAAAAAATTCCTTGATCAATATTGCTCCACTTTTTGCACTGTGTGACTGAAGATGATCTAGAATCTGCGCAGCAAGGTTGCAAGTTTTGGAGGTAAAGTACATCTTATTTGGTTCTTCTTTCTGAGGATTTACTGCAGCTTTAGTGAAAGAACAGCAAAAACATTGCTTGGAACCTGCAGCAGAGCAATTTATAGCAGCTTACAACAGTAATTCATGGAAGTTTATTACATGACCTGCTTCATGAAAGTTCACTATTAGTTCAGCATTTAGTGCTCACAGACTTGGCAGGGTTTTCTGCAGGCTGGATGCTGAGCATCCGGTGAACTTTGTTTATGAACACAGCACGTGGTGGTTAGGAGGTCTTGGAGAGAGAGGTCACCACCCAGTTGTGTGCAAGCCCACTGACCAGGGATCCTGTGCAAGGATTTAGAAATGACAGTGATAATGATGGTAATAGTAATAATAATAATAATAATAATAATAATAATAATAATAATAATAATAAACCACCACTACCACCACCACCGCTACTACTACTAAATTTATTTCCACTTGAAGCACGGATAAAAAAGAAGTGGACAAGCTGCTGAGAAAAGAGATGAGGTCAATATTCTCTCACACCGAACCTCTGTCAACACCTCCCTGAAGGAATTCTTCAAAGATGCTTCTGAGGGCTTGTGAGTAGCAAGAGAAAATTGTGGCCTGGGGATCATAACGCAAAGAAACTACTAGAAAAGTAAGGGGGATTTGGAAGAAAACTCTTCTGCTGTTTAGTCTTTTTTTTTTTTTGGCTGTTGTTTACGGCATAATGATTGACTGCAGGCTCTTTTCTGAGCTGTTTATTTTGGAATGGTGCTGTCACTGTCATGTCCCTGTTACTGTGTATAACTTGTTTTCGTCTTGAAGAAGCCCCAAACAAACTGAAAACTTCAGAGACCTATAGTTCGTGCATTCAGCTGTGGATGAACAGAGAGAGCCCCAAACCACTATGCTTTATACGTAAAGTGGACCATTTGCACAAACATTCCTGCTGGGCAAATTGTACCTGTTCTGTATAAATAAGTGGCAGGAAGCAGAGTCTGCTCTGCCCCTGCTCTGCAGTGCAGTGGGAGTGTTCAGAGGCCCCTGCACCAGGTCTGTGTAACTACTCAAGGACAGATCCTTCACACTCAGTGGGAAGAGGTACAATGGCAACCCGTATGTGTGAAAGGTGTCAGCAAGATGAGCATCTTCTGTAGGTGTCTTCCAACCACTGGAAAGCACTGCTTAACTTGGACACCCCAAATTAAGAGTCTTATCTATATCCTGATGGGAAGAAATCACTGTGCAGGTGAATTTAGGAGAACTTGGCTGCTGAACCACTAGAGATGGGCATCACATTCAGGGCATCAAGTTTCAAGAGTTTCTCTACTGAACCATCTGTTGAAAGCATTTATGCCATCTGTGGGGCTTTACTTCTAAGGATAAATTTTGGTCCCTATTTCATCTGGCTAAGCACAGGAGCCCAGAGTGTCCTGCTGAAGTTTGTTTAAAATCACCAAAGAAAAAGGAGTATATTTTATCCAGCCCATTTTAGAGTGGCAGTTCATCCAGTGCCATTTGAGTTAGTAACAATGGTTCTAACAAATAAGGGAGAGGACACACAGAAGACTGATGAGATGGCATCCTGACTGCAGGTGGGACAGCCTGGGGTGACGAGGGTGAGCAAGGTGTTCAGACAGTAACAATGCGCTCACTCCCTTGCCAGTTGGAATGAATAAATGAACTCCAGCATTAGCCTCGACTGTGCAGCCAAACCTGCATTTGTGTTAACATTAAAGATGTAAATGGACTTTCTGCACAGTGCATGGTCCTCCTAAGAGGGTCAGCGTTGCCGTTCAGCAATGCTGCTGTGAGAACCCACCGTGTGTGATGGTCACTTCTCACAGTATCTCAGGGAATTAGTGTTGTACCTGTAGTGTTGTGACACTGTACTGCCAAACCTGTTGGGTTTGTTATGACTTATATTATTACTAGGACTTCTAGAAAACTAATTTAATATACTGTTAAATCCATGTGATTAAAGTCCTTCTCCTAATGTCCTGATGCAAGTTAAAATAATAAGGGTTATATAATAAGGGCATTGTCATATAATTAATGCTGCTAATTTTTGTAAGGTCAAAACACTTTTGGGGCAATGCTACCAAAGAGAGCATGTCTCACTGAAGTTTGAAAATATATGATGAAATCTGTCTTTAGTTAAGGTGCTGACAGTATTGTTACCCTGTGAGGTATGCAGACTATCTCCTTAAGGCATAGTCAGCTGAAAAATGGATGCTTTTCCAAGGCAGAATTCAGAGCTCTCAGTTAAGCTTTATTTTGAATTATCTTCCCTCTGTTTCCATTAAATATAAAGGAGACTGGCCTCTGAATGTGGGTATTTAATTAGGCAAGTAAAGCCAAAATGAGTGTATAATCCTACCTCCTTCTCTTGTCCCCTGTGTTCAGTCTTGAGAAGAAAATATTTCTAATGGATTCTCAAGGACTGATAATGTTACTTTAAAGATAATGTTAATTTGCAGGATTGGCTGGGAGGCTGTTACTCAAACGTGCACCAGAGAGTTAACCATCAACAGGGACTATTCCTTTCTTCTGGTCAAGTACCTTCAATGATGTCACCTCAGCAATAACTCTCAGCCATGTTCAGGTGGTGCATCCAGATAAACTTGACTTTAGGGTACTTGACAGCTGAGAGCACACTCATAGAATTATAGAATTAACTGGGTTGGAAGAGACCTCCGAGATCATCATCCAACCCCACTGTGATTACTAGATCATGGCAATCAGTGCCACATCCAGCCTCAGTCTTAAAAACCTCCAGGGATGGTGAATCCACCACCTCTTTGGGCAGGCCATTCCAATACCTGATCACTCTCTCTGTAAAGAACTTCTTTCTAATATCCAACCTAAATCTCCCTGACAGAGATTAAGACTGTGCCCTCTTGTCCTGCTGATTGCCTGGGAGAAGAGACCGACCCCCACCTGGCTACAACCTCCTCTCAGGTAGTTGTAGAGAGTGATGAGGTCACCCCTGAGCCTCCTCTTCTCCAGACTAAACAATCCCTCAGTCTCTCCTCACAGGACTTGTACTCGAGACCCTTCACTACCTCGTTGCTCTTCTCTGGACCTGCTCCAGCACCTCAATGTCTTTCCTGAACCGAGGGGCCCAGAACTGAACACAATACTCCAGGTGTGGCCTCACCAGCGCTGAGTACAGGGGAAGGATCAGTTCCCTGCTCCTGCTGGGAACATCACACTGTTCCTGATGCAGGCCAGGATGCCATTGGCCTTCTTGGCCCCCTGGGCACACTGCTGGCTCATGTTCAGCTTCCTGTCGATCAGTACCCCCAGGTCCCTTTCCACCTGGCTGCTCTCCAGCCACTCTGTGCCCAGCCTGTAGCGCTGCATGGGGTTGTTGTGGCATCTGTGACAGTGTACACTGGATGGAGTTGATAAGCACATGGAGAATAACTATTTCTCCCAACAGCTGGTATGTGGGGTCTTTGGTTTGCTGGAAGATCTATGGACAACTTGTGGAATACTTAAACTCTGCTTAGGCCTGAGTGTCAGCTGAGATGGAGTAACTGTCAGGGTGTGTGCTCTCACTCCATGGCTCTTTCCACAAAGACTGTGATTTATCTTAAACTCCTTCCACTGTGGGTTAAGCTAGATGGCAATAATTCACATTATCTGGGTGAGAATAACCTACCTCAGCCACCATAACTAAGTCAATTTGCTGCTGAATCAGAGGAACGTGCTTCTGTGCCTGCAGTAACAGCAGCATCCTTTTGTCCTAATCTTGTGATTCAAATGGAAACATTTAGTCCTGTTGAACCCTGAGGAGAACCATGATCTCTTCAGAGCCTGCCATAATCAGAACTCTCATAATCTTTGAAGAACTCATGAGTCCTCTCTGGTGCTTTGAGATGAGGCAGGTCTGCATGTGCACGTAGCTACAAAGACCAGAATAGCTTTTACTGTAAATTATTTAATCTCCTTCCTTCCCCAGCAGGTCAGTGCTCCATGACTCATACCAGCCCAAAGAGACACATCTATCTGGCTGAACATTTGCAGAATACCCTGAATCCTATCCAGACGTTTCGGGCAAATATACAACACACTAACAAGTTGTATCTGCACCAACGCTTCCCCACAACAAAACTTCCTGTGCTCAACCAAGATAAACAGTGGAAGAGCATCCTGTTGTGCCACAGGGGGAAGAGGCTTCAGTTCTTATATTAGTTTTAAAATATTTAGATTTAGTAAATCTCTACAGAAAATAGGAAATGCATGACTTACCCAAGCAGCCTTCACAATCCTGCACTCGCCAGCAGCCTGGGGCTCAGTCACTAGATGTCCCTGTGAGCTGTGCAGAGGGGCCACCGACCTGGGGGTCCCTGGTGAACTGAGACAAAGCTGGGACTTGGGCAGGAGGGAAAGCCTTGGCTCACTGTGTGGGAGTCTGCCTGCCAGGCACAGTTGTTTGTGCTTAATAAACCATTTAGGAAGGTCTGTGTTCCTTTGATTGCCTTGGTCCGTGCTGTGTAATCCCACGAGCCCTACAATTCATCAGGATATGGAACATTGTTTTATGCTTATGAAGCACTGGAAGAGCAGTGAGAAACTCAGCTTCAGTGATATCCCTAAGAAGCTGGGTAACAAATATCACAGGAAGAAAATTAGGCATGTGTAAAGGCCAAATCATGGTTCTTTAGGGAGGTTTGGAGCTCAGTGAAGGTCACAACCTGGTGCACCCAGGAGTCCCCACTATGGGAACAGTCAGCTGACAACTCCAAACTCAACTACATCCTCTCATAGCAAAGCAGTGAGAAGATAATGGCACGAAAAGTCCCACAGCAAAACCTGGGTGTTAAGATCTCCAGGTCAGCTGTGACATTCCAGTTTGGTGGCTGAGGACGTTATGTCGGATGAAAAACAAAATGTCAATTTTCATTACACACATCTATACTGAAAACCATGAATTCATGCATGTCTGTCTTTCTGAGAGAGTTTTTCTGGGGAGAAAAACAGTTCTTGACTTCCTCTGGAAAGAAGAAGAAAAAAAAAGGCTCATGTTCAAGAAAAGTGTAGTGTAGAAAAATGAAAGTTCCTTTTTCATGAAAATGAAAGTTCCTTTTAACCACAGTAGGAACATGCAGGGTTGACATAGCTGTGATCCACTACAGTGACAATATTGCATCTTGCTGGTGCCACAGTCTGTGTGTGTGTATGTGTACACATGTTCAAATTATGCCCCTCAGCTCCTGCAAGCAAATGTTTGCATCTCTAGATCTACAGATAATGAGACACTTGGTTGGCAGTGCCTATCCCTGATTTTCCAGGGGTAATCAGGAATGTTGCAACACTAATGTTTAAAAGAAGTTTGAAAAAAACCTTTGATAGGAAACTCTTCCTTAATAAAGGAAGAAAAGATAGACAGTAGGACAAGGCACAAGAACAGAAACTAGAGATTACCCAGACTGCTAGCAAAGGGATCATCCCACTTCTATCAGAGCAGTGTGTGGCCTTTGAAGAATACAAAAAAATAATAAAAATAAAAAAATCAACAAGATTACCATGGAGTAATCAATGTTGTATTAATTATACTTGACACTTTAGAGCCAAATGAAGGGGCTATCTAATTAAAAGCACAGCATCACCTTAATGAGAACAGCCCTCACTTGTCACACCACAGGAGGGTTTATAGCTTCCATCCCCGCCCTTTATTCTTTCAAACCAAGTTCAAATTCAAGAGAAAGTTTGCTTATGGATTAAGTCCAGATGTGTCTGATATTTTAACACTTTCTTTCAGCAGTTCCCTCTGCATGATAGATTTTGGCTGTTTCTGAGCATGCTCTTGTTTCCTCTGACATGATACTGGGCTATATCGTAAGCCTGAGTGGTGATGTCACTTCCAAATCCTACTGACCTGCAGTATATTAAAAGATTTCATCCAGGCCAACAATTCATATTAATTTTCTTCTCCATTCACTTAGAATTTGAACTCTTTGTCTCTGTAACTGAACTTGACAGGACTGCTGCCCTGACTGAGGAAAATTAGCTTCGCTCCTTCGAGTTTGCCCTGGATTCAGCACCAGAGTAATAATCCAACCACAATTTGATAAGCAGCACAACTACTCATTAAAAATAAGCTAGTTGAAACGTGTTTCCAGTTATTTTGTCAAACACTCTGTGATGTTACTGGTCTTCTATACTGCAAGCACTATCATCTTGTGTTCGATCTCCTCCTTCCATGATAGGCTGTGATGAAATTTTCCCCACTGCCGTAGCAGTTTTGTAACTATGCTCTTGAAACTAATGTCAAAGCACAAAAGCTTTTTATCTTCTGATACCCTGGAACAAGAAAAAGGAGAAGTAATGTGGAGCTGTGGTTGAAATAGATCTGTCTGAAACTAAGAACAGAAAACTGGAGAGCAGTTTCTGAGGGGTAGGAAATCCCTTACACAGGTCCTCGGCTCCCTTATTCCAGGGAACAAGGACCTCCTTTTTCCAGGAATATTTGCTATAAATGTTTTTCATTGAATATTTATGACAGCATGATGACAGTGGGAAATTTGATCCCTGTCTGAGGTTGGGAGCAGGGAAGAACCTTCACAGCATGTAGTGGTAAACTGCAAACTGATATGCATAGATTAAGAATCTAGTTTCCTAGTTTTCTCTCAAAGCCAGTGCCAAAGAAGAGTTCAAAGAGAGAGTGCAGCAGGAAGAGAGCAGGAAGAGAGAAGTTGTGTCATACACACTTATCAGAGCCTGGAGCTCACATGGCACTGGGTAACATCAGTGGGGAGAAGTGGGATGCATCCTCTGGTAAATTTGGTCCACGGGAGTGCAGCTCACAGGACTGGAAGTGCTCTAGTGGAGTTCAGCTCCAGTTGACAAAGGAATCAACCTTATATAATCTTGGTCATAAATTTCTCAAATCCCCATAAATGTTCTGTTATTTTTGGTTTTTCACTGGTTGCTCCTAGTAGGACCTCCTTTTAGGGACTTTATTTTAACTCGTAACCATATTAGTTCGTACATGAACTACCATTCACCACTTCCTGATTTGCTGCCATGTTTTATTAAAGAGTTAAAGTGCCAGCTCTTTCTCTACTAACTTGATGCTCTTTGCTTTGAGTTACAGCTGAGATATGCCAGAAAATGATGGAAAATGTTAGGATCTGTGGAATACTAAATAGCATATGAGCTTTTCTCCTTGTATTGAAAACATTTTTGAAACCATCAGCTGTATTCATTGAACTACTGCAGCCTTGTTTTTAACATGGACACTGCTTTTGGGATTCTATGGAATTTTCCTGGCATACCAAGATTTACAGAACTCAGCATCAGTAAGTTCTGCAAGGGCATCTCCTTAATCAACCGCATGTAAAAACAGGATATTGTTGGGTTCATTGCTTTCCCTGTGAGCTTGGAAATGTCTGATTTTCCTCTAGTGGTCTGGATGAGTTCTGGTCTGGCAGCTCTGGTGTTTAAACTTCTTTAAATTTTTGACCTAAGAGTCAAGTCAACTGGTAGCACAATTGCAATTACAATTCCTCATTTTGATGGAAGGAAGTGAGTCATTAACAGGCAGCTCTCCGAATGTTTCTAGAGTTTGACCCAAGTCAGCAGCAAACACTGTCCTCTCCTCAATGGACTGTATCTCAAGAGATTCTAATATAATTAGTAAACATCCTGGAATTTAGCACTTAGGTCATTTTATCTCAATATTTATTGTTTTGGTTTGTTTTTACTGGTCTTTTAGAAGAAAACAAAGGCATAGGTAATCACATGACGTAGCCCAAAGACCTCATTAAGAATGAAATTAGATGTCTGAAAAGGCCTCCAGGAAAGACATATTGAATTTGGGGGAGTGTGAAAAAAATTACAATAGGCATTGGAGTGCCCTGATGTTGCTATAGAATTAGGGTGGTCAAGCCCAGACCAAATGAGCTTCGGGTAGGATTCTGTCTTAGGCTCCTGGATCTTTTCTGGCATACTAACTCCCTCCTGAGACAGTGCTAACCCTGTCACAGCTGCCCAATTTCACACCTGGTGGCCAGAGGACATTTTACATCCTCCAGCAATATGGGAATCACAATCCTCGCATTACTGTGAAGTCTAGGACAGTGATTTTAAGGTATGAGGGCTCATCATATTGGCCAAGAACAACCTCGACAGGACAACTTACAACCATGGGAATCAAAACTCTGTTTTTGTAACTAATGTCCTACAACACACTCTGTATAGAGGCCAAACAAATCTCAGTTTTCTGTAAATATGGATCAATATGTATTTTAAACACATTGAAAGTAGAGCTTATCTGGATCCAGGTTACTGGAAAGGCCCATTTTTAGCTTGGGATGATGAAATCTTGATACAGAGCAAGTTGATTAAATTTTCTCTGTATAAAAGTAAGACCTTCAGTGCTACAGAGCTCATTATAAAATTCTGCAATTAAAAGATTATATGTGGAAACTGAAGATCAATTTGCTGCTCAATTTGTGATGCAGACTTAGCTCTGCATCCATCACTGTGGGTTGAATTGCTGAGTATATGACAATGAACTACATACAGTTGTGATCTCTTTAATTTTATCAAAACCCTTTTCAAAGGAAGTATCATAACACCTTTAATGCTCAGCTTTGAAGCAGACAAACTCAAAGAAAAATACATTCACATTCACAGTTGGTAGCCAGCTTTTCTTCTGAAGCATGACAGCTCCAATTTTTGTGGTGTTAAAGGCAATTTTTCCCCTGGATCTTTGGGATAGGCTAAAAGATGTGCAAAACTGACTGAAGAAAGATCTCTTTTAAGCGTCCAAAGTATCAAGAAATAGACCTTTGCTTTTGCTTGGAACTGGAAGGAGGGAAGAGCAGAAAGTTTCAGTACTTTGAATGTTTTCTGCAGCTAGGGTGGAGCTCAGTGATCTTTTCTGTTTATCCTCGTTGTTTCATGCAGTCACACAATTACAGCTCCACCTGAACCACTAAATGCACAGGGATCTTCAGGTGCTCAGATAACATGCTTGTTAATGCCACAGTTGTGCTGTCCATAGTGTAAAATCCCACTGCAAAAACTGTGCCAAGGGTCATATTTGGCAGCAATAATTATCAAAAAATGGCTGCACGCTGTGGTTTTATTTTGCACAGTTGACTTTTCCCTTCATAACAGTCCCAGGTCTAAGAATTCCTTAGATTCTTGGAATGCTACAGTTTTTGATCTAATAAATTAATTCTTTTTCTAATTATTAAAACAAGACATTGCCCAACAGAAGAGCATTTTCCTTTATGTTCACTAGAAGGTTGTAAATGGGCATTCAGTGTGAGCACTGGTGTGACCAAGGGAGCAGTAAAGTCAGTAAGTTCCCCTCAAAGTTTTTCTTGCAAGTGAAGACACTGACTGAAAAGTGTTCAATACCTTGTTGTAGAGGTGCTCAAAACACTGAGTGATAGGTTAAAAAAAATGAAATTTCTGTCAAGAGATAAACCTGGAGGACTATTAGTTCAGAATCAGGCAGCCATGAACCCTCGAGCTCTGCTTAAAGAAAGATCTTAACTTTGTGGCTGTTCCGGGGCTCTAACTCTGGTAGGACAGCAATCTAATCTCTGTCTGAGAAAGAAGGTCTTCCCTTGGAGCATATTTCCCAGGCAGCCTGAGCTGAGCTCCTGCTGTCATTTCCCTGTCCCACAAAGCCACTTCTCCTTGAGCTCAGCATGGCCTAAGGCTTCTCTGTCATTAAGGGTATTTTCAATGGAATGAAATTGTTAGCATTGATCCTAAAGGCTCCCCACAGCTCCAACATACTGTATTTATCATATTTGGCTCATATCCTCAGATACGAGGATCTTCATAATAGTCTTTTTGAGAGCAGATTGTGAAGCCACCTCCCCAGGACAGAGCCCTCTGCTACCTATGGCAAAGCCCCCCTCAGTGTAGCATCTGCACAACTAAATTTATGATTTACTAACATATTGGTCAGCCTGATAATCCACAGATACTCTCTGTTGCTGATGGAGAGTTTGTAGGATAGGGAAATACCCCTCACACTTCAAGCAATTCTCCAGGCAAAGGCTCCTGGTGATCTGTCTGAAGCACCAGTACTGGTGGCACATTTTTTCTTTTAAAACAGACCAAAGCAGAGGCAGACAGTTGGATATCTGGCTGATCTAAACTGTTGGGAAGCCAGGGGCTCCTAGGCACAAGGATGAGGACCTATCCAGGAGTGGAGGGTAACCAGAAGTGATAGGAGCTCACCCTTGACAGACTTTTATGCCAAAAAGCAAACAGTGACAGCTAGTTTCAAAGAAGACAATGTGTGGGGAACTCACTGCTGCTCTAAAGTATTTTGAATAAAGTAGTATGATGAATTTTGATAAAAATATCAAAAGGGAAAACCAAGAAAGGCATGGAAACAATTTTTTAGATAAAAGACAAAGTTCCTTACATGGGAAACACATGAAAGACTGCAAAATATCATCACAGTAAAATATCTTGGGGACTGGATTCCCCAGACCTTTTTTCTGTCTCTCCCAGTAAAGTCAGTCTCCTGATTCCTCAAATGCTTTATTTTTTAAATTCAGAAAATATGTATGTACCAGTGTATCCTTCTAATTAGCCTAAATTTACATAATTCTGTATTACCAACTACTGAGGCATTCAGAAAAATCCACAGTTTTATTTTCTGGAATTTAGGGCCTGTTTCCCATTTGTAGTGTGGATGCTTCCTATCATCTGGCGGTATGAGGGCATTGACAAGGAGTGGACACGTAATTCACACCATCAAGCTGCAAAATAACACCTGGGAGGAGGGAAAAAGCCTTCTCCTGAGTGGTTTTTATTTAATATCCATACTGCCCCAGTTTCTATAAGCCCGGGTCCTTCATGAGGACTGTGATCAGTGCTGTGTAAAAAATAAAAACCCAACACATTGGAAATGAAGGCTCAGAAGTTTATTCCTTTCTCTCTCCTGGTCTCTCTTACACCAGTGTGGAGATGTATCACCTTTGGCTTTTGGCAGTCACTCTCTGAATTTTTTCATTTCCCTCACCACTTGCCTAAAGCTGCTCATGGAGATAATTTTCTGTGTCAGCCGCTAATCTGGTCTCAGATCGTGTTTCTAAACTTTCTACACAAATTTGCTCTTTTTTTCCACAGCTCTCTTTAATGATCTCAAACCCACTACCTGTTACCAATGCCTACACCTGAAAGATGCAATTAAATATTGCCCGACATTTTATACCAGAAGTCACAGACCTGCTTCTTCGAATCTTGTTTTCTGTCCAGGGACATAATGAAGCTGTGGGCCCTCTTTACCTCCTGGTTACATAAAGGATTAAATCATTATATTTAGCAGACAGAGGCTCCTCTCTGGTGCTGAGCATACCAGGCCTAATCTCCTTTACCATTTGTGTGTTGAAAGAACTTGAATAATTTCAGAACAACTGGCCTTGAGTTAAATTGGTCAAGCTGAAAACGGTGTCAAGCCCCTGTTGATTTATTATTGGCTATGTCAGTAGTCGTCCCAGTTCTTGACTCAGCCAAACTAAATACTGCCTGATCTGCACGGCCAAAAAATGGTTACATATTGAAAGGATTTTTGCATTCTGATATGTTACCCAATTTAATTTATGGTCCCATTTTGTCTTTCTACTTGGTAGACACAAATGTACTGCTGTTCCCTCAAACCTAAACCTTGCAGATAAATTACCCTTAATCTCATCCTATTGCTTTCTTTGCTTCAGTGCAGACATACCTTCAGACAGCAAATCCTTCCTGATCTACCAAGGCTTCTCCACTGAGTTCAGTATTTCACATTCCTCTTTATCCACTGGGAATTTGAACTTTCACTTAAATTAATATTATTGTGAAGAGTCCTTGATTTCTCTAAAATGTTTACATTAAAACCTCTTTTGAAAACACTTAACACAATATTTATCTTTGTCTGAAAATTAATACTAATTAATAATTTAATTAAAAAATAATTTAAAAGTAATACTGAAAATGAATACTTGTGGGTTTAGGAGATTTTTTTTTTTTTAAAAGCTGATGTCTGTCTGGAAAACATTTATTTTGCTCAATATTTTCTCAAGAATATCTCCTGCTTCAAAATTCACATGTAATGTCAAAATCAAACAAAACCTTTGTTATGAAAACTCCTGAACTCTGAAGTTTCAGCCAAAGTCCAGGTCACAGTTTTATAATTTTGACCTCAATTCTGCAAATATAACTCTCACTTAGGGAGAATTTAACTGTTTGTTGTAGTTTGTAGGTGCCTTGAGATGGGCTGTCTGTGGGGCTAAACTGGAGCTGTTTGTTTGCATTATTTTGCTACAGTTAATGGTTTGCCTCTACCATGCCAATGAATTTGTTCTCCAAAACAAAAGCATAACTGAGCTGTACTCTTATTTTCATGGGAAAATTATTATACTATGTCCTAGTTCTACCACATCTGCCACCAGATTTTATCCTTCTATACCAGAGCAATAGCAGGATTCACAGCCTCAAAGATTACCATTCAAAAATGATGTCATACTCCAAAAAATCTGACAACTTAAGCTCTGTGCCTGTTTTTTCCACTCTGATTTCTCATTTTTGACACAAGTAAACTAGAGTCCTGAGCTGCTGATGGTGATCACCTCTCTCTAGCAGGATAAGAATCAATCACCTCTTAACGGAGCTGGTCTACAACGTCCAAAAATCTCAAAACTTCTGCTAAGAGATAAAATACATTTTTACAGTGCTTGCATACTCTACAGTGCCTTGTGACTTCCAATGTGTCAGTAATAGGTGATATATGTGTAGCACACAGGCTGGATCAGCAGTTATTTCCCTACACTCCACACCTGGTCTTGCTCTGTCCTCGTTTTGTTTGGCCTTATGGACAGTTCTGGGTTCTTTCAGCAAGCTTGCCTTTCCCTGATGCTTCTGCCATTAAAGTTCTGCATAGATTTGTATACAGCATTGCCAGATAGTTTATGGCTCAGTGTTATCATGCAGAGATATTTTGTCATTGAAATATTGGAATTTCAGGGGAAAAAACCACAAAAAAGCTGGTTAAAAACCATGCTAACTCCTGTCCTCTGCCTAAGTGTCCTGTGCCCTCATCATAAGGCTGCCTTTTTTGAAGCTTGAAAGTTTTTGTGGGAAGTTTTGGGTTTGGGGAAGATGATGAAAGGTTAAAAAAAAACCCCAACCTAAAATGTTGCATTCACGCATGATTAATAAAAATAATAAAAAAAAAATCTGTCCTCATCCCTCTCTCTGCATCATGCCCTACTTATTTGATACCTCCTCTTGGGTGTCTAACACAGACTCTGGTCAGCTCTGAGCCTACCTCATTCCTGGGCACTAAGCTGTGCCTTGCCCCTTGAGATGAGAGCCAAGTATTTGTTCTCTCACTGGGAAGCTGGTCCTGGTTTCTCTGTCTGAAGCCATTTCTCCATCTTTTAATGTCTAAATATGCAAAGAGAGGCAGACCTGGTTGATTTCTCACACACACACGGGTGGACAAGGTCATTACTGCAGTAGCTTTCAACCTTTCTCCCTGTGCCCTCAAGTGACACACGTGGAATTTGTGCTTCCTTTTGGAACTTATTGGAAGAGCTGCATTTGCATTAAGCCTCTGACTGAAACAGCTTAGCAGTCAGTGATTTAGATGAGTCCATGGTGTGGTGGTGCTGTCTGTATGCAAGGTAAAATCATTTCTTCTGTGGGATGTGCTGCAGAGAGCAAAGGTTACTGTCTGTTTTGGAAGGCAATTTTTTTTTTGAACTGTAGGCAGCCACACAGATTGGTTGTTGGAGTTTACAAAAGACTGTCATTGCTCTGCTATGTAATTTTTAAAATAAACACATTTGAGTCATTAAGTACACACTCTTCAAGCCTCAGTAAGAAGAACATCAGAATTATTAGTTAAGCTTTAATTCATCTGGTATGAGTTACAACTGAGCTAAAGCATGTTGCAAATAAGAGGAGGTATTTTCCAAGGACAATTTATCTGTGATAACCTCTAACACAACAGGAGACCAAATTCTAAACCATACCCTTTATGCATTTTGGTTTTGCTCCTCTTGTTGCTGTTATTTATTATATACTCAAGAGGGGACCAGGGGATGTAATTGATCTCTTGAGGTTCCTTTGAGTCCCCCATTTCCATGATTAAATGAGCCTCTGAATTGCTATAAACGTCATCACACAAACGAATGTTTCATTAGGCACCAGTAAATTGCTACAGCAGCAAACCAAAGTTGTGCTTGTACAGTATTTCACAAATTACAGACAGCAAGGAGTATCTCTTATATGTAGGCATATTCGTTCCCCCACTATTCCCATATCCCTGTGGTTTCTTGTTTCATTTGGTTTGTAGGATATGTGAACAGGTCCTGCTTCTCTGAAGGAATACCTTTTCCAGACATGGCTGTTAATTTATAAGTGGTTGGCTGGTAAGCTCCTCCAGTGTGCCCAGCTCTGAACCCACCTTTGTAGTCCACAGAGAACTGAGGGGGAGTCAAAAGGGAGGAGAAGTAATACATAGATAGTGCATGTGGTAGAATATATTTCATCCCTCTGAACGCAATGACATTAATTTAATTAAAAATCTAAGCTGGCCGCTACAATTTATAGGCCAATATGACTAATATTGTTATGCTTATGTAAGCAGAGAAATTAATTAAAACTTTGAAGCTTATTCGTTGGCATAATGAAAGTTTATTTTATGCTGATGAGAGATTAAGGAAACTTTCTTGGTGGGCTTTTTCTCCAGAAAGAGAAAGAAACCCTCCCTGCCCCACTTTCACAACCAGGGAGGGTTTAATTAAAACCAGGAGAGAAAGTGGGAAAATCAAAGAAGCAAGAAATACTTTTGTTAATATATTAGTTCTGTAGAAAGAGACTGGGAATAGCCAGAAGGAGTTTTACACTGGCTCTGTTGGCGTGAGACAGTAATGGGAACATCATTTGTTATGGGAACTGGAGTGACGGGATGTTGAGGGAGGGACTGGTGTCAGGGGTGAGCTCTCTGTGGCAACATTACAATATACTGTAGACATTGAATTGAACAGAGTAACTTCACTCTTGCTTTCAGGAATCGGTTTCTGAAGTCAGGTCCTTCTGCCTGGGACTCTCAGCCTTCACTCTTTGCCTTTAGTTCCCATATCTGCTGTTACTTTTCTGAATAGCATGAAGGTATTATATTTGGAGCTACATAACCATAGAAGATTCTTTTAAATAGTCACTATGAAAATGTTTCTGTTAGGAAAATCCATCCAGTACTCCAAAACAAACTCGTCCATATAATTGTAGTTGTATACATATATATATACACGCATGTATGTATGTTTATAACTACACATATGTATTTTGTTCTCTACATCTTCCTGAGGAGAGCAAGTGGAGAGGGAAGTGCTGAGCTCTTCTCCCTGGCATCCATGGGAATGGTTCAAGGCTGCACCAGAGTAGGTTCAGACTGGACATTAGGAAGCATTTCTTTACCGAGGTGATGGTCAAACACTGGAACAGGCTTCCCAGAGGGGTGATTGATGCCCCAGGCCTGCCAGTGTTTGAGGCATTTGGACAGTGCCTTTAGTAAAATTATTTAACTTTTGATCAGCCCTGACTTGATCAGGCAGTGGGACAAGATGGTGGTTGTAGGTACCTGTAGGTAGGTACCTGAAACTGTTCCATTCTATGTACACTTAAATGTAGGGTGCAGCTGTTGGTGTGGGTTCCTCTTTAGTCTGAATCCAGATAGACTCACTGAAGCTACTGAAGTCACTACAGATTTATTTATCTATCTAAAAAACTGTGAATACTCTGACTCATGACAAGAGCAGGCCCAGATCTTCCTAGTTGATTAGGTCAAGAAAGGAGTAAAGGGTAAGGCCTTAACTGCGCCAAGCTGAATACATCTGGAACCTGAGCTCCCATATGGGATGAGGGATTGCATGAGAGGGTTGATGTTACTTGCATGTAAGGAGTGGAAGTAAATTCCAGAAGTAGAACAGCTGAAATTGCAAAATTTTCCAGGCCTGGATATTTCTCGGGACTTTATTCTGTTATATTTTTCCCTTTCAACATAATGATATGGAAAACTTTATAAAAAAGAAAAGAAAGAAAATTCCCTTCACTTCTAACTTGTGTAGCAAGGTCAGCTTAGGTGCATTGTATATTCAGAGAGCAAAAACAAAACTTCTGGGGCTGTTTGTGCCTCAGGTTGTCAGCTGAATCTTCCCAGTCTGGAATGCCTAGCTTGAAACCCAGCTGCTAATCGTACCAATGTCCCACACACCTCTGGAGGGAGAAAGGCCCATGCTGGCTGGTTCAGCCAAGGTTGTTGAGAAAAGCTCCAACACAACTAAGTGGATTATTTTAGGGTCTGCAAGTCCAAAGGGTAAATGGAAAAAAAAAAAAAAAAAAAAAAGAAAGAAAGAAAGAAAGAAAGAATTCAGCATTTATTAAAGAATCAAGCTATTTGCCAAGTTTATTATTTTGGGGAAGAAGCATGTGAGGCTGATGCTAGTAAGGTCTGATTTTAAGGGGTTGTGGTGAGTGTTTTCATGCTGTCTGAGAGATCTGAGGGATTCTCCTTTGGGCAATGCTGTGCCCTGATCACTTCCCCCTCTACTGGCCAGCCATGCAGCATGCCAGATGTGCTCTCCCCAACATCTGACTAATAGAAGCTGCTGCTCTTCCTCAGAACTAGATATGCCTCACATTCAAGTGCCCTTTCTGGGCTGTTCTTCACCCTCAAGCTGCCCTGACAGTGTTAATTGCCTGGGATGACAGGTGAGATGAGCCTTTCTATGAGTTTTTAGCCCAACATGATCACACTGTAACTCTAACCATCAGGTCCAAGATCTCACATACATGTCTTCCTTCAAAATATGAGAACAATCATCCCAGCTGCCAAAAGAATCACAAAACATTTAATGTGGTTAATATTTGGGCCACAGATGAGAGTTTGTATGTCCATGCAGAACTGCTTTTTCCCTTACCTGGACCTTCTGCTGACTGACCTTCAGAAACAGCTACTCCAAAACAGCTCTCATTTTCTTCATCTCTGTGCACTTTTGGGATGGCATTTCTGAGGCATCACCTCAAGGCTGCATCCACAGAAGCAAATAGAATGAAGAAGGGCCTGTTTCCCTGACCTTCTGGCAAACAACATGGCACAGCTCATGTCTCAGCAGGTGCTAATTCCATTCCCAAAACAGCGTGGGCTTTTGTCCATGTGCTGGTTGGACACACACAGCCCCCAAACTGGACTTGGGTGCTGTCTCGTAAAGTAGAGGGCTGTGAGCAGCAGGAGAGTTGTCAGCAAATTAAGGGTGTGTATGACCTGGGGTTAGTGCACAGGCACAAGCACAAACTCTGCCCCTGTGGATGCAGGTACTGAAATAGCAACCTGTAGGTATTCACAGTGAGTCTCACAGATCACCTGTGGAAGTGGCTGAACGCTGCCTGCATGTATATGTGGTGTGAGCAGTTCAGAAGGACCTCAGAAATAAACAGGGGGATGACTCTCCTGAAGACTGTGATGTCTTCTAGTAGAAATCAGGATTTTCTCAAAGTAGGGAGAACTGTTTCAGTAGACAGTCAATGGGTCAGTCAAAGCAGCAGTGGGAAGGAAGTGCATCCCCTCCAGCACAGACATGAGGGCAGCAGAGCTAAAGGAAAGAAGAACTGAACATCTTGGTGTGTCTTGAAATCTGTAAGAAAGGACTATGTTCTCCAGCTAAACAAATAGCCTGAAGCACAATTAGAAGCTCCCTGTTATCCAAAAATTGTTATGTTATAATATATAATATCATAATAGTTATAAGTTACTGAATACATGTGTAAAGGAAACCAGTCAAAACTTCTGTCTTTGTATAGAAGGTCCTTGCAAATCATCATCCTGCTATGTAATTTTTTTCCCATCTGTTTCAGGGTCTCTCCACTGTTGTTATTTCTATTGCAGAAAAGGCCAGAGCTGCTGCCTTCCTCTCAGTATCACCAGTTTTAGGAGAGTGTCTCTGAGTAGAAGAGCTGTGGTTATGGAAATAGGTGCAATCCCTCTGGATAGCTGGGAAGGACCTCTCTGCGTGTCATGGCAGGAGCCATAGTTCAGATTTGACACATCTCATGATTGACAAGTGCTACACTAATTATTTCCTTCAACTGTTGGTATTAAGTATTGGCCCTCTACTCCTGAGAAATTAAGACAATTAAACACTGCAACCACTAGGCAAGAAATGTGCAGTGACAACCGAATGACCGTGGCTTTCCTGTCCACCCAAAGAACAAAGTCTCCCGGCACAGCAGGTGATTGGCAAATACTAATGAAGCAGCCAATACACAGAGGAGTCCTTCCCTTGCTCACTCCATCAAACTGGCTGAAACACCTTTCATCAAAATATTCCTGCTGGACCACAAGGCAGTACCAGGCTGGTATGTTGTGGAGGAAACACTAGAGAGTGTTGTGAGCCTACACGTTTTTCTTCAGGGAAGGCAGTTTCAAATACCGTGTCCAGGTTTTCTGGACTGAGGTATTTTAAGCAAAAATTTGCTTTGGGCTTACCCTTGCCACAAAATACTGTTTTTTCTATCAGAAATTTGAAAATATTTTTTGTTTTATTTAGGAGTTTTATTTTTTTGTATGTGTGTTTTTTTACGCTCCTGAGCTGACATTTTGGTTTGGCATTATTATTATTATTTTTATTGTTATTTTTTTAGTACTTTGATTACTATTTCCATTTCATACAGAATCCAATTTAGATATGTTGACATCTCTAGCAGAATGAAAATATGTTTTCTCAAACAACTATGAATGCTTTTATTACAGATGGGTCTCCACCAGTTCTTGAGCTGTGACCTTGAAAGCTGTCCAGTATAAACCTGAACTCTCTGCCTGGCTTCCAAATTTGTGATGTACAACATTGAAATCTCAGATCTTCCTCATCAAAATACTGTGAGTATTTTTCATTGAAGAACGGAATAATTTTTCACTGTATCATAGACATGGAGTAAAAAGACAATCACTACAAGAAATTTTATGATCTGAGTGCATTTGTAAGACAAAGACAGTAGATGTGTAGAGATGAAAAAGCTTGAGCGTCAGGGTTTTTTGTAGCACCTGTAACAAAAGGAAGTTTTACATAGATTTTGGAACTTGGTACATAATTCTTTACACAGGCCTTTCTAGATTTCAGTCACTGTTTAAACCAGATCTTTAGCAAAGCAGAAGTACATCCTCACAAACATCGTAGCCTAATGTAAAAATTTAATTCTCAGTTTAATGCCAAACAATGGAGCATTTTCTGCTCCTTGCTTTCTCGTTATTTATGAAAAAGCAACTGCTGAGATGAGCAATGCCAAGCAGCTCCTGCCTGTTGTGCCTCTCAGAGCTGTTCTCCAGGGACGGGAGGTTATACCAGGTGCAGCCAAATATCAGCACTGCTCTTCAGCTCAGGCGAATACTGTGTGCCAGGGCTGGTCACAGGGCACTCCACGTGGCTGTGAAAGCACAGCTCCTGCTGCAAGGCACCTTTATCAGCACCACAAACTCTGCAAGCAAAGGTGGACAATAAGAAACCTCCCCAACATCCAACTTCTGCTCCCAACATTTGTTCTGGTGTCAGTGAGGACTTTGAGGTTAGCTGCCTGTTTATTTGTTTCCGTCCTGGGATGCTGTGTGATCTGTTTTTAAGCCTGGAGATGGAAAATACAGCTTTGTCTTCAACAGTTTGTGTGAGTGGCAGTGACTGATGCCTTTTGGAAGAGCACCCCAGGGGCCAGAAGAGGAGTGTGGCAGAGTGTTTGTCCGGGTATTACTTAACAGCATTTGTACTGAGCTGGTTTCCATTATTCCATATGTCAGGAAGAACATTTGCACTTCCAGGCCACTAGATGATGATGGTACTGTAATTACAGCTGCATCTGAATTAACATTCCCACATGAATAAAACATTAGTATGATTATTCTTAGCTTTTTAACCAGTGGTCTGTGGTCTCATCTCATTATAGCTACTTTCTTAACCAAACCAAACCACACATTCTAACAAATGAAGAAGAGAAATAAACACAGAAGATTGCTTCACCTTTTTCCCATTTAAGACTTGGAGTTGGTTAACTAATTATAAAGTATCTCTGAAAACCAATGTGTTGGCAGAATTGTGTCCGTAACAGGAGATCTGTGAGTTTTAAGCCTTCACTTCATGCCTTTGATAGGTCTGTAAAGGTTTGATATACCTACAACTGAGGACCACAAACTGCAAATGCTGGATGTCTTTTTCCATATGGGAAGGCAATTTGCACATTCAAACCTTAATGTTTTGCATTTACACAAAACCTTTGGGCCACAGGTGGAAGGTCTTTGTAGGAGCTTGATGTGCCAAAGGGTACAAAGCCAAGTCAAGGCCCTGTTTGTGATGTGCTTGAGGTGTAGGATTTGCCTTTCATTGGTGCCCTGCGTTCCTCATCCCATGTGCTGGACCAGAAACAGCCCACAAAGCCTCAGGCTTCAAAAGCCTTTACAAGTGTGTCTACACTGGAGCCAAAGGTGTGACAACAGCTCAGGGACACATCCCTGAGGTGGCTTTACATAGTGTGGCCCAAACACTTCTCAGAGAGCTGATTTTGAGAAGTCTGCTCTTGCTGTAATCTTGTCTTTCTCAGCAGAGTCAGTAGAGGGAAGAAGGGTATTTGTTGGTTTGTGGGTTAGTGACTCTCACATGAGTTGAACTGTCCATTGCTGTGATTTCAGTCTTGGTAAAAATAGAGATACAAACCAAAGATGGCTATTCCTGGCTCCATAGGAAACCCTGCAATGTCACCACCATCCCCTCCTCTGATTATTTTTTAAATGTTTAGCTTGTCTGTTTTTACTGGCCCTCTCTAAATCCCTTTTCCTCAGTAATAAATAACTTTTGAATGCCTTTGCCTGTTTCAACAAAATCTGACAGGGCTGTAAAGGTCTAGAAGATACCAAGTTCTTAGAAGTTTCTTTAAAAATTATGTTTCTGTAAAGAAGAAAGAGGTAAGAAACGTCATCATCTTCCCATCAGAGGAGAAGTTGGTAGCATGAACGTGATCCTATGGCATGCCAGAGAATCACCTGAGAGAGAAAGAAAGGCTGGAATTACTCCAGATAGACAGTCAGAGCTCACATTTTCCTAATTACACTGGTCACATGACGACTAGAAAACAAACAATGACAAGGAATCATGTTCTGTTGCCCATGAAACTACTCTGGCAATTTGGGAATAGTCAGGTAAGCTTTAGACTTCAGCTCAGTACCTTTGTGCAGTGTGTTGTGAATAGACTTTGCCACTGTCAGGATCTTCCATCATGTGTTTCTGTAAGGACTGAGCACTGTAGATAGTGCAGGCTGTGAAATTGGTTTGTAATTACTGGTTAGTGCCATAATAGCTGTGAGTAGCCTGAACCCAAGCTGGACTCAATAAAAATAATAGTAGGTAACTACACATCCTCATTTTAGCTGTTGCAGGGGTAGTCTTCCAGGGAATGTGTGGTTGTGGCCACACTTTGCTCACTGGTTTTGCTTCTTCTTAACAGATGAGTGCTGAGCTGATTTGACAATCATGTGAGCAAAGTGAAACTGTAGCTTCTTTTTCTAGCAGTCTCAAGCTAGACCCACATCTCAGGTTAGGGGACCTGAAGGGCAAGCCCCAGCCCCTCGTGAAATTCCACAAAGCAAGGAGGGGACCAGTGAGTCCGTTTCCATTCATTAGCAATTTGACTCCAGTTTAACAAAGGCATCTTCCCACGTATGTGATGCAAATCAGGCATCTAACACACCTTTGTGCATCTGAGCCTTAGCCTTAAACTTCTGCTTTGAGCAAGGCTTTCCAGTACCTTTTCAGGACAAAAGATAACAAGAAAGCAAATGGAAATAAAGTTTGCGAACACAACATAAGGTGGTTTGTATTTTAGTAGTTTCATGGCCTGCACTCAACCTCAGACTCCCTCTTTAATGTGGGTTGTCAAAGGGTTTGTCTTCGCTGTTCCTGTAACCCTAGTTAGCACAGCGTAACTGAAAAGTGCACTTTTTCTGCCGTGGAGATACAGCCCAACTTGATGAGGATGAATGGAAACAAAAGAAAGATGACAGCGAGTAGTTTCTGATTTGGGCTTGAAGGAAGGAAATGTCTCAGTCCTCTGTGGCATTGCTGGCTCAGGAGTCACCCAGAAAAGAGAATACAATATTGCTTTTAGCGATTCATTCGTATTCTTTCCACTTTAACGTTCTTCCAATCTAAGTGTTTATTCCACGTGCACAAGGGGCTTTCTGACCCTTTCCTGGTACTGTGGTTTTAGGACTTTCCCCACTTGGGTATGTGCCCAGCCAGCAAGTATATGAAGAGACAAGTTTGAAAGCAGCTGGGCCAATCTGAGCCCAGATCTCATCAGTCCATGGCCAACTCAATGATTCTTCTCAGAAATATTCTCCCTTCCAATTAAACCTGTTTCTTGCTGACTTCCCATCCTACTGAGGGAAAAGTCTAACTCTTATAGAGGCTGAAAATACAAGTTATAGAGGTTCTGTTGGGAGGATGATAGCTGGTAGCTGTTTCTGGGTTTGTTTTTTGTTTGTTTGTTTGTCTTTTGGTTTTGGTTGTGTTTTTTTTTTTTTTTGGGGGGGGTGTTTGGTTGGTTTAGTTGTTGTTTTTTAATAAACCCAACCACATATGCTGCAACAGCAGAAAAAAACCCCTCATGTTAAAAAAACCTGGATTAACCTCCTGAGAAACTGGCAGAAGAAGCTGCCTTTGCCCTCCCTTAAATTATATGTTGTGCTCCCCTGCTGCTACAATAAAATAAAATGAAAAAGAATCTTCTCAATTTTTCTTTCACCAGCGTGTTAAGATATTGTCAGGTCAGCCCTGGTGGTGGGGTAGCAGATGACTAATAGCTGTGGTTTTTAATTAAATGTTATCAGAAGAGGATGATAGATTAGCACCACTACCCCCTGCATTTCCCAGAACATTTCAAAATTACTTTTTGAAAAATGGACTTAAAAAGAAGAGAGAGGGAAGGTGGTGGGGGGAAGCATGAAACAATGATGGGAATTCCTTGTCCTTCTTGCTGGACTAGAACAAAAGCTTTCTGTCTGTCAGAGAAGGAAAAGCTTATTTATGTGTTACAGTTCAGGGCTGGCTTGTACCTGGTTGGGGTTTCTGCAGCAGAGTTGGATCTCACCTTCACAGATCTCTGTTACTGCAGCATTTCTACTGCCACAGGAGAGCTTTTCTTCTATAAACTATTTCCCTGCAGCAAACACTGGTGTAAACTGCTTGTGCTGGTGAAAAAGGCTGTGGGTTCCCCTGGCAGAGAAGAGGGAAGGAGCTGGCTCAGAGGTTTCATCCTGCACTGCTTTGGGAGAGGACAGACACATTAACTCAGGGTATACAACCAAGGGTAGTGGAGTTGCACGTTTCTTTCTGCTGCAGGTGAACACTGAGTGTTTCAAAGGCAAGGTGGACAGGATTCATCCCCATAACCCTCATGTCTGCAATGCTGAATCCATCCATACCTGGACCAATTGTCCAGACTATGAGCAATGGGGAGAAAAGGTTCATTCAGGAGCAGAGGAGCAACAAACAGAACACAGCAGCTCCTCTTCCTGACATTACTATGTAAATTTTTGTATCTCTAAGAATAAGCACTTTACCTGTGCCTGAGAAGAGATGTTAAATGTTTCTCAACTTACAGTAAAAAAAAAAAAAAAAAGAAAAAAGAAAGAAAAAAGCTCTGTAGACATTCTATCTAAACAGGAGACATAGGCATTTGGGATGTTTAGAGCTCTAACACCTGAAAATGATAAAACATGGAATACTGAGTGAGCTACGCATTTCTACAACCTAGAAGTTTATTGAGAGTGGGTGGGGGAACATCTGAGCCCGTGGAAAGGGAAAAAATACCCTTTTTTATCCAGAAATAGTTCCTAATTGAAGGCTACAATTCTGCCCCTAAGTGAAATAGGAGTTCAGAGTCTGAAATTATTCTTTAGCCAGGCACTGAAATCAAAGTATTTCAGTGCAGCTGATCCCTGTTTTCTGTGGAGAAACCTCTGGTCCTTTCTCCTGTGTTCACCTTATTGTTATGACTATTAGCTAGAGCACTCAGGCAGTGAAGACAGAAGAACACAATATCTAGATGCCCCCTTCCCCTTGAATAAACAGCTTAAGAATATTTTGATCAGAAAATAAAGGCTGTTAAAGTAACTAAAGCCTTTCAGAGGATTGATTTTCAATTGTTCTCCTCAAAATAGGAGCTTAGACTCTTCCTTAGCTTCATTTTAGGTCTCTGAGCACAATTCTGGATGCTACCCAGGATGAACAAGTGGTGGGGAATAGGCATGTAATCTACAAATAAAATGAGCACACTGTTAACTTTTTATCATCATTGTTATTTTTATTAGTCAAGGGTTTTGGCCCCCAGAAGCCAGGGAATTTGTAATGAAATAGCTTGTAAGCCAAGTTATAAATATGAGGGACTGGAAAACTGGGCTAGTGCCCAGATAGATGATTATTTTTTAAAATAAATTTATTTCTATTTCTCCCTTTCAACCGAAAAGGTGTGTCAGTGCTTCGAGACAGAAAACCCGTCTTTATCCTTATCTTTTTTTTTCTGCTGCACATATATTTTTTCTGAGTTTCCTCCATCTTTGGATATGGCATGTACATCCCATATAACACAGATACTGTTTCAAAGCAATAACAGTGGCTATTACTTCAAAGCAATAGCAATGGCTATTAATGTTAAAACACTGACTTCCCAGATGCCTTGTTGCAACAAAGCATGAGTTGCAGCCCACAGGCCAATAAAATCCTGCTTACATATAGCGGTGGGGGAAAATATGATAGAGGTTTCTTTCTCTGCTAACTATGGAATCTCTGTCCAAGGAAATTCAAGTGAGGTGCAGTTCTCCTGCGGATGCTGATTAATTCCCAGGTCCATCCAGAGCGTGCTATTGCATGAAAACAGAAGAAACTGTGGGAGTTGGTATTTCCTTCAATTACTTTTTCTGCTGGCCCTGCACTGAACACATATTGAGTGCATCAAAATGCCACTTCAGGAGTGAAATAAAAGGAAAAAGCTGCTACATTTCTGGAAGAGAGACTGCGTCAGAGTTTACCTACTTTGCATTAGGGATGGTGACAAAAACAGAGGGGCCTTGTAGTCAGGGTGCCCCATGGCCAGTGACAGAAACACAGGCAGTTCTAAATTAAAAGAACGTTTCTGTATGAATTTATCACTCTGGTGTACACAGGGCTAACTATTTTCCAGAAGCCGGCTACTGAGCCTCATAGAGCTGACAGAGCTTAAAACGTTATGAAAGAAATACAGTTGCTTTCCTGATGTGATGTGTTTGCCCTCATGAAAGGGCATTTTGTTTAGGTAGTGCACAGAAATCTTAGAAAGTGCCTATGGACACAGATATGATCCCTGGGGGGAAGGCAGCAAACCTGAGCGGAGAAAGCATCATAAATCACGGGGCTTAATGTGCAGCTCATAAATCCACTGTTTGCAGGGAGCTCTGATAAGGCAGGATGATGTCTGAGCACTTTTACTTCACATAACATAGTATGTGGCATCTGCATCCATGCAGCAGTGAAATGAGCTGAGATTTGCATCTCATTTTTCACTCCTCCATGCTATGGGTGGGTCAGATTCCCATCATGACTAGAGGGGTGTAAATGAGAGAAAAGCCCTTGGTTTTGCAAGAGTGACACCGAATGAAAACCCTCTTATCCTATTCTGAATTATGTTCATTGGACATGAGATAATAATATCAACCCATGAATTTGTAAGTCAAACATCTGTGCTTGTTACCCACAGTAATTTGTATGTATACATATGAATACTTATTTTATATTTGCATATCAATTATTTGCATATTTTGAAGGCAAAATGTGAGATACACCAATAAGATTTCACGTGCCTTGGTCTGTCTGAGCTGTTACTAAATGATGATGCTTAGATAAGAAGTCTGATAGTCAAACAAACCCAGATTTTTCCCAAGCAGTTTGTGCATAACTCCTTGGGATTTAGGTGCCCTTCCAAATAGTAACATTTGCAACACTTTTGGGTTTTGGGTCTTTCAGTTGAAGTGAACATTCTACCCTAATTTTTGAAATAAACCTTCCTAGATATCTTATTTCCCTTAAAATTTTAACCTCTGGAGAAAGGAAACGAAGGGAGAGACCACTATTATCCTATTTTCTGAGATTTAAGGAAAATTTTAATTAGAAATCCATCTGTTCTATCTGTCCAATGTAAAGTGCATCCACTTTCAGGATCCAGTGAAAGGAAAGGAAGTTGCTATATGCTCTCCCTAAGTGGCAAAACCCCAGTTTTTTCTTGACTCCCAGCACTCCTGAGGGTGACTCAGAGTGCTCTTTGGTGTCATCCCTGTAGGTGCCGTAGAATCACAGCATGGTTTGGGTTGGAAGGGACCTTAAAGACCATCTGGTTCCAGTCCTCCTGCCATGGGCAGGGATGCCACCCAGTAGATCAGGTTGCTCAGAGCCCCATCCACCCTGGTCTTGAATGCCTTCAGGAACGGGACATCCACAAATTAATAGAAAGTCCATGTACCTCTCAGACTTACTCTTAACTTGCATCAGTGTATGTCAATAGATTTTGACCCCAGGGATGGACCTGGCGAAAACATTCTAGATGGCATGATGCAGGCTAGACAAGTAATCAAATATCCTACCTTCTTCATTATTTCCTCCTGCTCAGACATTGGCAGAATTATTAAATAATCCCTCTAAATTAAATTTCTCTTTCATTTTGTGAACACAATATGGATATCTATGCTTTCAGGACACTGAAAGAGTAGCTACAAAGCAGATTCATTTTCCTTATCCTTTTTAACTTGATAACCATGAAAAGAGGTAGATGCTTTCTCTTTTTCCAGTACAATTAGCAGTAGCATATGTTTGCTGCACAATAATTTATTCTAACGGAGGAATATGATGTTTCCCTAATGATGCATGCTTCTGAGAAAAGATGAAGTGTGTCTCCCTTAACAAGCACAGACTTTTGGATGAGAAATCATTGCTTTTTTTAATCTGTCTCAGATGGATCCAACAAAGTTACTATAAAGGTTCCAACTCTCTGTGTTCCCAATAATCGTAGGAACGACCTCTTCTCCTTGTAGCATCCAACATTTCACTTGTACATTTTTATTTATCTCCTGCAGCAAGCTGTTGTGTAAAGTTTTTTTTTAATTATTATTTGGGTCTTAATCTACTGAATTAGCTGTCTTTAAACAGAACTCACTCCAAAATGAGGCTCTTGCTGCCACACTTTTCTCCACAAATAAGTGGAAACTTCTTTCCTAATTTTCAAAGTTTGTTGTTTTTTGTTTTGGTTTTGTTTTGTTTTGTTTGTGGTTTTTTGTTTGTTTGTTTTTGTTTTTCGTTTGGTTTGGTTTTTTTTTTTAGGAAGAAGAAAAAAAATCTTTGATACCCTGGGCCTCTCACTTAGCCGTAGTTACTGAAGCATCATGGTGAAGTCATTGGAGGACCAATATACTGAAAAACCCTGTTATCTCACAGTCCTCATCAAAAAAGGAAGAATACTTGTTAGTATGTTGTCCGAATGGTAAAATTCTGGTCAAATCCCTGGAGCTTTGTAGCAAATAATCTGTGCTAGTAGAGAGCCACTACTTTGTAAAGACTCAGTGTCAGTTTGCAGCGAGTGGCAACACGTGGGATGTCAGCTGTCCTCTGGTGATCTGAGCTTCATGAAGTCAGAGACATTACAAATGAAAAAAAACACCCCGAAAAGAGCAAAAAGTGGAGGCCATTATGCACACCTAATCTAGGGAGAGGCCTCTTCTCTTGGAGAGGATTGACATCTCTGCGTCAAGATTTTCATCCTGAGAAGTAGAGGCACAGAGGAAGGACAGGGACTCAGCCTTGAGGCTGCAGGTATGGAGAGCCAGCCTGGGCCTCGTGTCAATGTTTTTTATGGTGTTAGATACAGCTGAGGGTACTGTATCTGCTACCTGCTTTGCTCACTTCCTGACTTTCCCACTTCCTTTTTCTCCCCATGTTGTTCCCAAGGCTGGGAGCAATACCTTAACTTAGGTGCAGTTTTAGGCCCAGGTTCTTTACACTGTTGCAGTCATAAAGTTTTAATCTCTCTGTGCTATGTTGTATTTTTTGGTATTTTTTTTTTTTTTTCCTGTTAGGAGAAATGTTTCTCCAACACAATAAAACATCTGTAAAATACATTTCAGTCTTCTCCAGGGTCTCTTTCATTTCTATCCACTTTTCTCTGTTACGAGGTTGCTGACCTTTCAGAGTCTTGGAAATCACTGTGAAAGCCTTTTTGGGCAGTGCCACATGTAGAATGCATGTGATGGGGGCAAGGCTGGCTCCAATGGTGCCCTCAGCTCAGGGTGGTGGGGTCAGGCAATGCAACACACAGGCTGAAATGACTCAGGGAAATGCCAAGAAATGCAATGGGAAGGAGAATGCCCCAATGGAGAGCTCACGGTGGTTGCCTGAAAGAGCCCAGAGGGCCTTGCTCTGTGTCTGGGCAAGCCTTGCCCGTGAGTGTCACACACTGGTCCAGACATGGTGACCTCCGCTGGCTGCTGCTCCTGCCTGTCAGCTGCTCAGAAGGGAAGTGTTGCTCAACTCCCTGCTACAAACCTCTATCAAATCATTGCTTTTGGCCTCCCTGATACACAGGTGGAGAGGGATCCCGTTACATGCCTCTGGGAACAGCTTGTAGCTCAGTTTCTCAGTGGTGAAACACCTTTATCTCTCTTCTATTAATTTCTAATCTACCCTTTCCCCCCTGCCCCTCCCCAGTATAACTCTGGATAGGGAAACAGCTGCAAATAAAGGAGGGATTCGCTCTTGTCTCTTAAAAGACAACTCCTTATTCAGTTTCTCTGTAAGTTGTTAGTGCTGTCATTAAATGAGACAGATGCCACCTATTTATGTTTTCTGATCCAAAGCACACTGGGGACAATGGAATCACTTCCATTTATTCTCACATACACTGGACAGGTGGCAATACCTACAACATCATCTCCTTGTACACTTATTAATTTACATAATTTCTTTTTCCAAATCACTGAGCTAGTCCATGCAAAAAAAAGATGAACAGTGTATCAGTGTATCAGGGTTTCTATATTTTCCCTTTGGGTATCTTTATCTAGAATTTAAAAGACATTATTAAATAATGCTTTAATTTTATTTTATGTTTTAAAATAATGAAGTCTAATAAAATTGATTTCCAAAGCCATTCAGCTTTAAATGTAATAAATCAAGCTGTAGAGATACTGTGTGTGGATGTCTGTATATGCCAAATGCAGCTATAATGAATGCACTGATGTTTTACACTATTATAAAATGCAGTTTTATATTTTTCTAATGCCATCTTCATTAATTGGTCCCCTAACTGAACACTCAGGCTGCTACTGTGACAAAATGTTTTGTGGGTTGACTGGGAGATGGATTATTATAAAGAGCTGAGTAATTAACTCTACTGGGAGTCTTATATCAGGCATTGGGGTTCAAACCAAGCCATGATGACTAGCTGTTAGAAATTAACCAAATGCCAGGGGGTAAATTCATACCTGGTGTAATCCACTGTGCAGTCCACTGGAGTTACTGCAGGAAGGGGATTTACTTATGCCTTATGTTTTCACTTGCACAGTGCAAAGGTTAAGGCTGTCAGGCCAGGCTGTTTGAAAGCTTAACGAGTAAGTATTATCACTGTTTGCAGAGTCATTCTTCAAATGTTTTCAACATAAAACAGTTTATTAAATGTCTGGCAGACTTTCGCTGAGAAATGCCAAGATGTGATTTCTCCCCTTCCTCACTGTTATTTTAATACTTAGCACCTCTGCAAGCAAGAGGAGAGAAAGAGAAGAAAATCTCAAAAATAAATAAAGCCTGATACTCAAAATACAGCTACTCAGAACTCCAAGAGGGATTCAGGCCCCATCATAGACATTTTCACTGGGAAGGACTGTGTGGATCAGGAGTTGTCACTTAGTGCCACCAGTCCTCAAAAGAGTCACACGGATTCCACACAATACACTAGGGGGGAACTGTCTAAGGAGCAAAGTCAGAGGGAGGGAAGGATAGTTTGACACAGTTTGGTGCTGACAAGGACATTGCAGCCAGAGGCAGGTATACAGTCATGGAAAGATGAAAAATCAAAGAGTAATTATGGATCTGCTGGTGAAATTAAGATTACCAGCATCAATCTATCCTGCTAAGAAATCACTGCATATGAAGGATCTTGAAAGGCAGAAACGGGGAGTACTCTGGTAGACCTAATGAACCTTTTTTTTTTGAAAAGCAGCGTTTGAAGAGGTTTGCCTGCTTTTGCCTCAGCAGGCTCCAAGTGCTGAGCTCTGCAGGAGAGTCTGGACTTTTTGTCAACAACGATTCCTGCTTTATCATGTCTATTGAGTCCTGTTGGCATTACTAATGACTGCACCGAGGAACATGGCAGGGCTGTGGGTGCTGGCAAACCAGGACCTCAGTGAAACCCAAACTCTGCCTTTCCCCCAGTGTGTACGAGGGAGTTTCTCTGTGTGCCACTGATAATGTGCGATTTAACCCTGAAAAAGCCCTCTGTCTGCTTCCTTCATTTCCACTAAAGTTTCTTCCTCTTGCCTTAGGTTCAACTTCTTAAAATGTGGATTCTTTTTTTTTTCCCCCAGAGGTTTCTCCCTCTCATAGAAGAGTCCTTCTTTGATTTTGTTTGTTTGTTTGTTTGTTTGTTTTGAGGATTTTTTTGAGAAGGCATAATCTCAGGATCTCATCTGAACTCTCTTTTGCTAAGACATTAATCTGCATTGCATAATGTTTTGGAGCAAACAGTGCTGGGGTGAAAGCAAGATCTCCCTGTCTGTATTCTACTCCCTTGGCTCCTCTCAGCAAACAGAGATGAAATTTTTGTGCACAATAGGCAAACACAAGAAGTAGAGAGGTTCATTCTGGGAGGGTTTTTGTGTTTGCAAAGTTCTCCTACTATTTTACAAAATGAAGACAAGTCCAGCTGGGCTTCAAATACCAAGCACCCTGCCAAATGGCTTGTTAGCTAAGGGGCAGCATCAGTCCCTCTGGGATGGGGTGAGAGGACGGAGTCAAAGTGATTCAGGGGAAATTGGAGCAAATAAATTTTCCAGCTAGGATTTATTAAAATTATTCCTCCATTACTTTAATCCTGGTGTTTTATTTTTATCCTAGCTTTCTTCCAAGTATTTGTAGCTGCTACCTATGATGCTGATTAGTGCTGCTTAAGTTGCAGTGATAGCTGGCCAAAGTCATCTGATATCATAAATTATCTGATAGTCATGGGGTCATAGTCCTGAGATCTGCCTTACCAGGCCACTCCAGGTGTGGCTCTGGGTCACCTTACCCTAAGGAGGCACTCTTCCCCAGCTAAAGCAACTCCTTTCCAAGAAAAGGGCTCTTGGTGTTCCACATCTGAGAAAGAGCCTCTTGGCACCAGGAGCAGTGCAGGGCCATGAGGAGACACAAAGCTGGCTGGGAAGAGAAGGGAAAGGGCAAGTCTGACGTCTGTGGGACAGTCGTTCCTCCCAAACAGCATCCCTCCTATGAAAGCAGGAGCTTTGACCTCAGCTCTGCAAGTCTCTTATTCCACTTTCATCCTTTTCTCTCTCTCAGCTTCTTATGAGGGGTTCACAAGAGAGGTCTTGGCATCCATGATTTGACAACATTCAGCTTTGCATATACAGCTGAGAAATCTTCAGCATGTCCTGATGAGCACAGGATTTTGGACCTGGCTTGGGCTTGTTGGGAGTGGCTCTGGGATTTTGGCCCCTCACTTGTTGTTTAGCTTTGACTTGTCTTTGACTTGCAAAACACCTGTTTTGCAAGCACAGCCATGCATTGTTCCTGCCCTAAAAGCTGCCATGAACCATTCCCTACAAAAATATGGAAAAAAGTGGAAAGCACTTATCTGAAAAAACTCAACGTCTTTTGATTTGGATGTACGTGCCACGAGGATCTAAATCCAAACAATATTTCCTGTCCCAGATTATTTAAAAACCCGTTCCTCCTTTGAAAGACAGAATGGTGATAGAAGAAGAATCTATTTCTACTGTCTAAGGGTGTCCAGAGCACACAGAGCACACATGTGCCAAACACACCCAGCCCAGGTCTGCTTGAAACACTCCTATGGCCAGACATCAAACAGAAGGTACCATGTTCACAGCTCTCTAGACACCATATTTTCAGAGTGAGGCTATGCTTATATTACCCAAAAACACAAAAAAAAAAAAAAAAAAAAAAAGAAAGAGGTGTAGATAACGTAGCTTTTTGCCTTGTCTCTCGTCTAAGCTCCACACGCTCCCATACCACAGAGCTCCTTTCTGTGTGTTCCCAGCTCGTGGTGTCCAAATACTTATGACAGCTGAACTGAGACCACAACAGTAATATTTTTTACAGTGTGATTCTGAGATAGAGAGGTCCAAGCCCTGGAGTGTGACATGAGGGTGCATCTGAGAGTACAAAGCATCCTTGGAGGACTGTGCCAGGATGTGAAGTCCAAACCTGGTGCTATCACACACCGATACAGTGCTGTCTTCCCAGTGTGGTCCAGGGATGAAAGTGTCCTCAGAAGCAAGGTTAGTCTTGGTCCACACTGAGCTGGGGAGCCAGCTAACCATGAAGCCAAGTGGCTGCTCAGTTGTCCAGGGTGCAGGACCTGAGTTTGTACCACGACACCGTGTTATCAGCACTGTGTGTATAGCCCTTGATGAATATGAGTTCATGTAGGAAACCCGGGTTTCTGGAGCCCTAAGAGAGTACATGATTCCCTTCACCAAGTTTTATTTGTTCAATACCTGGCTTTTCTGTAACGTGAAGACACATTTCTGTAGTCCTGGGATGGAAATAGTAATCATCCCACTGTTGGGAGGAGACACCAAAAACACAGTAGTGCCTCGATACCTCCTGACAATTGGGACTGTTCCAGCACTGTATTCCTGGGAGGTGGAAAGTGGAGATCAGGCTACCATGGGCGATGTTTGGCTACTATCTAGGCTGCATCCTGCCAAAGCCAGCCTTTGATAATGCTTTTGGCAGCACAGCCCATGGAAAACTTGTCTAAGTCCAGGTGATGGTCGTGCGTGGCTGGGTGCAAGTAGAGAGAGAGTGTTCATGGGGTTGCAGGTGGCTCTGCATAAACTGCTTGTCCACCAGCTCCCTTGGAAAAAATCCTTGTCCTCTTTGAGAACATAACCTCAAAAAGCTGAAATTCACTCCTCCTGAATCCTTCAGAAGCCCAAGACCACGCAATGAGTTAAAGTTAGACTCCATCTGAAAACCACAGCCCCAGACGTGAATTCTCTCAAAGTTTGGTGTATTCAATTCTGGGAATTTGCTTCCACCCATGCCAGAGGTAAAAGGATTAGCTGTAAAGCCCTGATCCCTCTCCCTACTCTTCCCAGAGCTCAAGGCAGCCTGGGCTCCTGGTCTGAGGTTCAGGCCTCTGCAGCTGAAAGTGTTTAAATAGGAACGTCCATCACTCTGTGTGAATAAAAGTGAAAGTGGCCCTTTTAAAAGAGAGCGATGACTTGATCAAAATGCTGCTTTGTCATATCTGTTTCATAAAAATTTGCCCCCTCCAGGCCAATCCGGCTTGATGTCAATGGTGAACGCCAACCACAGCCTTGTCTCGGTGAGCGCTGCACAAAGCCTTAATTTCACAGCCTTCAAACAACAGTGAAAAATCACCAGGAACTTTCTCCTCGGATCTGGGATCTCCCTAGCAACCGCAGGCCAAGCATACTGTAATTCAATTTATGCCTTGAACTCCTTCAGGAGTCTCTTCTTTAAAATCTGTCACAGTCAACGTGCCTTGGGAAACTATTATAAGCGCCTGAACCTTTGACCAGCGGAGAAAGTAAGCGTTGGTATAAATCTCGTAAGCATGTTTGGTCTGTTTTTATGTTGGGCGTATGGTACGTTTAACATTCATCCCGCAGCCTCCTTCTCTTTTCTGCTTGGGAAATGCACCCCGCATCTGTCATACTGTCTGCGCTGAAACCGGGCGACCATCCCTGAAAAGAGGCGCTGGGGGGAAATGCCTCCGCTCAGCCAGAAGAATTGCTTTATGTGGAAATGCACTGACATGGCCCTGGGCTCATTGGGAGATGGGGGGGTGTCATGGGAAAGATAAGCAGGAGTGACCTGGCAGGTTTGTGAATGTCTCAATCCGGGACTGAAGTGGGTTTAACAAAAGAGTGAAAGCTTAGCAGGAAAACACAAATGATAATGAACTGCTCGCTGTGTTTAAATAACCATCCCCAAATAGTTCTGCAGCGAACATTGTCAAGTTACTTGAGTCAAAGTGAGGTTTATAGGCCTGTAATTTTGGGGGCTATTTGCTCAGGAGCCCTCTGTGAGCATCTTGAAAAAATTACTGCTTTCGCTGACAAATGCAATTTTCAAATTAACTATATGATACAAAGTGTTATAAATAGGATCCTTCTCTGTCTGTTAGCTCTGTGTCTCGAGTGTGGTCAGAAAGAGAAGGGATGAGCCTTTAATGAGTAATGCTTGGTGGGAAACAAGCTGGCATTGAAATCTAGGGGCATATTGGGGCTAGCATCAGTCTAGTGGGGAAAAGGAGGGGATCTGCTTCCCTGAGGGTGCCGAGAGCCTCCATGTAGAGCACCTCTCAGGAACTGACCACTAAGGACAATTTTCAAGCAATACTAACTGCACATATTCCAACTCTGAATCAGAGTATTTTTTTCCTGAGAGCCTCACCCCATTGCACTGTGTCAGCTGAGAATAGTAAGTCTGTGCACTGAAAGAGGGTTTTCCAGCTGGGTCAAAATTAGACACTACTTTTCTATCCTACTCTCTTTCTTTGCTGTGGGACAGCACCCTAAAGAAAGTGATGCAGCGTGGTAACTCTGGGATGCACCTATACAGTACTTATTACAGATGGCTGCTACAAGTTGAAATTGCTTTCAGAGCATCATGGAGCAGCTCCAAAGGAAGACGCTGTGCTCAGCCCATACAGCCTCTGCTCGCCGAGTGGCTTCAGCTCCAGGAGCGTTGGAGACACAGAGCAGCAGCCGGCAGCAAGCAGAGTACCTGTGTGAAATCCCATGGCCCCTGAACAGGGAGGGCTTCGTGCTCACCACAGGACTAGATTTGATCTCAGCAGTCTTTCCTCACATTGCTTAATATGACCATATTTATATTTTTCAGTCCTGCTGTTTGCTTTGATCTCAGGAAAGCTTTGTAATGCAGGCTGGGGACGGTATTTGGCTGGGCAGTATCTCCATCTACCCTCAGAGAAAAACAGCCTGCAGCTTTTTCCAACACTTGTAGAAGTACTGAGATAAGGACAGTTTAAAGTCAGTAAGGGTCTGAATCCTTGTCTGTAGCTGAGTAGAGACTTGGCATCATTTTATGTTGGAAGGACCTGCTTTGACTTTAGTGAGGCTTACAGAGACTTCTGCATGGTGAAGTGGCTGCTGAAAGGCAGACAGGGCCATGAAGAAATGACCACGCAGCATGCAAAGCCATGGAGCTGGGAACTGCACTGGTACGATTTAGTGGAGCAATGCTGAAGCAAATGCCAGCAAATCTGATCTGAGTTTTACCTTTCCCTTGGCATTTCTGCTTTTCCCACACAGTTCTGCTCACTGACCATGCAGGTCTGAGTCACGGTCCTTGTGCTGTGTTCCTGTGTGCAGTGGCTGGTACAGGGAGGACTTAGGTGTAATAACACCCTGTCACTATTCATTACAAACACAAAATCGCAGCTGGAATACCCACGGGTTCCCACGGAAGCAGGGGTGTCTTTCATCTTGTTGTCGTCAGTCTAAGTAATTTCTCACTGTTCAGGCAAACTGAACAAACAGGTGGGGGAAAAACACACATATTACTAATTAACTAGAGATCATTGTTGTACACCAAACAATAATATCAAAACTCATCCATTTCGGGGGGGGGGGCTTGTTTATAGAGGCATCAGTGAGTGAAACATTAGCAACGTCCCTTTAACTGTTTTGTGTCCCTAGGAGAAGTCTAGTCGTTATACAAGAGACAGGGATAGATTTCATTCCCAGAGTGGTGTAGAAGTGAGTTACTGCATTGCAGTTAAAGTTGGGCTCCCATTTATTTATGATAAGTTATGCATGAGCAGCTGATGGCACTGGGTAACTTCGAGAGCAGCCCGTAGTGAAGACAGCCCAGATCTGCCAGGACGGTCATCCCCATCCCTCAGGCTGCTCTCAAAGGCTGTATGCTAGCCAGTTAGGGCACTAGGGATGTCTGGATGATTCAGAAACCTTTGTAAGGGCAGGGAAGAAGATTATAATAGCTGCTTTGCAGCAGGGGCATGTTGTTGGCCCTACATCAAGAGAAAAAAAAATTAAATATCATTTCTCTTTCTCTGGAGAGTTTACCGGCCAAGCTTTGAGGGAATTATCTTTTTTTGCATCGACTGCTCGCTTGACTGTATAAATACAATACCTGCTTGAGAAAGGAACAACAGTGCTCCTTTCAGGCTTGCAGGATTTCAATGCACAGTAAGTTTATCTGACATCTCTCATGATTAGCTGTGAACTTATCTCAAGCAAGAGAGAGGGGTGGAGAGAGGGCAAGAGAAGCAGATAAGCACCAAACAAAAGATGTTTGTCTCTCTCTGGGTGCTGCCTTAAACAGCCCAGTCTGTCATGTACTGAAATGCGAAGTAGCACCTGAATTTTGCAGCAGGGAGCAGGAGGAAAGCTTGGAATATAAACCCATTTTAGACAATAAATACATCTTACTATTATTTATGTTCCTTGACAAATTGTAAGACTAATTCCATGAGCTTAGTGGGAAAAGTGCTGTTAGTAGGTCAGACCTTGCTTTAAAGTGCAGTAAAAGATTCCCAGTGATTACAAGTAAACCTGGGTCAGAGGAGAACTGATTTCATTTCCAGCTGAGTCCTGGGGATATTCTGAGGATGCAAGGTGGAGGTTTTCCTCTAGGGCCTGTGATCAGGCTTTAAAGCACAATCCAGTTCCCAGTGAAGGTAATGAGGAAGGTCTTGTCTACCTGAGTGGTTTGAGGAGAGAACTTGGTATTTTTACTCAGTGTCCACCACCTACAAACCAGTGAACATCAGCTGAAGTGATGACACAAATGTGGTTCTCACCACCACAAGGTGCTATGACAAAAGTATAAACTTATGCAAAAGTGTTTAGGTAGATCTCCAAAGGACCATTCCTTCAAGAGCTAGTAAACATAAAGATGCAAAAAAGTTGTCTTCAGGAGAGCAGGAGATCCCTGAGCTATGGCCAGCAGGAGCTTCAGGCAAGTGCCACAGGAAGTGTGGTGCTTGTCTGCCTAAGGCTCCTTCTCTCAGTGTCTGCTCCTGACCACCTCAGAAGCAGGGCACCAGGTGAACTGTGCATTTGTTCTCTCTCCTTTCTTATGGAATCCAAAATAGAAGCAGAAAATCTCTTGCAAAACTGCCCACCATTTTTGAATCTAAAAGAAGAATATCTTTATTTTCAATGAAATGGAGAACAATGTTCACTCCTGGCTGGATGCCTGCAAGATAGCTGTTTTCTGGATGCTCTGTGCAGTGGTGTCTTACATTATTCAGGGGCTTCTTCTGACTTTAGACAAGAAGCTGTTCCAGAATAGCCCTGAAGCAGTAACTGTTCCTGAAATAACTATCCCTAAGTAACTCCATGTGTGGACATTGTTATTTCCAATTGCCAGAATCTTCTGCTGGTGGATTAGTCTAAAACCTTTTTTTAACAAATAAGAGTCTTCATCTATGGGTTATTCAAGAACTACTGATCTCTGAATTCACCTCATCTTTAACTTGACAGACCTGTCAAGTATAAAGGGACCCAAGGACACAAGTTTATGTGGTAACAGCTGGCACATGCTGATTGTTCATCATTTCACAATATTAATAATGTTTTACTCGCAAATGGCCCTTACTGGAGTCACTAAAAGTGCTTTGAGAAATCACAGTGGAGTAAGCGGACTTATTTCAATTGCACAATCAGGAAAAACTGAGGAACAAGCACAATAAGGCATGATATTCTAAAATGATTAGTAATCTGAGATGTTCCATCTTGGTGAAACCTAAGTGAAGAGCAAGAAGAAACTGAATTTAAGACAATGGTGAGCATCTACACTTTGAAAACCAGACCCTCTGAAGGGTCCATCCACTATTAGTACCCAAGACTGGAGGCAACAAATCTTTCCTGTCAGTTCTGAAGATGCTGGCTTATAAACTGGCCAGGCAACTATTATTATTGGTATCACTGTTGTGGTTGCAAGCAAATACAGATTTGGGGGTTCTCATTGCTCCACTCACTTGTCAAACATACGGCAGAGGGGTCCCTGACCCCAAAAGTTTATTCTTCAATCAGAAACACATAATCAGAAACCGAGGCTAATTAAAATCAGGTTTGTCTGTCTCTGAGATGCTCAGGGAAGCAGTAGCATACTACCTACTCACCTGCTGTTGGGCTGGGTTTTCTCTGCTTTAGAGAAGAGGAGGGAGCTGGCGGGAAACAGAGAGCACACTTTGCAGTCATTTGGTGGGAACTCTTCCTTTTTCCCCATTTCACAAGAAAACTGTCTGAAAAGCACTTGTTGGAAAGTGTGGGGCTGGCCTCATCTCCCCCATGTGCCTAGCAACTTCAGAGAAGGGTTGGGAAGCAGCATTAAGCCATTTTCTTTCTCCCTCAGCCATTTCCCCTTCTCCCAGGCCACAGTCAGCACTGAAGTTTGTCTCCTTCCCACTTTCTTTCTTCTGTTGCAACCCCGGTGGTGTCTCCTGGCGCTTTCCGAGGTGAAGTCAGATTTTGGCACCATCCCTTTAGCTGTGATGAAAGTTACAACAGGGAGGGTAAGTGGAATTTGATAACAAAAAACCTCTCGAGGCCTTTTCATCTTTGTATCACTGGCAGCCCCAATGAAGTCCTGTTTGTGTCTCAACATCAGTGTTCTCAATTCTGCAAAATAATAAAATAGAGGATTAAAAAAATAGAAATTACTGTAGCAGACCTGTTAAAAGATTTTCCTTTTACTAGATTCCAACAAATTGCTTAAAACACATCTTAAACTGCCTTTATTTTCAGGAATGTAAATACTCTGAAGGACAGATTATACAGTCACAGCTCTCAGGGACGGCATGTCAAGAATACCAAAGGCAGAGACACAATCCTCCCCCTCGTTCTTCCAGGCTAAATATTCTTATGTGGTCAGAGTGACCTACTGTGCAGTCATGTCAATTTCGGAGTGGTTTGAGATAAGTGTCCCTTGATCACAATGGAAAGTTTGTGGAAATTTTCTGAAAAATAATCATTTTGAAAAACCATCAATGGCTGGCAACGAAGAAAACACGCTCTCCTCCCCTGCCCATGCTGAAATTCTATGCTCAAATGTAAATATAATTTGTGCATAAAGCAGTAAATTTTTTAAGCACCAATCTAAACAGTGGCTAGGGAAGAGAAAAAAAATCAGACTGAACTCTACTGACCTCTGTGTATGCGTATTTGACAATATAGAGTCTCTAGCCAAGGTTTAAAAATGGTGCACTCTTGCATCAGAGGGTAGACTGGACCTTATTTCTAAACTGTGCCGCAGTATTAGACATACTCATTTATCTTCTGTTTCTTCAGTTGGATTTCACAGAAATAAAGAGGATGCCCTTGCCAAAGCACATTTTTCAGAGTGAATAATGATGAAAAAAATGTGGGGATCTGTTTGCCAAAGTGCAGTATTCTGCACTAATGCACAGAGGACTCCTGTGGTGAGAATGTCCAAACCAGGAGGACCTCCTGGGTCAGGGACAGTAGGTGATGAGGCTGTTTAGAGGAATGCAAAGGCTTCAACATCTGCCTGGAGAGAAGAGGCACTGGGCTGGCAGCAGCCCTCATTTTGATCTTCAGATGAGGTCCCTTTGCTTCTGCCCTGTACTACATTAGTAGTAGGGCAGACAGTCTGGAAGGACTGAGGTACAGCTGAGATTACTGGGACAGCCTTCCTCAGAAAAGTAATTAGAAATGCAACTTTGCTGGACTGGGACATAAATGTTTTTGGTTTGCTGCATTTTGACTTTATTCCATACCCTTCTTAGTATCACAGAATCACAGAATGGGTTGGGTTGGAAGGGACCTTAAAGACCATCTAGTTCCAGTCCTCCCACCGTGAGCAGGGACACCTTCCACTAGACCAGGGTGCTCAGGACCCCATCCAACCTGGCCTTGAATACCTCCAGGGATGGGGCATACATAAATTCTCTGGGCAACTTGTGCCAGAGCCTCACCACCCTCTGAGAAAAGAAGGTTCTTTCTAACATCTAGTATTCATCTAATTCTTCAACAGTGCTGTTCTGACTAGCTGGGAAAGATCGGAAGTTTCTCTACATTGAGTTTTCCACACTGCCCTGCAAACCTCCAGCTATATCCAGAGCAAGAAGCCAATGGCTCAGATAATTCCTCAGCATGAACTTTGCCATGTCCTTATGGTGATGCCCAAAGCATTTGCCATGAATTGCTAGAACGGTCACTGAACACTGGGAGCAGAAAAGGCTTAGCCAGCCTGTCCTGTGTACCTTGATAAGTCCCAAAGGCTCTGGCTATGTCAGCCTGAGCCAAATTTCTGAGCAGTAACTGTGAAAAATACTTTCTCAGACACTTCTGGTGACATATCATCCACTGGCCTTTTGAGGGTGGGCATCTCCAGGAAAAGAGGAGCTTTGCAGGACCACGTCCTTGCCTCCTCTATGGTGCATTTACCTCCTCCCATCTCAAAAAGGGTGAAGAAAACTTTACCAAATTACTTCAGAATTTTTGTTCACAGCTGTTTTGTCACGGAAGGGTTAGTCATATCTCATCATTATTCCAGAGACAACTAAATTCTGGCAAATGTTAATAAGAATATACTGTATGTGAATCCCATTTGGACTGGAATGTATAAAGTTGCTCTACTGCAAAAGATTGTTGATTTTTTCTTTTTTTTTTAACTAATACAAGAATCCAAGAGGGAGGAGAATTTTTCCACTGAGTATTGGTTTCATTGTGGTAGTGATAGTGATAATGGTCTCTCCATTTGTTAGCACTCTCTAGCAAAAGGACAGATTCAGTCGCTCATATATTTTGCCCTGCAGTTTTCTTGGGCATCAAGTTTCTTTGCAGAAGCCTCTGACATGAGTAATACACACACAACACAGTGACATCAGCCCCAGTTTGAGGGGGCAAAATGCTCTCAGGCCTTCCTTGTTTATAAGACAGGCGATAAGCCAGCTTTCACCCTGGTCTACATCAAACTCAAGGTTAGGTGACGTAATGTAGGTCAGGATTCAGCTGTGTAAAATCTGAGAGAGGACAGAAAAGACTGTACTGGCTTCCAAATGCCTTAATAAGGGCATCTTCTTTTAAAGAGAGGGTTAGTGTGAAGTAACTTCTCTTATGCTAACAGTTATGACTAGGCAACTGTAAGCGTTTAAATCAAGTGGGATTTTCTATTCCAGACACTGCTAAAATCCACAGTTTTCAACTGCCTAATCTAGAAGTCCATGCCCGTTCAGGAGCATCATTTGTTAGGGGGAGAAAGATTGCGAGAGGAGAAGTGTATATAAATGGCTTTAGTCACAAAAACCAGCCCAGATAGTTCATGACTATCTTAACATGAAAGTACAAATTACTAAAATAAGCTATGCTGTAAGGGGGGAGGGGAAATTAAAAACTTTAATGCAGCAAGGCCTGCAAAGCTTCATATTTTCTGCAATTATCTGAGGAGCTGCAGAAAGAAGATTTAGTGCGCACAGTGCACACACACTCAAACACGCACATGGAATGTGTCTCCAGTTATGGGTGTTTCAAACTGCTGCCATGTCACCAAAACCCGCAAGAGCCCTTCATGGAAGGGGGCTTGAAATGCTTCTCCTGCATTGCTCCTGCTGGTTTGCAGCTGCACATTCAGGCATTATAATCATAAATCCATAGGATTGTCAAGGTCAGAAAAGACTTTTAATATCATCGAGTCTAACTGTTAATCCAGCACTGTCAAGTCCACCTCTAAATCATGTCCCTAAGTATCACATCTACACATTTTTTGAACATTTCCAGGGATGGTGTTTCTATTATTTCCCTAGGCAGGCTGTTCCAATGCCTAACCACTCTTTCAGGGAAGAATTTTTTCCTAATATCTAATCTAAACCTACCCTGGCTCTGACAGTGCCAGTCTGGTGAGACTTGCAAGGCTGGGGTTAGTCTTGGTGAGGGTTGGCCAAATTAAGTACTTTGACAAAAATGCACACACTTCTGTACTGCAGCTTTGCTCTGTGGCTGCCAACAGAAGGTAGAATAAATGAAATAAAGGAATAAAGCAAAAGAATCCAGGGAAAGGTGCTGGTTGGTATAGCTGGCACTTGCCATCCATTTTCCCCCGAGGCAGATGTAGGTGTATTGTCAAATGTGTATTTCAATTAACACAAAATATGCACAGCCTGCATCTGATCTGTTACACCACAGCCTGCCCACAAAAGGAGCATTGATTTAGGGGGCTCGTTTCACAGTCCTACTGCAGGACAATATTATTGGGTTTGAGGAGAGATTTGCCCTGACACCTTTTGTCCACAGCTTGCAGACACCATTGTGTGCAGCACATAATCTGATTTAGCCTAATCCAGCCCTAATGGGAACTCCCACCTAGGAGCTGGGGGAACAGGAGATATTGCAAGATTTCCAACAGGTCATGGTGGTCTGTTTTGTTTTCATTGTTTGCTACTTAAAAAGAAGAAAGAAACCCAACCTGAGCTCCCCTTGGAGTAGATGGAGAGAGGAAGGCATCTCCAGAAGGTGGTGAACTGATCTGCCATATAAAACAGGTCTGAGAATTTAACCTGGTGACTCCTTGTGTTTTTGTGCGTGCATGTTTGTGTGCTATTCTTTTGGACCACAGAAACGAGCACTATGAAAATCTGAACTAAAGGATCTTTGCAAAGACCATCCAACCTCCATGGAAAATCCATTCATCAGGACAATGAGGTTTATGCCAGACATGAAACACGGAAATTGTTCCTAAAAATCCAGCACATACTGAAATACTTTCATGAATTGGGACCTTCCAGAGTACAGAGTTGATGCATTTCTTTGCAGTCTTAATTGTTTGCCTCGATCCTATTCAGGCTCTCTCCTTGTTTTGTCCTTGATAGACTGAAGCAATCCCTAAAGCTCCCTTTTATCTCCTCACTCTGTAAATAGCTTTGGCCTAAGAGAGGCCTCCTCTTTAAATGAAAAAAAAAAAAAAGATAACATTTAGTGTTGTTTACTATATCGTGCTGATTCTGAGAAAAATATTGATTAAGAAACTTGTGGAAATCAAAACCCTGGAGATCCTTATCACCAGACTGCTAACTGTTGTAGTGCTAAATAAAGGAGTGAACACATGTTGCATTAAAAATATTTCCAGAAGCAAAAGTGAATCTTCTCTCTGTGGAAACAAACTGTTTTTCTGAGATACTACGTTTATGTGCCCAAATGCTAATAATTTGTTCTCTGTTGTCATTCCCCCACCCCCTTTTAATGTGTCAGGTTTCCTCATCAGTCATGTTTGTGTGCCACTCAGCGACAGTCACACACCCCTGAGGATGGTCCCAGATGAGGCTGAGACAGAAGATTGATGAAGAAATTGAGTAAAATGTTACTTTTTCTTCTGAAAATGCATTCCCTGATACAGAGCGAGAGAGGAAGGTTTTTCCCTGAAAGCATCTCAGATTTGCAGCTGTCTGTTCCCAATGCTGAGGCTTTTATCCAGCAAAACCCACAAGTATCCACTCACCTCTGGGTGCATGATTAAGTGCAATGAACTTTGCAGGGTCTCATCTCCTACTTATAACGTGGCACGTGCCAAGATGCCCAGCTGAACTGGAATCCAGAGCCTGGCTCCAAACTGGCTCTGTGGGAACTGAAAAGAGCTCTCCGTATACAGTGAAAGAAAGAAAGAAAGTGCTTCTCCAAAAGCTTTATGGGATAATCCAGCCTGACACCTGAATCAGATGTGTTGCAGTGGAACCTGATTTTTTACACTTGCTCCTGTCTTGGAGATGTTGGCAGTCAAATAGTACTGAGAATACACACCTGAAAATACTTGTCCCTAAGTACTTTAGGCTGCAGCAAAGGTGTGTGGGAGAGGACTGCCCAGCTACAGAAGGCCAGGATGGTGTCAGCCTGCAAGAGGATGATCACTTTTCCATTCATTCCCACCCCAGCATTCCCTCTCCCCCTGGGCTTCCCATGGCTCCCCTGGGAACCTGCCACTCCTGCAGCAAAGAACCTACAGACAAGCAGGGGGTAAGAGAGAGGAAAAGAGGTCACCAACCCCATCCCTGAGGTTGCTGTCTCTCCCATCCATCATTTGGAAACGGGAAGGGGAGCATCATCTGTGAGCCCTGTGGTCCCTGTGAAATGGATGCAGAAGGGGACATGGAGCCACTGTGACCCTGGGAGGCAACTGCCTGCTCCCCATGAGTTCAGTGATCTCCCCAACCTCCATCCCCCAGCTTCACTTCCTCCTGCTCAGTTTGCACCAAGGCAGAAGTGGAGGAAGGTATCTGGCATCCTCATTTCCCCCAGGAGCCCCTCTGTTTGGCTCTGCGTCCTTTTGCTCAACACTTAGCAGAAAGTGATAACAACAGCAAAATAAACTTTCAGCAGTTCCAATTAAAAGAAAAAAGAGAGCAGTGTTTCCTCTCAGAAGCACTGAGAGCTAGAATGTCAGCCGGCTATCAGCGATACCTGGAAAGCACCGCGTCCTGTGCCAGCAAAGCTGAGGAGAGGTTTTTATTTTAATGGCTGTGCTCTGAAAGATCTGGTTGTTAGGTACATTGTACACCATGGGAATGAGGTGTGGGGTAGTTTTGCCCTGGCACTTTGGTGTTTGTTGTTTTGTTTTGGTTTGGTTTTTTTCCATATATCTCCAAGGGCAGAATGAGGCAGTCAGTGCTCTGAAGGGTTATGTCTGCTGTTCCCATCACACCTGTGTTGCACACATCTGTGTTTCACAGTGTGATTAAATCAAGTGTTTTGTGCCAGCACAATAGCCGCAGTAGAAAGAGGTGCAGAGATTAAAACACCACGTACCCAGAGTAAAATGCAAGCAGTACAGGGCAGCATTGTCTCCTGTGTCCCCATGGAGTGGGAGTTTGGGTCAGATAAAGTGTCTTAGCCTTTTAGAGGAGAGGACAGTATAACACTGCTTGGGATAAACAGCTATTCTAGAAAATCCTGTCTGTCTCACTGTAAACCTGCTCCATGCAGAAGGGCTGGAAGCTGTACAGTGCATCTGCTTACAGGGCAGCAGGCTCCAAATTTTGATAGTTACTGGAAAAGGTTTTATTTTCCTTCCAGCCTGAAACATGAAAAATGAAAAAGCAAAATGCTGCACCAGATTGGGTAAGTCAGTGGGCTTTGCTGAACACCTGGAAGTAAGATGTTCCTACATTAGAGGAAAACTTTTTCTAGAAGTAGTTTCTTCCTCTAGAACAATCTGCATGCAGCTTGCTGGCTGTACAGACCCAGCCCTTGGTACCATAATTATCTGTTGTACCCATTTGCTAAGTCCTGAGTCACAGGGTTGGTAGAAACAGGGACAAATCATCATAAATTCTCAAATTTATGGAACCACCACATTAAGAGTGAGGCACAGCTAGGCTTTCATGTGTTCCTGGAGGAAAATGTTTGCCATCTGCACTGCCCCTTCCTCAGAGGCAATGGGGAAACATGGGCTATTGAAGCAGGGCTGATCCTGTCAGTGCTCAGTCCAGTGCAGACCAATAAATGCAGCTCTCCAGGAAAAGCATCTCCATCCATATGTATTTCCTTTCCCTCTCCCGAAACACAAGCAGATGCTGATACTTTGGCTTACTTTTCACGTGCTAGGGCTTCTCTTAACCAAGTAAAGCAGTGATTTATGGTCAGATACAGCCTTTAGCTTTCAAGCACCCATATAAGGCACTGCAATTAGTTCTGCTTTTGTGCTTGGGTTCCCAGGTGAACCCTGAGGTCTCCTATGATCTCTCCAGAGATCATCAGTACAGGTGAAGTACAGGGTGAAGGATCCCACAGAAACCTCTGGACAGCTGCAGGCAAAAGGTGATGGCATTAACTACTCTCATGTTATATGTTTCAGGGCAGCATGAGGTGAATCAAACCCTTTCAGAGCTCTGCATGAAATGGGCTCTGCTGGTGAATGTTTAGCAGAGTAATGCACATGGGTAAGGGCTGAGTTAAGCCTTAAATAATTAGAAAAATTCCAAACAAATCCCTCCTTCAGGTTTCTCAGTCACATTCTGCCTTTCCAAGGCTTGACATGTAGGGTGCAAGTCCTGGGAGATAATGCTGTCTCTGTTACAGCATCCTGGTCAGGACTGAGCAACATTTAACTGCCTATGAGACATCCCTCACTGTAACAGCTCCCATAGTACAGCCCCATCACACCAAAATTTATTTTATTTAATCAGATTATTCATAGTGTGCCCTATTATTTGCAACCTGTAGTCTAACACATGTCTATATTTAACAGTCCTGCAGTTTCAGAGACATGACCATTGATGGTCCCAAAGCACATGACGCATTATTTTATGAGGAATTGCTGCTCTCACACACAGTTAAACCTTTCTCCATTAGGCTGATGCTCTTGGCAGTGAACTTGCACAGTTCAAGGATTAGAAAAGTGCCTATTTCTTACAAGGTGTTTGTTTCTGCTAGCAGGACTTTGTGAGACAAAGCCACTGCTTAGCAATAATTTGAAAATTTATTATTTTGTCTCACCCAGAAAGAACCCCTTCTCTTTGACCCAATTTGACTTGCTTCAGAAGTTGCTTCTTCAGAAATTTTTCAGACATGTTTTCTTTTATCCCTTGGGTGTTTTAATAAAAATGAAAGCAGAGCTGTTTTCATTAGTATTTCCCACAGAAAAGTTTAAGCTTTTTTCAATAAAGGGCAAATTTTTCTGTTGTTGAAAGCTAGGGGGGTTTTATATTTTCTTTTTTTTTTTTTTTTTTAACTTTTCAAGTTAGAAATGCTAATGTACTGCCCTGGAGGAATTGCCATTTAAGTGCCTTATGCTTACATTTGCCTCAATTGACCACACTAGCTGAGATTCTCTTTCCTGTGATACACCACAGCCTTCTCTCAAGATGCGAAAAACCAGTTGTGTTCTGGGAGATAAAACTTGGCCAAGTCCATAAAAGAAATGGGAATACAAAGGCAACTGAAACTCCCACTGTTTGCTGTGGAAAGCAAGCTGAATCTAAGCATTTTATTTTCAAAGTAAACATTTGAATCATGAAGGGATACTTGGCATTTTCCTCAAAAAGAAGAACTTTCACAAATAAATTAATTCTTAAAAAGAAAAAAAAATAAAAATTGCCTCTCACCCTGAAATTCCTGACAGCTAATCTTCCTCTGGAAAACATCTTTTATGGAAAGTTTCAGTGCTCTCCATATTTGTGTACTTAAACTTACATATGTGCTAATGTGGCTTTGCTGATCAGAACCTCAAAATTTTGCATGATGCAGAATTTATACATATGTTCCTAGCCAAACCATACCATATAAAAGCTGGCTTATTACTAGTAATATTGAAAAAACTGACTAACAAGACATCCTGGATACTCCACACATACTGATGCTCTTTATAGAATAAATGCTCTGCGCTCTGATGTGGCAAATGAGGTCATTTGAGTGCACTAACTCTGGTCTTCCTCTCCCTGTTCTGCTTGAAAGAGATTTGAATGTGAAAAGGTTTTGGCACTCGGGCTCCATGGTTTGGAACGGCTTTCAGAATTGGAGACTTAAAGGTCACTTTTCTCTGAAGAAGTGAGGGACCCAACCCCAATACCAGCCATCAAAGAAACTCTAAAATAAAAAGTTGTTTCCAAAATCACATTGGGTAGGCCAGGGACGTAGCTGTTCCCCATAAATATGTGAGACCTCTGCATTGAATATATACTGTTTTATTCCTGCGGCATGACCCTGTCTCTCAGATAAGGAGAAGCAGTAAAACAGGGAGGATGTGGTTGCTCTCTTGGAAGTTGGAAAGCAAATTCAAGCTTAGGAGGGTTGTTTTTTTCTCCCCTAAAATTAAAACCAGCGCTCCTGTCAGCTTCCTAAACTCCATCCAAATGTAGCTGATGTTCTGACAGGGAAAAACAGGATTTCCAAAGCTGTTTCCCATTTACCAGCGGTGACAACTGGCTGGGAGATGGGGGCGAAGGCAAAGGTGAGTAAAGTAGGCTCATTCCACCTTCCCTACTGCCCATAATGAATCAATGCATGTGTTTACCTCAGGAAAAACCATAAGGCTCTGAAAGCCACAGGCACCTTGAAACAAGGGCCATAGTGCAATCCTGCTGGGCAGGGAGATGCCTGGGCCAACCAAAATGTGCTGGTGGTTGTGGTGGGATGCCACCACTGTCCTGCTCAGGGAGCCAAAATGCTTAGCTCTGGGCTGCAGGGAGATACCTGACAGGGGCTGAAATCCACAGCAGCAGATCATTTGGGATGGGGGCGAGGCAGGGCCCTGAATATAACCTTTCTCATCCCAGCAGAAGCAGGAGGATGTGCTCCCCCACCAGGTGATCTCACCCCTCCCTTTACACATAATAGCTTGGTGCTTTGCACAGTTTTGGGTTCAGATTCAAATCCCTCTTCTGGCAGATGCAGAGCAGGATTTGTGCTGTGCTTTCCCACTTGTCTGTGACCAAGAAAGGTGGGGGTATTCTTGCCTCTCTTCTCTGGATATACTCCATCAAGTCGAGCAGGACACGTTCAGAAAATAATTTCCAGCTTAGGAGAAGCCTTTGTTCATCAGGAAGCCTGGGTTTAGCCTTCCAACACCTATGTCCATGCCTAATGCATGCTAGAAGTGCCTTTGAAGGTTCAGCTCCTATACATCCTTCTTCATCTACCACAGCTGAGCTCTGTGACTCAACCCTATGCCCCCAACTCTATGCCATGTTGAGGCCAGCTCTCTAACAGCAAGATGTAGGCCCTGGGTAGCGAGGCCTTATGAACATATTAGATGACTTAAGCTTTCAGAAATACCAACATGTATGATACATATTGTAAATGCTGCAGTTTTCCTGTTCAAGCAATCATAGCTGATAATTCTCTCACCATAATGCTGAGTTTTACTTGCACTTTTTGAGCCTGTAGTAGTATCTCAGTCAAGTTTTTGAGGACACTGCATTTTTTGACAGGTTTTCATGCACAGTCAGGGAGAGGCGTTGTGGATGGCTCTCTGCTCTTTGAGAAGGAATCATCCCTATAGAGAGGAAAATATTTCTGAAGCCCCCAAACTGCCTTTTCCATCACTCACCAGCCTGCACCCCAGTTGGGTGGGCTGACAGCAAATCACTGCCTTCAAACTGACAGCACACTGAGCTGGTTTTGAATTTCCTGCTCTCTAACCATGCTGCAAACTGAATCAAAACACTTCCATTAGAAGGATGAAAATAAATCCCCCTGAAGCTGGATTTTATCATGAGGATTTATCAGAGAGGAGCAGACTGGGTTATGTGGGGTTCAAGGATGTGGCCATCAGCCCACAGAGCCAAAGGGGAAGCTATGCAGAATCTCTGCTGTATGCCCAGATATCAGACTCAGCAACCAGTGCCACCACTAGGAGGAATAAACTGGCACTCTGTCACTCCTCTCTTCGGTTTTTGGGAAGCCTTGATTTCCAAGGATGGAAATGGGGCTGGAAGTATCATAAAACTGACTTTGAACTGTGCTGAATTTCCAGAACTAAAGCAACATTTTGATGGCATTTTTACTTGTGATTGCCATCCAAACACAAATGTAATCCTTGCAGCACATCTTTGAGGAGGCAGGTGGGTTCTTTCAGGAGTGTTTTCACGTCAGGACTAGCACAAGCCCCAGCTCAGGAGCTGCTCCCAAACTTTTCCTTGCCCCTGCTGAGAACACTACCCCAGTCAGCTGGTTCTGCCAGCTGGGACAAGCTTGTAGCCCCTGGGCTAACCCAGGGCCTGATCTGACCAACAGCTTAGGTGGAGATGTTCCTATCCAGAGACAGTTTTTTATGGAAGGAAGTTGAAGATTTGTTTTGCAGAGCACAGCTCTCTTTACCATGTGAGCACTGGCTGTTTGCAAGAACAATTTCAAGATGCAGTTTAATCTACATAAGTCACTGACTGTACTCTTAGCTACAACAGCAAAAATGCACGAGCATGTAGGCACAAATGTACACAAATGAATATTATTATGATTTGCAGCTGTCGGAGCAGTTCCTGTCACTGAAAAAAACTAAACTTAATTACCAATCTGGAATGAATCATGATCTTAAAATAAAAAAAGAGCAAGCTGTCTAAGTGTATGCACATTCTTTCATTGTAAATAACTTCCCAAGAATAGAGGGCCAAATCCTCACTTGGTGTAGGCTGGTGTCAAAGTTTGACAGTGAACTTCAGAGAAACTAGCTTTCCTGATGGGTGCTAGCTGCAGATCTGATTCTGTACATTTTCTAAACTTTTCATCAGAAGACCATTCAAATCCTATAAGAATATCATAAGGGTGTTTGTCAGTGGTCAGCTGCATCCTCCAGCACTATCTGCCTTGGCATCTAGGTGGGGCTGAGGAGGGCTGAGTTTTATTCCTCTCTGAGCCTCTAATTCAGTGTGACCCTGACCATGTCCTACATCACCTTTGTCACTGATGGTCATGACATTCAGATCAGAGAAATCAAACTTCAGATCACTAGGTGGAGCAGAAAATGCCCTAGATCAAGACAAACCACCTCACTAACACATGACTGTTTAATCTGCCTCCAACTGCAGACCCCTGGATGATGCCCTCAAGTGTTCCCCCAGTACATTCCCTCTCACCAGCACCCTCTTTGTCATTGTGGTAGCAATTTTTCGGCTGCACAAGGGACTGCAGAGAGATGATCCTATGTACCTCCTGGAGATGGTCTGCATGCCACTGGCCATTCACGAGAGGCACTCTGCAGCCCCCTTTTTACAGACTGTGAGCCCTTGGCCAGGGCTGTCCTCGCTGTGTGTTTGTGTAAGACTTCATGCACTGAGGCTCTACCTCAGCTGGGGCCTCAAAAACACGGCTATAAAACCAGCAATAAATAACAGCAGCACAAGACAGGGTGTTAAACTCGCTGATGGCATCTGAGTCATCACTTCGGCCTCTCGATGGCATGACCTTGGAGGTAGGCTGTTAAGTCTGTAAAAAACGTTTAGAAAAATAATAAAAAAAAAGGTCTCTCAAGTCCAGTGTCTTGCTCCAGTGATAGCAAAAAGGGTAACAGGAGACTGTTGTTCTAACTCTGTGCCGCCTTTTCAGACCTTGTTTTTGTTTTCCTGCAAGGAGCAGGACTTTATTGGCTTGTTTCTGGGTGCACACATGAAACCTTTCATCAGTGCATGTTTCAGTAACGGGCCCCTGGATATCAGTAACATCGACACATTCATACAATATCCCGCTCCGTGATTTGCAGCGCTCCTACGGCTCGGTACTATTAATGAATGAGTGACTCTTTTCATTACCTTGCCATAGATCAAGTGCTGGCCTCTGATTCTGACAGATGATTCAAATACATCTGGTTTTCCTAACTTGAGACCGCTCAGCTCCTCCAGCTAGTGCTAAATGATGTTGTTTGCTAGGGAAGAATAAACTATTTTGGAGGGACGTACAAAAGGCACTTTGACTGCTGGACTGCATTCTGGTTGTGCCTGAAAGGTTGGTCTCAATGGGGAGAAAATCTACTTGAGTGAAATTTTTTTCTGGGACTGTTGAGATTTTGTTGGGGAGCAGGCAACCTTCACATGAGCAAAGTCAACAACAGTCCCTTTTATAACCTGTGAGGACCATGAAAGTTTCATTTTCTGCTGACAGTGAAAGATCCCTCTATCTACAGGGTGATCCCCTTGACACTATGTGACAAACGCACCCCATTGCAATGCCAGCAGCTGCATTTTTCTTTGGTTTCTGACATACCACATCCTAAATTTAATTGCTTTAATTTGTTAACATTATTTTACGCTTGACAAATATTCTTTCTAAGGTGCTCAATGAGCCATGGCAGCTCACTCGCCACCTTAGTAACACTGAGAAACTGAGAGACCCCTGTTAAGTCTGCTCTGGTCCCAGAGACTGCCGTACCTACATGAACTAGTGTATGTATTTGCTTAAAATAGGAATAGGATAGAAGTCAGGAACAAACTCAGAGAGGAAAAAACACCCTTTGCTTCCTCTAGAGGAGCCCCAGCCGCTGCCATGCTGTGTCTGACTCACTACTGCAATGCAGTTTAAATGCTTTGCCCAGACTGGAGCAGTTGTATTCAGCAGAGTTGAAATAGGCCCTTGTCCCCCTGACATGGCCTGGGGGAACCAGGCACTGCCCCCAGAGATGGAAAAAGGAACATTTGCACTCTCTAAGTCAAAGGAGTGTGGATGTCTCAACTCCTGAGAAAGAGTTCAGGTGATGTACAAAGGATGGGCAGCAAAGGGGAAGGGTGGCCATCCAAAGGAAGTGCTCCCAGATGTGTTTTGGGGGTTTGGTTTTAATGGGCATGAGGAGAATGAGGTTCTTCACACCACAAGGCACAACTCCATCTGCCTGGGGGAGCCTGAAGCCAAAAACCCTTGGCTGAGCTAGTCTGGCACCCATGACCAGCTTTGGAGTGGGCACAGAACAGAGAAGGGTATTGAAGGTTACCGAAAAGTGGTAAATCTTAAAACTGCACTCTGAACATACATTATCTTCTGCTTCAACCTCTCCTTCCTCCATCAGCACCCCCAGCACACCGTTACAAACACCTCCCTGCCCTGCCACAGCTTTACCAATGACACGTCTATCTGGATGCCTCCAGTTGTTCCTTTGCTTCAAGGACTATGTATTGTGTGTCATGGACAAGTAGAGCCTAGGAAACTTTTCAGCTTTGTTTTCTGGTATCCACCTTGAGGAGGGTGTGCAACTGTCTGAGAAACCAAGGCAGCCCAAGTCTGAACTGACTTGGGCATCTCTGTGTGTGCCTCAGCCCCTGTGGTGTCCAAATCAGGGGCCCTTCGCAGCATCCCCTCTGCAGGATAAGAGGGCCAAACTATGGTGTTGCTCATTACCAGCTTCCCACTGGAGAAGAACAGAGTCACAGAGCCATGAAGGCACCCAGTCATGGCTCTCCTAGGAGGGTTTCAGACTGAGGAAGCAGCAGCTAAGATAAATGTCTCACAGTAAAGGATATCCTGCTCAGCCAAAAATAAAATCTGCAGGAATTCAAAGAACCAGAAAAAGCTGGACTTTGCAATCCCAGAAACTTCATGTGATGAAATCCTTATCCTATCCAGCTCTTACCATTGGCCTGAGAGAGATAATGCTTCCCCCTGGGAGCATGGCAAGGCTCTTACCTAACACTGAACAAGCTATAAAGGGTCATAAACTAACATAAGATTTTTCAGGAAAGCCTCCAAAGTAGTTGGATCTGCAGAGATGCAGAGGGGAAATCTTAGGAATTTATGTAGTTACATACTTGAGTACCTCTAAAAATCCACTATTTAGTCTTCAGTTACTATAGAGCAGACCAGACCCCTGCAAGCACAGCATTGCCACCTGGATACTGGCCACAGGGTGATCTCCTGAGGGCACACCTCAAATCCTATGTTCAGTTTTGGGCCCCATGTGAGAAGAAGGACATTGAGGTGCTGGAGCCTGTCCAGAGAAGGACAACAAAGCTGGAGAAGGTCTGGTACACAAGTCTGGTGAGGAGCAGCTGAGGCAGCTGGGGGTGCTAAGCCTGGAGAAAAGGAGGTTCAGGGGAGACCTTAGAACTCTCTACAGCTACCTGAAAGGAGGTTTTAATGAGGTGGGGGGCAGTTTCTTCTCCCACATAACAAGCGATAGGAAAAGGGGAAATGGCCTCAGGTTGCACCAGGGGAGATTTAGATTGGATATTAGGAAAAATTTCTTCACTGAAAGAGTGGAACAGGCTTCCCAGGGAAGTGTTCGAAAGGTGTGTGGATGGGACATTTGGGGGGCATAGTTTAGTGGTGAATGTGGTGGTTCTTAGTGAATGGTTGGACTTGATGATGAGTTCCTTTCCAGCCTAAATGATTCTGTGATTCTTGGCCTTCACTACTTATGGCACAGCCTCCAACCCTGGTGAGACAAGTATCTGTGCCCAGCTCAGGGTATTGGCTTGAGTCATGGCTGAAAGAAAGAAAAAAAAAACCATACAAAAAGGATTTGAGTGTCTCCCTAGAGAAGAATGATCTTTGCAGATCAAACTGGAATAAAATACAAAAAGGAATAAAAAATAGTCACACTTTGAAGCCCAAACCCATTCCCTCTAAGTGTCCACTAGAGGGTTTCTTGTACTTTCCACTGAAATGCCAGCACTGCCGGCTCTTAAAGGCAGACTCGGGGGACACAGAGGTAGGATGGCAAGGAAGGGTGCAGGGACAGCCCACACACCAGGGACCACCAGAGCCTGTGCCCACAGTGGCGTCCCGAGGCAGGACTGGTGCGTGTAGGTGCACATCCACACGGGCTTCCCTCACAGCTCTGGCATTGGCAAGTGCAGTCCCACCACTGGGGTGCTTACTCTAGGAGTCCTTCATTAAAACCCACAGGAGAAAAGTGGCTTTTCCAGAGAAAGTGTGCATGCCCAGATATCAGCTGTATGCACCACTACATTTAATGGTCGTTTCTCACACTGAGTCCTTGCAAAACTCACCACCTTTTACCAGCACTGCTTTTGCCCGTGTCTTGTGGCCAAGCCTTCTGCCCCCCTTCTCTTGTTCTCCCTAAAACCTGGTCACACTCATACCAGGAGAGAGGACAAAACCCATCTCCAGATTTGCCATGGGACCCTGGTACTGGAGGAAGGGACAGAGAGAAGGGATAGCAAAATGGTGATTTTTGACCTTGAGGTTTAGAACAGCATTTGTGAGATGCCATTATTCAAATTAATTTCCTGACGCTGCTGTACTTACAGGCACCAGCCATGCACATTTCAGTTACTTCCTCATGGTCATGAAGGCTTGGCAGGTAGATAGATTGGTATGAGAAACATTGCTTTAAAAAACATCAGTGGACATTTTCCCAAGTGTTACAGGTACAGGGTGGCGGGGTGCGGTACTGAAAGCTTTATTAGCTCCTGTGTACAAACATGTAGACTCCCTCCATCTGTCAGGAGTGTGAGCATTTTAATCTCCAAGCACTTACCAAGCACGTCAGCATCACTTTCCCTTTCAACCATCAAAAGAACAGAGCTGGAAAGAGGCAAAGTGTTTTCCTTCAGGCCATCCAGAGGGCTGATGACAAAGGCGGAGCAGTCACTGGCAAACCCAAAACAAAAATTCTTTAAGTTAAATGGCATAGTTTGAGTGAGTTTTTTAAAAAATGATAATATGAAACTGAAAAAAAAAAAAAAACCAAGATGGCAGAAGATTCAGGAAATAAAAAAATTTCCTTAAAATGTTAAGTAAAATGTCTTGATTTTTTTTAAAAAAATTAGCAGCTAAAGTGAATGCCCAGTTTTCTCCCAGCAAAATCCTGAGATTTTCACTACTGGGCTTTTTTGGTGGCAAAATGACGTAGATCTGATGGTCAGCTGGGGATCCTTGGCTGGCTGCTCCCTGGGGCTGTGCCTGCACTGCTGAGCCCTGCTAACACGCATGCTGGTGGCATGGAGAGGTGTGATCCTGCACCAGGATCCCTGCCTTGGCAGAGCTCCAAGCCTGGGTTGTGTGTCTGCTCCACAAGAGCTTTGCCTGTATGACTGTGCATTATCATCGGGCTTGTTTGTGAAATGTCTCGCCGACTCTGAACACGAGGGTCAGATTTTCAAAGCACGTAGTGCTCATAATTGGAGCCAGATTTCTGGAGGAGCTCTGCTCCCATTTAAACACCTAAAGAAAGTGACTGGATTGTCTACCCCAGCTGTTCCTGCGGCGTGAAATAAGAGCTGCTACAGGCTGACTCCAGCCCTAGATAAATAATAATGAATGAAAGTCATTATAGGGGATGAATTTGCAAATATTTAAAGTTTCAAAGCATGAATTTTGTTAATTAAATAATGCTAATAATGCAACATCAGTCTGACCTAAAGGTTAATGTAAAATCACTGTCTTTGGTGAGAATCTCTTTCTTCACAAATTCCCTGAGGTAAATGAAACTTTTTAGGATTTCATCTGGCTTTGAAAGCTGAACTGATTGAACCAAAACTTTTCTATAGAGGTCATTCATCCCTTCTGTATGCTTTCAGACAAGCCCATAGCCATCAAGAAATAATTCAGCCTGCACAGATTATAGATTCTTAATAACTTTGTTCAATTCTTTTTTTTTTTATTGGTTTGTTTTGCATGGGGCAGTATTGTTAAAGACAGCTATGATGATTTATAGGGAATCCAAGTCTTAGAAAACGCTGACACTTCTGTGGGGAAAAAAAAAAAAAGAAAGAAATGGAGCAGTCTCTCATTATGTAATGTAATTGAGTTTAAATACTATCAAAATAATTCTGGGGGTCTTGTTTAATTTGTCTGGTTTTCACTGTATTCTCTTTTTCCCTCTCCAGACCTTTCCATATGCAGTGAGAGACACATATCATAGTGACATGTGTGCTAAGGAAAGTTTAGCTATAATATTAGAAAACTCCATTTAATTTGATTATGGGTGCCATTGGGTTCAGAAATATTTATATGATTTTGTAGATGTTTGTAGGTCTAGGACTGTAATTTCCCCTTAGAGCCTCAAAAGGCCTAAATTTAAATGATGAAAACGCCTCTAAAAGGCAGAAGTAGTGTTGTGCCTTTAGAGAGGGGTTTGGAAGCAAAAATCCCTGCTCTGTCATGGTCTTCTTGCGTCATTTTAGAGGGATTGGATTTTTAAAATGGAAATCTTTTCAAAACCTGACCTGAGGCTTTGTGCTTCAATTTCTCACCTCTAATCCATATCAGAGAGCTGATACGATGATAAACACATCAAAAGCTGATAAATTATTAGAAAACACAATACTGGGAGAGATGTGCTTGCCCCTTGCCCACAAGGCACAAGATAACTCCCAGCACAGGCACCAGAGATCTTCGATTAGTGGGACAGCACCTATCCTGAGATGTCCCTGTTTTGCCCAAGGTTGATGATTTCTAAATGTGAGCTCCCAGTCACTTCTCCAGACTGTGAAACATTTGCTGTGGGATGTGTATCATGATGAGCATGTGTTTTGAGTGATGTCCCTTTTGCCTGTCGAGAATGAAAGAATTGCAGGATGAAACACAAAAATCAAATTTCAAATGCGCAGGAGCAACGAGAAAACGAGCAGATACTTAAATCTCTGATTAAAATTTTTTGGGGAAATGGGGAAATGTGTCTCTAGACTGTTTGGAAAGGTTGGAGAGTTTTTTTACCCCCCCCCAACTTCTGCCTGAGGAGGGTTGCTGGCTGCTGGGCTAACACACATGCACAGTTTATGAGGCTCAAGCTGGTGCCTTTAGGCAGAGCCTCCTTGCTTTCAGTGAAGTACAATCTTCACATCACTTTCAGGCTTCTCTCTCTAGTCTTCTTGTGCATTTATGACCAGAAATGGGTTCTCCTGTCCATTAGGAGTTTGAAGTCAGTGAAACCCCTCATTGCTCTCAAACCCCCTTGAAGACACTTCAGATAAGAAGCAGCTTTTGATAGCCTGCAACCACACAGCACTTTTATCACTCCCCTCTAAACAGCAGTCAGATTTTCTGCTCTGCTTAGGTCTGGCAAGGCTCAGATCTGGATCTAGTATTGTAGGTCATGCTGAAAGCTTGATATCACAGGTCTGCAGTGGAATCGAAGACCGCACTTTCTAATTGCAACCTTGTCCAACCACTAAATAGCGTTCTGTGGAGCAAAAGCCTATCTTTAGTCCTTCCCAAAAAACACTGGGCCTTTGCCAGGAGGGAAAAATGCTGGGAACATAAACAAAACTGAAGAACAAAAAGTGGCAGGACTGAGAGGAGATATTTTCCAATAGACAGCCTGTAATTTGCCATGGATGTGGTAATTTAGCCAAAATAATTGAATTCTATGAGTTTCCAAAGGGTTTCTGCTAATGTTGTTGGCGCACTTGTGTTGGGAGGTTGGTAATATGATATGAAATCTTTCATCTTGGACTTGCTGCTCTGAGAATTACCCCAATCACGACTGATCACAAACATCACCCAATCACTGACATCATAAATGTTCCCCTCGGGTGGCTTTTTTTTGGTGGAATATGTGAAATACACGAACGTTCCTCATTGCCCAAGTAGAGGAGCATGCTCCCCACATCCAAGAAGGCCATTATTGGCTGGTAATTTCATCAGACTTCGAGTTACCCATCTCCTCTTTGAGAGTCTTAGTCAAAGTGGATGGCAGCCAGCTCATGTGTTCAAGGGGTTTGAATGGCAAGGCTTCTGCTGAGTGGACAGTTTCCCAACTGCTTCTTGAGGGAAAATAAGAAAGACATCATAGTTGTCTGAAAATACTTTGTAGGTGGAAAACTGTAAAACAAGGCTGCAAGAGAACTTTAGGACTTTCAACTTTCCCTGCCCCAAGGCAAGATCAGTTAGACCTGGCCAACCTTTTGCAGAGATTTCTCTAATATCTTTTTGAAAATCTCCTGTGATGGGCACTGTATGACTAGCCCAAACTCAGCCACTGGCCTTTCTCCTAATACCTGACTGGAATCTTTCTTCCTGCAGGGTCAGCCCTCCTCTTCCTGTCCCTGGGGAGATGTGGAAAATGGTTTATTGCCTTTCTCAAGTAATGTTTTTCAGTCGGGACTCAATCAAATGATGGGAAATTATTTACCACACTCTCCCTATACGTGTAACATCTTCGTAGATAACATGTATGGTTGTGATACTGCTGTGAGCAAATGTAATCAATATGGGAGTTCATTTCTGTAAACTACATTAACTACTCCGCTGAATACTGAAAATCACAGATTCCACAGTGGTGGAGACTTCACTTTTCCCTACCATCCTTCCCCGGATTATTCTCTTGGTTTCACAGGTGATCTTGTCGATCTCACAAGGGCTTGTGAATTTTCTACTTTACTGGCTAAAGACCACAGTTACTAATCACCCATTTTTTCTCAAATCCTTTCCTTGTCGAGTGTAATTAGCTAAACTGGATGGAAGAATACAGAAACTGCTCCCAGCCTCCGCTTAGTTTTGGAGTGTGCTGTTCAGTTTCCTGAAGACCTGAAAAAGTACTTCTGTGTCCACCAGTGCACCTGCTTTTTCCAAGGTCTTAAAAGAGTAGTGAGTGGATAAACTGATCCTCTTCCAAATCCTCATTCCTCATAGAGGAGGCCTAAAGTCCATGGAACACTTGTCTGATGCCGATGCCAAAGGGGTGCCAGGAATTAAAGCCCAAGCTCAGGGGCACTGCAGGGCACACTTGCCTATGGTTTGGGCAGAGGAACTGATGATGGGATCTGCTTCAAGAAGGTAGGGAAGAGTGAGGGCAGAAACTGTGGGCTGCTCAGAGGGATGCCAGAGGGAGATGTGAAACTGAAGGCTGGAAACAGAAATGGAGAGAAAGGAAAGGTGGGATCAATGGAAAAATAAGAGGCATAGCAAAAAAAAAGGGAAAAAAAAATCCTATTTAAAATAGAGTAGTCCCTTCCTTTCCTAGGAATGCCTCTTCCTGTCCATCTGGTGCTGTGCCCTGTTTTGTACACCTGCACGCCAAACCCCATTAGGGTTTGGGTGTTTCACTGCCCTTTCCAACTCCCATGTCGTGTCTCCCTCCCGACCCAGCACGGCTATGGATCTTGGCCTGAAAACTTCACAGGTGTTTAAATGAAAAATAAGAACTACCCTGAGGCTGGAAAAGCCCAGACTTGCCTCCCTGCTTTCCAGCTTTGCTGTGGAGTACTGCTGCTCACCTTAAGTGACTTTCTCTGCTGTGGGCAAAAGGAGAGTCAAGGCCAATCTCTCAGCCTGGTGCCTCTCTCAGAGATGTTATCTGCCTTTTTCCTGTCTTTATTGGCTTGACCAAATGAAGTTCCCTGCATGTGTACAGCAACACTGTAGGAGCAGAATCCATTGTTCTCTGGGCTGAAACCTGCTGGCTATTTAAATAAAACAACTCATTATCTGCCACTACCCACTCTGTAACACACTGGTAATTTTGAATTGCTGTCAGAACATACTGTCCCCACAATCACTTCCCTCCTGCTGGGACATCTTTTCCTGTGTTTACCCATGTCCTTTAAGTAATGCTTACAGCCAAGTGTCCATGCTGTGAAGGAAACACATATTTTAATGGTTTAGCTTCTGTAAAGCTAGGAGCATACAGCAGAAAGGAGAGGGATCATTAAACCACAGCGATATGCCTACAGATCCTGCTTTGAATCTATAAAGATGTGATTTTCATAAGGAAACTCTCAAACCAAGTAGTTTTCCTTCCTTCTGTTTGGAAGCAAGAGCTGCAGAAGTGGGGAGTGGGACAGTGGGATGCAGGGTATTTGTGCAGCATTGTCTGGTATGCAGTGAGGTCTTGAAATGCCTGAAAAGACCCTAATGTGACATAGCCACAGATCTAACCATGGCTCTGGATAGCAAATCAGGATATTCAGGGATGGTGGAGTCCTGGGGTAGGTTCTGATATTGGTGGAGTCATTACCTTAATTTCTGCAACACCAAATATCTCCCACATCACTTCTATCACATTTTACATTCTCTGTGAAGAAAGATCATCTTCATTTCTTTCTGACATGAGCCAGTAGTATCAATCTGTTTAGCATAAAAAAAACTTCTTTTCTCAAAATCCTGCTATTAGTCTGTCTCCAAATAGATACAGGTCAATAAACTGTAAAAAACCTGGACCATCATGGCACTTTTGCTAACCACTCTGCCTGAGCTCCATCTCTTTTCCTATGCACAGAACAACCTACAAGTAACAACCTCTGCCCCTGGAAATTCCCTGCATGGGTGAGCAGGAGCAGGTGGTTTTGCACAGGCATTGGATTTATGCAAACGCACTTTGATCCTCAAGCGAACACAAACGAAAGAGTGGCCAAACACACTGTTTTTATTTCTCCATAGTTAGAAAGGTGCGAGGGAACGCAACAAAAACCTGTTCTTTCGGTGTTGGAAACCGAAACTTCTCACACTGCACTGGGTATTGCAGTCACAGACCTGTGCAAACATGGGCAGTGGACAGAGCAGTTCCTTGCTTCCCTTAGACTCTGTGAACCTATGAAATTGTACTTCAAAGCCAGCGGTAACATAATTCTCAATAAAAGTTTTACCAGAGATGGAGCTTAATATGACATGGATCATACAGTAAAACAGCAATGCGTGGAGCGTAAGTGGCTCTTTATGAAACGGCAATACACAAAATTAAAGCTGAAACATAATTTATCCCTTCACAGGAAAAGTAAGGAACTGCTGATTGTACAATGACAAAACCAAACTGCATTGGCCCATGACTATATCAAGTCATCAAGTGCTGTTACAGAATTTTTGTTAATGATGGGTTATGACTGGAACCATATGACAGTTGCTACTGCATTAACAGTTTGTTGAGGCAAACACACACTTCACTGTGATTCCTGATAACCATCATGCTGTAATTCCAAATGGGTCTCGCTTTTGTCCTAGCGCTTTACTCCTTTCCAGAGGACTATTTATGTTTCACTTCCCAGTTACAGCAACTCCATTCTGATCTTGGCTTTCCGTCAGCCGTGCTGGGGGCTCTGGGCTCAAGGAATTGTGAAGTAATTCTATATCCTCTGAGGCTTCAGGGAGGAAATAGTCACAGATTTATTGGGCTTAAAGGCAGTTTGGGGAGGAAACCAGATGAAGGCATCCTGCATCCTGGCTTAGATTCATAAGAAAGTCAATATGTATTATTACACACTAAATATGTCACTTAGAAAAATTATTTGTGAATAAAAGGAGGATGGAGACTAGGAAAAAAGTTAATAAAAAATGTACTTCTGTGTATACAATTCAGCATACAACATATCTAATGGTAAAGAGCTTTCAGTCTCTTTTTTCATGTCCAGATGACATGCACTTTAATTATAAAACTGCAATTGCTATTTGAAGTTATTTATCGAGTTGTTCAGGACAAACATATATCAAAGCTAAAGTAACGAGGAGATGATCTTTAAATCAAGCAGTATTTCAGAAGGACATCATTGTTATTATATTACATTTCAGTGAAAAAAAATTGGCTTGCCCTGTGATTTGGGTTAGCACAGCACTTACTTATCCGTGGCTGCATCAAGGTAACTGCCATGACAGTGCACTGCTTCCCTGCTGTGCAAGTGCCCAGCGTGAGGTCAGCAATTCGGCATGCTTGGAGGGAGAGCAATTCCCCCTCATCTGTCTTATGCTTTGATGGCCCTGGTTTGTTGTGCTTCATCTGATTTTCAATATTTTGCCCCAGGTGTCATCAATGAACTCATCGATGGCTGTTTAGGAAGAGAGTAAGAAGGTTTCAAAAGCAGATCTTCAGACCTTCCATCATGTCATTGCCCATTGCAATATGACCTTCATTACTTCTCTTTTCCCTCCTGGTTCAATAATACATTGAGCTTCAGGGTTTGATCCACATTGTCCCCTGAAGGAGAGGGAAACTGTGTGCATGTAGGAAGAGCTAACCTCTTCCACAAAGAGTATAAACCATGTTCTTTGGGGTGTTCCACCTGCCTGCACAGCTCCTGCTTCCCTAGAGCTATTTCACTATCTTAGCTCTTGAGAGGCAGTTTGCAGAATTCATTGGGGATTCAAATGAGAAGTGGAAAAATGAGTACCAATTTTTTTTAAAAGCTTTGTATGAGGTTATTCCTGGCTTAACCAGGATAAGCAACAACACAAACTCTTGTTTTTTAGCAGAAAAAAGAGAAAGGAGCGAGTGAAAAGCAGGAATACTCTGGGTGAAGACCACAGCTGCCAAATGTGAGAGAGTACACAAGATATCAAACCACTCATATGTGCTAACAAGTGTGTCTACTGGTATAGTCGCATGTTTAGTCAGCAAAAATGAGATGCTCTCTTAAGGAATAAGTCTGAAATTTAATAAGCAAAGTCAGTCATGCTACTTCTTGAATAAACTGAATTTCACCTCACTCTATGTATAGACTACACGGTGAGTTGCCCTTGGCTCCTCTCATGGAAATAAAAACACTTTTCTAGGACAAGATTCATTTTGCTAGAAAGCACGAGATGAATTTAATGACCTGAACTGTAGAAGCTCCTATTTTTCTCCATGGAGCATAAAACGAGTTGAGGTAGACTAGCCATACTGGACTGAAGTCAGATGGATTTGTTCAGTCTAGATTTCGGAGATGATTCCTGAGACAGGAATACCAATAAAATTTACAGCTTTAAAGGTTCATAAATTTCTACTAAACTATTAAAAACTCAGAGTTGGGCATCAAAGATTATGAAGTTGGCTTAGAAGAAATTAAAGGACAATTGAACCTGAAGGGCTTGCCTTACTCTGCAAATGTGAGAGTTAGGGTTATTCTTAAGAAAAAGCGGTCTCATCACACATTTCCAAGAGCTGTGACTCTGAGTTCTTCTGTCCTCTCAAACACTGTGAGTCATGATTGCATCCTCAGAGGCAGTTACATTTTGCTGGACTTGTCTAAGCCCATCTGAAGTAACGGAGCTGCAAGAATGCCAGCAAGCACTGAGTCTGGACATCATGAAGCTGCACATAATGAAGAGTGTTTGGCCTCCATCACTGGTGGTGAAGAGGCAAAAGAGGAACACAGCAGGGAGTTGAAAAGGCTACCAGGAGGGGGAAGAATTGTGTAAACATGAAGTATTTGCTATAAAATGTATGGAGAGACTATGAATATGGAGTCCCAGGAGAAGTGTTTTGACAGTTGCTGTTTAGGGGAGAGGCAGGTTTTGAATTAATAAATCTTCCTTCTATGCCTCTCAGCATACTTTTCTTTATTGGAGAAGCTGGATGAAGACTGATCTACAAGCAGTAGTCTTGCCCAGACATGAAAGTGTCTCTCCATGTTTTGGAAAGCACCCTGTCATGCCACAAAAACTGTGGCAATGCTTACAATGGAGCAGGGCCTTTCCTGCAGTGCCTTCCAAGATCATCTCATTGCTTCCTGACCATCTATACCCATGTTGGTTCTTGTCCTGCTTATATTAGACATTTTTTAATGGTGGGGACATTTTTTTAGCAATATGTGTGCAGTGTGTTGTGCACTTCAGGGCTTTCAAAGGGTCACTGCAAGAGTAGTATGTTCTGTTAACTTGGGACAACCTGCCACATTCCTGGTACAATCTGATGATCTGGGAGAATGAATGGCAGTCATTCTGCAGAAAACGTATAATTTTACAGTGCCAGGATCCTGCAGGCCCCAGCACGATATTTCTACACCATCTGGGAATTGGTACACTGAAGCTGTGCCTGTACCAGTAAAGGAAATGACCCAGGGAATATCCCTGGTCCCAGAACCAGCTGCCTGCTGGGAATAGCACCTGGAGGGCCCCACCTGCCCAGCCTTACTGGGAGAGTTTTAGCTGGCACAGGGTGAAAGTTTGCTGCAAAGGACCATTTTAATGACCTTATGGGGTGGGTGATTACGTTTTAATTAAACTACCAGTACAGGCACAGCCCCAGGCTGGTGTGAAGTGTCCCATCTGCAAGGTGGCATGAGGAGAAAGGATAGGAGCCCACTTGCCACCATTGTTGTACCTGTACCAGTAGACATGCTGGGCACTTCAGGCTTCTTAAGTGGTGAGGAATGTATCAATCTGCAGACGAATTCAATTGCTTTCATGTACCTCACTGACAGAACAACCAAGAGAATTGCCTAATCAACTGCATCCTGTAAACCTGGAAGCCAGTTTAACCACTGACTTCATTGCCTTCCCAATGTTCATGAATAACCTTCCAAGTAACGGCCATATGAAGTCAATACAGTGTGGTATGAACCAATTTACCAGCTACTGCTGGACATAAACAACTCTTTATGCATTAAATTTTCCGCCCTCACAGGCTGTACAGTCTTAAACTCAGGTGGCCACTTATTTTGGCAAGGAAGAGTTTTTGCAAAACTGCTATAAATTCACATAAAATTATGATTAGAAGGCTAGAGAGAAGTTTTTATAAGTATTCGTTCACATGAAGTTTCTAACAGTTTCCTTTTTTCATGTGTACTTACAAACCAGTAACTCAAAATCCAGATCAGCTTCTAGAGGTTCATGATCACTGGGTATCTCTTGAATTCTGTTCCCTGAGGATTTGTGGTTATGCCTAAACTTTTTCAGCGCTGAAATAATCTGCAGTGCATGAGGAAAGTATAACATTGGATGTAATTAGTTTATTACGCCCACAGAGAATTTTGTGGATGAATTGGCTGTATTCAGCAGCAAAAGCGAGAAGGAGAAAGTATATGCCAATTTCCATCCTTGAGAAAGAATTTTGGAAGAGACTAATGATTCAGTTCACTGGCATCTTGTGGGAAGGGGTTTGGGATGGCCTGATATTCTGAAGCTGATCCTTATGACTGGGTGCACTTAGTGCCCTTTTTCTGTTTATTCTGGGCATCTCTCGGTGACCCATAGCCATTTACTTGGAAGGTATCTTCAAAAAAGTCCTCTGGGATGTGCAGTCACAAAGTTATTTCTAGACATTGTTTCCCGGAGAGCATCACTGCAGCTGGCACTGGGTGAGGTCTCATGGTACGTGGGGAAACTGAGGGAGCAGGAATCAAAATACCAGTGAATGCACAGTGAGATGTTTATGGCCTGATTCATCTGAGAAATCCATTTTATTAGACATTGCTTTGAGTCTGTCCAAGCTGAGATTTCTCACTTCATACTTGCAAGAATAAGACGCTTTGAAAGACACTAAGTTCCAGAAGATTTGGGGGACTATGCCTTTCAGTCTTTTGAATCGGTTTCATATTAATTCTTTATTTTGAGATACATTTAGACTTCAGAAGTTTCAACTTGGCTAAAAGTTAAACAGAAACTTGTTTTCACTGGCATCAAACTTTTCTTTCTCCCAAAGGTCAGAATTGGAGGTGGAAGGTATTTTTCACTTGATTTATATATTTTTAGCCTAAAAAATGCAGGTCTGGATCAAACAAAATCATTTATATCTTAAATATTGGTAAAAAAACCCAACAACAAAATAAAAAACCCATAACTTCTGAGTCTACCTAGCACAAAATTTTCCATTCAGGATCTTTAATTTGGTCAGCAAACTTGGACTACACCAAAGTTACTGTCTTTTTACTGAGTTATGCAAATGTGGCTTCAACCTGTGTCCTATCTGGCTATGTCAGTGTAAAAGGCTGTGCTCCAACTTCCATGTTCTCTTGTGTGCTTCCGTACCTTCTGTTTCATTCCACAATGTACCTGTCTCCAGCCCCATGACTTAGCTGAAAAAATAAATATTTCTCAAAAAAATCTGTCAGCGTTGCTAAAAGAGCAGCTTGTCACAGCAGCCCTGTGCTGAGCTGCCAAGCTGAAACTGTCCTCTGGAAAAATTAGTTTCCCATGGAAAATAAGCATCAACTTCCCATTAAATATACAGTCTTGGGACAAAACTTTTCTTGGTTCAGACTTGTTTAGCCTGAAGTTATGGCAGCATGTAAGTTTTACAGAGAAAACTTCCAACGACCTGTCTTTATTGTGTATATCACGGCTGGGTTTAGTTAAACAGATTATATACTGGGTAGGCATTTTTCCTCAATGCTTAGGTAGCTGAGATTGCAAATTCAGATACTGCGGTTATCTGAATAACTGAAAAAGCAGTCAAAAATGCTCAGAGAGTATTCAACAGTCCTTTTCTATACAATATTTATCAGCATCTAACAGAAATAGCTGTTTCCCACAGCTGGATCAGCCAGCTTTGGGTTGTGTGAGGAAAACTCCTGGCCTTCCCTTGCTATAGCACAGGAGTATTGCTGAGTCTGGCAATCTGGAGGACGTTCTCCAGCATCCATGACACAAGTCACAGTTTTCCAGGAGCTCCTTCTGCCTCCAAATTACAAATTGCTGTGGCAGTTGCCACAGCTCATCATCAGGGCTTTCAAGAAACAAAAGAAGCAAAACAACAGAACTGTAACAAAAGCAAAAAAAAAAAAAGGCAAATACTGCACCGGAGTGCAAAATGCTGCCTCAGCCTTTGTATATCACAGTGGCCCTGATACAGTCCTGAGCCTCTTTCCACCAAAATGCAGGGTCACGTTGTGGATCAGGAATCCACCTTGTGCTCCAGCAGCCAAGGAAAGCTCTGTCCTCAGCCATGGACTGGAGCTACTCCAGAGTAAAACCTCCCCAAACACAGAGCACAATTTGGTCCTTGGCACCAAATGGTTACATGAGTCCTTGTTGGGGCAAAGCAATTCTTAGTGCAAGCCTTAAAAGGCACAGACATTTCTTCCAGCTGTTACTGCTGGGCATGTCACATCTTCCCCCTCTGCCTCAGCTTCTCTGTCTTACAAGCGTGGGTAATGGTGGTACCGGTCTTCTTTAAAGTAGCTTAGGATTTTTTGATAATAGTAGCAATTGTTACAATGATGCCATTGTTGTGATATAATGATCATTGTGCCCACATGGCCAGGAGATTGAAAAGACTTTGTCTATTATTTTTAATTTTATTTTTTTAATTCTTGCTGGTCTCTCAGTCTATAATCGTAGAAAAGCCAGTAAGCTTCTTCGTTCAGAACACAGCTCTACATTTAAAAGTTATAAAACAACACAAACCAGAACCCAGGGACAACAGTCCACATCTTGCAAAAGTACAGTTTAGATAAAAATATTTTCAGACAGAAAAATTAAGTATTAAAAATTTGATCACTGACAATAAACTTACTTTCCAAGGTTCTTAGTAGTGCTTACTGAACAGCTTCAAATCTCTTTCTATGTAAAGACATTAGATTGTTGAAGCGTTTCATGGGAATGTACAAATACCTACAAAGGTGTAATTTTTAGTCAGAAGGGAAATGGTGAGACTTATCTGTCCTGGAACAGCATGAGAGACATACTTACCCCTCACACAGTAGCCTAACAGTTAAGCATCTGTGTGAGATGTAACAACCTGTATTCAAGTCTGCTTTGCCTAATTTAGACCAGGGCCTTGGTCTTTACCTCCCATCCTCTGCTGATCTCTCAGGGTGTTGGAAGCAGTTTTGCTCTTGTCCAGAGAACGCTTGGTCACTTCTGTGACAAACAGGTTTGCTTCTCCACTGTAGACTACCAGAGAACAGGTATTTAGGGAGATGACAAGAAACATGTGGGATTGATTTATACACCTTTGGTGTGTTGTGAAAGTGGTAGAGTTTATGTGCTGGGATCCCTCATCTGGTAACAGTACTCCAATGCCAGACTAACGTTTATTCTGCAAATAAATTGCTGCTTGTAGCTGCTCTGAATGATCTCCTGTTCATGTTGATGTGGAGCATCTTCTATAAAATGGCAAAATCTTGCTGGGATATAAAGATTTCCCTTGCTCAATGACACTTTGTAAGACTTAGAACCATAGAATCAGAATATCTTGAGTTGGAAGGTCCCATGAAGATCACTGAGTCCATCTCCCTCACTCAGTGTACATTCAAGATTGTGTTCAAACACCAGCCTGAACCACATTGGCATAGACTCAGAAGAAACTGTGAAAGGTGTGTCCATGTGATTTTGCACATTCTGCCCTGAACCAGCCCAGTAGAACCCATATAACACAAACCTTACTTCAGAAAATGGGCCCTGGCCCTCATGCTCACATGCCATGCTAAAGGACAGAGCACATGCTGAATGTATCAGTTTGGTTTATTCCTAGAGCCCTAAAATGCCTTCTATAAAACATGGCACAGGTAGTTATTGACAAATGACAAAACAGGTTAAAATGAAGTGAGATTTTAACATTGAAACAAATGCATGTTAAGTCAAAATAAATGTTATCTGATGTCTAATTTCTCATGGTAACTATACAATGGATGAAGTCTTTGGAAGCTGAAGGTGAGAAGGCCTTACAAGCCCTCTGTGCTAATGGTCTGTGCAGAGGGAGAAGTGACAGGGATTGAGCCTCCTCTTCTTGGGACAAACAGCCGCTTCCATCTTCTTCCATCCTTGTCTCTTGCAAAAGGACAAAAAGAAGAAGGAGAAGCATTACTGAACCAGCTGGATACTTCCATAGGAGAGAGCATGGACAAAAGTCTGTGGCATTTCCAGGTAGCAGAGTTATTAAAAAAAACACACCAACAAAATCAGCTTTACAAACTGAAGTTAAAACTCCCTGGTGAGATCTAAAGGCTTCCTCCTAAATTCTGGGAAAGTTCACTCTGAGTTCCAAGCACGGTGACTCAGATTCACCTCTAGCAGTAAGATGAACAGTACTGAAATATTCTCCAACACATACACTCTCAACACTGCTGCATAAATAAATCATCGTGATCCACCTCTAATTGAATGTATATTTTTCACGTTTTTGAAACGGTTCTAGTTTCATTCCATACATTTTTACTTCATGAACTCAGTCCAGTTGTGTATATTAAACTTCATATAAAATACTGGGTTGAAATTTTCTTTGGGCTCACAAAGCAAACCCCAACATTGTGAGTAGGAGGAAATGGGTTTGTTTCATACTACTCCATAAAGGCTTTAGTTTGCCATGATGGGAAACACAGATAAAACTGCTTATCAGTAGCCAAAGGATTATTGCAGAGAGGATGTCTTTCTGTTCATGGATATTGTGATACAAAATAAGGTGGAAACCCAAAGGCTAAGGAACAGAATGGGCCTTGGGATAGCCTAGTCTCCAGCCTTGCTTCACCACCCATTTCCCATAGGACAAATCCTCACCTCTCATTATTGCTGCACTGTTAGTGAGAAGCAAGGACAGCTGTTCTGGAGACCTATGAAGTGGCTTGAGGGACCCACATGGAATACAGTTAAAAATGCCACCCTCATTACTCTCAAGTTGTATATTTGTGCTGACTGTGGCACTGCTTTTTCCATCTGGAGGAAGAAACTCCAATGTGATAACCCAGTTTTAAACTAAAATAGCAGTGGATCTTTCCATTTGTGAGAACCCAAAATACTGCAAGGATGATAAGGGGAAGTCCTGTGTCCTGTGAAGTGCGTGGCAGTTTGCCAGAGTCACTTCTTTTCAAAAGCAGTGAAAAGAAGGATTTTAAATTTCATTTTATAAAAGCATCCTGAGGAATTTGGAATAGACAGACCTATGTCAAAATGAGAGGCTCTACTGAAAGAGTTCCAATGGGCCAAACCTTGATCTGATATATGTGTATATGTTTGGGTACAATACTACTGATAATAAAAAGAACCATAATACAAAAACATACTAGCTGTTACCAATACCATTCTTCCATCCCATGAGCAAACATACACTTTGACTGCCTTTTACCACAGAGTTCTACCGTGTGAAAGGAAAAACTAAAAACCTCAGAATAAAATCCAGAAACAGAGAGTATAACTGCTCAGTTGCGTCTATTAAAGCCCTTTTCAAGGTTCCTTGCCACCATCAGGGTTTTTTTTTTTCATTACTTGTTTCCTTTAAATTAATTATTTTGAACAATGACAAAGGAAATATTGACATATTGACATATTTGGACCTGCAGGCTCAGAAAGAGAAGGAAAGCTGTGTCAAACTGGTAGAAACTGCTTCAAACAACCCATTAATTGCATGTGATCCTCAGCTATCCCTCGCCCTACACAGTGAAGTCAGAGTTTATCTCTCCTCAAGGGCCATTTTCCCAGTATTGTTTTTTTTCTCTTTTTGTTTTTCCTAGAATTTGCAATCACACTCAGGGGGTTTTGATAAGTTTCTCTGAAGTGCTTTAGCAACATCACATGGGTTACAGGACATCTCCAGAACAACAACGGAAAAGGAGGGAGTGAGGTTAACTGTGCTGAGGACAAAGCATGGGAAGGGACTGCAGGAGATTAGAGATTTTTTTAAAAATACCAAACATTTCCTTCACTCTGAAGTCAAAGAAATCAAATAGGAGCATGTAAAAAATTGGGATCTGTGAGCATTTATATTTTTGTGAGAATTAGGTATTTTTTAATTTATGGGATTTACTCTTCTAAACTATCCATACCCTATTGTCAGCTTTTACCAGCAAGCCATTCCAGCCTTTCTCCTGACCATGGTACCAGTTGCTGTAGACTGTTGAAGGGACTTAACCTGCTTTTGGAGACTCAGACTCAAGTGTAGCTGTCAGTGTCTGTCTAGTCCAGTAGACCTTTCCTGAAGTGGGGCTATGCCAGTGGTTCCAGCTTTCCCTGAGGATTACTGCTACCCACTTCACTGTTGCTGTGAGGACAAATATGATCACCCCAACATCACACACAACAAGCACTGGGTTACTGAAATGCCAGGTGGGACTCACTGGACTGCTGGGTGGGATTTGGTGCACAGCTCTGAGCTTTAAGATTAGGTGTCAAAGCATGGACCAGAGGCACAAGTCATTCCATCTCAGGCACTCTTTCTGTCTCATGTGATGACCTTCAGAACAATGGGTCTCTGCAGCCTGTGTTGTACCTGCCAGCCTTGGACAGATATCTGATGGTCCATGGCATCTGAGGGGTTAAAACACCTGTGCTAATGGAGATGAATCATGTTGTGCATCTTTACTAATTACAATGGGATATTAGAAAGAGCTGCTGTGTATATCTCCAAATATGGGTACATAACTCTTTTCTTAATTTTCAAGATGAGTCCCTCTCCTAACAGAAAAGGTCCACCTGTACGACTTACTGCAAAGCAAAATTGTCTTCCACCAAGGCAGATCAGCCTGCCCATGGCACTGGAGTTGGAACTACATGATGTTTAAGGTCCCTTCCAACACAAGTAATTCTATGACTCTATAAAGAAAATCTGCAGAGATGGTGATCCTTGTACCCCTAGCGTTTGAAATCTGTTAGAGTGCTCACCCATGGAGGACAGAAGGATCAGGTAAACTAAACTGCAGATCTGTGCCTTTTGGTAGCCTGAGGAACTGGCAGTGCTCTGCACTGATTGTGTGCTCTCACACTTGGTGGTTAGATGTGTTTGAGAGAGTTTTCAGACCCTACCACCAACGGGTATAGAACAACCCAAGTCTTATCTCTCCTGGCCTCCAGGACAGAGAAGCCACTTGGAAGCCACCTCTGACAGGCACACCTGGATCCTCTAGTGCAGGTGCATCGGCATTCTATAGGAACAGGGTTGGTTCAAATCGACCTCAACTCCACAGTGTAATGAGTTTATCCTTGTCCAATGAGGTAATTACTGCCTTGGGGGCCTACAGCTCTGATCTCAGCACCAAAGGCTTCCTCTGAGGGCAACAGTTTCAGTAAAAGCCTGTCATCTCTTCTGAGCTAAACACTCTAATACAGCAATCCTCCTAAGACAAGGGGATCTTATCTTGCCACACCAGCAAAAAACTCCTTGGATATTTGTTTCATCTGTAATGGCCAGATCTCAGCAGTTCAGCTTGAGTGAGAGATGTAATACAAATTTTTTTGTGAGCTTTCCCATTTTTTTGTCTCTGTTCCATGTGACTTGAGAAGTATTGTCACAATATTCGCTCTACCCTGTAGGCACATAGGGAGCAAGGGAACAGAGGGGCAAGGGTCAGAAAGGTAAAAACATGAATCAGATTTTGTCCTCCAAAAATCATGTCATGTGTTTGTGGTAAGAGATCCATTCTTGATTCCCTTGGACTTTTACTGACCCAGTTTAGATCTGGGATAACAACCAAACAGGCATGGCAGAGGGGATGGTAACTTGTGCTAAGAGGAGAGAGGATGGGTGGCTGTGGATGGGAGTGGAGAGGCACTTCTGGTACTGATTCTGCTGCTCAGCATGTGCAGCTTCACCCCAAGGAATTAATCAGGCACCTGGGATTGTGCTGGAGCTGGATCCAACCCCACTGCAGTGCAGGGACCATCCAGCCATGTCAGCACTGTGTGCTCTGCTAAGTGTGCAGGACTCTTGACAACTAGCAGAAATACAGTGACCTCTGATATCCCTTCCTTTGCAATTAAATTATTTTTGAGTATGTTATCTGCTACCTGGAACATTTCTCGTTCATTTATTTGCCTTCAAGTGGCTGTCTCCAGCACTCTGTCTGCGCTGCCTGACATATCCCTAATCTTTTTTCCGAAGAGTGGAACTTCCTGGCTTGCTTTAAAAACTAGATATGTGTCTATATGCATAAACCTCCACGCCTCAATAATTTGACTGCTTGGTTATCTCTTGGATTGCCATTTTCATTTTGCTTGGCACAAGAAAAACAGAGCAGAGTTACTAAAGCAGACAAGCTTTAGCTCTTGAATATGGTAATAGCTTTTAATTTCTGATCAATTGGAGAAAAAGTTGGAAGTCTTTTAGCCTTTTTTTTTACTGAGTACACACCTTTCTAGCCCCAGCTGTGTACCTCTGGAAGTGGCTCCAATCCCCAGCTGATCATTAATCTATCTCTGCACCGTTGCCATGCCATAGTGTCTTCCAACAAACAGTAACACAGAAATATGGTCTATTACACTTGAATATGATCAGCCACATCAGCTAAGCCCAATAATTGAAAAGGTTGGATCAGTTACCTGGGCTATTTTTCCTAGAGCTGGTCAATGGATGATTCATTTGAACTGCTCTGCAAATGGGGCTGGGAGGTTACCCCTGGCAGAGGGTTGGCAGAAGCTGCTATGAGAAGACATTGTCTAGTGGCACAGCCCAGTCTGGTGTGCTTGTCAATAAAACACATAACAAAAAAACCTCTGATCTTGATAGAGTATTGTGATTTTCTGGTATTTTCTATTGGGTAAAGGGAGACAAGTACCATCAACCCTGCTGAGATAGATAGGAATTACTATATACTGGAAAATGTCTTTCCTTCCATTGATTATAGGGACTTTGTCAGACCAAATTTTGATGGCTAAAGCCAGGCAAGATGTTCCCAGTGACTCTGTCACTATATGAATTGGCATTATGAGACCTCAGATGTGTAAAGCAGCACACCTGTGAGCAGCATGAAAGCAGACTGGTATACCCTCCATTATGGATCCCCGATAACTTCTGTGGGACATGGAAGGAATAGGTGGGTGTTGCTGCTTTTTCTTGCATAAACACATTCACTATCAACTATACAAGAGCTGTTATTTATGCCCTTTCCTTAACAGCATCCTGGGTGATCAGTAGACGAGCTCAAGAGAGGTGTAAGGAGAGGTATGGAAGGTGCTGCTACTGTTTTCCATACAGGTGTAATGGGATGAGCTTGTGACCCCATGCACACAATGACCAGTAGAGCTGAGACAAAGAACCTGGAGAGTTTGTCCAGTTGTTAATCCCTGGATTGAGAACTAGGGGAGAAAAGGAAGGGAAGGGAAGGGAAGGGAAGGGAAGGGAAGGGAAGGGAAGGGAAGGGAAGGGAAGGGAAGGGAAGGAAGGGAAGGGAAGGGAAGGGAAGGGAAGGGAAGGAAGGGAAGGAAGGGAAGGGAAGGGAAGGGAAGGGAAGGAAGGGAAGGGAAGGGAAGGGAAGGGAAGGGAAGGGAAGGGAAGGGAAGGGAAGGGAAGAAAAAAAGGAGAAAAAAGAAGAAAAAAGAAGAAAAAAGAAAGAAGAAAAAAGGAGGAGTTTGCCTCTTTCTACCCCAGCTCTTCCCCAGGTGGTTCAGCTTACACTGCTGCTCCCTCCTGGCCCACAAGTCTCAGGCTTGGACTGTGCGTGGGCACAAAGTAATATGCAGTTCAAATAAACAAATGCACCATTTGAGATGTCTGTGGCCTTACTGTGTCCCAGCTAGATATATTAATAGGTCACAAGTTAAACCCCGGTGTCTGCTTGCTCACTTTTTGAAAATAGAAGCCTGTGTGCCAGGCGTTGTCAATAAGGTCACTTGCACAAGGCACCTATTTAGTCTCAAAGTCGGCAAAGCCAGATCAGTGGTCTGGGGAGAAGAAACAGCTACTTGAACTTTATAGGTTAAGAAAATCCCCAGCTAAAGTGGATCATCGTTAGTAAGTTTCCAGTTACATCCAAAGAAATGTCAACACTGATGTTTTGCGATCAGGATGGTGAGTAATTTTACCTACGCACATTTTTCTTAGGCTTTGGTTTTACAAGGTGTTCCCAGATTGAAGCTGTATTGTTTCTTCTCAGGTCCAGTCTGGAGATTCCAAGCGTAAAGCTGGATTTCTCTCTTCCACTCATTTCTTTTTATATCTAATCTACACTTAAAGAGGAGTCTCAAAGTCTCCCTTTTTTTTTTAAGCAAGCCGTTGCTGACAACTGGGAACTGTAAACATGAACTTTTGGGCTCAGTTGACCTGTTTTTAAAGGACTCAACTGAACTGTGTCTTCACATTAGAAATGTGTAAAAAATCAACTAGTGATTCAGTAATTTTCTAATCTCAAGCTTTCATGTGTAATAAATAATAAGATGGTCTATAAGTACAGCCATAGAAACACTTTGTGTTTCTTTGTTATGGTTTTACTGAAATTAAATAATCATGACTTCCAGATGAATGATATATATGACAGATAGAATCAAAAATCTCACTAAAGATTGGCAAAAAAAAAAACCCAAACAAACAAACAAAAAACAACCAACCAACCAAACAAACCCCAAACAAAAACAAACAAACAAATCAAACCAAACAAAACTCCAAAAAACCAAACAAAAAAAAACAAACAAAAAAACCCAAACAAAAAAACCAAACAGAAAATGAACAGGGCAGTGGTGAACAATATAAACTAGCCAGAGTCCAAGAACTGATGGATTTATCTGGGATACCTACCACATGGTATGGCTATTGTCCTTATTCATTTACTTATTAATTATTTACATCCATATATCTGTATGATACTTCATAAAAGAAATCAGCATTGCATGCAGGGATATAGACACCAGACACACTAAGATGATGATTTCTTTTTGTGGATTTATGCAGACATTTAGGTCAAAGACAAAAATGTTTATTCACACCAATGAGCCGCTCTCAGCTTCCTGATAGACTCATCAAAGGGCAATAATTACTTTCCCTCAGTCCTTTCAATCTGCTCCATTCTTACAGCTGCAGGAGGAAATTGCTTTCCCACCCTGGGAAAATTTAGAAGGTTTTGATTGCTTCCTCCTATTCAGAGGGATCCTTGGGATGTATCATATTACCAGCTTCCAGCGCCCGCCACAAGGACTTGCACAGAGCAGAGAGTGATGGCCCAGGTATGGAGTCAGTCCTTCAGCCACGATCAGTCACATCAGACTTGGGCTGAATGCAGACATGCCTTCTTCAACACAGTAAAGAGAAAGATGTTTAAGTACTGTGGGCCTAGGTTTGAGGGGGTTTTTCCTGTCTCTGAGATGGGAAAAGCCTTTCATCTGCTCCAAGATGGAGATTAAGTAGAAAGTGAAGAGAGCAGCAGTTTCACATGCAGCCCCCATCTTGGGAAAGCAGGTGGAGTGGAGAGGAGAAGCCACCTTTCAATTGTGTTTTAATGAACAAGTTGTTTGTCCTTCCCTGTCCTTTGATGAATGGGTGTTTTGCTTTCAAAGCTGACGTTTGTCTTTCATTACGCCCAGCATATGCTCTACTAGGCAGGACCGTTTTTCTACTCTAGATAAATAAACACAAAAATGAATTTATCTCACAGAAGCATGTTCTCTTTCAAGTCTGGCACAAGCCTGCCCTCTCCCCCAGTAAATCTTTGGATAAATGTGTACTCCTCAGCAAACCACCCCCCCTTTACATCAAATGGAGACACTTTGTAAGCTCCATCCCCGCACAGCTCAAGAAAGCTGCCACTGACTCCAGGCATTTAGAGGCAGTGATTTAACTACAACTCACAGCTGAATTTGAGAGCTCTTTATCATCAAAAAGAAAGTTTTCCAAACCAGAAAGCATCCAAACCCTTTTCCCAGCTAGTGGCAGATAGTATTTTAACCCTCAGATTATGGGGGTGATGTGAAACAACACTGCCTGCAGGGTCTGGCATGGGATCTATTGGTGGATGGAAGTTGAGTAGTGTATTATGATGCCAGTTAAAATTTCCCCTTTGAGAAACAGACTGTTCATTTGATGTACAGGCCTGTGGATAAAGCTGGTTGAATTTTTAAAGGCATTTTGGTTTCCTTCCAAACTTAGTCCTATCTGTTGTTTGTATTTTATTGGTTCACAGCCTGATCCTGCACATAGTTTCTTTGGGTTTAGACATGGCAAAACATGTCCAAGAAATGACAGTTCCTGAAACTCCCTCTCATTGCATGCCTTAAACCCACTGAAATGTACACTGAAACCAAGGCACACTGGAGCACTTTGCAGTTCCTCACCCTCAGCACACAAGAGACGTGTCTTTTGAACCAGTTCAGACAAAGAGAGAAAGCTGGATGACAGTCCTTCACATTTCTGGACAAACAATCACTCAGCCTTATGCCAATGAAACTTTCACAGTCTTACAGTATTTCCACAAATGCCATAAGTAGTTTAATCAAATATTGGCCCTGACTCATGAAGGTACTTAGACTGCATGTTGGTGTCTCCTTGAAGTCAGTGATACTGAGGTGTATCTGTGATTTTGGGCATGTTTAAGTACCTTTGAGTGCTTAAACTGATATCTTGAGTAGGGCCAGTATTAGTCATTCAGTAACACCTGTCCTATTCTAGGACAAATAATAAATCAACCCGGTCAAACTGTCTCTGAGCTCATCTATGAAGCATGTTGTGATGGCAACCACTGAGAGTGCAGCTCCTCAAACAGATCATGACTATTACAGGCACGTCCCAGATGTGCAGAAGGTGGAGAGCAATCCAGGACTTTCTGAGCAGTTTGACTTTGCAACAGGACGTACAAACTTGAGACAATTTAACCTGTTTCCCTCACTCATGATTTTGGATTCTGAGGCCAGTAATCTCTTCAGTATAAATGGGGATTGTGCTCCCTGAGGCTTTCAAGCTGCACTGTAAACACATTATAACTCTTTTGCAAGCCCCAGCTAAGTTTCAAACTCCTTGATTAAGGAATAGCATAATTGAAAACAATACTAACCATTGCAAAGGTTGATATCGTGGCTTGGCCTGGACCATGCCTCAATCTTACCCTCAAATTTGCCACCCACATATTGATAGCAAACACCACCGTTCACAATTTTTTGTGCATCAAGGGAGGGAGAAAATCACTTTACTTGGCTTAGTTTGACTCCATCCTTCTCCCTTGGAGAAGAGTGACTTTGACTGGCTTGCTGATGATTTCTTTCCCAGTAATGTTTTTATTGAGTATATGAAAGTGTTAAGCTATGTCTCACTTAAGCTGCATTCTGCTCTTAACTGGATTACCATACAAAGAATGTTACAATGAGGCTCTGAGGTCTGCCGGGTCAGCTTGGTAAATGATAGCACCTCTTGAAGCTATAATGGATGAGAGTATCCTTGATAAGATTTGACACTTGTACTATATATGCTGTCACAGCAGACATTTTGCTTTATTCTTGATGTTTTGAAGGCCATAAATACTGGTCTGTAATGTTAAGTATGTGAACCTCACATTAATCACACTGCCAGGGAGAGCAAAGAGCTTTGCTCGTAAACTGAAATGGAGCACAGTTAATCTATCAATGTTCTGTAATGAGGACTATTATAACAAAGTATTTAGGTTGATTTACTGGTGGGCTACACATCTCTGCTAATGATCACACATCAGTAAAAGAGCAAAGGGACCATCTGGATCACCAGGAGTTTTAGATTTATTGAATAATATGCAGATCCTTCCTTATCTCTACTGTAAAGTTTTTAAGCTCATGCTGTATGAGTTCACTTTCTCGGGATCAGCCTGCTCACCAGGGCATCACTGCTCTCAGAGTGCTATGCCCAGTTTACACACCTGGGTAGCCTGGACTCTTAATTTCAGTATTTTAAAATACTACCTTCAGTTTCAGAGACAGGACAAGAGAAGGTAAAGGTACCTCGCTGATCTTAGAACTACCTCAAAATAAAGTAAGCAATTAAAAAAGAGCTAAAATCAAACAGCCTGAACAATGCTTTCATTTAGTCTTTATGCTGTGTAATCTGTGTTCAGTATCCTCCCACAGACATCTGATCCCTGTCAGGAGCTGATGTTAAATAGATACAGAACACGTCTGCAATGCCTACTTTGGAAATTTTAAATCTGTATGTTATCAGGTAGTTAATCAGAGTAACAGTCATGGGCTCAAGAGGTGGAAATAATACCACTTTCCCTTAGACATCTGCATTAGAAAAACCTACACCTAATGAGCTACTTACTCTTCTTTGGTCTGATATATAGTTCCTGAACATCTCTGGAGCACCTTCAAAAAATGCCCAGCTGACAGCAGGTGAACCACACTCAGTGAGGTATGCCACGTCTTAAAATGACATTATTTTTTCTCCTCATGAAAGATTTCTGCCTTAGGGTCACTATCGCTGTCCAAGAAGCACCAGACAGTGCTCTCACAAATCTTGGAGCTGGACTTGGGGGACCTGTCTTGGGTTAACAGCCCTAGATGTACAGGGAGGGATGGCAGTGACAAGTGAAAAACCAGATCTCCTACACTCCAAACCATTTTAATTTAAGGTGCTTTGCAACTGGGTCAATCTTCAGAGCACCCATAAGACTAGGAATGAAAGCTCCTCCTTTCAGCTCTGCTTGATCTATGAGAAAGTTCAACACATTAACATAAACACACCTGCTTTAGGATGCTTCTTCTGGTGGGTGTGAAAACGAAAACAGGTTTCTGCACAAGCTCCTCACCTTTCTTGGATGGGACCATCTGTGGATCACCCACACAAGTGCAAACATGAGCACTCCCTTTCTAGTATGAAATCATGGCTATACTTAGAGGCATTTTGCTTGCTGCAGGTGAATTCAGTCTCGATGGGGAATCAGTAGGTCTGACTTTCAGAAACCAGCTGATAAAACTTTGAGTTCATTGAGGGTATCAAGTAAGTAAGAGCAGTCTTTAAAAAAAACAAACTAAAAAAACCACCCCTTCCTCCATTTACACAGGCAAGCAGTGGAAAGAGCACGACCTCTCAGGAAAAGAAGGAAATTAGTTCTCCAAATACCATATGCAACCATGGACTGTAAGACTGCATGCAAAGCAATCACCCAGCTACACGTTTATCAAGGCAGGCCAAATTTGGTTGAAGAAATGGGACAGGAGACACATTTCTTCTAAAAGGTCACCAAGAACACAAACATACTTCTTAAAAGACCTTCTTAGTCACTGTCTGGCTCCATTTCCATGGGAGAGATGATCATGTACACCTTTGCCTGTTCTGTGCCCTGGTCTGTGCTGAACACATACCACCACTCACTTCTAATGAAAAGGTGCTGCCTGCTCCAAACTGGCCAAGGTATCAGGCACGATGTCAGATCAGAAAAAGAAATGGCCATGGAGTGTCTGGGACAAGAGATACCTCTGTGTGTGGGTAAGCAAAAGTACACGGTGTTCTCACTTGGCATATTTGTAGGTATCAGTCATGGATGAAGACCCAAAAGGAGAAAATGACAGCAGGAACCCCAACTCAATCCCCGAGGAGAGCAAAAACAGTTGGCAGGCATTGCTTGCCACACCTTACACTTAAGGACTAGAGGGAAACTGTATTTCTTCAGCAGACTGAGAGATAGCTAGTTTGAACAAATGAATAACATAGACCAAGGTGTTAAAAGAGAAATCCAAAAGAAACATTCAACCAAAAACTAATATATCATTAACATTTAATAAAGTACTTTTCCTTTCCTTCTTCAGGATGTAGTAAAGACTTTTCCCCTTTGTTTTCTTCTTCATTCCCCTTTCCTTCATTTTCCCTCTCTCTTTTTCTCTTGGATCTGAATAAACCTAGAGTTCTGGATCTGAATCTGAACTCAGATCCATATTTCACAAATTCCTGTTTTTTCTAACAGGGGACTCTGAATGAGAATATGCTCAAACTGTAGGAGAACACAGGCTAGATTTCATCCTGTGTGCTGAGGTTCAATGCCAAATCTGATTCGTGTATTTCTCTTCTGACCAGGTCTAGATAATATTAAAAATTACTTAATTTGAATTTTTTTGAGGGACAGGAAGGGTAGCTTGGTAAGGAGCAGTCCAAGTCTAAATCCTCCAGCTCCTCCTAAGTGCATCCAGATCCCAGGTAGCTCATTAAGTTGGGATGCCCTCACACCACTCACTGCTGAAGCCCTTGCAAGCCCAAATACAGTTAAAATAGTTGCTATTAATATCTGTTTCAGGGTATCATCTAAGAAATCTGATTCTTGTGCCTACCTGCAGAAGATGGAGACAGCTAATTAGACAAAGAGGATCAAGGTGATAGCAAGGTGATCAGTAACTACTGCTGATATGATTAGAAGTGGAACAGCTCTCTGATAGCTGCAGGGGTCATGACAAGGGTAACAGTAAGGGTGAGCTTTAGGGAAGGATTAGGAGGGGACACACGGAGTTTCTTCCTGGTGTGAAAATATCATAAAAAAAGTCAAAGCCTGTTGACAAAGAAACTCAGCACGTAGTGAAAAACAATTGGTAGTTTAGGGATTTTTACCTCCCATTGCTTGGACAATCTTGGAAGGTATGCCAAGAAAAAGAAGCTTTGATATCCTAGAGATGTGTAAGTCCTGGACATTGTTTTGTGCAGACAAGTAAGCAACACTATAATTAGAGAAGTGTCAGCTGCAAGCCTCATCTATGAAAGCAAACTTAGCAGCTCTGCATTATTTAAACATGGATGGTTTGTTGGCTAGTGATCCTGACAGGAGATCTTTCTGACTCATTTTGGACAACAGCATCTCACCTCAAAGACACGCTCTGTCCCCAGTGAACACTGGGAAACTGTAAAGCAAACATTTCTCTCTTGGTATAGAACACCTGTGAAGCCTTCGCTTATCTCAAAGGTGCCAAGGAAGCTAAAAGTGATTTGTAAAAATGCCTTGGCCTGATTAATCTATTGCAAGTGTTGTTATTTAAGCAAGGTACACAAGCACTCAAGGTCTTCTCCTCAGACAGCAGAAAGAATGAGGCACCACCAAGAGATGCAAGATAAACCAGCTCGATCCAGGAAACCTCTACATGTTACAGCAACAGCCTAAACTGAATAAGTTTGGCTTGTGTATTTCAGTGAAATATCTAAGTTTAGAAAGACATTAATCTGGGTTTATGAAAGTGTTCACTTTTTGGTAATGCCACTGCCAATGCAAGTGCTTAAATGTGTCATTAGAATCTTCCCTCTACATCGACCTAGACTGGAAGTTAAACCTATGATGCGTTAGTGGTAATGGTGATTAAAGTTTTGTAGTACCTTACAGAAATTGCTAACTTGCAATAGAGATTGATGGGAATTAGGACAATGCTGGAAATATTTTACCTTGTGCAAGTTTCACGTAGAAAAACCTTGAATGGAAGGCAAATGGAAGGTTACACTTTTGGCAGACAAATTATCCTGGAAATAGATGCAATGATATTTAAAATAGCCTTGCTTGAATTAGGTTTATCCAACAAGCCTGGGGAGTGGGAAGAGCCCAGAGAATATATGGCTAGGTATGGGCTGCCACATATTCTGTACTGATTTCTCCTCTGGAGTCACAGCACACGTGCTCTCCAAAAATCCTTCTCTACCCTCAGCTGCTCTAAATCAAGCAACTGCCCTGGGACTTGATTTCCTTGTGCATTCAGGCAGTGAAAAGGGTCCTGGTACAGAACCCCTGGTATGGGGTCCCACATCTCATGAAAATCCCAGCCATGCTTTCCTGCAGGTCTCTCCACCTGAAGAGGCTGCCCAGTGCCCCTGCTTTGTATAAACCCCAAGAGCAGAGATATATGTTTTGGGTCCAAATTTGGAGTTGAAATAGAGCAGAGCTATCAGAAAGAGTGTAAATCAGAGATGAAATCCCCACTTAACCCTGACAACGAGGTCTAATAAATGAGTGCCCAGCCCTGTCTTGGCTTGCATGTGATGCTCCCTCCTGAGCTCCACAGGGCCCTCGCCCTCTCAGCTGCAGAGTGGTTTGGGTTTTTTTGAAAAGCAATGAAAACTGTGATTTCTACACCTTAAAAAAATTAAATGAGTTGCAGAGTAAAAGCAGTTTGAGAAGAGTTGGTCTCCTTAAGGCAGCAGGAGACGAGGGCCAAGCACCTCCATTCTCTGACACCTCCAGCCCGGCCACTATACAAGTTGTCAAGTGTGAAGGTGTGGGAGAGGAGCGACACTGGCTATCGCTGTAAGGGCAGGCAAAGGAGACACGCCGAGCTGAGTGCCCTGACGAGCCGATAAGTGCCCGAGAGCAAACACGGCAGCGATGGCTTCGTGTCAGCCAGCAGACGACCCTGTTTGCCAAGGGATGGGGTGGACGGGGATGTGAGCGCCAGCTCTGTTGTTATTGTCATGTCGTAAGGAGTAAGTGCACTGGATTCTACATGCCTGTGTGTTTGATCAGGAGAGCACCACTGACAGAGGATAAATAAACAGAGATAAAACCAAGATTAAGCAGGTCCTTCTTCTTATCGCTGCCTCTTTATCCCTATTGATCTCTGCCCGGTCCCTTTTCATCCAGCCTGGAATTCCTCACATGCTTGAACCATGAGCTGTCACATCTAATTAAAAATGTGATACGAGGTTTTGCATGCAGCAGGGAGTGTTTTCCAGTACCCGGTAGCTGCGTGTTCAGCCTTCTTCCTTTTTTTAAGAAACTAATTTTGCCTTTGTGAAATCCGACTGCATCTGTAGCCGAGGGATGGCAGATGTGAACAAGAGAAAAACTACTTGCTTTTTGGTTCAGTCTTCTTCAGGACACATCCAGCCTCAAGGGTGAAAATGGTGGTCACCTTGTCCAAGCAAAACAGACGTCTTGCTTTGGAAGAGAGAAGTTGGCATTTCTACTTCTGTTTGTTTGGTGGGGACATTCCTCCCTTCTTGGGGGTACCATGCTGTCTGTGGTAGATGGGCCACAGAGACACATAAACCCAACTCCCCTCCTTGCTTGCTAGCCAGAGCTTTCCATCCATTTGGATGTTTCCAAAGAAAAAGATCACTGGCTGACTTATTTTCAACCCCCTCCCTACTTCGGCATACTGTCACTTTTCCTCCTCAGCTCTCTGGGTTAACTGCTGTCTTCATGCTCGCCACGTCATTCTGGACTCACTGAATGAGCATTTTTTGCTAATTAAAAGATGACATGTGTCAATATCAAAGGAACAGTGTGTCCTTCTTCATAGACAGGATGTTTTTATACACTGAGCAAGACATTCAGAGGTGGGCCTGTAAATAACCAGACATGTTTAAGATCTGCATGGATGTCTAACAACACCCAAGAGACAGCTTTGGGTTGAAAATTAAGTCCCTCATGTTGTGCAGCTAACACTGCTGAGACAAACAAGGCTAAATAAGGAGGTTACCAGTGAAGGGGTAAACAACATGGAAAAGGAAACACAAACAGCACTGTATTTTCTGCCTGACTTTTTAATCTCTACATTCTACCATATTGTTTAATTTTGTTAAAACATTCAACAAAAGATCACTTGAACATGGCTTTCCCTCATGCTCTCATGATCTCTGAAAACTGTTATAACACTCTGATTTTGGCTTTGGTTTTCAAAAGTGGCTGGTGGCTTTAGGTGAGGCTGCAAAGGTGCAAAGGTGGAGGGCAATGTTGTTAGGGGTATTGGCAGAGCTAGGGAGTAAAACCAGGCATTATTATGGATCATCTGATCCTCACAGGTCTGATCCCCTGTAGGTGTAGTACTAGGCACCTTCATTTTTCAGGGTTAAAATACGCTAGCAGTTTGGAGACTGTAATGAGCTCTTCACCCTTCTGAAGTCAGATTTTACTGTGTCTCAGGCTGGGCATCCAAAATTATAGGCATTTTGAAAAAGATAGATCATGTCACGCCGTTGCTTTTGTAACTTTTTTGCCTGTCCCTTCAAATAAGACACTTTACCTCAGATTTACTATGTGATCCAACAGGCAATCAGTGTAAGCAGGGCTTTTATTTTTTCTTTCCTATGCCATCATTCAAGATCCTACAGTGTATTGCTCACCACTAAAACAATCTCATTAGACATGAAATATACCTTGCTAGGCTCTCCCTCATCTCAGCTCTCTCTAATTTTTTTTTTTATTTTTATTTTTATTTTTTTTTTTAGGAAAAAGAAAACTTCTTTTCAGGATACATTGTAGAGAGTGCTCATGAACTGGCAATTTATTTTCTCCTGGGTTTGACACTGCCAGGCCCTTAGTGCTTTTATTGACTCTGGCTAAACACAGCGACAATTATTTTTGTTGGTTTCAAATCGCCTTCTCCAGCAGAGTGTGAAGTCAGCAGGTTTTTTTTGCATGCTGAGCATGCCCTTTCAGACACCCTAAGAGGACCAGAGGGAAAGATGATGGCTTTTTTTCATTTCTATCCAGTTGCACTTTGGCATTCCCTGAACGGACCTTTTGTTTCAAAGCAAGGAAAGCAAGGGAGAGGCTCACGGATGAGAAGCGGACTGATGGCCATGGAGGAAAACAGAGCTGGGACAGCCTTATCTGAAGATTCCTACTTGCAGCAACCTTTATCCTCCTCTCACCCAGTGCCCTCAGGAGCACAGTGTCTCAGAAACACAGTGTTAGATCACACTAACCCTCTGCTGGGCTTTGAGGGGCCAGGATGATGATGAGGAGAGGTTGTTTCTCAGAGGAAAAACTTTTAAGCAATCCTTGGTAGAGGTTGTCTGGAGCATTTGTGGCTTGTGAGATGTGCATTAACAAAAGTATTTGATTAAAGCATTTCATGTTATCCTCTCCACCTCCACATATCTGTTCCTGGCAAGGCCCAGGAAAGGCAAAACCCTCCCAAAAAATATAGCACTGTAGATTCAACGTTTGGAATGCCTCACAAATTGACCTGTGTGTCAGTTACAGCAATTCTGAACATGATCTGTACAGGTTTACAGACCAGCAAAGCTGCTTGGGAAGAAAATAAAAATACAAGCCAACCATCCACCTACCACTAGGGTAATTACTGTGAGCTTCTTCGCTGTCTTATGACAGTGAAATTTAGATTCCAAACATTAGAGATCAGGTTTTCTCTGCCCACCCACTCTGGAAAGAGGCTTTGACTATTTTCAGTTCTTTGAAATGATACAAAAATCCAGTTGTTTTCTGACCTGGAAATGCTGTGGATTAAGGTATGTCTTCTCTGGAAGAGGAGCTGGGGAATGGTCCAAAAGGGATTTTTCATTTAAATTCTTTCTTCAAAGTTTTTTGCTGTTTCAAAAAAAATGTCCCCACAAAATTCCAAAAAATGTTAAAAATTAAACCTGCCCAAATTTACCTCCACAATAAGCCATCATAGTGAACATTGCTGCTTACTTGGAAAGAAAATCTTCCTGTCAGTTAAAAACATTTGTTAGAGATAATGTCCCTCTTCTACTGCTGTGATAGCAAGCAGAGTCTGAAGTTTCTATTGACCTCCAAGGACACTCTCCCATTACTATCACCTTGTACCAAATTGTGAGAAAATGCAGATGTAAATAACCTTTTGCAGATGGTGTCACCTGCCTAGGCAATTGAACAGTCTCCATCAATAGACATCAATACCTCCCTTCAGACAAAATCTGTCAAACGCAGAAGGGTTTTATTTGCACTTTACACAGGAAAATGGAGAATCTCCTGAGCTAAAGAACAGCTAAAGGACAGTTCGAAAAAATCGTAGGTGTAGTGGAGAAGTTGGCTTGAGATGTCCTTGTTTTCCAGAAATCCCACTTGTTCCTGCCCATGGGCTACTGTTAGGCATTTCTTCTGCTGTGTCAGGACAGATGCTCTGGGTCATGCAGGACAGAGATCTGAGTAAAATTCCCTACCTTCCAGGCAAAGGAGCAAGGGACTTTATGGTTTTGGACTGAAGTCACCTTGATAATTTTGAAAGCAGGATGGATTATGTCTCCAGTATGGCCAGTTATTTCAGCAATGAAAAGGGAAATTTCTACTCACGTACAAGAACAAATAAACAAACATGCATATCTGGTTTTATTGCCTTTGCACAAAGACACACATTGTTTGTGCAGAAGACATCCATCCCCACAGCCCCTCATCCATCTTTTGTGCCCCACCACCCCTAAGAGGCTTTTCTCCTTGGATTTCCACCACAGATTGTTGGGTTGGTGTAACTGATGGATTAGCTCGAGTAGAGGCTCTGGAGCCCATCATTTGGATCTGTCCTCACACTGATGCCCTGCCATCTCCACAGCAGCTCAGAAGGAGACGTCTTGTGGTTCTGATCCAGCTGTGACCTCCTGCAGGAGCCTCCCAAGGGGCTGATTTGAATAGCTCCTCATTAGATGTTGTTGAGCAGATTTTCAGTTTGGACTGAAAACTGCTCCTAGTTGTTGGTGTTTCCCCGTAAGGGATATGATATTACAAACAGGAGCTCAGTGGGTTGGTGAGCTGCAGATGAAGGAAGGGAGGGAATACCAGTTTTAAACTGAGGGTGCTCTACAGCAACAAGCCAGTGTCTGATTATCAACCTGACCGAGCTATCTCTTCATCATGCCTTTTGCTTTGGCAGGCCATTCCTTTCACCATGGAAGCACAACTGGCACCAACCACTGTCTGCCCCCAGCAAGCAGGGAGAGCCAGCCAGGCACCTCAGAGGGTCCCAACAGCAGCTGCCGGCAGGGCAGCCGACCCTGCCAGAGCTTCCAAAGCTTCTTGAACTGAGCATTAAGTCAATTTGAGAGGGATTACTGTGCCAAATGCAGTAATTAATTAGAGAGACATGCTTCAGCACCGAGCTTTTCATTATCTAAAGCGCTTGACGTTCCTTTGTAGGGGCTGTACCAGCACTGTCAAGGCCCATCAAGCTCCAGCCCTGCCCACTGTGTGTGTTTTGCCAATTCATGTACCATTTTCTGCTGACTGATCTCTTTTCTGCTGTAGTGTCTATCTTCAGCATGGCTGCTTGCACAGAATCCTAAAATGGTTTGGAATGGAAGGCACCTTGAAGATCAAGAGAATATTTTCCTGACCCACTTTGAACCAAAGCAACTCTTGTAGTGGGAGAGGTGGGACTTGTGCTGTTGTACTTTGATGTGAAGAGTGTTCTGAGGAAGATAAGGGCACTGCAGTTCAGCAGAGTCATTCTGGCATTGAGAATGCATCTTCCCTTTCTGTGCTTTCTAGCAGAAATTACAGCCTCATATTTGGTTCCCAAGCATGTCACTACTTCTGAAATCTCTGTGCAGCTCTTAGCAAGTGACTTGAGTTCCCTGAATCTTGCTCTGTGATGTTGAGACCCAGTTTTCATCCCCTCTCCTAACCAAAAACATACAGATTTGGATACTTAAACTTGACCAGTTGAGTCCTGGTTTCAGCATGCTATTCAGAAACTTGGTGTGCTGGTCTTCTGTAGCACTAATGAAAGGTCAATCTCCTTTCACATATTTTTAACTCAGTGACAGGTCTTCATGTTATAAGTGTGATCAAGACAAGGTGCAGTGTCCTTGCTGCTGTGTGAACAACTCCTGATGGAATGAGTGGACAGAATTTTTAACAACAAAAGTGTTGCTCTCATGGTCTTACCAACAAGACATGAGGCAAATAGAGCAAGTCCTTTGCCAAAATTCAGGAAGGGAATGGTCAACACGAGCAGTAAGAAAACTTAACTCTTCCATGATGTCCCAAGCTAAGAGAAATTATTGCACCATCTGGGATATTTCTCCCTAATTTGAGGCAAGCAAAGGTGAGAATATTTGGAATTAAATGCTATGTAGATCAGCAGAGCATGATCTTTTGAGTTTTTTAAAAAACAAGTACGGATTGGCAAGTAACTACATAAATACTGAGAGTGTTTATTTTACCCAAACTCTTAGACATTTTAGTATTAATGGTTGGTATGAGCACTTCCAGCAACTGGGAAGTAAAATTCTCAGAACAATCCTATTCATCATTTCAGCCCACTTCAGTTGAAGCTCTGATTTCCAAATGAAAATTGAAGGAGGGAAAACACACATTAAAAGAAAAAATAAATAGAAGGATTCCAACAACTGATTTTCATTTCAGCATCTTATGTTGATTTTCCTCCTTTATAATTATGCAAAATAGAGTGCATCTTTTCTTAATTCATAGGATCATAGGATCATTACAGTTAGAAAAGACCTTTAAGATCATCGACTTCAACTGTTAACCTGCCAAGTTCACCACAAAACCATGTCCCCAAGTGCCAGATCTACACATTTTTTAAATAACTCCAGAGATGGTGACTCCACCATAGCCCTGGGCACCGTGTTCAACAACCTTTTTCATGAAGAAATTTTTCCCCGTGTTCAATCCAAACCTCCCCTGGCACAGCTTGAGGCCATTTCCTCTGGTTCTGTCACTTTTTATTTGGGAGAAGAGACTGACCCCCAGGGCACTACAACCTCCTTGTTGTTGAGGGTAATAAGATCTCCCCCTGAGCCTCCTTCTCTCCAGGCTGAACATACCCAGCTCCTTCGGCTGCTCCTCATCACACCTGTGCTCCAGACCCTTCCACAGCTCCGTTGCCCTCCTCTGGACATGCTCCAGCACCTCAGTGTCTTTCTTGTTGTGAGGTGCCCCAAACTGAACACAGGATTTGAGGTGTGGCCTCACCAGTGTCGAGTACAGGGGCACAATCACTGCCCCAGTCCTGCTGGCCACACTGTTGCTGATCCAAGCCAGGATGCCGTTGGACTTCTTGGCCACTTGGGCACATGCTGGTTCATGTTCAGCCACTGTCAACCAGCACCCCAAGGATCTTTTCCTCTGGGCAGCTTTCCAGCCACTCTGCCCCCAGTCTGTAGCACTGCAGGGGGTTGTTGTGACCCGAGGGCAGGACCTGGCACTTGGCCTTGTTGAACCTCAGATCACTGGGTTTGGCCCATCAATCCAGCCTGTCCAGATCCTTCTCCAGAGCCTTCCTGCCCTTCAGCAGATCAACACTCCTGCCCAAATTGGTGTCATCTGCAAACTTGCTGAGCATGATTGAGGGACACCACTAATGACTGGCCACCACTGGTGGGAACTCCATTCCCCACCCCTCTCTGGGCCTGGCCATCCAGCCAGTTTTTTACCCAGTGAACAGTGCATCCATCCATGCCACGAGCAGCCAGTTTCTCCAGGAGAGTGCTGTGGGAAACGGTGTCAAAGGCTTTACAATAGTCTACTTAGACAGCATGAACAGGCTTTCTCTCATCTGCTATGCCAGTCACCTTGTCATGGAATGAGATCAGGCCAGTCAAGCAGGGCCTGCCATTGCCCCAAATCCCTCAGGTCACTGTGTTCAGCCACGCAGAGAGAGGGATAGGGAATGCTCCATATTGTGTGTCCTGTCTGCCTGCTGTGCTTGTCCCAGTGAAGGCAGGGTGTGATTCCAGCTGTCAATCTCTCTCACTCTCCCTGATACTCCTCAGACCAACTCATCTCCTCCCTGTCACTGAGCGGGAGTTCCTTCACCTGGGCACACCTCCCTCAGGTGTCTCACTGCTGCTGGACAGCACTGGCACTCCCTGCAGCCCAACTCCAGGGTGACAGCGTGTCCCTACCAGAGCTCTGCCTGGGCAGCTGCCTCAGTTGTGGTGGGTGCAGAGCTTTGAGAGGCCCCTGCTTTCTGCTGGGTGGGTCCCATTGCTCTCTGATGGAGCTGGCAGAGCTTCAGCGCCTTTCCCGCACGCCCTTCTGAGTGAACTGCCACACAGTCTACCCATTAAATGGGTAATGACTAGTCTGGTAGCCAGCAGAGCAGTGCCTTTAGAGAAAAGATAGTATTTGAAAGCAGAGGTTACTCGCAGAGCCCTCTCAAACAGATCTTTGTGCCAGAGGCTTTGTTTTGATACTAGAAACATTTCCACTACAGCAGCCTCTGATGGCAGTCATGTGTGGGATTAGGAACTGACTCCATTCAAATAACAGACAGCTGTTTGGAGTGAAAACTCGTCTCTGTCAATTTGCACTCAAAGAAGGCAGAGGCAAAGGAAAAAAAAAAGACCCTGGGCCTGGGAATCATTGTAGCTTAATCCTTCCTTTGGCAGGAGATAAAACTAGGGCTTTCCAATGCTCTATAATTTCTTGCATTGACCTGGAAAGAGATTTCTCTATTCAGTGGGCTGTAAACCTCCTTTTTTATATTTACTACATGATGTACAAGAACTGAATCTCCAGCAGAGAAAACATGTCATGTTGGGCTAGGAGCCTGGGAAGAAACTTAGTCTCAGGTTAAATAACTTAGTACAGCAGGGACTCACAGTAGCTGCTAAAACCACTTATGGATTGTTCTTTTAACTTCCAGTGGAAGGTTTTCTCATTTTGTGCAGAATTGGCTGTGATTTCCAGAAGTGACTAATGATTTATGGTGGTCTGCTCTGTCGATGCCAGATTTCAAACTCTGGAGGAGGGCCTGATTTTTTGAGATCAGGGGCAAATTCCTAAAAAAAGTCAAATATCTCTTGTGCATCTCAAGTCACTGGTATTTGCAGTCATTCATGTTCTCTGATTTAGGAAAAAAAAAAGAAAAAAGGAGTTAGAAAACAAGAGCAGAACCTCTGGCCATGCTCTGCCAAGCACAACTGCAGATGCAGCAAAGGGTTGAGATGCACTGATCCCATACAGCACACATGTATTTTTGGTTAATTTGGTGCTTCCTGTCAGCACTGTAACCAGGCTCTTGCAAGAGGTGTTTCTGTTGTTTTTAACAGGAAAAAGTGGCTGTGCCAAGGGACATTCTTAAGTACAACAGATCAAGTGGCAAAGCTGTGACCAGGATTCAGACCTGTGTGCACCTGGAGTCATTCCTTTTCCCTAGTTCTCCTCCGCAGAACTGTGTTTTGAAAACCAAGAGAATAGTATTTAATCCATTAAAAAATGGATTTCATTAGGAAATAAATCATGTTCTCTGGGACTACTTAGAAAAATTTTGATGGAGGCCTTTCTTCTCATGCATTTAGGTGTCACCTTAACTGAAAACTTTTCCACAATCACATGCAAAAGAGAGGAAAAGTTCTGACAGTGTCAAAATGTGCTATTTTGACATATTGAAATTAAAGAATTGCTTTGGCTTTTCTTTTGGATGTAACTTGGGATTTAAATTTCCTCTTCTTGTGCCTCACGCTGACAGTGGCATGCCCCACCACATGGCTGGTGGAGAAGCGCTGGGGCAGGTGGGAGTTACACAGGCCCCTCCAGCTCCTTCACCCACAACCAGTATCTAAAAGGAAAAAAAAATCCATTTCCTTGGAACAAACCATTTGGAATTGCCTGAGAAAAAAACATTTATTTATTTAATTATCTTTTTCCCTCTCTATTTTAATGAGTTGGGGGAGTTTCCTTTATAGAATACTTAAGAGAAGGCTGGTTTCACACCCATGAGAAATGAAGCCAATTTATGAAACACTGAACCTCTCTATGAAACAGCCCTTCTCCCCCGGGGGGCTGCAGAAGCCCATGCTGAGAGCGCAGCAGCAGCAGCCAGGCCACAGCCAGGAGAAACATCCTCTGTCAGCATGACGGCAAAGAGAAAGAGCGGGAAGGAAGGGGATGGAGAAGCGATTTTGCATAAGGCTTTCCCCTGCATTGTTTGGATTGGAAGCCTCTCTCCCTGTGTCCCAGCAGACAGCCCTTGGATCGCTTGGAAATTGTGCCCAGTTCATTCTTGTGCGGAGCCGAAGCCGGGGCTGTTCGCAATGGCCGGTGCCAGGGAGCTCGGCAACCTACAGGAAGGAAGGTCTTGATCCTAAAATAAAAAAAAAAAAGAAGGCAAAACCCACCCCCCCCCCCCCCTTGAGCTTGGGAGTGAGGAGACACGGATCCTATTCCAAGCTCTGTGCTCATTCTGGGTGGCCTCGGACATGTCACACTGCTGACTGTTCAGCTCTGCCTGAAAAAGCAGGATGAAGCGCAGCAGGGGGGTATCGCTCCCTGCTCGCAGCGATAGGAGAGGGAGCACTGCACACCAGGGGCTGCTGGCACTACCCCTCATGGATGAAATGGGCTTTGTAGCTTTGCTTCAGCTGCCAGCAACCGCATCAGCACCAGCATCTTGGGTATATGTGCACTGCCCTTGGATGGAGATCCCGAGAGGATGGTACAACCTGCCAGGATGCGCCTGGGAAGCTGCCACACAGGGATGCTACCACCCCAGGGCAGGCTTGGGAGTAGCAGTGTGTACCATAGGCAGGAGTTTGGTGTGGCACAATGGCACAAAGACTGAGGATTTATGTTGCTTCATCTGAATTTTTCAGCACCTGCTGTATCAGGTCATTTGCAGTATTACCTGGGTTGCTTACATTGACAACATTACTGATCATCTATCTGACTGCAGTTAAAGCCTAAGCAGAACTCTTCTTGGTAGTAACCTCTGGATGGAACCTGGTATCACGAAAATGACAATTGGAAGAGGTCCAGGCTCAGTTAAAGAACCTGGACCTTAACTGTAATGCTGACATTCTCTTTGTTGATGTTAACCCCCAACAATTGCAACAACACATGGTCTAGCCCCTCCTTCAGCGTCAGCCAAAGCAAATCCTCTTTTATGAAGTTCAAAATACAGTGATAGATTGAGATGAATCACCTCAGAGGTAGATTAACTATGACCAATTCAAATCCTGCTAGACTGGACTTACCTCCAAAATGTGGAATGTCTCTTTGGGGTGCACAACCCAGAATGAAAACATGAAATCCTCCCCTTCCTTTCCTTCAGCAAAGGCTGAGAAGTTTTATCAGAAATTTTCTGAGTGAGAGTCATCCCTCTTCTATTAGAAACTTCTCTACCACCTTTACAGACTTTGGCCAGTTCAATCTTCCACTCACTTCGTAAATGCTCAGGTATTTCCCACACTACTGAAGGTGCAAGAGAAGGCTTGTCAGTACTGGTATGTTCTTCTTTTGGGTCCTGAGCACTTCAAAACTTACATTAGGAATTTTCTGTTTCTTTCTACCTGTACAAGCAAGTCTAAGAAAATACGTGACCTCTCACTACTCCTCTGCCCTTGCTTCCATCCATCTCCATCTCCATCACCTCTCCTGCAACATAGGAGATACCTGTCTCTCCATTCCTCTGGGAACTCACTGAATTTCAGGAATTACTGGAAAGATGTCAGTGCTTTCACTTCTCTGAAGCAAAAGAGTGTTAGACCTTTTACAGAGATAACACAAAAGACTCACAAGAGAAGCTGAATTCCTTTTTGTTTTTTAAACACTGATGTTCCATAGTTTTAGAGTCCTGATAAAGTCATTATGGTGCCAAAAGGGGAAACACATGTCGTTTCCATGGCTGCAAGCAAACATTTAAGATAGCTACACTCAGTGACTGGATGCTTCAAAGAAAATGATAACATGCTCATATTCTTTACTTGCATGAAGTATGATGTGTATATTTTTTCCTTAGAAAATGTGTCATACTAAAAAATGAATATTTATTTTAAAAATAACACTTGTAGCACAAACTTTCAATATGAAACTAAAAAATAAAAGTAATTTATTTTCCATTAAACATTTTTTTGTGTCCCTTTCTAGGGAACATTACTATTTGAAATTAAATATTTTTTATTTATATACAATTCCTCTCCCTTTACCACTGAAGAAAACATCAAAAATAAGTGTGGTTTTTTTCCTTTCGAAATCTTTCTTTTTTTAGTCTGTGATTTATGAAATTATCTTTACATTGGAAAGTTATAGACAAAACTGTATGTGACTTCTGTTCTGTAAATTCTGTAGTATCAAGAAAGCTCTAAGAATTGACAACAGGTTCATTTCCTATTTTGTTTTTTTTTTGTGACTTTTACCAAGGTAAAGGAAGTTTTAAGAAAAACTATGAGCATTAATGAATCCACTGCTGCAGATATGACAGGTAGAGGTGATAGTGGCTGATCTGACTCAGGGGTTTCTCTCTTCTGTACTTCTGCCAGGTCCTTCACATTATTTTACTTACTAAATTCTTTTGCTGGACAATCTGTATCTGCAAGAAATTATCTCATCAACATTTAATTTTGAGAGGAAGTCTAGTCCAGCCAGAGGAGAATTCAGGCCCACCCTCAGTATAAACTGGCTGTATAAATTGAACTAGGAGGAGGCTGTCTTCAAAGAAATATTTATTTGCAGATAACTTTTCTAATCCATGCAGTGGAGATCAAAACCTTCTTGCAGAATCTTCGAAACCGCAAGTCACAACAGAACTTACCCTCCTCTCAGATTTTGGAACATGATCTTTGGAACATCATTTGGAATAATATGAAGGGGCAATATTTTTGCAATTTTTTCATCCCCCATGATACTTCCAGCCACAGAATCCTCAGTTCTATATGGGGAGATATGAAGATGTGTACGTAGTCTTGAGTTACAGGGAATCATGAATCCACCTGGAGAAGGAAGAGATGGCTCACACAGCTGCTCATACAGTTCCCCACATTAGGCTGCTCTTGCTGTTAACCTCCCATTGCTCCTGCACACACAGCCCTTCAACATCTGGACATGAAAGCCCAGAACAGCAGAGTTTTGCATGCAATGAAGCCGTCAGTACGTACACAGCTCGATCAGCATGGCCCTGTGAGCTATCATAATCCATGGAGGATGTGTCAACAGGTGAAAAGGTACCGGCTTGGTCTGCAGATATTCACCATGTGTCTGCTGCCTTTGAAAGCTTATGCTCAAGTTCAGTCTTGAAGTGGTGGACTGGTTTAGTGGTGTCCTGGTGGTGTTATGTTTATGGTTGAACTCAATGATTGTAAGGGTCTATTCTAACCTTAATAATCCTACCATTCTAGGGCTCAGTGGTTGCAACCATTTGTCACCATGCTGCCTTGTCACTCTGAATCCAACCATTAGGCAGTCTGTCCCTTAAGCTTATGCATCAGGACCTCATTGAATTATCTTGGTTATCTCTGGCATGCTCCTCCCCCCTGCATTCAGGTCACATGTAGAGGGGCTTGCCCATGGAAACTGCTGGAGTCACTTTGACACCACATAACATACTGGTAATGTTCCCTTGGTTTCATTTAGCCTATCTAAGACTGAAAGTGTGCAAACACCAGATCTTCCTCTAGCATAAAACAGAACTGCTCCTCTGTGGAACTGTCAGCTGGAACAGGACTACCATGTGGTGTTCATACTTAGTGCATTATGAACTCATGTCATTTGAGTGAGGACATTCCAGCAGCCTTTCATAAGAGTTTTCCTTTTACACTGCTGTTGGGTTCTGCAAGATTTCACAAGATAACTAGTGTAGCACTGGGGATTGTGCTTGTTGAACTAAATGCCATCTCCATGCTTCAGTTTCCATACACCCAAATCCAAGGGTAGTGACGCTTTCCAGCTCTGTGAACACCTTTGAACTCTAGTGCCAAGAAGAGATAGATAATGTGGATAGCATGGCTACAACGAGCTTTGTTACTCAAGCACATCCCTGGGATAAGACAAATAAAAACAAACAAATCCCCTATAAATACATTTCTTACATTGGAGCAAAGCCATGTTTTGGCACCCCTGAGAAGACCACCTGATTGCTGAGCAGCTGGCATCTGCATAATGTCCAAGGGAGAGACAGCTGGGAAGCAGTGCAAAAAGTGCTTGCTAAACCATGGGTTGGTGGGGTACCAGTGTCAGTGGTGTTGCCCCATGGAAAGGGCAGTGCTGATATAAACAGGACTGTGCTAAGGTCAGAAGATGCACAAAGATGCCTTATTCATGCTGATCATCAGACACAAAAAGTAAACCTAAATTTGTCTTCAGCACCCATGACCACACTATGTTTCATGAAGTTAAGCAAAGTGAATGTTAGGGATGAGCAGGAGCCAAAATCCTCTGCAGCATCTCCTGGGACACTTCACCAGGACACCTCCCTGTCTCATAGACCCTTGCTCACTGAGATATTCTGTCCTGCCAGGAGAGAGGCAGACAAGCATAGATGCAAACCCAAAGTTTCAGAGATCTAAAACTTCATAAGATGAATCCCGAGCAATGACTGGAAGAGCTCTGGTGACTTAGTTATTTCTCTTTTACACTTATCTGTAGACTTACTGCTTTTCTTTCAAAGATGCAGTATACAGCTGATATACTGAAATAGGCTGTATATTTATTTTCCTTTCATCATCTTTCTTTTCCTCTTAACAAGCACATTGAGAATCAGAGGAAAGAGATAAACAGAAATAAACTAAAACCAAAATAGAATTTGTTTTAGTCTTATCAACAATCTGATACAATCTTAAATTTGAGAAATCAAGCAAATCTTACTTCATTTACCCACTTAGTTAATAATTACAAATCCTCAGTAATAAGACATTCTGTAGCCTGAAGTCCTTGTTCTGAGTATATATTTATATTAGCAGTTAAGTATACTTTTCATGGGCAATTAAGACATTATTCATTCCTAGCTATTCACAGACATCTCAGGAGGGAGTGAGGAAAGAAGGAATTGTAAAGCTACAAGGATAACAAGAGCCAAAGATCCTTTCGTCTTCTTGTGATATTGATTTTCAGAATATAAACAGAGGCACAGAATGCTGGATCTTGGTAATATACCTGTTTTAAATGCCAGTTGTTGAGTAAATAGACCTCTGTAGGGATATGTTTGTTTGAAAAGTTCTTTAGGATTAGAGAATATTAGCACGGCATTCAGCCTGAGACCTATTTTGTGAGGCGTCTTTGTTACTTTGTCAGCTTTCTAAAGCCTTTTATGATAGGTCTCAGCCCTGGTGATATTTATTCAAGAAAACCTAAGAATAAGAGCTAAGATGCAGCTGTTCCAACATTGTGGACATCTTTGGGTCTCAGTGTGTTTCAACTCTGACCCTGAAGTGCAGGACACCTCAGAGCAGACTAACAAAGTATTCACGCTCAGGCCGTCAGTTGGACACTCAGCCATTTTCCACAGTCAGTACCTGCTACTAATTAATTCTGGCCCCGTATCATTTTTCCTCAGACACATGAACTAGTGAGTTGTTTACTTTCCACCAGTTTGCACATAAGGCCCCGGTTTTGAACAGGGCTAGCCCTGGCACTCGCCTGCAGCCCTGCATTCTGCTCTTCCTCCAAGGAATACAGGGTTTATATTTTTGTGTTTGCCAGCCAAAGAAAATAAAGTCGTTCTCTGTCAAACAGGGCATGCTCTAGCTTCTTGACTCTCAGTTTCCACACAGGAAGAGCATTCCCAGGCTAGACTGATCTTCCCTCTCTTGCTATCAAACCAGGATACTGAAGCCACATTTTTTTACAGTAGTTAATAAAAGGCAGCTCTGGGGTTTTGCTGTGCTTCTCATTAAGTCTTGGACTTTTCCAGATAACTTGAATCAAAATGCATGTATTCAATGATTTCATCATGCATCGTCTAATTCAGACCATAAGAGGCATGATGTAAAATTGGAACATGAACGTGGGTGTGCACTAGCCCAGAGCTGGTTGTCACCAAACAGAATCTTTTTCTCGGATTAAGTAGTCCATCAGGCCCTTGACATATGGAAAAGTTGACTTTAATTTGTGATTTGAATGTGCTTATGGTGTCCAACAAGGTAAAAGCAAAATACATTATTAAAACCTTAAGTAAGTCCTATGGATGACAGTAGGCCCTCTCCACATAGTGTGTCTACTCTTTCATACACCACACACTGGGTAAGTGAAATGGTAAAAATACAAAATTGATTTTCATAACAAAGATCATTAACTGAACTTTACTACTATGCTGTGTCACACAGGGACTGCAATCGTGGTGAAATCACATGTATAAAGACAAGACTAGGGAGACATTGATGCAGAAATAAGCAAGTCAGACATGGCTCTTAATTTCTGGGATGTGGCATGAGGTTGACCTAATATTCCCGGACTCTAAAAACTAGTAGGCATTATAAAAGGCTGTATCCTCAATTGGAAAATATTTAGGCCATGTGAAAAATAAAGGCCTAAGCTGAAGCAAATAGTACTTAATTGGAGAGACTGGTAGCTTCAGACAGTAATTAATTTAATCTTAAAAAAGGGATGTAAAATATGTTAGATCAGGCCAAAATGAGATATCCATCTTTAGGCACTTATGGCTATATTTGAGTGAGATTTTAGCTCAAGCATCTGAATAACTTAAAACGTCTGATTTTTCTGCTCCCCACCTCTGTAACAGGAGGCTCGTGATATTTCTCTGTGTGTAGGTCAGTCCCATGGGTTTGTTCAGTAAATGAGTACTTGAAAAGCCTTTTGAACTCCCTGTCCAGAAGAAACTATCTTCCCGAAGTGTTATCATGAATATCGAGTCTCCCCCCACCCCTATTTGGAGAGCGTGGTGTTTCATTTCAATGGCAAACCCACAGCTGCAGCGTTGTTTGTTTCCACAGGTGGATTTGAAGTAGATGCCACCTTAATCGCTAAACCTGACCGTGAGAAATCACCGACCCCTATTCCAGAGGCAAGATCTTCCACAAGCACGGGGATTGCTCTGGGAAGGTATTTCTCTGAGCAGAACACAGACGGATTGTAGGATCAGACAGAAACCCACTGTTAGCGAAGTCGAAGAGAAAAAGCTGGGCAGAATCCAGAACTTAACTTAGGTAAATAAAATAGTACATTTCTATGAAAAGATTCATGAATAAGCAAAGATTTTTAAAACTATCCCTTTCTCAAAGCTGCAGCGTACAGTATTCTCTTCTAGGAATGAGAGTATAAGGACATAACCATTACAGCTTTCGTATTTACTCATTAAGTACAAAAAAAATAGAGTTGCAACCCAAACTGGAGTTGGAATACTGCTTACAGTTCATTCTGCTCTGAGTGTTAACTAAGCATACTTTAGGGTTCCTCCCCCTAACCCAAGTTTCCTTTAAAATCAGGTATCAATTCCAGGTGGTTCCTTCAGCTCCCTTTATAGGCACAGCAAGAGGCAGAAGGTGCTTTGTCGTCTGAGGTCTTTGGGGAGCTCATCTCTTAACTGTTGGCAACACAGTCCTGTCTGCCCACTGAATTTCTAGGCTGCAAAACTCTGGGAATTCCACCCTCCCTGGCTCTGGAGCCAAGAATCTGCTCCCTTGTTCAAGAAAAACATATGTAAATAGTTGTTCAACATGAGCACATACCTGAAACTCAGTGGAAATTAGGTGGATGAGGAAGTGTGTTGCTCAAACGCACAGCACATGAATATGCAGGGCAGGGGAGGGCGGAAAAAGAGTCTTTTACATTCATTTAGGTTAAAGAATGAATTTGTACTTGACCACAGTTGCTTTCTGTGAATATTCAACAGCTGAACTATGTGAGCATGAAAGTTTGTCGACAGCAAATGTTCAGCTATTTTGTGAAAGCAAACTTGGAAGTTTAAAATGTGGCCTGTGTTCAAAATTCAAGTTACTTTCACCAACCAGAGCTGTGTGTTGCTTCATCTATGTACAGGACTGAGTACACTGGCAATGCTGCCAGAATGAAGGGACAATAATTCTTTCATGAGATCACCAAGTAAATACAAGTATCATATTCACGGGCTATTCATATAGCAAAAAATAACAATAATCCAGGCTCAGATCATCTCTAATATAATTACAGCACTGCCTGTTAACGCTGGTCATGTTGACCATTTATGTGCAGAACTTTTTACTGGTGTCTCCATAAAAGAGAGAATCTTCTTCTGAGCCAGCTGGGAGAAATAATAAACAAAAATAAATCTAACCCTTAGAACCTAAATATGTCTGCCAGTAAATTATTAAATTAAACAAGCTCATCATTTTGAGCTACACATGACCTCCTGAAAGCAGCTCTCAATAGACTTTAGCAGGCCAAATCTGTCTCAACAGCATATCTCAAATGTTGATAAAAGCTTGTTCTGTGTTGCTAAACTGGTTTTGATCCACGTAGAGGTGTCTGCAATAATATAGTAATTATCTCAGTCTTTTTCTGTGGTTGATAGTGACAGAAGAGTGTAGAGGAGGGGTCTGATATTGGAAGATGCCCCTCTCTATCTCTAATTACAGAAGATCCATGTGGGCCAACTGAACTCCTGATCACTATAGCAGGTCTTTCAGTAAGATACACAGAGTAATTTGTGACTTTCCTCATAAACTCATCAACTTCATATTCCAGAACAAGCAAAACTCCTTAATTTATCTGCATGTGTCTCCCCAGCTCCTGCCAAGACTCAAATGACTGACCTGCAGAGGTCAAACCGGAGCACGTGGTCACACCTGAGGGTGCTCAGTGCTACTCAGTGCCAAGTGTCACTGAGGCAGCTCAGAGTTTTTGCACACATTTCCTTGCACCCCACAGTGCAAAATGTGAGAGATTTATTTTCACAGGTAACACAAGTGAAGCATTTTTGAGTGCTGCTTCACTTCTCAGTAGCACTTGACCGGCAGTCGCTGCAGAGCAGAGGGAGCCTGGGCCAGGGGTTGCTCCTTTCCTCTGTCATCTGAGCATGGGGATTTCACTCTGCATGTGACAGGACATTTGAAGACTTCTCTAGAGACAGTCTTCCTGACCCATCCCTCATCTTCAAGGGTGGGAAGATAATACTTTGACAGTAAGATTTCCTTGGGGCTGTGGTTGCTGCCAGTCAAGTTCTGGTTCCTGAGAAGGATCTTTGCCAAGAAAGGTTTGCAAATATATCCTATAAAACATAAGACCACTCACTCTCACACTGCTCTGTTGTCTGCCTGTGTTTTCTAGACCATTGTATCCTCTTTATCATTTTTCTAGGACTGAGAATTCTTGCTACTAACAGAGTGCATAAAATACCAATTTCCTAGATGTGGTTGAAAAACTGCAATGTCATCCCAGAGTAACTTCACCAAAGTCAAGTTAGAGAAGACATCAAATATAATTCAGGTCTGCAGATTCCTTGAAATACAGAACCAAAAATTATTTTCACAAACATTTATTAACATTTTCCCTTTCCCCCCTTCTTTCCCTCAATATTTTTTAGTTTTTCTTTTTCAGACAAACCACTATAAATACTGTGTAAGGTGGACCATGAGCTGAATTTCAAAGACAGTAAAATACCCCTCCCAAAATTTCATCTAGGAATGAACAGACAGACACCACAGACTGATGTCCAAGGCTCCACACCTGGCAGGAATGAAGCTTTGAGTATAATGCTTCTGAGAAAATACATTAAATAATTAGAAGCGGATTTTGCTAAGGCAGGTCCACAGAGACTGTATTGCATAGCTCTACAACAGAAAATGCATCAACAAAATATAAAATGTATACATACATCTCAATTCAAAAATAAATCTTTATGGTTTTAGAGAATCCTCTCTATGTTCAGTCATCTGTCAGGACACTATCTGGTTCCACAGAGATGCAGTAAGAAATAACCTTAAGTAAGATTTCACATATAAAGACCTGTGTCTGCAGACCACTTGTGCCCTCCTGTAAACTTCCTCATCAGGGTGGATCTCTTGCCATGCGTGTTTTTACTGAAAAAAGTAGTAAGTTCGCTCTCTTTCACATGTTGCAAATATACTCATAAAGCACAGTTGCACTAAAGGTGCCCATAGGATCTCTTCCTGCAGCACGGCTCCCTGACAGCAATTGACTGAGCTGTGCTGTCCTCTTTGCTTGCAACTGTGAACACAATGCCCAGAAGCATTTCACTCCTGCACCTTTTTTTCAGGAGCCTTCTGCACTCATTTTCTCTTGTACACTGTACCCAGTGTTCATTAAACCTTCTTTGCTTGGAGCTGAACCCACTTAACTTGATCGGGTCAGATCAATAAATTACGAGGCTGTTTCTGACAGATTAGAAGAACGCATGTGGGAAATATTCCTTTTTGAAGCAATCTGTAGGAAGTACCCCAGACACACAGATGGAGAGCATGTGTCCACCGAAATTAAATGGAGATGGGGCTATGCACCCAGAATAAAACACTCAGCCTTTTAGTAGTGGAAGGCCATTAAAAGAGCTTGGTGATGACACTCATGCAACCTAATATCTCCATCGATGATATACACTTATTTCAACCACCTAATGAAATTGGGTGGGTTTATTGCTTTATTGCTTTCTTGAATTTAATAACACATGAAGTAAAAATTAAATGACCATTTTCTCCATGGTGGAGTCTCTGTTTTCAATTGGTATCTTGTTTCATTAATTTTCTTCGTGTTTAAATGCTGTTCTACCCCCCTACCCTGGCAAAGTCTGAACAAATAAACAACCCACCAAAACTTAGGAAAAGGGTTTCTGGTTTCCAGTCCAATCTTACTGAACCCAGTGAAAACCCATCCTATGGAAAGATTCAGGAAATCTCTTAAGAATGGTCATACATCCGTCCTTAAACAGAAATCCTTTAAGCATGTGCTTATCTCCACTTCAGTGGGAATTAAGCACATTAAAAATTCTTCCTGTAAGAAGTGCTCTTTGGTCCACCACCCACTCACAGATGATTGGTGTGTTCATCACTCAGCCACGTAGAGCCAAGTTTTGCTGTGGCAGATGCCAAACTGCTAATTGAGCAATGGTGGAAGGCTCAGTGAGGGGAGGCTGGGCATCTAGTTTTTTAAAACTAAAACTCTGTGAACGTCAGAGGACCATGGGTTTACTCCAAAACAATATATCAGCTTAACACCAGCAAAATAAAACAAAAAGAAAAAAATATTCCTTTAAATATTGAAAATAGAGGAAGCAACAGGGGATGGAATAACTGATGTTTTTCATGTTTGCCATCTTTGATGCTCATAAATGTGGGGTGCTCCTGAAAATAACTGTTGAAACTCCCACTTGGGGTTTGCCATAGCCATGGATCTCTCTATCATTCTAATGAGACAAATACTTGCCATGTCCCATTGTACAGTAGAGGAAACCTAAGGAATTGTGCTGATCACCTGCTGCTGTGCATCCTCACTTGGCTGAGGATCTAAAAATGTTTAAGACCAGGAGAAGATAAATTTTTCAAAATACATGTTATCCTGAGCTGACACGCCTTGCCCTCTTAGACCTTTCTTTTCAGAGCTACCTGCCCCTCTTCCTTGTCTGTAGTACCTCAAATTGGTGAGTTGGGCCATTCTTGCATTCACATGGGCAAATCTGAAAGAGACCATTCCTGGACAAAATGCTCTTTTACCCAGCTATAGGGGAGATGCTGAGTTTTTCTAGCCAGGCAAGGACTGGTTAGTTTTCCCCACCTGCACACCTCAGGGGAGCAATAAACCCATCATTAGTGCCACTGCACATATTTCAGCAATGAAGTACTTAACACACTCCAGCAGAAATGAGAATCTTATAGTGTTAAAATCAGTTTGTCACAGAGGGAGCTGGCAGGGTGCCCTGCTCATTGAAACAACAAATTGACATCAGTTATACTCACAAATGGATGAATCCAGCAGCCAAGGGCTCCCAGAGGCCTGAGTATAAGCCACAGCCGTGAAATGGCATGTGGGAAGGTTATCAATTAATTTACATTGGAAAAATCACAAAAACAATCAACAGCTTGTAGCCTTTAGCAATATTTTGGTAAGTGTGATTCTTGCCCACCCACAAACATTTTGAAGCCTTTTTCCAAAGCCAAAGGCCAACTTCTTTGTGGAGGTTGGTGGCTAGAGGGCTCATGTTCTGCAGACAATAGGTACTTATTTTTATGGAATACACTGATTTAAATCCATATGGAAGAACCATCGAATCTCACTTTTAGGATGCCTGTCCCTGTAATCTCCAAATTAGGACACTACAGGTCACGGAGGTTAGCAAGTGTGCTATAGAGAGAAATGACAAGGCACTAGTAAAATAGGCAGAATAAACAATGATCTCAAATCTAGACCACTTCTATTGGTTATTCACATGGATAGGAATTAAATTGTCCTTCCCAATATCTGTGGTATTTAAGTTTAGGAAAATAATGGGAGAGAGTCCTAAACCCAGAGTAGAATGTCCCAAAAGACTGAGTTCCTTGTAAGTCCCTAGTCTTCACTTCTCTGACTTCATAATAGGATTCTCCCTCTTTGTGGCCTCCATGGGCAGAGCCTCACTTGTTCCTTTGGATGTGAGAATCTGACACCATCAAGGGTCTTCCTTTTTCTGAGATCAGAAGAAGGGAAGTTTAACACAGGCGAGCCTGCAAATTCATGCCCAGTCCTACCTGCGGGATGTCACCTGTGCCTTCCACTTACTCTTTCCCAGTGGAAAGGAGATGCTGAACATCTCAAAGATGAATGTGTTCTACATATGATGGATTTGAAATGCTTTTTAAAGTTCAGATATGAATTCTGTCCCCGGCCACCAACTGAGCCATGGCAATGTGTCATGTGTGCTTTCTAAGGCTGCTGCAAAGGACAGCATAAATACAGTGGTTTAGGGCTCTTGCTGAGAATTCAGCTGATGTGTTTTACTTCCCCTTCACTGCAGGTTACCAGTGTAGCCATGGCTGTCCTCTGTGCCTCAGCTGAAATGCTGTCACCTAGAGAGATGCAGCTGCTCCACTGATCGTAACCGCTGGACACGACTACTCGATTTGGGGTTTCACCAGTACCTTAGTCAAGATTCTCTTGATCCTGACTTGAGGGACAGACACTGGCTTTTGGACATGAAAGAAGCAATTCAAAGCTGAGAAACTCTTTCCAGCCCTCTGTGAGCCCAGTTTGGGGTACTTCAAGCTCAGCATTCAAACTTTCCATGAGCTGGAAAAGGAACCTAGAGAAATATCTGACAAAGATACACCTGTCAGCTAAAACACACACCTCCGACAACCATGGGCTCTCCACCTGGCTCCTAGGAGATACCCACCTGACCATTTCTGTCTCTCTAGCCCCTTCCCTACACATCCTTTCTCTACAGGTACCTTCTACCTTTTCTTTCAGAAATGTCATATGCTATTCAGTAAAACAAGTGTTGCCCATTTTTTGTTTAGCTTTGAATTATTTCAGACTGGAGAGAGAGCTTGCGCACCTAACCACTTGTTTATTTTTCCAGCTGTACCATGTGATAAAATTGAACACCTCATCCTCTTAATCTTGCCCCATTGTCCTATGGATATTCCCACTGTTGTATCTGTCTGGATGAGTAAAAAAGTGTGCATCTGTAACAAGTAATACTCCATCTCTCTAGGTGTTAGAGATTCTGTCACTATAACTCATTACAAAGCTTGTGCAGCAATCAAAATTTAATCCTTTAATGTAGATATACAGTTTTCAAAATAAAGTGATTAGGGAGTCCTTAACTGTTGAACCACAGGGTGGGGAAGGGCCTGAAGAAGGAACCTAGTCCTTGTTTGTTGTTCAGTATCTTTAAAAGCAGGCAATTCTCCACAGGTTTGGTTGTCCTGTCCTTAAACCCTTTTGGTGATAGATATTATGTTCAAACAACTCAGATCACTGCACTCCTGTCCTTTTCCTTAGACAGACTATTTTATATCTGAAAAGATGTGCTGAGTCTTTATTGATGTAATGTAAACCCACAGCTTATCAGAGTTTCCAGTGAAGTTCTCAAAAATGTGCAAATTTCCCAAATGTCTCTGCACAGCCCTCATTTAATGTACACCTCCGTGCTTCTTTGTATGTTAAGCAGTTCCTTTTTCTTGCATGTTTTATTGGAGAAAGAAGTCTTACCCATGTGGGAGCTGATTCCATGATCGCAGGTTGGGAGATCACGCCTGAGACTGCTGGGAAAGTTACACACAATTTATGACTTGGATGAGCAAAATCTGTTGGAATTCTCTCTATGCCAAACTCTATTCTATGAAAGCTACACTCTTGGACAAATTTTCGTGTTTAGCAATTGAGGAAAAATCATGTCATCGTCAGAGGGAGATGGTTTGGTGCATCTTAGCAGAGGCAGCAGAAATGCACAGTACAGTATATGGATGGATTGAATGTTGACAATATAAACAGGACATTGATAGAGATATCCTTCTTTTTAATGCTGCATAAGTGAGAAAAGGTGATCTGCATGTTTCTACAATCATGAAATGTTGCCTGTTTCCCAATTCTGGCACCAATTCTGCATTTAAATTCCAACCATATTGTTACAGTCCATTAATTTTCGTAGACTGAAACTGTTGTAGTGCCACACAAGGAAAATATGTAGCACAGATGCATTTGCTGTTATGAATTTTTCTCTCTCCTTTTTTTTTTTTTTTACATTTTTAGAAATAGCTGTAAAATAAAATAATAAAAGCACTCCAAACAATTCATACACAGACTAAAATTAAATCCATGTTGCTCTTTGGCTGGTTTTAGCAGAGCTGTAGTGCTAAACTTGGGAACACTCCTGCCACCTATTTACAGTGTAATTAGAGTTCATTTGAAGTCTGGTGGAATTTCGTTTCTATTCTGAAGGACGTCTGTTGTGGTAAATTACTTTCTTGGACCAAAGAAAAAACTATTCAAAAAATTAATAACAAAGGGCAACTATGCTGCAAGCATCTGAGAGGGGTCTAGCTTGCTCAGCTTTTTATGGATGGAATGAAACTGCCATTAAAAGCAGCTCTAGAGCATTTGCTCAGAGGAACTTGTCATATAACGTGTTCAGCTTGTTGCAGTTATTCTTCCTCTCTGTGTCACTAATTTTGAACAGCAGGATAAAGGCAGTTGGAGGACACCAACACAGCAGGCACAGAAATACTTGTCAGAATAATTCCCTGCATTAGGAGGATGAGTTAAAAAGGCACAGGGCCAAACCTGGCTCGTATTAATGCCCCTGTTAGCACATGACTTACAAAAAGCACCAATTATGCTTGAATGGGGTCCTACTGTCACTCCCAGCGCACCAGCAAACCCAACAGAAATGCTGTTTCTGTAAATGACACTGCAAATTAGCCACTCTCTGCCACCCTTTTCCATTTGAATTTGTTGCAGAAAGTAGGAAAGATGTGAATTCCTTTAAGTTCCCTCCAGATCTGGGGTGTCATTATTTTTTATGCAATCATAGTGTGTATATTGGGATTTGCCTTTTTTTTTAACAAGAGAATGATTATGACCCAATGGGAAACCCTTTGTAACTTTCTATTCAACTGTTCATCCAAAAAAAGGTATTTTTATATCTCCAAAAGGTGAATGAAGCATTCCTCACAGACCTACACGATATCTTCTATGTAGCTTATAGGCATCCATCTTTCACGGAATATCCCAGAATATGCTGAGTTGGAAGAGACACACAAGGACCATTGAGTTCAATCCCTAGCCCTGCACAGGACCATTCCCAAGAGTCAAACCATGTGCCTGAGAGTATCACCTAAATGCTTTTTGAACTCTCTCAAGTTTGGTGCTGTGACTACTTCCCTGGGGAGCCTGTTCCAGTGTCCAACCACTCTCTAGGTGTGGTTTCTAATCTTTCTAATATCCAACCTAAACCTTCCCTGACACAACTTCAGTCCATTCCCTCAGGTTCTGTCACTGGTCACCACAGAGAAGAGATCAGTTCCTGCCCCTCTTCTTCCCCTCATGAGGAATTGTAACTGCAATGAGGTCTCCCCTCAGTTTCCTCTTCCCCAGGCTGAACAGAACAAGTGCCCTCAGCTGCTCCCCATACAGCTTCCCCTCAAGGCTCTTCACCATCTTCAACAGCAAGCAAATACCTATATGTATATAACTGCCAGTTAGTACTGAATTAGCAAGGGAAACAGAAAATGAGTAGATTTTAATGCCAGCACTAATATCTTACTTGATGACTATACACGTTTAATACAAAATATTGTATTAGACCTCACCACAGACAGCAGGAGTAAGTTTATTGTACCAAAAGAAAGCTAAATACACTGTGCAGGTTCCCTGGTGTTTATAACATCCTTTATCATATGGTGTCATGCCTTTTTTTTGGTGAAGTTTTATTCAACACAGCTTGGCAAGTGCAGTCGTCATGGTCCCATTGACTTAACAGGGTGATGACAGTTTTCATCTGCAGAGGATGCATCCCAGGAGAAACTTCCTTTGGAGTAAAGTGTTAGCGTGGCCAGAGTTTATCAGGAAAATCTTCATAAGCAAGTGTGGACCCTTACAAGATGCACATATTGCATTGATTTTCCACTTCACTGAGAGAAGTGACTACACTAAATACAATTTCTTCTGCAATATCTGGAACATACTTAGCTGTGTCATCAGAAGTAATCTTTAACAAAATGAAGACTTTACCAGAGCCATTAAAAATGTAGCAATAAAGCAAAAAATCTTATGAGGTGGTGAAATAAGTGGTCATAATTCATTTTTATGAGAACACAATATTGTGGAGACTGAGCTAGACTCTTCCTAGAGGTGCACAGTGGGCAAGAGGCCATGGAGACAACTCACAAGAGTAGAGCTTCCAGGTAGATTTTTAGGAAAAATTTTCCCAGTGATGGTAGTCAGACATTTGAGCAATTTGCCCAGTGAGGTTGTGCAATATCTGTCCCTGAGGATATTCAAAACTTAGCTGGAATAAGTCCTGGGTCACTTGATCTAAGCTAGCTCCTTTTGAGCAAGTGGTCAGACTACATTATTCTGCTTCCACAACTCTGTGATTTACTTAGTTCACAGGAGTACAATGCCTTTGTTGTATTCCCAGTTCTTAGACAGACTTCTCCAACAGGAATGGGAAAGCCACAGAAATTCTCCGCTTTAGTTATTCTACCTGAAAAATGAAAACTTAAAGTATCTGTCTAATCGCAGTGGCATTTGGGTAGGGTACACCATCATTGTCTGCCAAGTGCTTCAGGTCCTTAGAGGATTGATATCATACACCTATTTAAACACATTTTGAATAGCCATTAAGTGGTAAGAGCAACACTTAAACTTGTTTTTAGAAATCATACATGTCAGTTGGCAACTGGGTAATAATTCCTGCAAATGTCCTTGTAAGTATTGCCCAGAGAGTTGGGACAAGCTCTGGGTTGCCTGTGACTCGTCTGTGAAGTTTGTGTTCTCCAGCAGAGGTGATTTTCATGCCTTCACATGCCCCATTACATCAAGCCTGCTTGAAACCTGGTCTGAAAGTTTTCAGGTGCCAAATGGGGTCAAAACACATCCTCAGACAAATAAGGGAATTCCCATTATTTGGAGCACATGAGTGGCCTCTAAGTAGGCTCGTTTTATTTCTGGTCCTTGACTGAAGAGATACTTTAAAATCTGAAGATTGGTAGGTGACCAGAAATGAGTCCCAAATGGGCAGCAGAGGAGAGCAAAGACTGAGTTTAGTTACACATAACTATCCTGTCTCACTTCTACAGGGCAGGTATTTGCACAAGCTTAAGTTCACCTCACTCCAGAAAAAGAGGCATGGAGAGCACTTCAGAACTACTTAGATCCTTAAAACAGGACTTAAGTGGGACTTAAGGGCTGTTCCGGCCATCTGTGTGGATGGGAACGCCACCTGTAAAGAGCAGCATGGCCCGGACAAAGACCTGCTCATGGGAGAGCTCACAGACAATGAGTAACAAGAGGTTTAAATGTAGCTGGGATGTGTAACTGACCAGGATAGGAAAGAGATGCTCAGTGCTCTGGTGTGGCTCTGCATCCAGACTGTTTTAAGTGTGTGTGCGTGTGTGGGGGTGTTTGCGTGTACATAGGAATAAGAAAACATTTATAAAACACGCATACACGCTGAGTGATTATTGTGATTTTCTTAGCATGCTTGGGAAGGTTGAATGAAAAATAATGTCAGACTTGTTCTGTATTCTGCTATGGAGAACGAGAAATGCTGCTGCTAATAAAGGCAGATTTGGCAGCTGCAGAGCCTTGGCAAGGGTACAGAGTTCCTTCGTGAGCTACTGAATAGCTCCAGCTGTGCACAGCTTGAAATGTATCTTGAAAGCACTAAAAGACAGCTGTCTTGCTCCACTGCCCCACTTGCCTGGCTAAGAGAGGATGAGGACTCTTTTAATTGTAAGTTTATGCTGTACTTTGGGTTCTTCCTCTGCCTGTTCTCCCTTTTCCTGGTGCAATAACATGAAAGAAAGGTGTTCCCCATGAGACAGCCAGCAGGGGTGGGTGATACAAGTCATCCCAATACAGGATAATGGTACTGCAGATTTGATCTAGGTCCTGTTGTTGGCAGAGGGAGAGATGGCTGCCAGGCCTGCCTTGCATTATGGCAGGGTTTTGATATTCACCCCACTCAGTCAATTATATGGATCCTCTGTTGTTCTGATTCACCAGGGAGATATGGTGAAATTTTTTTCTACTGTAGATGCAATGAAATTAGCAAGGTGGGACAAAAAGGAATTTTCACTACAGTGCTTTACATCCAGGTAGAGGAAGGTCTCCTGCAAAAACGTCAGCACAATGTAGCGGGGAAGAGATCTTAGGAATGGTGGCTGTGTCCTCCAGACTCCCAGGAAAAGCCCAGAACCATCTCTAAGATGCCTTTCAGAGTACATTCAGCTCTGCAAGAAGTTAAGTCAGCAGGATTAACCATATTCTTACAATAAATATAAACTCAATTGTCAAGAGCCTAGATTAGGGCTTAACACCTTTTGAGTCAAGTGGTAAATGTATTGTTTTTTCTCATCCTTGCAGCTGCTTCTGACTGTCAGAGTGGGCACAGCTCTCACTCTCACTGCCATCCCATAGTGGATACAGACCCACAGTGCAACAACCTGTTTGCCTCTGTTCTTTCCACAGGGATGCTGTTGAGAAACCTCAGTGTTCTGATGGCTAGAAGTCTTCTTACAGCTTCCAGATGCAAGCTTGTTTACAACCATTCCATACTGTTTTCTTCTTGTGCCAATGTTGTTTGAAGCAGCTCTCCTTTCTTCAGGTGTTTCCCTGAAACATTTATCCAGGTGAGTGGATGTGTGGGCACGTGTGTAGGGGAACACATGCTGTGAAAACTCTATAGAAAGCTGTAGAGACCTTCATTTCTCTACACTAAGCAAAGCTTGTGAATGTCTGTCCAGTCAGACATTTCCCTCCTGCTTTTGAAGTCATTGAGAAATTGTCTGTAGGGGAAAGCCATGTTTTGGCGACCCAGTGCCTTAGAGAGCCCTTGTTAAAGCCTGCAGCTATTTCACTGTGGGGAGTCACTGTCTTGGTGGCACAAACCAAGCAGGACAATCTGGACAGCTCTACAGGACTGCCAGGAGAGTCACTCTGGACTGACTGCACTGACTGAATTGCCTCGTTTTACCAAGATCGAGGTGGGAAGTTTTGGTCAGTTTTTCCAGTATGAAAAGACATGTCAATGCCAACAAGTAAAAAAAAAAAAAGGGCTATCCTTTCAGGTGACCTGTAGGGGCAAAACTAGGGTTTGTTTAGGGGTAGCAGGTAGATGTAGAGGTCATGGGATGCAACAGGGGATGCACTAACTAGAAGTGGAGCTGTTGGAATATAAAATGCAGAGTTAAAAGGAATCCTGGGGAATGGGCCAGTTTCATTAGAATTCTAGTGGGATTAGAAAAAAAAAATGCATAACATGTTCTTCCTTAAGCACTGGGACTTGGGGAATATTTCTTGGGCTTCCTGTGACTGCCTTCCATGTGGATTCTCTCATGTCGAATAACTACACTGAACTCATATTGTGACCTTTCCCACTAGCTTAGTCTCTGTCCTGTACTTCACTGCTAATTTTTCTAAATATTTTAAAACATAATACTGTGATGCCTTTTCCCTTCCATCAAACTGCACTGAAATCAGCCAACAGTCTCATAATTCTTAAACGGGTGGTAAGCCTGACAGACAAACAAACAAGCAGAGCACAGCTGCAAAATACTCATTTCCTCAGGAAATAAAGCAAAATATTACAAACAAAGTTCATGTATTAAAAGCTATGCAATAATTTAATAAGAAGGATGTCAGTGTTCCCCCACTGAGACCTTACTTGGCTTTTAGGCTGGCCTTTTTGTCTTTCTTTCACCTTCCTCTGAAGATTAAAAGCTTGATTGCAGCTGGAGATGGGACATATGGATTGCCTGAAAGTGTCAAGCTATACCAAGCCAATCCTGAGGATCATATGCACCTGGCTGAACTCACTGCCAGGTGCTGAGTCTGGGAGGAATTTCTTCTCTTCCTTTGCAGAGTGGGGGATGGTCCCCTTCCTAGCCTTATCTGTGAGTTTTTATTTAGGGAATTCCCTGACACTGCCAGAGTTCAACACATCTCTCTTGCTCCCCTGTGGCACGTCATTGCTCCAGAGACTTGAAGAAACCCCACTCTGAAGCTCTGGCATTTATTAATTTAGTTGTATGCTACTATTTACTAATATTCCTGATAAGGATTTAAATTGTAGCCTTGCTCAAGATGTTTGGGACACTTTCTAGAAATGGAAGAAGGTCCTCCATTAAAAAGCCTTATTCTGAAACAGACGAGTCATATAAGCACCTTGTTGAGATAGAAGTAGCACAACTATCAGTGACTCTTAATAGATTATAGGAGCTACAACAGCATGATCACAGGCAATGTTTTTAATCCATTTGATGCTCCAGCAGGAAGCAGACCAGCATTTGACAGTTTCAGTTTAGGTATTGTGATGGGGCACATGAATCTGTTCCTGCATAGGAAGTCCAGCTTAATGGGAGATGCACATCCAACACGGATGGAGAATGTACATGACTGTTTATCCCCAGCTGCTGATGTATGCAGGAGTACGTTATTCATACAGCTGGTCACTGTCTGTTGGTTACCTATTTTACAGGAGCTGCCATGGTAGTGACTATCATCTCTTTGGTTGCATAAAGATATACACAGGTTTCTGCGTCCTTGTCAACCTGCAGACAACTCATTTGCTGAGCAAAGTTATAATTTACCTATTTTAGGATAAATGCGGCGCTCAAACCTCTCAGCAAATTATCTAAAACCTCTGTTGTATAGTAACATTTCACCATTTGAGTCTGTGGAACCTGGAAACTAAAATTTTGTCACTAAATACAACATCCATCAGACTTGCTGAAAGGGTGGAATAGCGTTTTCCAGCATCAGATGACAGGCAGCCAGAAAATATAGCAACTTTGCTGAGCAGTCGTGACTTTGAAATGAGCTCAAGCTGGGCTGAGGGAACTAATATGTTATCTGGGACACCCGGACCACATGTCCCCCTGCACAGTAATATGCCAGTGTGCACTCACAGCCTCTTGCTTTCCCCTAAGGAGTGCAACACACACTGTTAACTGTCCCTGTGGGGACACTGAAAGAGAGAGGAGAGGATTCAACTTTTCTGCTTTAGTCATCAAACTTTAAACTTGATGCTTCTCAGTTCAGACACGTGAACCAAGGTGCACACGGTAGCAGCACAGTCATCCCTAGCTAATAGGCACACAGAAGGGTCAGTGTTCGGAGGCAAGGGGGACACGGGTACCTCACAGAGCACACTAAAGTTTGGTGGGGTGCAGCTGGAGCTGGTTTTCCTATGACTCTCAAAAAAGGTGGGAAAAGGTTTGGCCCTCTGGAGGTTCCTTCAGGGGTGTAGCCTAAATTAGGTGCTCTGAAAAGGTTTTAAGTCTCTGGAAGACCCTTCCCTCTCCAGTAGCTATAGATGGAGTCTGAGGAGCTCAGCCTCCCAAATTTAGAGGAAAGCAGGTAGCATGAATATTCCCCAGACGAAGTAACCTGGAGCATGTCCAGGGCCACAAAGCAGTTTGTGGTTGGTTTCAGGGCAGCCTTGATCCTCTCCCATGGTGTTGGTACTTTATAGGCAGCTGCCTATGCAAAAATGTTTTAGTGGAGACAACTGGACACTTAGTAGGGACAAACTGGAGAAATGAATAGCCACCCCATAGAGTTGAATGCCCTCCATTCAGGGGGAGGGAAAAAAAAAAAAGAGAACTTTCATCTCATTTATAAACTTTAATTAGTGTCAGAGTAACTAATACTAAAAAATTGTGAAGAAGTCCAAATAGAAGTTAAATGTCTTGAACCTTTAAATTCATTCATAGGCTATATCTTAGCATTTTTCTTCAGGTCTTACATGCTTGCCCGCTCTCTTCCATGCCTCTTAATCATTTGGACTAATAAAAATATTATCTCTTTCTATAAACCACAGTTTTCTTGTATACTGAGACCATCACAGCTATAGCTTTGCTGATCCATCCGTCTAACTCCTCTGCTCACTGCAGTAATCAGCACCTGAGTTTTTATCATTTACAAAAGCTCTTTCCAGTGTCTGGATTTCTAATCCCCTTGACCACAGAAGAAGGACTGGAAAGAGCCAAAGTCCTCGCCCTTGTAGAGGCAGAACAAGCCTTTGTCACTGTACTCACCTCTTCCATTGCACAGTCAAGTGGTACAGGATACATACAGGTACCTGTATGTCATCAGTAGAGCTTAAACACATGTAGCTGCAGAAACAAGCTCTGACAAAGAGTTGAAAGGTATTAGCAAATTCAAGTTACTTGGAGCTACTCATTTCCAGCTCCCTGGAGCTTCCTGAGCTAAACCAGTGGAAAATATGTAATTCCACATCATTCAGCACAGACAAAAAGCAAAAATTAAGATCTAGGTCTGTAACTGACTTATAACAAATACTCAAGGTTCTGGACCTGCTTTGAAATTTGAAGACCAAACATAAACTTCTCAAATTTGAAAGTTTTATGTCTGATGATTTGTATCTATACAAAAGAGAGCATGGGGTGGATTTTGGGGTTTGATTTGGGTTTGTTTGCGTGTTTGCTTTTTAATATCAGACCACAGTGATGTTGCCAAAGACTTGATTTGTCTTGATAAGTTCGGAGAAGCCTAGAGATCCAGCTTGATTCAGAGCTCTTAGCACTTCACAAACCAGCATGAAAGCACTGTCCCAGTCCTAACACCCAAGGCAAGCAGTACTGCACAAAGCCTGAGAGATGGAGGAGACAAGGAAATACACACCACATCAATATCCAGAAGATAACCAGAGTGACTGGCAGGTCTGTGTGGAGAATCTCTGACCAGGTATGAAAGAACCTGGTCCCCTCTGAATCCATTTGCTCTTGGAAACTTCACAAGTATAAGCAGCTTTTCTGGCATTTCCACCTCCCAGTCTACCTGCTACCTCTTTAAGAGTAGTGGAACCTCAGCTTCACTTAACCTAGGAAAATAAACCAGTTGCTGGCCAATGTAATTGCTATCATGATTTCTCAAATGGGAACCAAAGCAAAGACAGGCTGAGATCCAGACAAAGTCCATTTTCAGTGTGGGATGATTCTGCATTTTGGGTTCTTCACTGTTCCACTTGTTTAGGTGTTTTTATCAGGTGGTTTCACGCTGAGTTTATCTGGCAGAAACACGGGAAAGCTGGAAAACAAGTTCTGAGATGGCAGCAAGCTCTCTGTGCAATCACTCCACAGCCACCTCTTTCAAGATGCCAGAAAATCGTGACCTCACGACAAACTTTGTCAAGTATGCAGTCAGCCAGGAGCCAGTAATAGTAGTGGTATCTAAACCACCAAAAAAAGAGAACAATTCAAGACAGGGAGAACTAATATTGCTTGTAAAGAACTCAAATTAAGCCAATTCATAAACCTAGACATTCTTATTAAAGTGCCTAAACTAACACATCTTGCTTTTTCTAACATTCCAGTACAGCATATATATCCTTAACCACAAGGCATAAAGGATGGGGTTTCTAACCTCATTGGCAGCATGTTTTTTTTATAACATCATACAGTTTATGAAAAGCTTGGCATACAATGCTGGATTCATTTATATCCATTAGAGAAGACCAGATGAGCTTGACAGTTTTATTTTCACTTGAAGATCTCTCTGCAGGCTGTCCTGATGGCATCAGGCCCCAGTGACAACTGAAATATTGCTCATAGAGAGGAATCAGAAATATCACTGATCATAATGGACTGGGAACAATGCTGTAAAATTGCATGGAATTTGCATGGAAAGAATGTGCAACCTAAAGCTACAACTTCTCCGTTGTAGCCCAGAGGGGATAAAGGATGATACTTCCACAAAATTTCAGCTACCTTTAGATTAAGGTTAGAAAAAAAGTGTCCTGCTTGTTTTTCTGGGATTTCCAGTGAAAATTCATCAAAGCCCAGTGGTGGTCCTGGTTTGCATCCATGATGAGAAGCAAATCCTCTTTGCTCTTTTCCCGCTGACTGCAGCCTCCTATGACTCCATACAGAAACTGCATTAAGTGCTGGATTGCTCAGTCCTGTGACTTTGTTGCTCTTACCCATAATTTAATTCTGAGGCATTCAGAAATCTCTTAAGTGCCTCCTGATATGCTGGAATAGAGAGAAGAATGCAAAATCAACATTATTAAATATTGCAGCTTCCATGGGAAGAGAGTACTATGTTTCTGGGAATAATATAGACAATTTCTGAAGAGATGCATTAGAAAAGTGACTTTAAAGACATTTTTAAAGAGACAAGACCTTGATGCTGTACTTGCACTGGATCAGGCCTTGCATTTCTCCAGGCGTCCCCACAGATTCCAGTGGGAGTCTGTGGAATAAGGTCTCCTTAATGAAAGTATCAGAACCTGGTAATTTAGGCTTAGTCTGTGGTTGTTAGGTTTGATATTAAAATCAAGAAAACTGAGACCTTTATTAAATTTGTAGTTAAGCTTTCCTCTCTAATTTCAGAGTCTTCTGTTCTCCATTTTCATTCCAAGAGAGCAGTGTTAAATAAATGGATTTTGCTGATGAACAGGCTCTTCAGTCAGGTTAGAAACAGAAATAAGATTCTGAGCTAATATTAATGCACATCATTGATGTGGAGTTGATGGAGACATATCAATTTTTGTTCACTGTAGTTGTGGCCCCATGATTGCAATTTTCTTTGGGTAAGCGATAAATTACTGTGAACTATCTGCCTATTGACTTCAACAGTTTCTGGACTCTGCCTTCTCTCTTTAAAAACTCACATTTTAGGTTGACTTTAACACTGCTGCAATTGTGTTTGTAAGGGAATTAATGAGCTGATTTAGTTCATTCCAGGAAAGGATTAATTCTAATAATTCTACATAAAATAAGCCTAATATTTCTTACCTAATCAGTTTTTAAAGAACTTCTGTTGTTGCATATTCCACAACAACACTGAGACAAGCATTAATAAGTCTAGTTACCTTGTGGAAGTGAAGTGGGATTATGTCTTTAAAAATCACAGATTTTCCTGGGGTTTTGGCCGCTCTTAAAGTTCTCATCAGTTTGCAGGTTCCAATCTGGCTTTTCCAAACACATCATAGCCCCTCAACCCATACTCATTACCTTGAGTATTTTGCTATTACTTTCCTAGAGGTTTTCTCCCATAGTCCTTCCCAAAACCACAGGCAAATTCAAAGCCCTCTCTCACATTTGATCACAGTATGTTGATTAGCAGGTAGGACAAGGACTAAGATCTTTTTAGCAAAGAGTTAAAAACCAAACCAAACCAAAATAAATCCAGAGAAACTCATTCCAGAATGACTGCACAAGCTATAGTGACTATCATCATGTGTATGGAGTTCACTGAAAAGGGGTTTACAGGTCCTGGAGTCTTAGGGGACATGAAAGGAAAGCAGGAATTCAGTATCAAGAAGAGATATTTGAGTCCAGTTGGCAGTGGATTGGGAGGAAGAGGTAAATCTTTTTTTTTTTCCCCTCACTCCTGCTCTTCTATTTCACTCCTTTATAAATTTTTTTATACTCCAAGAGGCTCAGTCACCACAGGGGTCTGCTCAGCTAAGTGGCTGAAAATTACAGATACTCCAAACTACAAACGTCTTCAGGCATTCACAGACAAAACTGAACTGGGAGGGGGTAAGGACTGAGATTATAGCACCACAACCAAGACTGAACCAGAATCTCTGTTGATCCAGATTTTTGGGCAGTTCCACCAACCCCCAGGAAGCCCCATGGCTGTCCATAGCTCTGGTCCAGCATAGGGCATACTGAAATGCTGGCAGGGAAGATCCAGTCTGTACCTCACCTGCAATGTTGGACACTTCAGAAGATCATTGTCTAAGGCACATCTGCCCGTGGTTTTCCTTTGCACTATGAGCAGTGAAAGTTCTCTTTGTAATCTGTTTTTACAAAGCTGCCTCTCCCCAAAGAGCTCTAAATACTTTGCAAGCCAAAGGCCTTGTTTGGATCTGTCTTATATCGGTATAAATGCAAATTACCCTGATAGTAGATCAGAATCAGCCCTTTGTGTAAACAACATTCTTGAAACACAGCCTTCTCTTGGGCAGAAATCAATGAGACTGCTTGTTTGGCTTTAACCCTCCTGTCATAGGCAATAAACTTATTGCAGTGGGAACTGAGAGGGTGCATCCAGTAACCACTCCATGATTGAGTTGACGAGGCTGATGGGCAAAATTCCTCAGGACAGGAATGGCCTCCTAGAGAAGGTCAGAAATTGCAAATATCATGAACACAGTATAGCAAGAGGATGCCAAGGCTAGGGTCACTCCCCTGTTTTAGTGCAGATGACCTTGTTAAGTCTCACCTTGCTATAGAGATGATTAAGCAGTTAGGCATTTTCTTACAGGGGTGCAGTCCCCAGTATCAAAATCTTATGTCTCCTGACAGTAGACTGTGATTTTCACAGGTCTTTTTAGAGCAGCTCACATGTCTGGAGGGCTGCATTGCCTTGCAATTTGAAAACCCTTGGCTTAAATCATCAGCCTGTAGCACAGCTGAGGCTTCTAAGCACTGCTGTGATGAAGAACAGATAAATAACTTGTATAGGGAAAGGAGAAGAACCATTGCCAACCAAGTGACGTGGCTTCTGTTAAAATTTCAAGCACTGTTTTTCACCAGTGCCTGCATTTGCCTCCTTGGTTTCAGCATCCCACCACTTTAAAAGCCATTTGGGAACTGGGACAGTGGTTCACTGAATTTTGTCTGCAGATAACTGCAGATGAAAAGAGGTGGGGAGCAGGAAAGAGGAACTGACAGAAACCTTTTTTGTCTCTTCCTGCTTATTTCACTCTACGTAAGTCTTAAATTGCTCAGCACAAAACTCTTCCCATGGGGTATCCTGGGGCATCAAAATGTTTCACTTTAATTCATTGGCATCTCTCAGCTAAGGTAGAAAAAAAGCAAGAGTGCACATGCATGTGTAGGGGGATTTAAAAATAAAATAAACAACCTAAGGCAATTCTGGAAAACAAAATAAATTAACAAATAAATAACTATTTACCTGTGCTTGCTTTCAAGGCAGGAACATTACCAAGAAGAGCAAGTTTGCTCTCACTTCCCTGTGGGGTATTCCTGGATTTTGCACTACAGAAGCACATCACATGGAAAGCATCAAGAAAAACAGGCTCCCACCCTGGGTTCACATTCTTCTTCCCCTCTAAACCCTTCAATTAAAATGCCCCTACCTTGAAAGCACAGAGCTCATTTTTAGGTCCCCATTGGAGAGCTCAGATCTCGCTTTGCCTTCTCAAAAAGGTTGCTAAAATAAATAATGATGTGCTGTAAATAAATCCAGGATTGTTTTCCCTGGAAAGGTATCTGAGGATCCTGAGTAAGAGCAGAATGAATGTGGAGGAGTGTCTCAAACCAGAAGGAAAAGATATGCAGAGTTTTAGCTAACTTGCACCACTAAATCAAAGGGACAGATCTAAAAGGCCTAACAGGAGCGGTGTGTACAACAGCAAGAACTCTCCTGGTAGGTGTTATTCCCACCAGTTGCTTCATTAATAGCCTCCCCTTCTGATGCCTGAGCATGTCTTGGTACACGAGAATACAGCCAGAGCTGTTGGGGCTTGTGCTCGCTGAGCAGCATCGATTGGTTTTGATTATGTGGCTGCACTCAGGCAGCTCTGCCGTCGTGTCAGACAGTCCCTGGAGAGACAGGGCTGACGCCTCGCAGCCCAGTCAGCCGAAGCCACATTCCCCCAGTGCTGGTGGCAATGACACAGCTACCAGAGGAACTCATACCAAGCAGCATCTGAAAGCAATAAAGCAAATGAAAACTGCGGGGAAGCGTGAGCAGCAGGAGTCTGGGTGGGAGCAGCCAAGGCGCTCAGTTATATGGAGAGGATTCATTAGCAGCCATTTTTATACTGAAAGACAGCTCAGTCTTGGAGATAAGTTTCCTGTCTAGATGTTTCCTTGTTATTTGTAGTTTTTAATCCCTAATTTTTGTCTTCATTTCTATTTGATTGCTCTCAGACACCAGACTCGTCTCTTCCTGCACTTACCAAATGACTTTGCAGCAGCAAGCTTGTTGAGGACTCAGAGTTTGAATTACTACAATGAACATTCACAGACACTCCTGTGAATATCTCCATTCCTGTAGCAAAAAAAGCATGTATTTTCCACCTGCCAATGCACAGTCTGTGCTCAAAACAGGTAGGCAGGGCCGTCTGATGAGGGCAGCAGGATCAGTAACAATTCCCATAGTAAAACTGCCTGGAAAGCAGACCCTGGAAATGTGCTTAAGCCCAGATTGTTTAAAGTTAACTCAGAAAAGTCTCCTTAGTTCATTTTAAGGATGAATGCATCATGCTTTTGATTACACTGACAGCACCCTGAAAGCCTTCCTTTGAGACTCTGATTCACAGGAGAATTGCAACCTGAAATATTTAATACAAGGAACCACAGAGATTTCTGAAATACAAGGGGATCAAAGCCTGAAGTCCATCAGGAAGTCCATCAAACTATGGCAGGAAGATGGAGCAACATCAACAAAAAAATCTGGAACACCCCTGGAAGTTCAAATCTTGTGAGTGCAAATAAAATTCCAGCAAGCTATTGTTTGAATTTAGACCCAAATTAGCTCTGCATGCTTTTGTAGCTCGAGTAAAGAAAATGAATAAAACTCCTCTTACTTGTCTGAACACAAAACTCCTTCAGATGGTTTGCCCAGCTGGATGGTCAGAGAGGCATATGTGATACTGTGTGGAATATAAGTGCACTCCCACAAGCTTGTTGCAAGTTCCCCAGGCCTGTCATGAGTTAGAGGGGCAGCTTCACTTCTTCTGTAAGGAAAAGGACCGATCTCTGACTACAGAGAAGGGGCTTCTCTAGCCCATTTATCTCCAGCTCTCCCCTGGGAAGAGGCATCTGTGTGTCCTACTGTTTCATTCCAAGTGCTGCTGGCGTAGCCAGACATCCTGAGGACACTGGTCTCCCTGATGTTTGGCCAAGGATGCCGAAGGCAGATGTCTCTTCTGCTATGCCAGTGTTACTTTGCTGCACAGAGTCTCAGGCAGGCCAGTAATGGACTGGATAAGCCTAAACCAGGAGATGCTCAAAGGGAATTTGTATTCAAGGGAGTTTGGAACCTTGGGAAGAATACCAAACCCCTCTATTTGGAACAGGATTTAACACAGATTGAAAACCTTCCATATACTTCAAGGTTTTCTGCTTCATTCCCAGAGATGCTTTGCAAACCTGTCAACCCTGATTAAATCATTCCAAATAATTAAATTGTTTTTGCAAACAATTTGTCAAATATATGCATACATATATAATTTGTAACTTACATGATCACAGTAATACATCAAGTTCCTGAAAGTCATTGAGTCCTGCATCAAATTGCCTTCAGTCTAAATGGTTTTATTCTGTTCAATTGGGTTATAAAACCTTGGCCACCTAGTGAATCTGGTAGTGGCTATAAATCTCTGCAGCTGGGAAACTGGAAGGCAGCCCTGCCTACCTTACAATGAGAAGAAACCCTGCTTCCCATTCCAATTCAGCAGTGCCTGCAGAGTATAAAGACCTTTCTGAGAAAAATCTTTCAAAAATAGTAATAAAGAACCAAGGGGAGCCCGGGGAAGAACACGTAATTATAGATGTTATTTGGGGGGGGGCTCTGCTGTATTTTGAAGGACATTTTGAAAGCCACAGCAGTGATGGGATGGGATTTTTGCTCTGCAAGGGTTTGCAGGCATCCTGCTGCAGGGTGTACTGACAGGACCCATGCAGCACCACTGCACCACCACCGAGCCATATCACTTTGTTGTGCCCACTACTTGTAAGGGCCTTAGAAACCCAGTGAGCTACAGTGAATGTTGCTGAACATCCACTTCCCAAGGCTATTGAAATTGGATTTTTTTTTTTTTTCATTTTTGGTGAACGGCCAATGAATAAAACAATCCTGACGGAAGAAAACCAGCCAATTCCTGGCTTCTGTGTTAGGACTGAATAAAGAGGATCAGCTCACACAGTAGGTGAAAAGGATACAATACACTTGTGATAAACTGGTTGCCTTTTGTCCCATTTTCTATTAATTTCCACACTGTAAGTTTTCTTTCCTTCAAAAAATTATTATAAAAGCTTTTCTAACATTGAGGTCAGACTAATGGATCCGTAGTTGCCCAAAACATCTCGTTCTCTCCCTGCTTTTCTTATTTGGCCATGGGACCCAAATCCTATTTTCCAGTTACACGAACTACCCACGACTGAATGAATGCATCATTGCTACTGGACTAGCCAATTCACACCCTTCTTCCAGAATTTGGGGACAGAAACTATCTGTCTCCAAGTCTTCATTCCTCCTCCTATGTGGTCATTCCCATCCCTGAAGCCTCATCCTCACTTCCTTTCATTTGCAAATTCACCCATGTCCTCAACCAAAAGGGAAGTGGTGCTGTCAGAGGCAGCTGGGCCAGTCTAACCCTGCACAGGCTAAAAGGGGAAGGACCTGTCCCTCTCCTCCCTCACCTCCCCACGGCCTCACTCATCCCTGGCACCAAACTTGGATACTTGTGGGTCACTTTCCTGAGCTGATTCAATTTGCTAAAATGGCAGAAAAACTAGCCACCTGCTTTTCTGGGGTAGTTTACTGATGAGTTAAGGAGCTGGAAGGAGACATGGGATGAGGCTGTGTCACGGTTGTGGGGAGACAGGAAAGCACAGCAGAGCACCTGCTTGCTGGCAGAGACAAGTAATCTCACCCTATCTCACAGAACTGCATCCAGAGGTAAAGCATTTATTCAGCTTTGGTGCTATATTTTTAATCTCCTTGCTCTTTCTCTCCTATTCCTCCTCTAGCTGAAAAACCTTATGGTTTTCATTTTAATTTCCTTTGCAAGGTTTAACCCAGACTGACAGTTGGCAGTTCTCACAAGCCCTCTATGCTTTCTGACCTCTAAGATGTGGCTTTTTTTGCTGGTCAGGTCTGGTTTTCAGCTCTTGTAACATTTCGTTCTGCTCACTCCAAATATCCTGTTTGAAGTGGATCTTGCACTTGGTTCATCCTGGAGCCTTCCTCTACAGTACTAGTCCCTCTCCTGAGCAAGATTCCACCCTTGCCTGAAAAGTATTCTTCACACAAAAGACCTAGAGCTCTTCAACCCCATTGGTTTTACCCCTAATTCCTCTAATTTATTTAAATTTGCCCTTGGGAACTAAGTTACAGATCCCCTTTTTGATACTTTAATTATATTTATGTGGATTTATCTCACGATCACAGATCCCAAGTCACTATTTTCTCAAGACATCTCACTGTCTACAAAATCAAATCTAAAACCTCATCATCTTGTATTTGTTGTATGACTGACTAGTCAGTGGGTCAGCCCACACTCAGGGTTATATGGACCTTTATTGATAGCATTTATTTTCCAGTGCATATACACAGAATTAAAGCTTCCCATAATGATACAATTCTCATTTGTATACATATTGCTCTCTCTATATATATTTATATGTATAAATCTATAAACCCATACAGACATCTAATAAAGTAATCTTTAGTTTACAGTCCAGCACGGGAACCTACAGGAAATTCCTAGTGTGACTCAGCCCTTATCCATCTTATCCTAAATCACTTTGACCCAAATGTGTTTAGCTCTGCCCATGTGGCCAGTTCTTATGTCCTGGCAGTCTCTCTTACCATCACCATACAGCACTACTACTCTTTCTAATCCCAGTTTCTACCTTCTGACCAAAACATATCCTTCATTGCCTGAATTCCAAAAACAATGCCATTCCACCATATTTCTATTATCCTTACAATATCCAGTCTTACCTCCTGCTCTGGTAGTTCTAGTCTCTCCATTGTATTGCTAATGCCTCTGTAATCAGTAGATAAATGTTTCCATGCTTTTACTGGCCAGTGTAATTTTTCCACCTGCATCGGGCAAAATCTTTTTATTATCAAATTCCCTGTTTAATTATTGCTAGCAGTAATAATTTTTCCTTTCCACAGAATCCATTCTACAATCTCACATCCCAGTATACACGACTTTTCCCTTATGGACTCAATTTCCTCTTCCTCTGGGTTGCATTCAGGTGCAAGAATTTCACAGGTATCTTCCAAACTCACTCCCTCAGTTCTCATTTTCAATTTCTTATGAGAGCTTCATACATGCTAGTTTTAATCCTACAATATCAGTGCCTCTGCTGGGGTGAAAGAAATCCATTAAATATCCTTTTCATTAATAATTTCCTATAATCAGCTGTCTTAAAATCACTCTTCTTGATGAATATTTGAGGCACTTGCTGACCTCCATGTACTGACTTCAGCTACCCTTTCCAGAGACTGAAAGACTTCACCAAGACTTACTTCTTTGTATGTCTTTCCTAAGTGGGAAATATTATCCTTGATTCCCCCTCAAATCCTTTGGGAACTTGCTTTTAGCTTCCAAATCCACATTGTACCTCCCACTCCCCTCTGAACCCTTTCCAATGACAGGTCAGTCAGCTCTTCTTGGCAAGGACCTGCCTTTCTGGGACTGATATGAAACAGCAGGGCTCTTTCTCCTGCCTGCAGGTGAGTGGATGAGTACATACTCACCAATCCCTTCTCTCCTGCTTTTTACCTCTTTGTAGTCTCCTGGGTCCCTCTGTAGATAAATTTTATCTTCTTTTCTTGTTGAACTACTTCTTTATTCCTGCTGGTTTCTCCTCCCCCTTTCTGCAACACAGTGGACCTCTTTCTCAGCCCCACTGCTCCTCTGCTCCTTTCCTTTACCTTACCTCTTCTAAAAGTCACTGCAATCAACCAGTAATTTACCTTATCAGGTGCCTTGTCCAGCAGGTGTGTGAAAGAGCTGAGCTGTCCATGCAGGCTCTGTGCATCTCCAGCAAGGCTCCAGTCTCCCCACTGAACTCCACTGTAGTCTCCAATTACACCCCTAGATTTCCTACCTCCCTTTCTTTGAGGAAGGAAAAATATGCATGTGTCCAGTATTTTTAAACTAAGATAAAATTCAACATCTTCTACATTCACTGATGTCACCACGTTTTCGTGTCATTTCTATTTCTGCCTCACTGATCTATTATAAATGAAAATGGGACAGACATGCTCATCCCTATATTAAAAACTCCCTTGCTTATGTCTCCTACCATACGACAGAAGTACTGCAGGGCAAGGTAACATCACCTGTCATTTTGCATTTTATATGGTATCCCTTCTCCTCCTGAGCTGATGTAATTTGTGTGAAATATTATATCCCTCTATCTAGATCTGACAAAAAACTAGAGCTCAGGATCTACTAGGAGTTGTCCATCGGTGTCTGCAGGAATAAGCAACCTTGTCCCACAATATGACATGGGCAAGGAGCATGGAGAGCCTCGTTTTCTCCTCTTTTGATGTCTGCCATACGGAAGTCAACCGGCCAATATAATTTTCTCCTTCTGGTCATTGAGGGAACCAGGAATCATGCTGTGGGTTTGGGATTTAAAATCTGGTTTCATCCATGTAGCTTGAGGAGTAAAGTAACATGTTACTCATACCTCAGGGCCTGGGCTGGAGCCACACTTATGAGGGTATGAGAAATATGTGCTCTGAACAGCAGAGTTCTGATCTCTAGGTATCCTGACCCTGGGGTTTGGATTCAGTGTTTGCAGGACGAGTTATTGTGCAGAGTTTCTGCACTGTTTAATAAGGGCTCTACTCAGGCTACATCTTCTGTCACTGCTGCCCCTTTCCTCCCCTCAAGCAGCTGTTTGTCAAAAACCTGTAGGTGCTTTGTACCTCTGAGATCTTGGAAAACTTCGCTGAAATTGACTACGTGGCTATGTGGCTGATTAGTTGTTTAGGTTAACCAGAAAATACACACACAGCACATAAAAATCTCGACTATGTTACAAAATCAGGCAAGGAAGGTGCTAATATGTATTCATCTTTAGCTAAGCACTGACAGCAGGGCAGGGTATTATCTTTGCCGATCTTATTTTCACTTGAATGGTTTCCCTTTTATCCCCCTGTGGTGTTTAAGGTCTTCCAAAAGAAATACAAATGATCATTGGAAATGAATAGCTGGTTGTGCATGGGTGTTGGGAGAGTGCTGAAAATGGGCTTTCACTCTGCATTCAGTGAGAAAGTGAATCACTCTCACACAAAGCTAGAGCCTCGAATGCGAGGGGAGAGAATGAAAGCAGGATGTGATTTTCAAATGACATTTGGTGCTGTTTATCTACTGGAACAGTGCATAGATTCGGTGTAGAGGAAACACAGCATCTCACTGCTGGGAAGCAACTGCATTCATTTTGAAGTGATCTATTAGCTCTCAGGTCCTTTAAGAAAACAGAGAATAACATGAAAAGAGACAGAAAGAAAAGGGGAGGAAAAAGTAGAAGTAGCCATAGGGCCAGTCTGAAGGCTCTGGGAGGCTGTGGAGGGGCAGAAGTCTGGATATAGCAGACTGTTGTCTGCCCTAGATATGCCTGAAAAGATGATTTAATCCATTCTTGAACTTTGTATAAAAATCTCAGCCTTGTATAAAAGTAGAGTCACAGTGCTTTAGGTAAGATATCCAGGAGCTAAATAGAGGTTCTGGGGCCATATGGGGTTAAAACCTACCTCATTATTCCACTTAAAGCATGGAGTTAAAACTCCATGGAGTTTAAAGGATGGAGTTAAAACATGTTCAGTTGTGTGGGGTGGGCGTGTGCAATTTCAGCCTGGTTGAAAACTGAAAGTGAGGCCAAGTGCTGTACAGCAGATCTGCTGGAGGTTATCACTTCATTTCCTTGTAACCTTTCTCTTCCAGCTTCCCTGCTTCATGCCCACACCTTGCTGGTGCCTCTGACATTCACCAGCTGGCCAAGAATGGCCAGATCCCCTCCACATAACCCACTCATCATTAATTTGGAGGTTAATACTTTGAGGATGTAAAATCTGGTTGCTCTCAGATTCAAACCCCAGCTGATGTAGATCAATGAAACTTCATTGATTTCAGTTCCACCAGCTCAGACAAGCCAGTTTTAAGAGACATGAACACCATAAGGTTCATTTAGCTCATAATTTCTTCTCAGAAACTACTCCCAGTCTTCCAGCACTGCAGGAACATTGGAAAACCAATGACTCAAAGCAAGAGAAAGATGTCCTTGATGTCAGATATTTTAGCAGCTGGAAAAAGCAGCAGATCTTCAGTCTGCAGGAGCAGATGTAGCTAAGAAGCTGTAGGAGAAGCCATGTCTACCTACACTTGTAGAATTTCCTGTGCACTCTGCCCAAGGTGATAGTTGTACCATTAACGGGAGCTTTGAGATGCTCCTCAGTGTGGGGAGAAAGAGGATGGACTGTTCAGAAAATTAATAACTCTCCAACGTAGCTTTAGTGGGCTGTGATCATCACTGATGTATTCCTGTATTCCTTCAGGCAGTGTGACCCTGCTGACTTGTGGTACCTCTTCTGCAGGGAAGTGGTGAGTCACAGAACAAACTCCTACATGGTTTCAAGGAGAGTACAGAAAAGTGGAAGATGGTACCATCCCCAAGGCTTGCCATCTGCCCAGTTAGGTGGTGTCAGTGTTTTTAAGGGCACTTAGGGAAACTTTTTAAGGTTGCTTTCCCACAGGTGGGAAAGCCCAGAGAGAGACCTGTGGCCCATGGCTGTCCCAGTGGGGTCCCCATGGGTTCTATCCATACCAAGGGGTCAGTGGGTCTGTTCCATAGAGGGGAAACTTGTGTTTGAAAATTGGATTTTCTGATTTCAGTGCTAAGCCACAGCTGAGCTTATATGACTGGCTGGGAACCCACCGGAAGGGTGCTGGGCTTGGGTGCACCCTGGTAGGGTGCCATCCCCCTCATCCAGGGCTGGGTACGTGCCAGTGCAGCCTCTTCATGCCTGAATTTTCTCCATCTGTAATGAGCTGTCCACGCTGCCTGCCCTGTCACAAAAAACACATCCATCCTCATAGAAAGCAGCATGCCCACAGAGAGCCTGGTTCCAGCACTCCTGCAAGCCCTGTTTGAATTTAAGCACTTAATTTAATTTGTAGATTTGCAGGCTTTAACTACAGTTGGAGTTTCATAGAATATAATTACTATTTTTTCATTCTCTTTTTTACTGGCACAACAAATAGCTGCATGCAGCATCTGTCCTGATAGTGAGGGGGAAAAAAACAAGCATCTTGCTTACAAAAACCACTGATTTACTGATTTAAAACGACCAGCAAAGGTACTTCTGCCAGGTCAAAGTGAGAACAAGAGCAAGGCATCTCACTTTTTCTTTTTTTTTTTTCTTCTTCAGTGGCAATGTCTGGATGGTGGCTCATTATCAATTGCAAATTACAGCGGGTGGAGAAAGGGACGTGAATGACAAAGTTCAGAAACAGCATCTGCTGAAGAAAAACAAATGAGGTGGGGGGCAAAGCAGGAAAAAAACAGATGAAACACTGTAATTGCTTGGCAACAAGTTGCTATTGTAATTTAGAAAATTGGAAGCATCCGTTCTCAAACAGTTCTAGCTTTATTTCGTTTCTTCTTTATTTTCGAGTGCAGCCCTTGTGTAGCGATCAGCTGTGTCCTCCTGCAGGATTACTGGCTCTCCCTCACACAGAGCAGTAATGGACCCCTCGTGTTTGGTTATGGGCCATCGAAGAAAGCATTTTGCGATTGTTTCGCAGTGCAGTCATTTAACAAGATTAGAGATAATTTGCCCCTTGGAATGCAAAACTGTTTCTACAGGTGCTTAAGCTTCCTGGCTTTTGGATTAGAGGCCTCATTTTGTTTTGTGCCATTGCATTCAGCAGGTCTCCGAGGACTGTAAATAAATGAACAGCTACCCTCCGCAGCTGGGAAACTAATTTTCCAGCCCAAGCTACAAGAGTTGCAGCTTACAAAGCTCAGTGGATGCAGATAAATACGTGCATGCTAATGTATTAAACGTGCTGATTAACTAATACTGACTGTGCCTGAATACAAGCCGTTTTTCAGCTCGGAGACTCTGGAGAAACAAGCCTGACCAGAGAGGGAACAGGTTGCTGGAGGCAAGGAGAAGGTGCAGGGGTGTCAGAGCTACTCGATGTGGTAAAAGGGGTGATGGCCATTCTCACTGCTGCTGGCAGAATTCCTTCACACCTCCCTACCTCATTCTCCCACGGGGGAGAGAACAAGCCCCAGGCTTTGGCCACATCCAGGAGGACGGGAAGTCTGGTAGACGTCCACTGAGACAGGGAACCTCGAGGATGCAGGGATGCCATGGACTCCTTCCAAAGGAAAGGAGAGCCAATGCACGCTCCCCCAGGGACACCCAGTTCAGATCCTGCCAAATAGGTGTGGTCTCTGGAGCAATTCTCCAGGAAGGATCATGGATTCCTGGACAGAGCTGGATCATGGTTACTGGGGATCAGAGAAAGACTCATTCATTTGACTGCCTTCATTCTTTTTCTATGTCTTTTGCTTTTCTTGTAGTGTTTCCCTTCCTTCTTTGTGTGTCCTTTGTTTATTTGTGCTGATATGGAAATTAAATTAATTCTACTTTTATTCCTAAGTCTTTTTTTTTTTTAATTCAGATATCAGATGAAAAACAAACCTTCTGAAATTCCTCACATGATGAAATTACATTTCTCTGCTCAACTCTGCAACAGTTCTCAGTTTGGGGCAGCCTGAGCAAGTCTAGCTGGGACCAGAGGCCCACTCTGCTTCAGGCATCCTTGCTGGCCTGGGTCTGGCTCCCTGGGATGTTCAGGAGCACTGTGCTTCTATGATTCCCAGACCTGTGAGACTCAGAGTGCCAAGCACACTGCCAGACTAGCCATGATCAGTGGTTTTGGAAGATTTAGAAGTTCACTGTTTAAGATCTTGCTGTGCTGTAGGTCTTCTGGCTACTTTGCTGAAACATTTCAGAGTATTTAGGTGTCAGGGGACAGAGAACTTTAAGTACCAGGCTCTATAGGGTCACTACTGATACATTTCAAAAGAGATTTAGGTGACAGCTTTTTCATACAGATTTTTACAGTCTTCAGATATGTAACAATGAAAAAGAAATATTTTGTCAGAGGAGCCAAAGGTATGTTCAGCTACAAGATGCCACCAAGGGGGTTGGCTCTATTCTAGTCTACTACTGATGGTGAAGCTTTGGTAGCATTAGTATTTTGAGGGGTGAGAGTGCACAGTCAGGTCAAATGAACACTGGCATCAGACAAGGGAAACAACAAGATTTAGCAGGTGCAGGTGAACATGACCATCCCTTCTGGCATGAGGATTCTATTAACTCAGCTAGAAGGTGGTAAAGCTCTTAACACTGCCTTTATTTTTTTTTCCTTTTTTTAAAAAGTAAGATTAGCTGTCCCTTTCAAAATTATATACCATTTTTAATGAAGGTCAAACTCTTCTGAGAAATTTTCCTTTTTTGTTTTTCTTCTCTTTTTTGCTCAAAATATTATTCACCTCTAGTCCAAAACTCCAATAGATTTAAGAGCACAGATAGCTTCAATTGATCAGAAATGCATTTTTGGCAAATAAAATATTTGCACAGAAATTTTTGCCCAGCTGTACTCTTACAAGTTACTGAAAGCTTTTCTCACAGATCTTCCTCTAGTAAAATGGCAAAATAGAATGTCCTTATCCAACACAGAGTTCACAAGAATAAATGTGTTAAGAAATGTGACTCACACAGTAGGAGCCAAAAAGACAGGTGCCGTAAATTGTGTCCCTGAGGAAATAATAATAATAAACAAGAGTCTTACAGACTGACAGGGTATCACAGGAAAAGAGCAAATTTCTCCTAGTTCATCTGCTTCAGCTGCCTGAAGCCCTGGACTCACCATGCACAGTTTGGTACCTGCCTTTTCACTGACAACTGAGAGCAGATTTTGCAGAGGAGGCATTTCTGCGAGAGGACTGACATTGGAGTTTCCTTCAAATTTGCTACAAGCCACCAGGCTGTCACTTGACAAGCAGCAAAGTTCAAGCAGTAGCAAGCAAAAAAAAAAGAAGGAGAAAAAGCAGAACTAGTACTAAGAAACCTGTCCAGAAACCACAACTCAAATAACCAGCCCTACTAAGTAGACAGCCACATGAAGAGCACGTACACCTTCAGAGCAAGGTGATACCAGTGGGGATTGGTGTGGAACAGACTTTCCAGATGGCTGCATATATTGCTCAAACTTCATGCAAATGTTATTTGCATGGGTTTAAACTGCTTGTCTGTAGAAAATCCCACTCATCACCCATGTGAATGCTTATGGGAAGCAAGAAGAAAAATACGATTGGCAGCACACAAGTAAATATGCAGGTTTTACATGATGCAGCGCAAAGTTTGTGGAGCAGAGTCAGACAGTCTGTAGTCCTTTAGGCCAAGGTGCAATGCCTAGAGGTAAGGATGTGGCTAGGGATCCCCTAGGGATGCACTGTGATGGATCCCCATCACAACCAGACTCTGGGCACCCAGAGCATATCACTAATGTCCAGCCACTATTCCAGAGATTTATACTGCAATAACACCTTTAGGTCCAACTCAAGGTTTATCCCACCTTATTAGGTGCTGCAAGCTGCCACAGACTCCCATAGTTCCTGAAATTCACTGAACAGGCAGATAAAATCTAAAAGAGCAGAGAAACAAGGGCACAGGAAATTGGGGAGGTTTGCCCCCAGAGGAAAAGATTGCTCTCTGCTGCTGGGAGTACTTTGCAAGCACTGTGACAGAAAGGGACCTTAAAGGGAAGGGGCAGGGAATTCCAAAGGCTGCTCTCCTAGGAAAGACACATACTTCAAGGGGCTCATCTCTCTTGAGGTAATTCTACCTTTAATTCACCGGTGAATTTGATAAAGTTTAAAAGCAAATCTGTGGAGTGGTACAATATTTGCTCTTCATTTTTCTTTACCAGAGAGGCAGGGGCTTCTTGCAGTAAGTGAGCAAGATCTGTCCTCAGTGGACACACCTTGAGGCCCTTCTCTTTGAGCTCTGCCCAAGAAAAGCTGCAGGTGGAGTAGCTTGGCCAAGCCCAGCTTCACTGCTCCTAATTTTAGACACTCAATAAGGTGACTGTGTTAGAAGTCTTTCCCCTGTCCTCCCGGTCAGTGCTGGAAGGATATCCATCCCTTCCAGAGGGCAGATTGGGTCACCCCAGTCTGGACTTGAGTTCCTCCCTTTCCCTACTGCTTGCACAGAGACCAAGGAAAGACATTTCAGGTGTATTGGTGGGGGGACCGTGCTCACTTGTGTAGCCCTGACTGCCTCCCCTGGAGCAAGAGGCTTCCTCCCACTGAGCATCACGACCAAGTGTTTCAGGGCAGGTTAATTTTCCAGGGAGTTGCATGCAGCCCCCATCGCCCAGAAGAGCATAAGTGAGCATTGTTTCCCCCACATTGTTCCCTGGCTCTCCACTTTTCCCAACTCCTTCTTACCTCATCCTCCCCTTGCTAGCTAGAGAGCTGTAAGCCGCTGATTAGCACTTCATTTGACAAACAGGAAGTCGGAAAGAAAAGCATCATTTTCAGAATTAGAGCCTCGGAATGAATTGAAGAAAGAAAGGGGGAAGAAGGAAAAAAAAGAAAGCGAGCCTTGCACACTTTCCTAATTGCTCGTTAGAACCAATGGCCTTTGTGGTTCCTTCCCCCTGTGTCTTCTTTATAAAAGCATTTGCACAAGACATTGCTATTGTCTGCCAGACAGCCTCAGGGTAGGACAAAATGAACTAATTGATTTGCAGTTATGTCGTGGTGAATAGTGCTAAACATCCATCTGCGGATTCCTTGTGAGGAGTGATTAATAATTTGTACTCCTGGGCCTAGGAGCCTGAATACCCTTTTTTCATGTAAAACCGAAGCGTTTCATTCTCTCAGCATCACAGATATCTCGTCTACATTGTGGGTTACAAGGACGAGGTCAGGAGTGCCGTGCCTGCATTGCTGCATAGGCAGTTGTCTATGTGTGGGTAAAGCCCAGCACGGTGGTGGGATTAATGGGAATTTGTAAAGCTGACAACACACAGTACTGTACAGCATGCCTGCTACGGCCATTCCAGTGCAGATGTTCCTGATCACTTGTCATTGTTCCAGGGACTGAGAATTTTGCATGTGTTTTTGAAGAGAGCACTAGGAGACTTAAAATTTCATTTCAAACACAGAACCAAAACCTACACTGAGACAGTTAGAGGAGTTAGGATTTGGCTTTGAATCTAATGGGTTTTGTGAACACCACCTCTATACCCACCAGAGGGAAAACCATAGAGCCAAACACACACAAGGAGTTTCAAAGGTCAATCAAAAAAATTTCACTCAAATACCATCTTCATGTTGAAAAACCCATGTAAAATACCTTAAATTGTCTAGTTACAGGGAAATCTGCAAAACCTCTCTACAGGAGTTCCTGCCTGTGGACCTGCTTTACCAGGGCATCCCTCCTGTCAGAGCTGCACACTTCAACAATTTAAATGGTGAGTCCAAGGCTGTGGGCACTTTATCTTTGTCTGAACTTAGTCAGCTGTGGCAGTCTGTGATCCTCTCTCCCAGCCATATCTCATGGTCTTTGTGGTTGTGTCCCCAGCTCCATAGCTCATTCTTGGTCCTTTCCACCTCCACCTGGAATGAAAGCTCATAGCTGCTTTCTGAGCCATTTCCTGCTTCCTAATGCAATCTATTGGCCTCCTGGGGGGAAAAAAAACATTGACTCAGCCAACTCTTAATGAAGTCATCTGTTTTCATGGTGTTACTGGTGCCCTCTACTTTCCCAGCTCATTAAAAAAATTAACAACCTTTGGATACATCCAGAGATCCAGAGATGAGATCTACCTGGTCAGAGTAAATCAATTTCAGTGGAAAAACATTTTTCTTTCCCTTGTGACCCATTTTTACATCTTCCTACATTAACTACGTTCTATCCCACGCTTTAAGCATTTTGTCTGGGCGCATCTACATCGATAATCAGATGCCTGTGAAGCCTTGCCTTGCTGGTAGCTTGCTCCCTGGCTGGTTTGAACTCCAGACAGACTTCTCTGAAATCAAACTAAGGCATAGTTCTGGGAATGGTTCTCTCCAGGAACCGATCTGATGCCTCAGATTTGCCACCCTTTGTATTTCACAGTCCTGCAAACATACTCTAGCAGGCTTTGAGTCTTTAAATATTCCCTGATGCTCTGCTGTGTACTCACCATCAATCCCACTTATGCCCCACGCCATAAAAACCACCCTAGTGGCTGCTCACGCCACTTGCTCTCAGAGACAAGGACTGACTGCTGTCCTTTGTGAGAAGCATGGGCACAGTTGATCTGTCTGAGACAGACAGACATAAGGTGCAAGATAGATTTGTTTTGTTATGCCACATCTGGGCCTGGTTTCCTTGTTGGAATTCTTGGATGACGATTTTACAAGCACTTCTCCCCCTGCAAAAACCAGAAGGGCAAAAAGAGACAAAGGTTTTTAAAAGAGTGCACAAACCCAAAACACTTACATGGTAAAACAAGCCAAGAACATTTAATTATTCAGTTTTCTTAGACTCCAACAGTCAGCCTGGCAACGCCTGGCTGTTTTCCACTCCTGACAGGTAAGAGCTGCTGGGGAAATCAGCTCTTCTGAGTGATACACTGCAGCATATCAGGTAAAAGTAATTACTGTAAGTGCTTACCAAGAATATCTTTGGGTAATGTATTTGATATAGTTCTGAAAATTATTGTGTGAGGAAATAATGAGCAGGGAGAAAAGAAACTTTCTATTTCAGAGTACGTTACCTATAACCTTTTGGGGGTGGCAGGTTCTGGCCGCTCATTAAATATAGTGGGAAAGCTTTGTAAACGTACGGTGCTGTAAGTGGAGTGAGATTAGATTGGGTGTAGCTTTAAATGAAAACAGGATCCATTTAGAAGAGTGTTAGGGATGCAAGATTGATGGTCCCAGGGATTTCTGCAGACCAATGGAAAGAGCAAGGCTATGGGTATGTTGTCATATTCTTTCTTTTTCACTTAGGGCAGCTGGGGCTAATTTAGCACACTGCAAATCTGATGACCTGAGCTTAAACAGATGAAGTGGACACGTTTGGATGCTTTATGGTAACATACTACTTAAAATCCATGGTCTTGAACAGCAATATAAGTCCTCCTTGTTCTATCCCTGAGTTTCTTGAGAGTAACAACAGACGGTCAGCATTTCCACACTGTTGAGCTGACTTGTGAAACTCCTTGCTACAGTAGATTACTGAGGCCAAGAGTATAGTCCAATTCAAAAAAATCAGTAGGAACATAAGAGAAAACATCATTAGTCATAATGATCTGTCTGTTATATTCCTACTGATTTTTCTGAATTTGACTTTCACTTGTACAAATCCATACAGCACCCACATCTTCAATACTGGAAGCAGTTTGGGTTTGTCCACCTCAAAAAAAGATATAGTAGAAGTATGGACAAAGATGGACAAAACTAAAGAATAGCTTTTTGTCCAGGGATTAAGGTCACAAAATCCCCAAGCAGGTTTCCTGAGATCAGAACGAGTTAAAGGAGACAGATCTTTGCCCCATGTGTGGTTTAGTTGTGGAACCCTTTGCTGCAGGATCAGTGGGTGCAAGAAGCAAGTTCAAAAAGCATTTAGATGTTATGTAAAAAATCGCTGAGGACCGTTCAAGAAGAGCATACCACCATTAAATAAAGAGTTCCCAAGGTCCTCTGTCTCGGACTGCTGGAGTGGGAGGAGGATGTTCTGAGGTAGGATCATTGCATGCTATCCCAAAGTTTGCTCTTACCTACATGCATGCCCTTTTCAGCTGTTGAGAAACACTAGGTCTGTGGCAGTAGCAGAACTAAAATCCCCATCTCCTGACTCCTTTCCCTGATGACTCTGGGCAGCTGACAAACTGAGCCCACAAAATTTAGCTTTATCCCAAGCAGGGACACAAAGTCAAAAATACGGGCTCTGTTTACTGAGATAAAAGACATTGAAAAATGTTCACCTTCAGCTTTTTCTGCATAATTGCAACATCTGACAGGCAGTTAAACTTTACCCGTCTAAAATGAGAGGTGTAGCCCCTGTCAAAGCAGAAAGGCAGCCTCGGAACCATAGTGCAAAGTGTCGGGTTGTCCCATCCCTCCGCCCAGCCCTCCTGGGAGGACGAGAGGGTCTGGGGACATGACCCGTGTGTCTGTCTGCTGTCTCAGGTTCTGCACCAAAAAGGATGCAGAGGTGGGACAGCACGGCAGCACCCAGCTGCAAAAACTCTCCCATTTCTCCCAGCCTTCCCGTGCAAGGCTCGGCGGCAGAGGTGGCACCGAGGAGAGAGGAGGAACGTGCCCCTCGCTCCCCTGAAAGCCCTGGCGTCTCCGGCCACTTCAGACAGAGCCATTGAGTGGGGCGGAGAGGCTGCGCTTTTGTGCCCCTTCCCAGAGGACTGCCTCCTCTCCATTTGTTTACCACACATCCTGTCTTCCTTTCTGTTTGTTTCACACATCATCGCCTTCATTAATCGTCCTCCCCGCTCCCCATTTGGGCCTTTGGATTTTCGGCTCGCCATGGGTAATTCTAATTACCTCAGACATAAAAAAAATAAAATAAAATAGGAGCTTAAGTAGGTGCACTTCATTCTTCAACTGCCTTTTACAAGCAGTTCAGTGCTGGCTACCAAGGGAATCTGATTAAACTAATTACCCTGATTGGCTTGTTTAATCAACTGCTTGGTTTAATTGGGCCTCGCTAATGCGGAGTGGTGGAGTCCGTGGTGCGTAATGTGAGAACCAGGAGACCCGTAACACCGGCGGTGACACCACTACAGAAACCAGCCCGCATTCCCAGCCTAACGGGGGGACTTTAATAAATGCAGACCTCAGCTGAGAGCCCAACTGTATTCTCAAGAGCCTGAATGGACTGGAGGTTTTAGTGATAATTAAAATTGCTAGGAAAAAAAAAAAAAAAAAAAAAAAAGGAAAAAAAAACCCTCAACCCTCTCTCATTAAAGGACTTGTCCTTTCCCTTCCCCCTCCCAGCCTCCAAACTCGAAGCAATATCGGGAATCCTGTCTGCCTCTTTCAAACAACACTTCAATTCATCAGGGCAAAGAATCCCTCCTCCTTCATCTCCCCCCATCCCTGGGATTTTTTGCTCCTATTTACAGTGTGCAGGGCCGAAAGTAAATAAATACACAGACAACAGGGTTACAAATTACCTTGCCCTAGGTAAATGCACTCTGAGTACCTGGGGAGTTTGTGGAATACAAACAGCTTCTGTGTAAGCATCCTAGCAATAATGGGCATTCCTATAGCTCTAATTAGTAGAACAATAATAACCTGGAGAGCATCCCTTTCCTCATCCCATCTCAGCGCTGATTCCTCACTCTCTTCCCTGCCCTCCACTTGCTCTCACAGTGGGGAGGGATGAGGATGAAGAGCCAAACACACGCCTGGCTTAGCAGAGCTCCACTCATCTGGGTCCAATATGTTTTATGGTGACATTCAGATTGCATTTGCTACTCAGTGAGGATTTTCCTTCAGCCAACGACAGACTGGCAGACCGGTGGGCATTGGCATGAGAGTTAAATCCCTGCAATCAGCTCTATATTCCAGCACCGTTTTTCCCTGTGCCACAGTGCATGCCCACTTGGGCAAAAATCAGTGGCATGCTCAGTTGTCATAAATCTCCATTTACCATCTGTAAAACGGAGAATATAGCAGCAAAATAATGTGGAGATGAAAAAACTTGGGACATACGTAAGGACCTGGTAGACACAGCCAGTGAGTGATCCTAAAGCATTCCTAACACAATTTTTGGAGGTGATCTCACCACCTTAAAAACTGAGGGTCAAATTAGCTGGCAACATCATTTATTTTAAGCTGTTCACAAAGTTGACTCTCCTCTTCCCTGCTAGAATGGACAGTGAGCTGAGATGAAAAACATTTTACAGGGAAACCTGTTCATCTTTGCCTGTCTCAGGATTCTCATACCCTTCACACCCCACCTTGGGACAACATGAGACACCACCAATGTCTCCCAGGTGACTCTTCATGACATCTGCACCTACCTACCTGCACGCAGGACTGTGCCCTGCACCAGGGTTCTTTGTGTTCTAGTATGTATTTGCAAAGCACAGAGAACTAAGCTATGGAAAGGAGCTTCTACCACATTTCTTTGCTATCTACTGCCATCCAAGCACAGGGGCTTTTGGGACTTCCTAGTCTGAGAGGACTGCATTATAGAGGTGGTGTTCTTTCTTCTGTCTGTTCACTCCCAAAATTGCCTGTCTATACCCAGTGGAACAATATAACTAAGATTGGGACAATTCTATAGTTAATTTAACTATTTTGACTCCAGGTAAGGGATGTATACAGCTTGTCAAGGTGGGAGTTTGTTGAATCAGTGGGCATCTAGGATTAGATTACCAGAAGAGGAAGAAAATAAATACTTAAAGCAGACCTGTTTAAGTTTCAGCTGCTTCAGTCCTTTATCAGACTCAGCCACAAGAGAGGGATTTGTCACACCTAACTTTAGCCATGGAAGATATAAATGTATATACATAATGTAACAGCTTTAGACTGTTTTTGTACTTGATGCAGAGAAATGGGCATTTATGCCTGTTCAAGGTGTCCATTTCACCTTACCCTAGAAATACCTTTTTCTGCTGCTTTTTGTGTGAAGGGAACTTCAGGTGATCTTGGAGTTACACCATGGCCAAATGACTCCCTGGCTGCTGGGAAAAGGACCTTAGGGAAGGTACCAGAGTTCCCTGTGAAGCCCAGCATATGCTCCTGAGGGTGTTGGGGACCTGACATCTCACCAGCCTGGCATCCTCTCCCTGCAAACGAGCAAAACAAACCTGGCCTGCCTCCCACTGTGCTCACTGCTTATCTCTGAGCTCTGTCCACATGTTGGCCCAACCTCCCCACTTCCGATGGGCAAGGAACTACCCACAGGCATTAACAGATTTACAAAAGGAGTCTGGTCTTATTTATGACCACAAAACCCGAGGGGAAGAAAAGACAGTTCCTCCAGAAGTGGTTGGGTGAACTCCTGTGTTAGCCCACATATCCCCTAGCTGCTGCCACCTCCTATCTTGGCACCGTACACAGCGGGTTGCTGCAAATGGTCTCCAATTGTCACCTTTTTTTTCCTGAGTGAAACACTGTAATGATCTGCAGATTAGTAAAATATGTGTTTGAACTCTGTAAAAATTCAAATGCATGTGATTTTTTTCTAAACTGTATATTGTGGAAGTTTCCTTTATGTTGTCTCCCCCATAACCCACAGCAAATGAACACCATGGCTCTCAACCCCCATTCTAATTACTCTGGAGAGGTCTCTCCTTTTAATTTTGTGGTTTGCTCTGGGCTGAAAAATGTCCATATAAGTGAGTAGGTAAAAGCATTTTAAAACTGCAGGGAGCCCCAGTTTTGAGCTGGAACGGAAACAAAAAATTTTCTTCATGGATGGAGTATGCTCTGTATCCCAACTGACCATGCTGGAGAGGTCATTAGAGACTGCTCAGCTGGGGTTATCTCACTGACCATCCCAAACGTACCAGCTGCAGGATACCTAAGTAAAGTCCCAGCAAAAATAATTTCTATGAGGGAGAGTACAGCATTTTGCACTAGAATATACCCAGCCAGATATGAAACAAAGGGGGAAAACCCCAATAACCATTTGCTAATATTTCTGCACTTTTCAGGTCACTTGGGATAGCGCTGCGGTGATCTCCCTCCCCATCCCTCTGCCCAGCAGAGAATTGAAATCCATCTGGGACACCTAGTGAATGATTGGTAAACATAACTTTTCCCAGCAAGACAAAAATCTGTTTCCAACTCATGACCTGCTGACACTCGTTCATTATGTGGCCTTCTTCCGAGAGACAGGCTGTTTAGGAAAACTATTGCCTGGCTACATGCTCCACACAGCCATCCCTTAATTACAGGACAGACCCTCTTAGTAACTGGGTGATACTGAAGGGCTGCTGACCGGATGTTATATTTAGGGTATCACCACTTAGTGCTCTGCCGAGACGATGCGGTGCCGTGGGACCTGTTGCAGAGCCTGTGGAGCTGGAGGAGGCATCCTGGCTGGCCCCCATCACTGCTGAAATGGGGCCATATTTCACCAGAGCTTTCTCCCTCAGCCACCCCTCCTCTCGTGTGAAGGATTTCGCTTAACACCTACAAAGACCAGTGCAAAATTTTTCTCCGCTTTTCATCGGCTTTGAGTGAGGCATTATTTGAAAGTATTTTGGGATACATGTTAGTTCTTGTGAAATCCTTCACATTCACAGCTGCTGCACTGTCCTTCATCCAGATGTTTGTCAGAGACCTCCCTCTCCTGTAGGTAATGTCCCAGCCTCAGATAAACATGCCACTGGCGTGCAGCAGCCTGTGGTATTTCTCTGCCATTCCTTGGAGACAAGAAAGATTCCTCTAAAGCCAATCACTCCAGCTAGCTATTTCTTGCTGATGAACGAATTAATGACATCGCAGAGAGAACTGATGCTTAACAAACACTTTCACTTCCCACTCTTCCAACTGACCCCTTGGGAATTGATGCGAGCTAGAGAGAGTGCTGGTTTTTCCCTCCTCAGAGAGCCTCAGAGTGATTCACCTGGCAAGGTAAACAACCTCATCAATTTTAGGAGGTTTAGCTGAAGATCAAAGTAATTTGGGCATGCTCCAAGCTCTAGGGTTTTTTTTCCTAAAGCCAATTATGTACTAGTTTTTAATGTTTGGTTGTTTTTTTTTTTTTCCCAATTCCAAAGAGCTGCATTAAAACACCTTATTACCATTAGGAGGGGAGTATCTGCATTCCACTGAATGATGCCAAGTTATCATGACATTCAAACTGCATTTTAACAGCCTTCACACTTTCAGGGCTTTGCACCTTTGCATTAGTAAACACTCAAAATCCAAGAGCTTTCGAACTTCATACCTTTTTCCTATATCCTCTGTGTGTTTCCTAGAGGCACGAGAGCAAGGGGGATTTGATCAAGGTCGAATTGAATCAAAACAATGGAAAGCCAGACAGTTGGCTCTAGAGCCTTGGCAGTGCCAGAAGCAAATAAAACTGCTCTGCGTTTATCACTTCATTCAGTCCAGATGGGCCGTTTTCCCCATGCTGCAGTCATCATCCTGTACCCATACAAAGCCCTGAATGATATTTCTATAGCATGTTGCTTCAATGAAGCTGGCCTAGAGTGGCTGTACTAGCGGTTTTGAAGTTGCCTCTGTGTCTCTCATGTGGTTAGGCTTACAGATGTCTTCTGTGGTCTCTCTTTCTCTATCAGTCATAGTTTCATTCTCATGTCTTCCAGATTTCCAGATACCTCCTGCCTGTGTCTGCCTGAAGAAAGGCACCCTGTAAAGCCCTCCCATGTATTACAAAAAGATCTGCTTCTGGTTTTGCTTCACATAACGCAAAGTATGTTTTGCAAAAACCTAGGAACTGACAATCAGATTATTGATCACAGCCAACAATTCTGGCTCCTCTGTGTCTAATCCTACAGTCCTCCCTGGAAAGTGGTTTTAGATTTGTTAAATGAATTTGCAGCTGATGAAAAGCTCAGGTCAGATGTATGGGCTTTAACCAGACTGAATACAGGGAGGAACTTCTTATGTCATTTGCCCTTCTAATTAGACTCAGTCACATACTGTACCATTCTTGCATTTCAGGCTATCAGTCTCCCTTGGAAAAAAAAGCTTTTATCTGCCCAGCATTCTGCTGCAAATCAGGTCAGATTCGTCTCATTTGCAAACCTGGCCCACATTTTGCACAGTGGAAGTTCAAGGCACTGAGCGCTCCTGCCCATTGCTCCAGTCTGCCAGCTGGAAAGGGAGTTCAGCAGAGTAACTGCTGGCAGCAGTGCTGGCTCCCTTTGAAAACAGACTGCAAGAATGGGACAAGAAGGAAGGATCCAGGCAAGGAGCGGGGATTTGAAGGACTCGGAGTTCAAGCTCACATTCAGACATTCAGCCACAGTCCTGTTCCACTCAGGATGAACTATTTGGGGTACATTCACAGCACAGGATAGAAAATAATATACATACACCTTGAACCCATGAGTCTGGATCCACTAGAGTGAGTCCAAGCAGCTCAGTTCATGCAGAGAAGATAAGGTTCACCCATTTGGGAAGCTTTCAAGCTCACCTGGCTCCGCTGCCAGGTGATGTGTCTCTGCAGTAGCAATAAGCCTGTTAACAATTGGCTTTGCTATTATTTACACAGACATAGCACTGTCCAGCTGTGTCTAGAGACCAGCTGAAACCAAGAAAGAGTATGTGTCTGCACTCTGTTCCTGACACAAGCCCTGAGTATTTCCCTGGCTTTACCCCTCTAGTAGCACAGGCTTTGCAGTTGCTTTTTAAAGCAGACCTGATTATTTGACCACTCAAAAAGTATAGGAGAAAACAAAACCACTGGGCAAAATCAGAAAAAACCCAGCAGCATCACCGTCCTCGAGCCTCTGATACCGCGAGGGAACCTACACCACAGGCTGGTTTCAAGGTGTTTCCTATCCAAAACCCTCTTTAAAGAGCTGAGTAACTTCATGGGCTTTGCACTGGGCTCTGAGCTGGTGTGAGCAGGGCTGCAGAGGTATAACTGAGCACTAAATATGACTCTGGCTTAGCCCAGCCTGACTCTGGTAGGGCTGTGCACAAAGCCACAGAGTCTGTGTGAGAATGCCCTCAGTCAGGCTCATAAAATGTTGTAGTTTGCAGCTGAGAAGGGATAAATTAAACTAACAAGCATGACAGCTATTTAAAAATAAGAAATCATGTTTCATGGGGTAAAACAACATCTGAGGCCCCAGAGAGTCTGTACTTTGTATTTTTAATAGTCCTTTCACTGCAACAACACTCTCCCCTCCACTTAGCCGGGCTGAAGACCCCGAGTTCAAACATTTCCCCATTGCTCTCTCCCTGGTTTACTGCAGCTCTCATCTTTACTATCATTCTGGATAACTCTCTTTTGTGAGGAGAAGGGCTCATTAGCTAGGAAATGATAAACAAAGAGGAGGGTGGAAGCAGAGGTCCCTGCTCCCCAGAGCAGGCTCCCTGGGGGCGGTGGTGGCCTCCCACCCAGGAGGGCTCCGTGCAGATCCCAGCTGCAGCCTGTCTGCAAACGTGCTGGTGGACAGGCTGTCAGAGGGCTGAGCTGTTCCACACCGGCCTTTTGGGGGAATCCTGTGTCGAGGGTGTGAAAAATCTGTGTTTCAGAAGACTTGCAAAGGCAGAGGGTGGCTGGTCGCCTTGGGCCAGCGTGCTGTGGCACCCAGGGAGTGGGTGGGTGCTGGTGACTCTGGGTTTCAGTGGTAGCAGAGGCCTCTGAATGCCCATTGCAGGGGACCTGAGGACTTATCTTCTACAAAAGCCTGCATCTGTTTTGAAAACACCATGACACTCGTATCCATCAGGGTTGCCTGCACGCTTTTAGTACTCTGCTGCTTTAAGGAGAGCTAAAAGCAATCGGATGAGAATGCAAATGCAGTTAAAAGTAGCTCTGAAGCAATTTGGCAATGATCGCTAATGGCTCGCTTCTCCAAAGAAGAAAGAAAAATTTTAGGATAAACTCCCTGTGAGAACAGATAGTCTGTGACAAGATTACATTAATGAAAAAGAGAGATCATCGTGCAACCAACCAACTTTTTAGACACATTCACTCAGTTGCCGTTCCTCCAGATGACAAAATAATACTGTTCGTGTGGTCGTTAAATTTAGTAAAGACAAAAGACGAGGTGTTAAAGTTACTTAAGGCAAAGCAGAAACATTTTTCAATTTGACTTTTCACATGGTGACTGCTATGGGGGAATGATTTTAAACTAAAAGAGGAGAGATTTAAGGTTACATGTTAGGAAAGGGTTCTTTATTGTGAGGGTGGTGAGGCCCTGGCATAGGTTGCCTGGAGAAGTTGTGAATGCCCCATCTCTGGAAGTATTCAAGGCCAGGTTGGATGGGACTTTGAGTAACCTGGTCTAGTGGAAGGTGTCCATGGCAAGGGAGCTGGAACTAGGTGGTCTTTAAGGTCCCTTCCAATCCAAACCATTCTATGATTCTATGATCTTCCTTTTGAAAGCAATTCACACAGAGACCCAAAGACACGGTTAAAATAAAATGAGTGTATAGCATTTACCTTGCCTTGTTCTCTAAGTGATAAAAAGCAAGGGTGTTTGGTTTTATCTAAAGAGGACTTGAAGACAAGGAGCTCATCACACTGCTTGATATTGCAGTTTTATCCTCCCAAAGGACAAGAGGAACAGCGGGTCCCAAGCAGCCAGAGCTGTCAGATTTGGCCTCGATACAGAGCAGGTGAGTTTTCAGAAATGATCACTCGGTGAAGCTGAGCAGAAACAGAGCTATCCACAGCCAGCTGCTTTCTGCAGACACCCTCACTCTTCCCATGGATTGGGAAATAATTTTTCAGGGCAAAACCTGATTTTTGGCTGATGACAATCCTCATGTGATCTGAAATGGAGCTAAGCTGTGTGCTGCAAGTGTAAGCCAACTACAGAATGCCTTTTTGCAAAGCTTGCTGGAACACTTGTCATTAGCTATGTCTGCTTTTGATGAAAAATAGCTTCACAATTGTGATAGAATTTTTCGTGGGAAATTTATCTCTCTTCTTTTTTTCCTATTTCTTGGATAAAACATCTGAAAATAATGTGAAAGCCAAGGCTTTACTCTACAGTGCTCTCAAATTTAAATGTTGTCTTTAATTTTCCTTTATTCATTTTTCCTCCTTTTTTCTTTTCCTAGGATGAAAACACACATTTCTCTTTTTTACATATACCTTTCCATATCTGTCCTTTTTCTTTCCCCTAGCTGAGGAAAGCAAAAAGAGAGGATAACAGTGAAGAAAAAGGAGACAAAGTATATCAAACACAAATATTTTATCTTTCTAAGAACCTGGAATCAAGCAAAATGTTCTATTCACAGCCTGAGCATTTTCAAAGAACTGTCTTAATCACCATCTTATTTGGAGGTTAAAAAAGCTTTATTTCCTCATGCATGTTGATGACATTTGCCTTTTTTTTTTTCCTCTTTAGGACTGGTGTGACTTCTAACCCATATATTTTACTTCACTTCTCCCACTTTGCACTGGAGGAACATTTTCAAAAGCTTCCAGGGGGCTTGGAAGAGTAAATCCTAGGTTGAAGAGTAACACAGGGGCTGAGGAGCTCCACTGGTCTCTACACTCACAGTTTGTGCCCATGTGCAAGGGCTGTGACCCACCATCATGTCACTGGGCATTTCCTAATAGTGTTAATCTAACAAGCTGAGTTAACAGCAACAGTAAAGAGCAAGAAATGAGGGATTAGGGGCTGCCTCCCTTGGGATACTCCAGTGCAGCAGCCATCTCACAGCTTTCCTCTCCCAGGCACATCAGAGGCAGCCAGAGGATCATTTTGTCCATACCAGGCAGGGCCATCAGCAGTGCAGATGATGAGTCTGTAAAGGCTCTACTAATCAAGGGCTTTGACCCATGGGACCAAAAAGGGCCTTTGTTCCAAACAGAGAAATCCATGAAAAACGGTCACAAGAAATAATTTGATCTAACAGGAAACAACTTCATCAGAATCAGATGTGGAATCCTGTAAGCAACTTAAGGCATATGGAAAGCACCTCTTGAAGAAAAAAAAATAAAAAAATGAAACAACCCAAACACTGACAAATACTTTAAGAACAAAGGAATAAAGAAGACTGTGTCTTGCAATAGCTGGGCACCCATTTGCAGAAATGTTGCACATCTAGCTGCTCTCCTACTGAGTGTGATTTTGGATGTTTGTATCCCTGTTCCACAAGACTGTTCCACAGCCTTGTGATGTGATGAGAAACAAGTGGGCCTGAGCTGCGTGGACACTCACACATCACATTAAACAATACCTGCCTTACACCTGCAGGCTTGCTGCCAAGAGTGATGTCTGCCAGGGGTCTGGATGTGTAGACCTGGCTTTGGTTTGCTCCTCTCTCCCTGTGCCTCAGAGTAGGGACCCTCAGGGTGTGCATGAGACTAAGCACATGCATGCCTTAAGATGCATTTCTATACAACAATGGTTGAATCCCAAGGAACAAGAGAATTTTTAAATTTTTACTTTATTCTTGTAGATGGAGTTTACAAAATTCCTTTCTTTCTACGCTTTAAGCTTTTTCCGTGTCTAGGCAGGGTCTGTGTATGATTTTCTCTTTGCTAAATGGGAGGCTTTCTTTTGAATTAGGAATAAAAATACTCGGACAAAGCTAAGGAAGTTGTAGTAGGTTTCATACTCATGTTGACACATGATGCATAGCATGACTTGTGTATATATTTTTATGCTAATTTTTCTCTTTTCTGTCTTCCACACCCTTCATTTATTTTTCTTTACTCCCCATTTTCAATCCCTTCACAATAAAATTCTCTCCAGCATTTCATCCCATAGTTTTCATGTGAGTTTGACTTTAATCAAATTAATTCATCCATCCCAACAAGAGAGAACATGCTGAAGAGGCATTTAATGTTGACTTCGAATACTGACTTTGTCAGTAGTCGCCTCCAGTGAAAGAGGTTGTTTGTTTCTTTAGTAAAGGGTTACACCAAATGTTATGTGAGTCTGTCAGCCAAAAAACCAATAAAGACCCAAATGATGCAGCTCACCAAACACACCTGACCTTTCATTTTGAGTTGCTTCATAAAATGTCATCAGCCAGTCACTCTATAGCAATGTGCTTTGCCTCCTTTTCCTGCAGGCCTCAATGAACACCTGGCATGGACAACATGAATTCTTCACTATATCAGTTAGTAATTAATTTATAAGAATCTCAGAGGAGGATACATTTAGTCTGGCTCTGACACTCCTATTCCTATTTTAACATACAACTGTACCCCCTTCTCAGAAATACGGTGGTAACTCTTGTCAAAATTGATTCTTTGCCTCAGTTGTGCAGACAACTCCAAAAGCTCCTAAGAAAAAGCAGTCAGGAATATGATACCACAGCACTTTGTCAACAGGAATTGCTATTCTGTTTGTGAGATAGGGATGTGGGAATTCCCTGTATCAAAATGAGTTAACAAGCTTTTACTAGAAGTTGGCCAGCTTGAATGATAAAAAGAGCAGAAAAAAAAGGCTGATCCTTCAGTCATTAAGCATTAAGAAAATTAATTCTGACCCAAAGAAAAACCTGGTAGTCATGTAAGCGAGGGCAACTTTATGTTATCCCAGTTTTCCAGAGCTGCCCTGAGTTTCCTGGAGAATCCACGTTGCACTGAAGAAGTCTCAATGCTCAGGAGTCTCTGAGCCTTTTCGCATCCTACAGGGCAAGGTCAGGGTATCCTTCTGTCTAAGAAAACATTGTGCTTTCGTAACTCTCTCAGGCCTTTCACACTCAGGGAATGTTAAAGCAGCTCTTGGTCTACTCTATTTCATCATTTCATGACAATCTTTAGGCCACTAAGCCAAATGGTGAGTAAGCCTCTGGATCTGGCCCTGAATCCTCAACGTGCTCAGTGTTCAGGCTCTCATCTTCCCTTTCATTTCTGGAAGAAACTTCATGAAATAATTTTTCATTCCCAGGAGTTCCTGGCACGGTTTTAGTTCACACAGACCCCTCACCCTTCAGCGTAAGCCCCCCAAGGCTTTCTGTAGATTCACCATCGCTGGTGCCCATAGAGAAGGCAGGACTTCAAGCAGCATAGATGAAAGTGGTTTTAAGCCAAATGTTATTATGAGTAATGTAACTCAGCTATTGCCAAGGGAACAGTGGGTGCTGCTGAGATGCAACCAGCTGGCAAAGAGCCAGTGCTGAGGTGGCCTGTCAACATGGCCCGTTGTGGATCACCCTTTCCCAAGCCATGATGCCCTCTGGGTCGCAGCACAGCCACCTCCCAAAGGCACCCCCCAGGTGCTCAGCTCCTGCTGCCACCCAAACAGACCAACAGGGCAGCATGCACGTGGAAAAAAAACATCACACAGGAACATACACACAGGCACATGCACACCCTACAGGCATCTGTGAATTACGAGGCGTTAAACCCCTCGCAGAACTCTGCTGACTTCATAAACCACAAAAATGATGAAATTATTGCCATGTAATAAGTGATCCCATCTTTTAGTTTTGTACCCTACGTGAGGCAGGAGTCCTGATTATTTCTCATACCCTCTTTAGAGGCTTCCAGAAGTTTCTCTGCTTTCTCGAGTGCAGGTTATCTCACATGGTTTCACCTTCTGCTGGTACTTTCTCTTGCAGCAAGACCCCTCTCTATTGCCACCAGTACCCTCAGATGTACCCTATGGCTGTTCCTGAACAAATCCCTCCAGCAGGAAGGTTGCAGCCAAGTTTGAATTTGGTTCCCTTATATTGCCTCTGGCATTTTCTCATCTTGTAGTAATCTTCATGCAAGGAATTTCACAATAAACTGAAATTAAAACAGAGGAGAAGCCTCACTAACAGTTCAGATATTTGTGTTAGTGTGGTTCCTTGCTTAGAGCCAGAACCTGAGAGCTGGGGCACAGCAGTTCTGTCAGAAAGAGACCCAGTCCTGAGAAGAGAGAGGTTACCTCCATCCTCAAGAAACTGTTCCAATATCTAATTATGCTCAGGATAAAAAAATTTACATTTTATTTCCTATTCAGCTTTTTCCTGACTTCAGCTTGCAACCACTAGACCCTGTCATGCTTATGTTTGTGTAATTAAAGAGGACTGAACCCTTGCCTACCCATTGCCTTTACAGGCAGCCTGTGACCAAGACACCTCTTAATCTCATCCTGATCAGCTTACTAAAAAAATTTAAAATATTCTAGAAATGCATGCATTAAATAGAACCAAATCAAACCTCAGGGAATTTGGAGCTGAGGTAGCCTAACGTTGGATCTCAATGTGTACATAAATATGTATATTTTAAAGTTTAAGCAATTAAAATACCACGCAGACAGAAACTGTGGAGTAAATTTAATAGCAGAGGCTTTTATTTTGTTATGCTATGACTCATTTTGCTTAGTTAGGTACTTTTTGTTGCCGTCTTTTTGTTTTGCTTGGGTACTTCCTTAAACCTTAAAAACCCGATTTTGGTCAGTGCTGCCAAACAAACCAGAGCTACGCACAGGCTGGGTTCTCAGTCAACACCCCGCTCCTGCAAGGCTCAGGAAAAGGAAAGGACTGCAGAAAACCCACAATTTTCTCCTCCTGCTGGTTAATTCTGAGGGCAGTGATCAGTAACTTGAGCACCAGCACATGAAAGCTTTTGGTGTGCCACTCCCTTGTTAAGGACAATCCATAATGGCTCATGAAACCTTCACAGGAGGTATGAAGAGCTGTCCATAATGAGTAACTCTGCTTTCATGTAAACTACTCAAAGACAAGATTTCTCTGCCAAGATTAAGAGAGAACAAAGAAAACCAAAAAAAACCAAAAAAAAGCAAAACAAAACAAAACAAAGAGGCTATTTAGGAATTTACAGATCATATTGTTTCAAAGAGATAAAGAGCCAGAAGAAACATAGATCTTGTTTAAGAACTGAAGCTCCTTTAATTTCAGACTTCCTTGCAACCATTCTCTCCCCTCTTCTCTACTCTTGGAAAAATCACTCCATGCTCTTTGCAGTTTACAGTCAGCTTTTTTTCTATCCTGATTCCGCCAAAAACCACCTGTTTCAAAGGCCCAGTTTGAATTGCAAAAGGCAAGGAATGGTTCTGAAGGCTAAAGTGCTAAAAAGTCTTCCATTAGGCACAAAACTGACCAGGCTGCACCTTGGAATAAAGTGATACCCATCGTTTAGTTTTGACAGCAGTTCAAAAATATCAGCTTTCAGACAAAAAGGAGAAAAAATGACTCGAGATGCAATTATCATGGGCCAGTTCTAGATCTACTGCTTTCAGAACTAGAGATTCCCAGAAGTGAGCATGTTGCTCATACGTTACTTCTTAGTATTATCGGGGGGGTTGAGGTTTCTTACATGATTTGCCATGTGTTTAAGAATGTAATTGGTTAATTGCAGTTCTTTATTGGTTATTCCACAAACCACATTTAAAAATCCTAATGCCAGAAGTGGTAAGGTAATTTCCAAGTAAATTCTGGGGAGCAAAAGGGAAAAATGGGATAAAAATAGCAGTACCACTCTAGTACTATATATTTTGAAGTACTACAACTTCCCCCAGAGTCATTACTGTGTTCTAAAAATTTCATTAGGACACTGTAACACTTCTCTACGTGGCACAATTCCTGTTTGCCACAGCATGGGAATATACGAAAAACAGTGAAAGATGTTCATATCCAAGTTATGCAATTGTCAACATGTTCATATTTTAGTCAAAATTCCCTGAGTGACAGGAATGTGACATCCCTTTTGAACTACTTTCCAGTTATTTTTGTTTGCAAATAGTTTGAGGTCATTAATCAACAGAGCTTCCTTGAACCATTAACAGAACCGCTGTTCTGCTTGGTTGTTTCTCTTTGAAGGGGATTACAAAACCATTTGCTGTAGTTTCAATCCACATGGGTTCCTGCTCTGAATTGCATGCTAAGTTTAAGGATAAAGCAAATTCTTCATCTGTTTTCATGTCAAAACCATCTGAAGTCGGAGAGTTCTGAACAAAACTGATGCAGAGCCATAAATTGTCCAAGTTTACTATGGATTGGCCCAATTGTATTTGTTGGAGAAAGGGTGGGAACTAGAGCAAATCCTTGAGGGAAAATGAGCTAAGTTTCAAACAAAACTGAAGCCTAGGCAAATTTTGCATCATTTCAGGTTTCACAGCCAGCATATTTAGAACTCTTTCCATATCTTTTTGTCCAAGCAATGAGATCCTGGTCCACAATGTTCCTGAGAAAGGCTAGCAGATCAGCTCAGGAAAGAAAATATGCCACGTTTCTCCTGTAACTGCACAAAGTTCTGCATATTTTTCATTCAAAGTGCTCGTGCTTTTGTTATGTTCACTTCCCTAAACAGACACACATGCAGACTGGTGGACTTGACGTGTCATTTCCCACATTCAAATGTACAAGCAAGGTTCAGTTGCAATTGGAGGCAGAAAACAAAGGAGGATGCCATCATTTATTTGGGCAACCACAAAGTTATACAGAGTGCATTGGGTGCTGAGGATCAGAGACTGAGAAAAACAAGTGTTAATTTCTCAAAAATAACACTGAAAAAACAATTTTGGAAAAAGTCATCTGATATTTGACAAAAGAATACATCCAAGGAAAGCACAATCTCATTCTGCTAGCAGGATAAAAAAATTAAAAATTATATATCCTTGTTGGATAAATCTGTTTTGCCAAATTCTCAGCCAGCACACCAGAGCTCATCTTGGTTGGAGCAGGCATTCTATAATAATTATTTCAAGAAAAAATTATTCTCAAGCATAAATACTTTCACATTCTTTATCAGTTCCTACTTCTCTTTCAGGTGTTTTACGTCAAAGAAAGAGCTGAAAGTTTTAGAGAGAATGTTTAAATTCTATCTCATCTTCCTGAGCTGCTTCATGTGGGCAAAGAATCACTGTTTGTCACTTCAACTCAGCACAAGAAGATAAACAAAGTTTTTAGTAGTATCTCCTACTAGAATATTTGGTATAACTGGAAAAAACAGATAAGCTTTAGGGTGTACAAGCAGGACCTTTAGGTGCCAAAAAGCATGTTTAACATTTTCCATTGATAAAAGACATTACTCACCAAAGTGTGTTCTTTTGCTTCATCAAAGCACCATAAATCCGAAAAAAAAAATATTCCAGCTAACACTGCCTGGGAAGAGATATGTTCAAACACTCATTGTTGTGCCTTCAAGGATGACAGGGCAACCCTGAAAGCTGTGTCCATGATTTGATTTTCCAAACATAGTCGTCCAGTGCTGTTTGAGAGAGCTTAGGACCTGTAAGGCACCCACATGGGTTTGGCCAGTGTCACGCAGGGCCTACAAGGCTCTATGCTCTCCTGGAGGGACTGATGGAGGCCAGGTGAGTTACAAGAGGTATCTCAAAGGCACATTTAAGCAAATCAATTCTACCTATGTGTCACATGAGAAGGCCATTGAAGCTGAAACCAGGGTTTGTAAGACAAGAGGCCTACAGAGGTGCTCATTTATAAATACTTACCCAGATTGGTTTAATCTGGAATTAGGTTTTAAAATGGCATGAGAGAATGGATATAAAACAAATCCCTCTCCCTTTCTCCCAAACTTTTAATAAAGGAAGATGTTACTGAGGTATTGGAAATACGATGGTTGAGCTTTCTAGACAAAGACACATACAGGGCAGTGTGTAAACCTGGCTATTGCTCTACCAAAAAAGCTGGAAATTGATTTGAAAGAAATCAGATCTCTTTCAACAGCTGAGATCTAAACCCAATAGAGTACTTGGACTCCCAATGCTTATTTAGGCACCTAACTTTGTACCGAGACCAAACAGTTGATCCCATGTCCATGTGACGTACTGGACAGCACCAGTATGTCTGGATATCTTCACTCAGTAGGAATAGCAACACAAAAAGTGCAGTTCCTTTTATTTTTTTTACAAAACTTCATCCAAGACCTGGCACTTCCAGGAACAGACAATACAGTCACCATATTCTCCTACAGTTTATAACTGCCCATGTTGAGCGGTCATCCTGAGCTTCTCCAGAGCTAAACCATGGCTCTGGGAGCCTCCTCCACAGCATGAAATCTCCAGGCCTTCTTGTGGAGTTGCAACTCTTTGAGTTGGAGGTGGAGAGTTTGATCTGAAGTGAGGTTCTGTCCAGCTTCACGTGCAGCCAGTGTCAAAATTGTGCAAAAGCCCCCAAGTTTTTGCATGATATTCACGGACGTGAATAAGGTACCTGCTACCTGCTTGAGCCTCAGCAAACCTAAGGGATATTTTGGATTTAGGACAAATTCGCTCTTGCAGGGTTTTTCTTTAACTCTGCAACCAAGTTCAGAGCACCTTGCACACCTGCAGGTCTCCTGCTGAGTGACTGTCAGTACTACACAGTATTAAATTAATCTTGGCATTTCACAGTGTTCACTAATTATAAGCACATCTGTTGAAGAGCAGTTAGAGTAATTTTGGAGGGGGATGAAAATCCCAACGTCAATGTGTTTGATGCATGTGTTTGTTTCCCCTTAGAGTGAGGGTGGGATAAACACTATTTAAAAACCTGTAATCTTCATTTCTCCTCCAAACCAATGTAAACGCTCCCTCAGCTCCCCTGGGGAATATCACTGTAATACAGGAGACTCTCAGGGAAGATGAGGAAGCCTGAATGCAAATTTTTTTTTTTTTGTGAATCACTTCATGCCTCTTAAAACTGATTTAAAATAAAAATAAAATTCAGAGAAAGCAACCAAACTCAGGCCCAGGCAGAGGACTTGCACCTGGGATTGATGGGAAATTGCAGTCACTGCAGCATTAGCAACTTCTGGATCATAGAATCATATAATATTCTGAGTTGGAAGGGACTCACACGGGTCAAGTCTAATTCCTGCCATGCCAAAGACCACCCTGAGAATTCACCATGTGCCTGAGACCATGTGCACATCCCTTCATGCCTTGTGCAGCTGAGAGCCATACATGGCTGTAGATAGTGTCTTCCTTTCACCTCCTGAACCTTGACTTGGGTCCAGTCTCATGTTTCTGGCATTGTGAGATCACTGTCTCGCTCAGAAACGAGTTTGTGAGACTGAAATATTCTGTTGTTTATCTATTTTAGCAAAGAAAGTAGTGAGAGCAAAAAGGTTACCATTTCATTTACACAATTTTCCTCACTCACAGTAGACAATCATGGCAACAAGACCTCCTACGTTATAAGACTGGTTTTCGTATTCAAACAAATATCACATTACCACAGACAATGGGATATTACTACTTGGTGGTCTGAAATCCTGTGTCCTGAACCTTTTGTTTTAATGTGGATAAGGACTAATGATCCTGGAGTCGGTGGGGCTGTGCCGATGTCACAGTCAGCTGAGAAGGGGATGCTTTGTCTCTTTGTTTTTGTTTGAACTTCAGACTCTCACGGGAGCTTTGCTGTGCGTCACACCAGGCCCTCCTTGACCCAAATACTTCTTGTCTCCCTTCACAAGTCCCTTGTAGTCAGTTAAAAGCTATCAGCAAAAGAGTGGGTTCTCCAGAGATAATGCTGTCTATCAGCCTTTGGTCCTCGGAGCAACACCAGCCCAAATTTTATCCTACTAATCTGTCCCTTTTTATCTGGCATTTAAATGTGTTTAAAATCTGACAGAAACTGCTTCAGCCCCTGGTGTCCAGTGGCTATTTTCCAGGAGGGGATAAAGCTGGTGCAGAGCACACAGTGTTTTTGCACCATGGATGGGTGAGCTGCAGAGTGCCAGCAGCCCATTCATCAGAGACAGCAGCCCACTGATGGCTCTGGTGCAAGTTCACCATTCGATCAGATATTTTGGAGTCATCCTGTCTGCCTCATGCTGGTGAGAGTCCTGGCAAGCCGGTTTATCTCCTTGCACAGATACTTGTAGCCTTGCTGGGGCCGAAGCTCTGGGGCACATCAGCACATTAGCAGAGCTGAGAAGGAAATCTTAAACCCTTCATGACCAGAGTCTGGTACTTGGGATGACCAGAACGCTGGTGTGGGTGGGAGGCAGGGGCAGAGGAGTCCGACCTTTGTGAGTCACCTCCACTATCGGCAGAGTGTTGCTTCAATCCAGAAGATTTTCCCTGGCACCACTCACCCCCACCAGCTCTGCAGTGCTTACGCTTTTCTGGGAAAGAAACCCAACGACCCTGGGAGGCACCTCCTCTGAGAGGGAGTGAAGTGTCCTTTCCCATGCTCCTGGTTCCCCCAGAGCTGTGCAGATCAAAGCCTTGTGCAGTTCAGGGACACAGCTGAAGTGAAGTTCAAGCTGACCCACCCTGTGGCTTGCAGGATCATGGCACTGTAATCAAACCTTGGGCATGGTTACCTGATAGCGTAGACAGCATGGGTGTCAGTGCTCTTCCCAGCAAAGGCTGTTTATTTGCAGGGCTGTGATGATGTGGCAATCAGGCTTCCCAGGAAGGGGCATCAAGCTTGTCAGAATTGGAGAAGCATTTGAACAATGCCCTCAGGCTCGTGGTTCCTTGGGTTGACCTCTACAGTGTCAGGAGTTGGACTCAATGGTCTTTGTAGGTCCCTTCCAACCCAGGATATTCTATGGTTCTGTGAACCAAGGGCAGCCCTGGCTGAAGCAACTGTGAGGGCAGGAGACAAGAAAAGAAACAGGCAGCAAAGGTGCCAGCAAAGCTGACACTGTTTCATATGCCATAAAAACAGCAGCATATCTTCCCCTGGGTCACTCTATTGAAATCAGCTGAGGGACAAGCTTGTCCTGCTAATGACTCAGGTGATGCCTCTTAGCCAGGAGTGCTTTGCTCCTATGCTGAGACCATGAAGTTGGATGCAAGAACAATTCCTGTCTGGTTAAAAAAAGGTGAACTAAAGGACAAAGAAACAGCCTTGTTATTGTCTAGACCTCCAGATTATATCCTTAGAGGCTATGATGCAGCTTATTCTGCAGAGGAAAAAAAATTGCTTGGATAAAAGCTTCTTACACATTCCCATGCTCTACTCTCCAGTGAAAGTGTTTTTAGTATAGAACTACACCACTTTAATAATATACACTTCTTCAATAAAAAAGCATGGCTCACACCTCTGCACAGGAGATAAAAGATGTGTGGAAACCATAAAAACACTAATCCAGCATATAAGGCCAGCAAAGTCACTTATCTTCATGGAATATTTTAATGTCTGTCTTGTTCTTCCAGGAGAGCTATGGGACAATTTACACTTTTAAAAAGCCTCAGCCTGTAAATAGATATCTAAAATAAATTTTATAAAGATGGTTCTGTAAAACAGTTTTAAAAGGAGCATTCTTGGTTTTAGCACCCTGAACATTGTATTAGCCATATCTTCTTCATGTGTAAATATAATGGAAAGGAAGCAGAAGAGCCTCCAACAGAGATGGCAGAGAGGTGTTGACTTGGTAAGTGTCTTCCTCAGCATGAATCCTAAAGGATTAGTGGTGCCATAAATTGAGCAATTAGACCCCAGCTCCCTACTCCCATCTGCCTTGTCTTGCCTTGCATGAAGGTCATGCCTGTTCCTTTGGGCCACCTTTCCTTCTGGAGTCACTAGCTGCACCCCAGCAAATCTTGTTCCCTGCCCCAAATGCTTTTTGGGGAGCCCCGTGATTAGGGCCTGGCTTGGCAGACTCATGTCTCCATCCTCCTGGGAAAGGGAGGGCAGTGAGAGTTCCTGGACTTTTGATGATGTTCATTACAGGCATCCATTCAGCTGAAGCGTGGTTTGTTATTAATCTTTAGCTGTGGCACTCTTAATTGCACATCCCACCAAACTGAGATTCGCTAGATATCTTATTACCTAATTTTAGTTTAATTTAATCTGCTGTAGAAGTGCCCAGTATATTTTACTGGTATCACCCCAAAGCCAAACACTCAGCTGAGTCTGCAGACAAGGAGGGAGGGTGATTTACTGCGACAGGACTCCTGGAGCTCTGGCCAGCAGCAAATCAGTAGCCGTGTGGAGCATGAGCATTTAATGGGGACAGCACATATTCCTTGAATGGTCTGCTGGAACATAAAAATAATATCCAGCCACCCAGGCTTGTGCATGTGTATCTCTTCTAGTTATGGAGCTGCCCCAGATTTGGGATCACTTAAGGAGATATATGTATTGCTGGTCAGAGGTGCTCAATTTGGATGCAAATATTAGGATTTTATGCAAATGGTGATAAGCAAACATCTTCTGGAGGTCATGTTGAGTTAGTAGGCTGTCGAGGACTGTTGCCAATGTAGAGAAATTAGAGCGTCCAGACTGAGCTAAGCAGCCCCCAGAGGTGTCTACCGAACTGAAAAACCCCTACAAACCTCTATCATGTGTTTGATCAGAGCTGTGCAGAGGCCAAACCTACGGTCCCACAATTAAAATGACTTTATAATACTCACACTTCCCATGGTTGATCAGCAGTGTAACTCCAAGCTAATTTATATTTTGGAATAGCTGAAAAGCGGAGGCTAAAAGAAATTTTTAAGTAATAAATACCTCTTCAATTTGTCAAAGGTCCACACTCTTCTGTTCTCTCCCTGTCAGTAAGCACATCTCTGCTTAGCTCCCACCCACCACCCCTTTACAGTGCATAGACAAGGAAATCCATCAAGTGGTTATATAATTTTCTGCTTAAAAATTGCTTCCACCACTTACTGTACTTATCTGCCTGGAGCTGCTAGGCATGTGACCGCTACTTTGCATATCCCAAGAGATTAAAGCGTGTTTCTAACTCCTTTTGAGTCAAGAACAAGTAAGGAACAGCCTCTCCCTGCTCTGCATCGTGCTGTGTATCATGTCGAAGCGACTTGTGTACATCTAATGCTAGCCTGGAGAGCAGTTGGGAACTCCTTTATGGAGATTTTGTCAAAGTGACGCAGAGGGATTAGAATGGAGTTAGTAATGTTGTTTGTCACGGCATAATTTATTGGTGCCGAATAGTAATTTCATCAGTCATTACTCTTGTGCAATACTTAAAAATTTGCAGCGCTACATGGAGAAGGAAAGCTTAGGCAGTTCAATCAGCCATAATATTTAGCAAGGGTAAAGGCAAGAGTAAAACTATGTAAAATTGTGGGGCAGTCCTTGCCAGCATTAGAGCACAAATGTGATTAAGAGCCATCTCTGCTTAGCAGGGTGCTGAAACACACTCAGAAATGTGAGCGCATGTTCTTGCTGAACACAATACTGTCCTGCTCAGGAAAAAGGGAAAAAGTCATATGGAGGTAGTTGGAGTCAGGCCATGCAGGAAGGGGAAGTTTTTTGAAGGCTGCTTGCTGGTATTTGGTTCACCAGCTAAAGGCTTCTATGAAAATCTGCTCACAGGTATTTAATGGCACCTGTGTTGGTACACTTCTTTAAATTAGTTATTTATTCTCTCCTCCCCTCTCCCTTGCCCCCCCCCCCATAACCTTACTGACCTAACAAACCTTACCTTTTTTGCAAAGGCATCTTAAGCTGCCTGACCTGCAAGCATTGCAGCAGAGCGGAGGGTTACCAGCCCTCCCTCAGAGGCTATGTGTGCTAGAGGATTTTATACTTGATGCCATAACTCTGCAGGAACTACATTTAATGCGCTCAGGAAATGAGTAATCCCTGTTAGACTGCAGCACACACGTGAACATTGAGTAGTTCTTCTGCAAATGGTGTCATTGTGCCCAGAACACGGATACAGGAGAAGGAGGTGAGACCCACAGATATTGGCCTGGGGGGTGGTCTGGCACTTCCCAGAATCTGTCTAAACTTCTGATATCTTGGCAGCATTTTCCCTTATAACTGATAGTTTTCCATCGTTCTTTCTGTCTGTCTACCTTTTGTTTATTTTTATCTTTTTCTCTTTTTTCTTTTTCCTTTTTTCTTTCCTTCTTTCTTCTACCTCGGTACCTTGCCTTGCCTAGCCACCTTCCTAATTCAAAGACACCCAGCTTACAAAGTTTATATCTGTGAACAACATCTTCACATGCAGAAATAAAGTCACTTCCAAGCTTTGGCATTTGCAGGAGTTGAGCCTGAAGTGTTAAAGTACAAACACTTTCTGATCAGCCATTCTCTTGATAACAGATGGCCCAATCTATGCTCCAAGATTGTCTTTAACTCTGTCTGACCCAACACAAAACCAAATGTTCATAAACTGCAGTTCTCCATACCCCAAGATGTCCATTTTTGGCTGTAAATCTGGAGCACATGCTGTTATCTGAGATTTGTAACAGTCATGTGCGACACAGGGAGGTGCGTTCGCTGACTTTGGGGGGAGTCTGATCGACACAGGCAGATCAGTGTGTCTGCCAACAACTTCAGCTTCTTCTGAGAAACTTTCTCTGCCAGTGTTTGCAACGTGATAAAGTTATTTTTTTCATTTCCCTGGATAGTACCTCACCTCATACCTTGGGTAAATGTACCAGGCTCAAGCCATAGGAATTATATGCATTAAAGGCCACAGGAATCACATAGCACTTGGATGGGATGGGATGGGATGGGATGGGATAGGGTGGGACTCCCTTGTATATCACTAGAATTTGGGTATAAGATCTGCAAGGATGAATGCTGCCTCTTTCCAATGGCATTAGTTGTCTCAAGGGTAGGAGAGCAAAGAAAAATTCCAGATGTAGAGCCTGTGGAGCTGCTGAAACAGCACCTCGAAGTTAATGAATTATGAGGAATCAAATAATAACTCAGATGTCTGTGGAAAACACTCTTCCCCAGCATTCGTTCCACTACTAAAGGGTTGTGATCACTCACTGCTGCTGAGAAAGGAACTGGGAGATATCTCCAACTGGATGCTTGGCACACCCTCATTTCATGAGGAAAAGGGCTGGATATGCTGTTTCTGATAAAGTCACAAATTCTGTTAATCAAATGGATGCAAAAAAAAAATCACCTTTTTATAACACATTAAACTTTTGTCTCAGGCTTCAAAATAAGAAAATAGAGAGAGAATTTGTTTTTAAGATATTCATAAAATAGACAAATGTTCAGGTTTCATTGATGCGAAAAAATGTCTTTTCACAGGCATTATTTTTTGCAGAGCAGGGGGAAGGGGAGCTTCTAATCTGTTTATACTAGGATTAATATTAGGAGTGAGTTAGTTTTTCCAAGGTTCAGCAGAGCATGAGGGGGAAAACAAAACAAAACTTATTTTCAGGAATGTTTACCAATGGGTTCTGGTCATGATTTGTGTTTTGAAACTTGGGAGGCCAGTTTTTGAGCCTCACTGTTAGTGTTTAACTTTAGGATTAGGAATTATTGAGTTAGGTTCATTAAAATAGCTGGGTTTTGTCCTTCAAAAAATTTAGGAAAACATGGTGTAAGCCTTGGAAGGAAGGTCTCTTTCTGGGTAACAACAGCCTCATTCAGCTCTAAGCATATGGCTGTCTTTGTTTTAGAAACCTGTGTTAAAATAAGGGTAACGGTCCCCATTCCAACAGAATCATCAGCTCTGTTCTCAGGGATTTACATCGCTCTCAGTAATACCAGTTTAAGCCTTGGGAAATCTACCGAGATCCCAGCATATTAAAACTACTGTAAGCGTGATGGGAGTCATTTCTTCCCTAAATTTAATGTTCGGTTCACACTTTGAAGAGAGGGGAGGGTGAAGTACTGACATCACGGACAGGGTAAGGCTGGCAAAGGGCATCGCTGAACTCTCTGTGTGAGTCATGAGTGAAGGTATTGAAGGACTGAAAAAAAAAAAACCAAACTTGAGGAGAGACTAGTCCCAGATCTCACCATGAGGACATCCTCTTGGGAGTGCAAGAAGAGGCCAAAAGTGCTTGTCCTATTGCAGTGGGCTATTCTGCAAAATGCACACTCATTTCCCATGCCCTGGCACAGGTAGAGGATGAGGCTCCTCCAGGGGCAAACTTCACTCCTTGAGCTTCCCAAATGAGTTGCAGCAGCATGTGTGGCTGCGTGCCAAATGCATGGTAGGGTCTTTGCAATGCCATTCTCAGCAGGACCAGTTCTGCCTTCAGCCACTGTAACGTAACAGAATTCAAAGCAGCTGCCCTGTTACAACGTGGACTAGGACTAGCCCCAATTTGACTACGTGTGGTTGCACTCACAAATGTCCCATTAATTGAGAACAGTCCTTAGTGGGTTTTCATTTCAAGAAGAGTTTTAGAAGTTTGGGTCACTGTAAACAGAATTGTGCTTTCCTCTATTTGAGTGTTTTACAGCAACTCAGCTTTTTTCTGCAGCCCAAACAGCTGACTGGAGCTGGCAGGAAGACAGTGAATGCATTTTACGACGACTTTCAAATTTTCAAAATGTGTTTTGGATCTGTCTTGGAGCGAAAACAAAACCTTTTGAACTTTTTTGTACTGTGAAGTCATGTCAAGACCATTTTTGCCTAGGAAGACTCTGAGCTTGCCTCTGTGGTGCAGATTGCAAAGACAGCCTCGGCAGTGCTGCTGGATATCAGGTGGCTGCTTAGTACTCTGGAAAGAGCAGCTCAGCAATGTATGGAAAAACCTGGAAACCTTCAGATCCGGCTTAAGACCAGCTGATTCCTAGTCCAGAAAAGCTGTGGATGCCCCATCCTTCAAAGTGTTCAAGGCCAGGTTGGATGGGGCTCTGAGCAACCTGGTTTTGTGGAAGGTGTCCCCATGGCAGGGGTGTTGGATCTATGATTCTACTCTGGACAGTTTCTCCTAGGTGGGGTAGCTGCTGTGACTTGTCTTAGGAATGCTACAACTCTTCCTAATGATTTGAGGTCGCAGTGACATTGAATTTCTGTGACAACAAACCAGTCATGGGCAAAGTGGGTTGGAATCCCAGTTCCCAGCCTCACCTTTCACTTTTAAATATTACACCAGCTTGCTGATGTAGATACCACTCTTCTCATGTTTCTGCACTTAGCAAGGGGAGATACACTGTGCAATAACTAGATAAAAACAAAGAAAAAAAAATGCCTTATCAGTCTTGAAACCACTTCTTTTTCCTTCCTTTTGTTGTTTTTGGTTTTTTTATTCTTCCAACAGCTCTGTTTCATTTGTTGTTTAAGAGAGATAAGCTTACTGAAAAATGCAAGCCCTGGTCCAGAAAATACCAATCCTAAATTAATTTTTCCAGGCAGAGACCCTGACTATGCCTTGTTTGTACTCAGTGGTATATGTCAACTCTCACATACTTTCAGACCTGTCAGGAATTACACCAGTATTGGATTATAGTGTACTTGATTTTGAAGAGAGGAGAAGCTGTACTACTGTAATCATTATTTAAACCATAGCCTTTTGCTTTACTGAATGCCAGGCTCCTGTTCACATGTAGCATATCATACAGTCAAAAAGAAAGGGTATACCTTTGAGAAAAAAAAAAATCAAAACACTTTTTTTTTTTCAGATGAATTACTCTTTTTTTTCCTTCCCATAAAAAGCCTAATTTCAGCTAGAGAAGGGGCAGAAGAAAATTGTGACATGTATTTATTGACCTTTAGAACACAGGGGCTTCCTCTGAAACATGACCCCATGTGTCAGGTGCTGTGAAAACACAAAGCTTCTCCCTGAAGAACTTTCAACCTGAATAGAAAACAGTCAAAAAAAAAAAAACACCCCAACATATTTTTAGTATATATTCCTATTTTACAAATGGAGAAACAGACAAGTGAGAGAGTGGATGTTTTATCAGAAATATGTCAGGCTGAAAAAGCAGCCTCTCTGGGAAGGCAGTCAGATGCACTAACCGCCAAGATTATCTTTCTTGGTTATTATCTTTTCAGAAGATTTCACATCATAATTTCTGCCATTCTGGTTCATACCACATTAAGTGGAAAAAGCAACCTACTTGTCACATAAATTACTAGAGCAGACCTGCCACCAGTTAGCCATAAGGATGCACTGCCTGTTGTGCATTCTTGATGATGCTGTGAAGTCCACGTAGTTCACCCAGCCATTACCTCCATGCAACGTTTACTACCTCTTTCTGCTTCACATACCAATTATTTCCACACATTGCTGTAGAGTTCATCTTACATGCCAGGATTACCTAAGTGTGCAGAGTGCAATTTAAACATGGTACCGAATCAACTGGACACCAAGAGATTGTCCAAAGAGCTGGGAAACGCCAAATGCCCAGCAGCCCTTCCACGTGGAGGTTAGTTATTTTCCTCCTGCCTATCCATCTTCCTTTTTTCCCATCAAACATAACTGGACACCTATGATTTCTTAGCCACAAAGTACATGGTTTATATTTGAAGAAAGACATTTGTAATAAAGATGACAGATTCATGTAAGCATCCAGTGAACCCATACTGTCTTCTTCAGTGTTTATATTAAGTTATTGTGCTCTACTCTCCTCAAATAATTACATAACTAGCCACAGTCATTTCAAACAGCCCTTCAACCCACATCAGCCTCGTGTATAAACATTGGTGCTTTATACAGTCATTTTGTATGAAATTTGTCTGCAGGGCAACAGTTTGCTGTACTGTATGCCTTTTGTGAGATGATTCAGGCAGCAGTTAAGGCTCAAAGTGCTTTTTGATTTCCTTGCAAACAGACTGTCTGCCTTCCCTGCTATCTGTAGCCCAAGATTTAAGAAGGGGTTGCCCAGTATGGTCTGTGTCCAGAGTCCTGCTAATAAATCACTGAGCTGCAAATAACAGGCACAAACAGATTCCAGGCATCAGAACCCGTTGCTCCATAACTGCAGGCACAAAGTCTTCGATCACTGCTTTTAAACAGGTCCAATTTCAGCTCAAACACCCACTGTTAATGGGTCAGGCGATGCAAGGCTGCAGGAATACGGTTTCTGTGCCCAAGCAGCATTAATTTGTGTCTCATTTGGGGTTATTAGTTTGGACTCAGCACTGCCCTAACCATAAATGAAGGAAGACAGAGCTTATCTGGAAAGGCTTGATGGCTTTTTGCCCTGTAAGGAGCAGTCCCATACAGTAAAATTAAAAAGCCCTGGAAATCTAGAAAATTATGCAAAGCAACCTAGCTCTCACGGAGACAAAGCTGTCTCTTTGGAAAAACTTCAGGCACTCTTAAAATCAAGAGTGCATAGGATGAGTCACTGTCTGACTCCCCACCCTGCTTTTGGGCAGGGAAGGTGGTGCAATGGTCCAGTAGAAAAAAGTGTGTCATCCCAACAAGACTGTTCATCTCACAGTGCAAAAAGTGCCTGGGAGCCAGTGAATCCTATCACTGTGAGTGATTAGGCGCTGCGTGTAAGGACTAGCAGAAGAAATAAGCATCATGTAATTCCAATTTAAAACCTTTTTCAACCTATAAGAGAAACCTGAGCCAACATCTTTGGCCTGGGGACAGACTTGTGTCCCTTCACCTTCATCCTTAAGTGTTGCAAGTTGTATGTCAAAGTGAAGATGGTTTTGTACCACAATAGCCTATATTCTTGAAAGGAAAGCAAGGAAGAAAAAAATCCCAGGAAATTTTGCTGATTTCTCTCCAAATTTGAAGAAACTGACACTTCTGCCTTTCTTCTCACAGGCAGGAGGGGCTCTGGTCTTTGTTCTTTGAAAGGGGGAAAGATGCAAACTTCTGGGCTGAGTAAAGAGCATTTTTTAGAAGTCATCTCTTCCTCAGTGACACATCCTCTTACAGCACATGCACACAAACACACACACACACACACACGAGCACACAGACACACATTTTCTATTTCATTAAAAACACCCTGGTAACAATCAAAGGCAGCTCATAAATGTCATATTTCGAAAAGCAAAATGCGCGATTCCCTCTTTAGAGCAGTTTTTATGACAAACAGTATACCAATGTTTGTGTATAATTTCTAGGACTATAAAATAAATTTTTATGGCTCTTAGGCTAATATCTGAAAAGTAGAGTACATTTTCATATGAAATTCTTTCGCAGTATTTAAAGCATAATATCCTTTGCCAGTCCACCCTTCCTCTGCTCGTTTCTCTTTCTATGCAAAACCATGTGACAAAAAGCAAAGTGCTTTTAAGAAACATACCTCTGGCCTAGAGCCAGCCCCTCCTTTTCTTTTTTTTTCCTTTTTTTTTCCTTTCTTTTGGTTTCGCCAGTTGAAGCTGACAGATATCTATAGCAAACAGTTAACATATATAAACATGTCAGCTATAAAACAAATATACTTTGAGAGAAAACAGAGAGCTGGAGCTGTTCATGCTGCAAGACAATGTTGGTGCAATTAGCAGGCGCAGGGTGTGGGGTCTTCAGGGTGGGTTTGGCAGGTCTATCCAAGGTAGAGGTACCTTTCTTCTTCACTCTGTCAAGTTCTGCAGGGATGGCATGGACAAAAGACAGGCCCCTGGTGTCACAGCCACCATCTGGTACAGATGAAAAGAAGGCATAAGCAGTTTTTGATGCTGGCTGGGGAGGTGGTGTGTGTGAGAGACAGCTGTGTGTGCGCCTTTCTGGAATACGCTTCACAGGTCGAATAAGCTACATTGTCACTGAATTGCAACCACTTAGAGGCTTGATCCTGCAAAGCTTCTGTTGTTGGATGCTGAGCCCTCCTCCCTCTGCTCCAGTGAGGCTCTCCTCTGCTATTTATTATTGCACGGCGCTTACTGCGATTATAAATGGATGAGACTGAATTAATTAGAGTTAGGAAAGAGAAAAACAATTAGCAGTGTGGACTGGTGCAGTGTACTGTGAGCAGGCTCACAGCACCCCACCAGCAAGGAGTCACCTCAGCACCAGAGTCACCTCAGCACCAGAGTCACCTATAAGGTCATGGGATGTTGACCCTAGAGGGATACATGAGGCTGGGGCAAAACCCAAAGGGTGGTGACCAGAAAGGGAGGGAAGGGTGTCTTACTTGGTTCTGCTCCCTGCTCTGCTGAAGGGCACATCCCTTCACTGATCACTGCCTTCTGAGTGGGGTTTGGCATTCACAATGCCACAGAATGAATCCAGGCTCTGCTGAGCCTGTGTCCAGAGGTTCTCCTTCTTGGTGGGCCCCATGAAGCAATCTAGCTCAGACCAGACACCAGGGTGGCTCCAGGCCATCAAACCCTAACAATAGGTTAAGAATAGACTAAACAGATAATTAAACAGATTAATTCTGCTCTCAAACAGAGTAGGAGTGCAATTAAATGGACTCAGATTCCCCAGGCTGGGAAAGACACCGCTGAAGGGGATATGATAGAGATCGCAAGACTGGAAAATATGAATAGAAGATGACTGTTTGCTGTCTCTTCTAATACAAAAAACAGGGAACATCAGATGCAACCAGTTAGTGGCAAGTTCAGAGGGGGAAAAAAAAAGAAACAAAAGAAGAGCCATTTTCCCCACTGTGTAGTTAAGAGGGGGAACTCTTTGCCATAGGGCTGCCACATACAGTCATGGAAGGAAAATCATTTAAAGGCTATTGAAGCCAGAGATGCCTCCCCTGGCTCAGGGCAGAGCTGATGCTGGTGGCATCTGGTGAGTGCAATGGGGGACATCACTGGGCACTGGCCCTGCTCACACCTTGGCATCCATGAGGGACAGGCCAAGTCTGCCTTGGGGTGGAGTATCAGACGGGGTTAGGACCAGTGTCGGTGTCCCACTGAAACAGCTTAAAATTCTCATTTTAAATCACAGTCCAGAAGGTCATTACCAGCACAGATGCTACCTGTAGCTGGAAGGGAAGGCACACACTTCCACATGCTCAGAGTCCTTCAGGCAGTCCAGCCAGCAGCACCTGAGCATCTTGGGAGCTGAATCTCCTCGAAAAAATTAAAACTGGGGTAAGGAGGGGCTTCGTCTTTCTGATGCCTCCCAGGGACACTGATGAAACCTTTCTTCTTTTGTGAGGGGAAGAAAAGAAGGATTAACAGCAGTGATGGGTGAAATTCAAACACTTTGCAGGTTTCCTTCAGTTTGGGTAAGTGTAAGACAGATCTGGAATGGAACTTAAGCAATATGCAGATTTCAGAAAATGTCTTCTATCCAAGTGATTTCCCATGTCTCAGGTCATTTTTATTTAATGCAAAAATAAATAGGGATGAAAACAAATATTTCTGACCTCAAAAATACTAAAGATGTTCTTCACCAATAACGAAATATTTTGCAGAAAAATAATTTTCAACTATTTTTTAATTTTTACCAAAAAAGGCAGAGATCCTTTTAAAAGCCATTTTTAAATGTTAGAATTTCTTCTTCATTTTCTTCTTTCCTCCTTTCCTTCGTTTCTTTCTAATTCACATTTTTTATGCTCATTACTCCCTCACGCCACTCTGTCTGCTGCTGAAAAAAAGGATGAAAAAGATTTAGAGAAAAGGTTCATTTCTGCTGTTCATTTAAACCTACTGGAAAAAATAGAAGAAAGAATTTTGAAGTGTGAAGCTGCATGGAAAACAAAGCTTCTTTTTTAACATCTTTCTACCTGAAATGTGGGGGGGAAAACCACATGCAGAAATACTCTGTAAAGTGGGATGACTGTACTTTTGCCTTAATCACTGCAGGCATAGGAGATTCAATAGGTCTTACCCGGCTCATGGAGGGGAAGCTGAGATGTCACCTGGTAAAGGATATTATTAGAGGTGTCGTGGTCCTTGGTTAGATCTGCTTTTACAGACACACAGGAAGTCTGCAGCAGAAAAGGGATTAAGGACAAGCCTTAAATGAGTGACCTCTCTCACCCCCAAACCACCCCTCTCATTTCTTTCTCTTTCCTAACAGAAAATATGTGCTGCTGATGGGGACAGCGAAAGGGAAGGCGACCCCTGAGACCACTGAGCAGTTCTGGGGAGATGAAGCAGACAATGCCATTCAAAGCAGAGGCAGCATTGTGATTTTTTTTTTTAATTTATTTTACTCCTCAAGTATTTTTAGCAATAAAAAGGCACTTGATTTCCACCCAGTTCCAGTCTGGCATGGGACATGCTAATCTCCCCAGCAGCTCAGAGAGTCCCTATGGCAGCGCTGTCTCCTTTTCTGAGCCCTTTCCTGGTCCTCTGCTGCACAACAGTCCCCTGATCCTGGGACCAAATCCTGAGCCAGCACACGTTGAGGTGATGCCGACTGACATTGGCTGAAGATTAGTCCCCTGAGATTAACTGCTAACTTTATAGCTCTGGTTTCAGGGTGGGATTTTTCCAAAGCTCCTGTTTGGTACATATATATGTAACAGAGCAGGAGAAATTGCATAGATGGCTTTATCCCTCTCCACATAAACAAGTTCAGTCGTTTATTTCAATTCATGAGAAAACCACCCTCCAAATAGTAAAAATATCCAGAGGAGCTTTCTGCCAGTTCAGCAAAGCAGCGTGCTGTGAGAGCTGCTTGCATTGAGCTCCTTGAGAAGAGGCTTCAACCCCAAGGCAAACATCTGTGGAAGTTTTATGAGAGCCCAGACCAAGAGAAAAGCCAGCAGCAGACATCTGTAGGCTTCTTTTGGACCAAGCACAAGACACCCCAATATCCATTGTATGAGAAAGGATTGCTGGATATCGTGGGTTTCATAGCTAGAGGTGAGGAGAGCCTCACAGTTCCCTTAGAGAGAACATAATTGCTTGAGGTTCATGCCTCTTCCAGGTTAATTATTCTTTTTATTTGAAAACTCCTTAAGGAACAAAATATAGGGATGGTCAATTCATAGATAGATAAACTTGGCATGGTTTCCAGCAACCTACCTGGGTGTTAATGACTTAAGTCATAGCAATACAGGGCTGGTAGTAGCAGTGCTGGACTGGCCATTTAACACCTGCAATAAGGCTGGGCACTACTTGGAATTGCATCTCAACTGCTCACAAATTTCTCTGTCTTAATAGAATCATAGACTCACAGAATGCTTTGGGTTTGAAGAAACCTTAAAGATCATCCAGTTCTGAACCCCTGCCATGGTCAGGGACACCTTCTACTAGAGGAGATGGCATACAGCCTCTTGGGCAGCCACTGTTCTGTTCCTAAATGTGTTGTGCTTGCCTGGGTTGTTGGTGGTTTCTTTTCAGGAAGGTATTAGTTTGTTTTTCTCTCAGGACAAATCCACTGACTTTTAAGACTCAGTTCTGAGACTCTGAGATCAGAATTTCATTTGCAGCCACCAGCATATCGATTTGTCCATGAGCTCGTGGGCAACATTAACAACGTGCTGTTGGAGAGTGGGTTGGTTCAGGAAGCTGAAGGGTGAGTGCAAAGGAGAGAAGAGAGACATGTGGGCTTGTAGGACCTCTGGGGATGCTAAGCATGTTAGCATGGCCTGCTGAGGAGCCGTCGTTCCCAAGAAACCCTGGACAAACCCAGCTGGACATGCTCTCCCTGGCGCCGGCCGCTGCACTGGGGCCAAAATATAAAGTGGGATAGGACATGAACACAGACCATGCTGTGCTCTTGTTTACTTTACAAGCATAGATGTGACCAACGTGTCTCACCACAGCCCTGAACTCCAGTTCAGCTGAACTGGAGACTGCGACAGCTGGGGGAGAGGAAATGAGTTTGCACGGGTATTCGGCTGCTGGTGTCTCCTTTCAGCTGAAATTAATGTCAGTGGTTGTTGATGCTACAGGTCATTTCCTGTCTCTCCCATTAAATCTGGAACTTCAGTGGATTTCCCAATGGTAAAGAGAGGTCTGGCCAGCTTTCCAGCCAGCTTTTTAGACTTAGTAGTGTTCTTGTGAGCACTGGAGAGTAATTATGAAGCAGGATGTAACCCATGTCACACAGAAGTTCATAACAGAGATTTACAGAGGTAGGAAAACACTGTGCTGTTTGTGTGGGACACTCTGACATAGCAAGCAGCAAATGTCATCTACAGATAGGCAAAGAGATATACCAACAAAGCTCTCTTAGCTGGAAGTCCTAATGCCAGGGATCACAATGCCAGATTGCTGCCCAAGTCAAAGAGTTGTTCCAATGCCATCACCTAAGAAGTTGGGCTTTGTCCTGTGGATTATCTTCCAAAGCTGTTCAGGCACCCATGGGCACAGTAACCAGCACCCCAAGGTGAGCCATGCCCCCAGTTCATGAGTGTCAACTCTGGCCTTGATGCACACATGTCTTAGTGCAAGGAGCAGAACATTGAGTGACCATGGAAGATTTCATGGAGAGCTGGGCTTCTTTTTGTAGCCAAGTACCTATTTTCTGGGACTGTTTCCTCATTCAAAACACGTGGTCAGCTGAACTAGCACAATGGGAAAAATAGTCATGTCCATAAAACTGGGCAGCTCTAGTCCACTGAAGCAGCAACTGTCACCCTGGGACCTCCAAATAATTCACTCATTAGTTAAACCAAGATCTCATAAGACAGCTGTGATGCTGGGGCTGGGAGCTCTCTGCAGTAGTGCCCACTGATGTGCTGAGGTTGTCTGCTGATGTGGGGCACAAAATTCTAGTTTTGGAGTAGGAAGACCAAAGGCTGCATCCCAACACCACCGTAATTGTGGAGTGACCACTCACTGAGCACACAAGCAGCCATGGAGCTATTCACTGCCTGAAGAATTAGCTAGTCCAGCTGGATATTAACCTTTGCTCAGTTCAATTTTCATGCTTTTACTCCACGCAAATTTGAGGCATGTTCTCTTCTCACCCCTCCTCTGTCCATTGCCTTCCTCCTCTTTTCATTGTTTTTCATAAAATTTCCTCTATGTTAGGGGAAAGTGCTTGTGTGTGTGTTTGTAAACAAAACCTGAGGTGCTTAACCGAGGCAAAATCAGTCCTGTGGCTCCCAAGTTTACTGGGGAGAAGCTTTATGGTTTCTGCCCTGAACCATTTCTCTCATATCTCTAGAGGAGCCCATTTCTCCCAGGTTTCTGTGAAGGAGGCCTCTGAGAGCAGCTGGATAAGTTTGGTTCCCAAATTCAGCTGGGGTGAAAACTGCTGCCCCGCAGATGTCAAAGGGAGTTCAGTTTGCCTGGGACCGGGAGGACTTGTGAAAGCACAACCCTTTCTGCTGAATTCTTTGTTTGCTGTGCCATGGCCATACAATGAAGGCTGGGATCTCTCTGTGCCAGGCACCACATAAAAAAAAAAAGAGAGGGAGAAAGTTTTCTCACCCTGGAGTTTGCAGTCTAAACAGACGAATACTGCAGAAGAGTGAGCAGAGTTTGGCTTGCAAATATTATGTTAGCTCCCTGATTTCTTCATGGATGGTTGAGTGGCAGATGTATTGCTTTCTTTGAATGGTTTGGAAGGGGTATCCGTGCACGCCTGGGAGTGGAACAAGATCTTGTCTTTATGGCAAATTTGGCATGAGGAGATGTTCCCAATTAAATCTGGGCATAATGAGATGAGCACTTGCAATCCTAGCAGAAGGATTTCAGACTGAGTTGGTTTAATTTACTGCGTACAAAGATTTGTGTTCATTTGAAAATGCTTTAATTCCAGAATCAGGGCATCTCTATGTGGAGTTGTTCTGGGAGAACTATTCTTTCTTAAATCTATCCCTTCCTTTAATCTAAATTAACTTCCCTGGACAGAAAAGTGTGTGTGTGTATGCAACACAGAAGGGGCCAGGGGAAAAGCAGGAAGGGATTAGTTGAAAGGAAAAACAAAGGAAGGGGCAGAGATACGGAGGGGAGAGAGATAAATGGACTAGTGAGAGGGAAGGAAAATGAAGAGCAGCTGGAGGGATGAGCCCGTCAGACCAGGACCTGCACAGGGGGATCCTCTAGCACAGGCAGCCTGCCCATGCGAGGCAGTATGCAAGGAATGTGGGTCCCCATCAGGCTTTTCTCCATGGAACCCCCTCAGCTTCTGGAGACACCATTTGCTGGTGAGCTCAGCTCTGGAGTTGTTGTTTACTTTCTTCAAGAAAAGGAAAGCTCTCAATTGAAAGAAAACATTTTTTCTGTAAAAGTTGCAAAGAACCCCAGAGTATTTGATGCACTGATGCAAACTGTTGCTTATTACAAACTGTTACTTGTTACACTCCTGGAGTCAAAGGCAATGAGGCCAAAAAACTTCTTAAAGCTTAAGTTACTACAACAACAAAAAAAAAAAAAAAAAAAAAAAAAAAAAGACCAATTTCTTCCTTGCTAAGCCAGGTTCTTTGTTACTACTAAATGGGTCAGGGGGGAGGAAATTCCCAAAATTCTGACCCAATACCTCCTCCTATACAAGATATAGTTCCTATGGGCAAGGGGAGTGAAGACAGGCCCCTGCTGCTGAGGGTTTAAATCTCCCCTCTGCCACAGGCTTTTTAGGTAACCTTGGCTAAGTCCCTGAGCCTCAGGAAACCCAGCCCCCATGATTACCTGCTGGTCCTAATGCTTCCTTACCTCTTAGGGGTGCCTCCAGTAGGTCAGGACCAGCAACTGTGAGGAGCCCAGTCCCATGGCAACAGGAGCTCTGCGTGTTCCTCAAGTGGGTCTGGCTTGTCATGACAATGGTGATGTTTTCTTTGCTCTGTTTCCTGAAATGTGGCCTTTGAAGAAGAAACAGCAAGATGCAATGCTTGCCCCAGGTTGTATCACCTGCACACCCAGGGCTCTGTCTAAATAAACAACGCTGCTTGCCAGACTGTATTTCTTGTGAGCAGGAATTGTGTTTGCTGTGATGCAATGCACAGCCAAAGTTCAGTTAAAAAAATAAGAGAGGGAAAGGAATAATAACATTTTATGCATGAATTCACTGAGAAATAAAACAAGACACAGAGCTGTTGAGTGGTTTACACAGCAACAGGGTTGAACGTTGAATTATTGAACCCAGGAGTCCAACCCTGACAATCCCATCCTGCTTCAACTGCTAGCACACACAGTTTTTCATATTTTTCTGCCCTTGCTATAGGCAACAACTTTTACCCAAAGAGCATAATTTTCTCATTAATCTGATTTTGGAAGCGTGGAAGTTTTACAAAGGAAAGGAACCAAAATGTTTCAAGGATGAGAGCAAGCACCAAGAGAGTTCAAAGAGGAGAACAGTAAAGAAAATCTTTCTCTGCTCATACATCCAGATCACCTGCAGCCACTAGCCCAAAGAAGGCAGTGTTTGCAATTGCTCGTATGCAGAACTCTGGGGATGCTAAAAATAGATTAGAAAGCACAAGTTCCTTCCTTCTTTCCTTCCTTCTTTCCATCCTTCCTTCCTTCCTTCCTTCCTTCTTTCCAAAAATATTAGTTCCCCACACAAACAGAAGCATTAGTGTAAGGGAGGATTTTGAGTCAGTCTTTTGCATCACGAATCAGGGATTACAAAGCTAATATAAACACTTGAGAAGCAATTTAAGCAGTAAAGGTTCTGGGAACACCGAGGGCACCAGTCTTCTCCAAGAGCTTAGCAGCACCTACTGCTTCCCTCAACACCTACAGGGTAGGACAGTCCAACAGAATGAGAGAAGGCTGCATTTAGTCTCTCCACCCTTTGACAATTCATCCCATACCTCTTGCTTTTTAAGGTATCATGATGTTTTTTCAAGGTCTTAAGATATCTCATTTCCTGAAGTTTTGGGTGGGGAAGAAACACATAAGAAAATCCCGTTCTCTTGAGAGCCAGGTGTTTTTTTCAGCACAGTGGGACAGTCTCCTCCCCAGTCAGGCATGTCTCCTGGGATGGGCTGTGAGTACCCAGCCCTCCCCAGCAGTGCAAGGAAGCCCAGAAATGGAGCTTCAGCACTGGGCTCTGCTGGGAGGCCAACTGTGCCTGACATACTGCATTCTCAATACTACCTACTGTGGCTCCTGAATGCCTTCATTTGGATCTGTCATTGGTTATCTCCTGAGCCATTAGGGTAAGTCTGAGCTCACTGGTGGGAATTTCATTATTAGTCTTAAAAAAAAGAGGCTCAAAAAGGGAGAAAGCCATCCAGGGTGCATGACATACAGTAAGAGCTGTCATACATAGAATCATAGAGAGACTTGGGTTGGAAGGGGCCTTAAAGAACATCCAGTTCCAACACCCCTGCCATGGGCCACCCACAAGACCAGGTTGCTCCAAGCCCCATCCAACCTGGCCTTAAATACTTCCAGGGATGGGGCATCCACAGTTTCTCTGGGCAACTGTTTCAGTGCCTCACCACCCCCTGAATAATGAATTTTGTCTTAATATCTAATTCAAATCTCCCATCTTTTAATTTAAATCTATTTCTTCTTGTCTTACCACTATCTGCCAAGAGCCAAGAGTCACTCTCCCTCTGTTTTTATAAGCCCCCTTTAAGTACTGGCATGCCTCAACAGGGCAGGGATCTCTCCCAGTACCTAAAGTACATATAGGATCTGCATTTCTTTAAGTGGAAATTAAGTGAGGGAAACCTTGGAGGGTTTTGTGATTCCCCCATATAGTTTAACAGGAGGGAGTGGTGATCCATTAGACCTGTTCTTCCAGGAATGCAGTTCCTCCTTGTTGGTGCTGCACATCCACGCTCAGGACTTGATCCCAGGGTTCAGGTTACAGCTGTTGGAGTTCGCTTTAGAGGTACAGAAGGTTTGTGTTCTGCTGTGGAGTAGTTCATGCTCCTGCACTGTCAGGTAGCACGTGGTCTCCCGGGGCTCCTAATACATGTTATGTGCAACCACTCAGATGGGGCTCTTTGAACTTGATCTCGCACTTGGCAAACCCGGGTTTGCTCCAGCTCTCCTGCGGGCTTCCTGTGTGGCATTTTGAAATGTGTTTATCCACCCCACACCTCAGTTCTCCCTGCCGAGAAAAAAAACCTGGGAATCGTGTTCTTATCTCCCAAGGGGACTGGGAGGTTAAATTGTTACGGACTGGGAAATGCTGAATGCGAGGGGCAGCGAGGTATAGAGACGTTCTCTTGGTCTGTCTGCGATTAGAGTGTGCTGCATGAGAGTCAGCTGCTCCTGTCAGCCTAATACAAAAGCAGATGTGTGAGATGTGCAGCTACACTTTTTAATGTTACTTTTTACCGTGCCTGCATTTTTCTTCTCTCTGTGTAAAATTATGACCTTTTAAATATCAAATGGACTATATATTATTGCAGAACAGTTGCTCGGTTTTGTATGAGAAACAAATATGTTTTCCATTATATTCTCCAGGTGCATTCTATAAAGAGGGCGTTTATGGTAGAATCATATATATTTCAATAAAGGCTTAGTAGTTTTATGTCAGAGAGAGGTAGCCCTGAAACCAAACCCATACATTTCAACTTCACTGAAATTGCTTTTTTGTCTGAAATAAGGTAAACCCTGAAATGAGAACAAAACATATTGGGCATTACATAGGGTTTAGAGAGAGTCACTTAAGAGCTAGAGCTGAAAAAAAAAAATATTGATCATTTAGATGGGATTAGGGAAAGTTGGAAAATGTAATAAAACCACACAAAAGTAGGCAGAGAGTTACATAATTCTACAAAACCTGGAAATTGATATCCATAGCCTGCACTTTTACTATTTGAAATCTTACTTGGGAAAATGTTTAATTAAAGCTAAGCCATTTGAAATGCTAATTTACAGCCCTGTTTGGGGCAGTAGCCTAAAACAGTAAATTCTGGAGCAAGGTTGTGCATCACAGAGTTGTAGCACAGAACTACTCTGTAGACATTGCTGGAAAAGCTCAGCTTCTGCTGCCTTGTGTCTGTTAATCTAGTCTCTCTGTGTATACAATTCAAACCATTTTACAAATATTTGTCATTTGTAGGAGGGATGTTGCCAAGACCTATCTTGATACTGCAACCATAAATGAAGTGTCTCAACACAGAGCTCTGAATTTAAAACAAACTGTTTGAAGAAGGTGAGGACAAGCTATTTTTTATCATATATGAACAAGCCTTCAATCTTAAGCCAAACACAGAAGAACTCCTTGATATTGAAAAATCTAAAGAACAAGTGGAGATTTTGGTTCCTATCCATTTTCTGTGACTCCTGCAAGTGTTTTTCACCATTGCAGATTTATTCAAGCATGTTTCATCAATTTTATTAAATCTGCTTCATGCTCAGTATCCCAGAGATTTCCATTAAATCATTAACATTAAAAAAAAGTGGTTGAGTTCTGTCAGGAAGTGGTGTGGTCTCACATCCTCTCCCAGCAGGGGAAGCAAGTGAAAACTGCCTTCTTTCAGGCAAATTTTGAAAAAGTCATATCCATTACTTATTGAGAATATCCCCAGCAGGTAAGAGCCAAAATATTCCTTTTCAACAGGGATACAAACTCCTACAAATCTGAGAAAGAAACTCCCACTAACAAAGAGACTTGGAGCTTTTCCTCTACAGAAATAATTTCATGCACATTTCCTATGTGTTCCTTGCATTTTCCCCTGCAGCTCCTGGAAGGGTCTGCTGTCAAACATGAGAGAACTCCACAGGTAGGATCAGGCACTAAACTCTCATGATGGAAGTCTTTGGGTTTATTAATACACTGAACTGACTCTTCAGGATGATCAAATCAGTAAGAACACAGCACCATTCTTGAAGTATCTCAAGATACTCTCTTTGACTCGTGTCAAACAGGAGATGAAGTGGTCTATGGAAGTCACTCTGGAGAATAAAAACCAGCGTTCCTACTGTTTATAAACTAGAGCCAACCCTGGCACATCTGCACTGTCTGTGAGGAGTAGATCCTGAAATACATTATCCCTCAGTTACACTGCCCTTTTTTTTTTTTTTTTAACTATTATTATAATGGAAAGTGCTGAGATACCCTCCAAACAGGAGCCCAGGAGCAAGCCACAGTGCATTTGGTGACAGTCAGAGAGAAGAGACCTGAAGGCAAATGAAACTGAGGGCATAAATATACTTTTTTTTTAGCATAATTGGGTTAAAATTGCTTTCTGATACTGCTCTATGTTCATTCTCTCTGCTGATTTTGCTCTCTGCTGAACTGAGCACTGGCTTTCGGAATAGTTTGCTATTCCACATCTGCAGAAATATTGCACAACATTAAATTTCAGCAGCCTTGAGCCAGCATGTCCTTTGTGTGCCTGGTGCGTTCTGCTGGCCTTGAACCGTGACTGCAAATAATGAAGTTCTGTTGACTCAGTGTTTATTCCTGATAAATCTCATCCCCCCCTCTGCTTTTCTTTATGCTGAATATCTAAATGTGTTCTCAAAATATTTAGCCAAGTCACATCCAAACGAACATCTCTTTGCTGTTAAAGTTGTCCCAATTCTGTGTGTATTTCTGTGAGGGCAGCCACAAGTTTGTATCACTGCAAAAGGCAGGGAAATTGGTCTGTTGGGTATCTTTCAGTGCTGGACACACATCTAAGTGTCTCACCCTTGCATTCTTCTTGATTTCTTCAAATGCTGTTAAAATGGGCAGAACCTTCACTTCAAATCCAGGAAACTTACACCATCTCGTTCCTACTGAACTCACCTTCTGTATAGCTGTGAGTGCTGAAAAGGGGCATTTTATTGATGGTGGAGGTCTTTGAATGGGAGAGGTTGGGAGTCCTTGTGCTCCCTCGAGGCAGCTGGGGTGGATTACACAGTGGCAGGGCTGAAGGTGGGGGCCCAGAGAGAAACACCCTGTGCTCACACCCTGAATTGGGACCAGTCTGACCACTGGCAATCCCTGAGACACAGGAGCAGGGAAGTTCACATCTTATCCCTTGGCACTCTGTGTACTGGGGATGCTGCAAAAACCTGGTGCCTTGGTCTGCTGGGGCTGCTTTGACTTGAATAAGAACTATGACTTGAATAAGAAATAAGAAAAGTCTGACCAGAACTGATTCTCTCTTCGAACCAGATAAGCGTTTTCTTCCAGTATACCCCCAAATTAGGCAGGGAATGGATTAATTCTGATTCTCCACATTCCTCATCAGCCTTTGGTGGTTGAGTTCCTCTCTGTCAATCTGCCCCAAGGCCTTCCAGCTATGAGCTGACATATCTCTGCAAAATGTTTCAGCTTTGACCAAGCCTCACTTCTGGGAGCAGAGGAGAGGGATCGCTACAGCCAGCTCTGGCTGCAGTTTTTGACTCACCACAGGACAGATGCGGATACCCTTTCCCCAAGTTCTTTACCACCCTCACAGAAATCAGGGTGGGAATCAAGCCTGTGCTATTTTGGACTGACTCCATTGCCTGAAATAGTCAGAACTATCTAAGTTTTTTGAGTTCTCTTCTCCCCATGAAAAGGCTGGTCTCTCCCTTAAGATACAGGCAAAGATTCTGAGTCCAACACAGCTCCGCAGGGCTATGATTTATATCAAGTGCTGCATATGCTCTTTTTAAAGCAGGTTTAAAAATTACCTTCCCTAATAGAGATTAAATATTGATTACTTAAGTAATAGCTCTGTCTGTGATAGGAAATAGATGTGTAGCAACCTCCACACCTCAGTCACTCACATTATCTGAGGAAATAGCATACCAGATGAAATATAGGATGTTTGCAAATCCTTTTCTAAAACCATCCTCATCTACATAGATGTATATAAGTAAATGTACATCAATATATGTGGATATGCTTATCCTTTGAGTTTCCCTGGCTAGCCAGCTAGCTCCTCACTTTTCATTTATCTTCTTACTGATTACTTAGCATTTGAAGAGTAATGTTACTGCACCTTCCCTCATAGCTTTTCATACCACGTGTCCTTACTGATTTTCAAAAGGGGTGAACTTTTCCCTGTCATAGAAAAGCGGGGCCTGCCCTGTGATGTGCTGGCCCCCTGGCAGCACATCATGTGGTGTGGCAATGCCATCGGTGCCAGGTCATGCAAGGAAGGGGAGGGACAGAGAGGACGTGGTGTGAGGTGACCTTAGTGACCAGAGACCAATAGTCCTGGGGTGCAGCAGTGAGCCCTGTGGGTGTGCTTGCTGTGTGGCATTGAAGAGCTGGAAAGAAGCCACTAGGGCCTTGGGGGTGAAGATGAAGACTCTGTTCTTCTCCCTTTCCCTCCATTCTTCGATCTAGGGCTTTGATTTGGGGCAACCTGATCTAGTGAGTGGCATTCCTGCCCATGGTGGAAGGGGGTGGAACTAGATGACCTTTAAGGTCCCTTCCGACACAAACTGTTCTGTGATTATATGATTCTAAGACTTACAGGTTTTGGGGTCCCCAGTGCTTTGGTCACTCTGTAGACCAGCCCTTGGCTGCCACACTGAGCCTGAACCCCAAGGCTGAAGGTCAGTGGTCACTCATAGCCTGGATGCAAGTGGGCAGAATGGGATTTTTTCCTCCCATGTTTGCCACTGTGTTGGCTGGGTCATAGCCCTGGTTATTATCAGCTCTGTGGCACCCAGAGTTGCTCAGCCCAGACCTCCTCATCAGCTCACACCCTCACAGCACTGCCAACACCAGTGGCTGACTTTAAAGTGGCTGTCTCCTTTGCCAGCTAATATTGCAGGACTTTGGTTGTCTACTCAATTTGTTGGGAAAAGATAGCAATTTTCCCTGACCTTCCCCTTCTGAGATAGCATCAAAGCAAGGTTAGATGTTAGATAAAGCCCAGGGACACGCATCCTCCATTCCAGCTTGCAGCAGCATGTCCCTGCCTGCAGAGTGCACGGCACCTTTGGACTGCGTGAACATTGCAGAAAAACTGGAAAAATGTCTGTAAGGGCAGCACCTGTCCCGTGGCTCTGTTCATATTTCCTGAATCATGGGAAGATAAGAGTGCTTTCGCTCCCCTAGGACATCATCATCCAAACGCCTGTCTACTGGGAGACTCCAGTGTTCATGGGAGAACTTCATCTGCTGATGGTGTCATCTGATGGCCTTTTGGGAGTTTTGGACTCACCAATGCTGTGGGTTTGCACCCTCAGTTCAAGCTTGCCACCTGAGGTTAAAAGGTGATAGTTTTACCTCCATACCCTGTACAAATGCTATGGCCAGGCTGTAATCTGAGCATAAACTGCTTGAAACAGATTTTTCTCTTTCAGAAAGAAACTCCAGGGCCTAACATAACTTTTCCAAGGCCAGGGAGTTGTTCATAAGGGACACCCATTAATGACTCTCTGCAAGGTTTCTCATGCCCATCTTCCTGCCAAGGAGTTGTGGATCCCAGTTGCCAGAAGTTCACTAATAATGAGCTCATCTCTATCATTCCCAGAGAGATTACCATTGTCAGGCTGTCCTGCAGCAAGAAAATTGTTCTAAATAAAACAGAGGCTTTCAAAGGTGAAATATTTACTTGTTACCTGGCTCCCTTTCATCTTCTACAGGAATGAAGCCTCTGGCTGGCACAAATCCACAGGCAGACAACAGTGTGAGCGTCCTGCCAGGAGACACTGAATTGCACTCAAATGGTGCAAGCCAGGCTAGTGGGCTGAAAATCATGCACTTTGCTGCCAAACACTTTGGCCTGGGCTGGGGGAGTAACACAGTCCTTTTTAGCACTTGTCTAAAACAAGCTATCTGTCAGAAAGGCCCTCAGAGCAGTTCAGAAACAGTAGTCAAATCCTAGCAAGACCCTCTAAATTTGAGTGAGGCCCAGGCTAAAGAAGGAGTTTGTCATGGCCGTATAGAAAGTACATGTGATTGCATCAGGAGTGTTCTTTCTTAGCACTGCCATAGATTTCTTGCTGAGGAAAAGATGCAGAGATAGACAATACAAGGAATATAGTGAAGTGTGCAATTAGCTGGGGGTTAAAATTATCCTTCTGCTTTCAGTGCCTGTGATTGCACCTACAAAACACTCGGAGTGGCGAGAGCTCTTAAAACATCACATTGGCCTTTGTTTGGCTGGCATGTTTGAGACAAAAGTTTTTGAGACTGTTGCTATAAGGGCAGAATGGGACTGCAGCAGCACCATCTAATTCAAGGACATTTTATATTACCAAAAGCCATTATTACTCACGCAATGCAAGTTCCCAAAAACCAGATGAGAGCATGCCTCTGTCCTGCAGGCAGCCTACAGACCCCATGTGGCGGGCTCCAACTGAGGCCATGAAAAGGACAAATGCTACAGAGACTGCAAAATAATGCAAAAAAATCCATGTATGCAAAAATTTGTACATAATGGGTGTGTCTTTGAAAGCCAGGCACAAGAGTGTGAGCTAAAGATGAAATAACAGCCTTTCAGCTCAGTATGTCTGCGCATATGTTGACTTGCTGTGACTCTAGCAGTTTAATGTGGCACCATTTGTACGAGTGTGCATCTATGTCTAGTAAATTTTTATTTTTTCACACCCCTCAGAGCCATTGCAGGCCCCTTAGGAGAGCTCTGAACGTGCAAAACAATTACCCTCGGAGCACCCTGGGCATGTGGTGAGGTCAGTGGTCTTTGATGGTCTGCAGGAAAATGTCACTGCACCAAACAGACACACGGCAGTGGTGGACCAAGAGATCCTCCTCTTGTTATCTAGGGCTCTGAAGTGTGTGACAAACACCTGCAACTGAACTTTGATCCAAACTAGCAGGAGAAAGGAACTTCACTCTGGTCAGGTGTCTGAAAACTGATGTTTCATTAACATATTAGCTCTGTCCCAGCTCATTAAAAGCATGTATTCATCTTCATTTTATAAAACCCATCTGTGGCATTACATCTGAGTTATGAATCAGTCATCTGATCTGCCCATTTCCTTGCTTTTAATATTTCAAAACCATAATTAAAAATTAATATAAGCAGAAATTTCAATCTCAGATAATTATCACTATCTATTAATTGCTTTTCAGCTGGCATATTGTGTGCCAGGTGAAGCATTAATAAAAGAGACATTTCTTGAACTGTCCTAAAAAGTATGCTTACTGAGGAAAGTCTTGATATTTTCAGCAGGACTCAAACATCAAGTTTGTCAGCTGTTCCAAGTATTGGTTATAATACTTAATTTTCAATTTTATTTAAATGTATGTATGTTCTTAGTTAAAAGAGACAATTCTGTGGAAAGCACGGGTCATGATGAAAAGGTCCTTAGTAGAAAACCAGATATTCTGTTTCTGAATAGATAAATAGATAGGGAAATAGATTCACTGCAATATTTTTAACTTATTCTTTTAATCTTGTAGCAGTTACTACCTGCTGTATGAACTGACTAAATATTTTTTAAAAATAGTCATATTGTCCATATTTTTAATTGGAATTTAGTCAGACTGAGAACATTACTTGAAGAGGAAGCTCAGCATGAAAAGGAAATTGATTTTGCTTGATATTTTAAAGTGCATTCAAACAGTATCAAACACAAGCAAGCATAAACCATAAGGAGTGAACAGAAGTTTGACTTTTTAGAAGTATGGAAATTAATCAGGAGGAGAAAAATTGAAATTGTGACCAATCTGCAACTGCTGAAAATGCTTTTTATTCTGATGTGTGTTTATCAGATGCCCTGATTCTCCTTTCCTTGACACAGTTGTAAATTGGAAGTGAGTTTAGAGGGAGTTCGCCTGTTACAACCTGAGAACGAGACTCAGAGACCCGAACAGATTGCAACAAATAGACCCTCTTGCATGTACAGTGGTAGAAATTTTCTAAATGTGCTTAGTTTTGAAGCAATATGTATTATCAGAGGCCTAGATTTGTGTCATCTAATTAGACCTACCATACACTGGGAACCTGCTCAGCACTGTGCACCTCTCTGAGGGTGACCCAGGGACAACTGGGTCCCAGCTGGGTAAGACCTGGTTTAACAAATTAGTACAAGAAGACAGTGAGGGTTCAGCTGAAAACAGAAAAGTAAAAAAATAGATGAGGGAAATTTACCTTTTGCTCAGGGTTTATCAGTTTCGCAGAGAGAGTGTTTGGCCTCAAGGGAATATTGAGAGATATGGTGATCCTGTCTGAAAGCAGAGGCCTCATCTTCGTTCATGTCCACTGAGAATTTGGCCATTCTAAATGTTGGTTTTGGGGCCAGAACTCTGATGGCAATGCTCTACTCTTTAAATCGTGGCAGTGACGAGTAGGAGCAGATTAAAGGCATCAGGGTTTGGCCCTTTGTAGATTAATAAAGGAGAACTGAATGGGAATTTTGTCTTTGTGATTTTCTTGGAAGTGGAGGAATAAAGTGCTTTGATCTAGAAGGGGAGTGTGAAAGGTCACTGGCTAAGCATGTGTGCTGAAGTGCCCTGAGCCATCCAACATGATTAGCATAAATTAGAATCTGACTGCCCAGCTTTATTCATCTTTATTGATGTCTATATAGTTGCAAAGGCAGAGGGACTCTAACAATCCCAGCCAGGACAGAGAACCAACTGGGGCATGCAAAAATCTATAAAATGTTTAGTATTTCCAAATGGAAGTAAATGTATGAGTGTTAGTGATGCACGAGCCTCAGAATTTTAGACTTTGGGTTTTCTTTGGACCTGGATCCAAACCTTTGGAAGCTTATCTGAAGTTCCCAAACTACTTGCGCTTGCAAAATTGCAGACAAGCTTTGTGAGTTTATCATGAGATATTTTTTTTTCCATTGTTTCTAGCCCTGGATGAACCAGTGATAGTTGTTATCAATGCCCAGCTGCAGACCTATCAATATAATATGAGCACATTCTCCTGGGCAAACTGGCACAATGATTACAGCCCTGGGGAACCAGAAGCTGTATCAAATTGGACAAAACAGGCTTGTGCCATGTTCAAAATTTCTGCTTCAAGGTCACCTTTGGAAGCAAAGATGGTTTACCACCTCACCCCCCTCAAAAAAAAACCATTGAATGTGTAGATTTATGACAGCAGGAAGAGGTAGGCTCAGTTTTGTACTTCCTCAGAGCATCCATCTCAGCCCAGCAATCAACTGCACAAAATCCTTCATCGCCCTTCCTATGTCATTGTCTTTGGCACCTCTGAGCTACCAGGACTTCTTGGTTTGGTCCCCAGAAGCATGGGCCATTGGGTTTAGAGATCCCCAGCGTGTTACTCAAGCAACAATAGGCATTTCACCCCCTTGGAAAACGAAGCTTTCCTCTTTTCAAAATGTTGCATAAGCAATAAGAGCGAATCTTTCATTTCTGACTACTCGATTATCTCTCTTGGATGAACAGTAGGTGTAATTCAGGACTCAGTGATTTGCAGAAAAATGCAACCTTTGAAAGCAAAATATACACAGAACAACATCAAAATTGCACATCTCTCTTATGGAAGTTCCTATGCTCAAAGCTCAGCTATGTAAAAAACAGGTCCCAAATGACAAACCCTAAGCCAGAAATCACAAGGTCAAAACCATGGTTTTGATCATTTAGCGTGACCTCCTAAGAAAAAAATTCCTGCCTCGAGCCTGTAATGGTTGGCATATAACCTCTGGAAAAAGCTCTGGTTCTGAGTTGAAGATCCCAAATGATGGAAGGTTCCAACATTTGTGTTGGCATTTTCTTCTAATGGCTAATGATTGTCGTGGCTCAAACCAAGAATATTCTGTCTGTAGTTGTACAATTATGGAGCGAATATTGTCACTGCTGTAAGGAGCTTGACATGTGACACAGTTAACTTGTAGCTGACAATTCTTCTACCATACTGATTTTCCTTTTCCCACTGGAGAAATTTTTCCTCAATGGGCAGTGAAATATCATAGCTACTATAGGTGCTGGACAGAACCCAAACTGCATGCTCAAATGGGGTCCTGTTTTTAAAAGTAAAGAAAAAAAACATATATATTTACAACACATGCCTTTTGTTTTCCTTTAAACTGGAAACACAGTATATAATTTTCAACAACCACAGTGCCTCTATTTTTTCCGACCACAAATTAACCATAGTTCAGTGCAGTGAAATGCAGGAAGACTGATGGAATGCTTCTGCCTAAGGGACGACTTACCCCTAACAAAAATTATGCTTTGCTTCCTATTTGTTGTGTTCAATAATATTGCCTCTCTAAATACTTTTGGTTCAGTACTGACACCAAATGAAGAGGAAAGCCTCCAGAATGTACAGACGTGCAGGATTATGTTTCGTTTGTCTTTGTTCGTTGTCCTAATTCAAACCAGTCACCCAACTGCTGACTTATGGCTCTAGGAGGCATATTGTGGGTTTTTTTCAAATATATTTCACAAAACCACCCAAACTCAAAGGGTGACTTTCTGTCCTCAGCTACACCCCTGCAAGAGCAGCGAAGTTTATAACTTTGCACATGTACAACAGAGTGGTTTGCAAAAAATCCTGCACGTTCCCTTTTTAGTTTGTTATGTTTGAAAATACAAATGATTTACTCCAGACACGCATGACCAGTTTTTGCAAGGGGCCAATAAACAAAGTATAGATACTTTGTACATCTACCAGTAGATGAGTGTGTTTTGTTGGCTCTGATTAGAGGTCTACTCTTTGAGGATTTGTTCCTCACCCACTTGTTTCAGTGTCAAAATTTTCTCATTAAGCATGGAGAAGGCAATAAAATTCAGCTTTTCTCCTGTGTCCTCCACCCTAAATTGCATATATGTAGTGAGAAAATGTTCAAAATTCTTTCCAGATGTTAATTAAAAATCTTGCTGTCCATTAGAATTGGCCCTTGGTACGTATTTATACCCAGTGTCACAGCAGATGAATGTGTGAGAGCACACTTATTAACAAAGTACTGAAAAAAATCCATATTCTCCATCAGAAGACCTGCCTCAATTCCCTTGGCAGAATTAGTGGCTGAGTGGATCAAATGCCTGCCATGTTTCTGAAGGCTGGTGTAAACCTGTAATTCTTCTGCATGTAAATAGCTCCCCCGAGATTAATGGGAGTATTCAAGCAAGCAAATGTCATGCACACTGGGTGGCAGGATCAGGCCAGCAGTTAGCATGTCCCTCACAGTTACAGCAACTTCAGATTTAGCAACTGTGATTGCTACAGAATTTCTATTAAATTTTCTCACTTGTATCCCAGAAGAACAGAGACTTAATATTACAGCAACTGTAATTAGGGAGAACTTAAGAAAACTAAGTCTTATTATGTGCAATACCCCATCATTGGTGAAAAGAATGGTGCATGTTATCATTTTCTCATTGCCTGGTTTTAGCCACTTGATTTAAAATTTGATTGAAACTTGAGTAAGGATTTTCTATATAAATCCTTACCTGATCAAGTCTCCACTAAGTTATAACAGTGAGCTTTTTTCCTTTAAACTGTAAAGAATGAAAGATTGTCGGGAAATATTTCAGCTGTCAGCAACAGATTTGAAGAAGGAACTAAAATTCAAGAACTCTTGTGAGGAATTTCTTTCATGTTAATCATCTGAAATGGGAAACTAGTCTAAACTTGCTGTCTTGAATTCCTTAGTGTCAAGACGACGAACAATTCCACCTCAAAAACAACTGTCAAAGTTAAGTGAAATAATTACTCCTAGAAATGCTCCTTTCTGCATTTGGAGCTCTGCAGAGAGCTCCAAAATGAGCAGCAAGGACCAGGCATCTATGTTTAAGTGGCCAGCGTGCAGCCAGGGCAAACTGGTGCTTGATGTCCATTCAGTGTCCTAAGGCTTTCCTGGATTTTTGGTTACAGAGGCGGCTCTACCAGCAGTGAAATTTGCATCAATAACACGGCCTGGCATGCTGGGATGAGCTGTGCTGATGCAGATCTCGCTCTGTGTATACTGCACATCTGTTCTATGGTAACTACCCACATGGTCAAGATCCCAAGTGCTGAGGTCTCAGCCTGTCTCCTTGATTAGCCCTAATGAAATGTATGTTTTTGTGATGAAATCCAGACTAACCTCTGTTTGATATTCAACTTCCATTGTAATCTCAAAGATTCAGGCTGATCTTGCTCCCAGAGAGCACATTTTGATAATGCCTCAGCTGCAAAGCTGGCCCATTTCCAAGTAAAAACACAGTGGTTCTGGTTGAGTTGTGTTTGGAGTGTTGGCTTCATCCTGATTACAAGCCAGATGAGGCTCTGGCTCTTAATTCTCTGTTCTCTGTGAATACCTGGACTGAATCCCTCTAACAGGTAACATATTCTGAGGAATAGTCTTCCACAAGACTTCAGAAGAATCTCACTTTAGAGCTAAACTCTAAAATTCACACTGATCACCACCTTGATGCCAATCCTCAGCTCTCACACAGTGAAGTCATATGAGTCAGGGCATCAAACAAAACAAAAAAACATTAACACCCCGTGTCCTCTGGTACTGCAGAACTTACCTAACCAATGAATGATAGACCAGCTCAAGCTGCTTCAAATGTGCCCTAGGTGGTTTCATGTAGTCCCCTTGTCAGGGGGGAGATGGATGACAAACAGTAGTTTCCTCATCTACTCCATCACACTTTCGACTTCATATCCACTGACAACTTTTTCCTTTTTTTTCTGGATAAAGGGTCCTTTTCTGATTATTCTTTGTACAGACATTAGTCCAGACATTTGACAATATCTATTGCCCTCATTGTATCTTCTCCAGCTTTGCTATGTTTCTTTTTTCTGAGGCAGGGAAACCATGACTGTGCAAAGGTGCTGGCACACTAAGGATTGATCAAGGGAAAATAATACTTCCTTTTCTGTCCCCTGTTCCTTCCATAAGAATCAAGCACCAAACTTGAACTAGCTCTTGTAACACCAGATATCACATCGGTGTCATAAGACAGCTTTGACATCACTGTATATATGATATTGAGGCTGTAGATGACAGCCCAGACTACACAGAGTTATTTAAGAATGGCAAATCTGAAATTGCCTTTAATTGCCCTCCATGAGTACTAAGGACAGCTACAGCCTTTTGCTCTGAAGTGCAATCGAAGCAAATCTGCTCTGAAAGAAATATTCTCCTGGTCAGACATGGAGGAGAGACTGAAAAGTTATTTGGAGTCTCCTCTGCTGTCTTATACTTCCATGGTTTTCACCTGGAGTTGCTCTGCAACAGAATCAGTGGCAGCTGCGCCCTGGGAAGCCACCCCGGTTCTGACTTCATCCACACACAGCTCTGATCCCTACAGGCCAGAGACCAGACGGTGTAGGTTAGGTCAACCAGCTGTCTGGGATAGAAGTTCTCAAAGCTTACAGGCTTCATTAATGCACCAGCTGTGGAGGAAAGAGAAGTAGAGGTCCGCCAGCATGGTCCAACCCCTCACTGGTCAGCTTTGTTGAAACACTGTCCTGCCATATCTCCCAGTGAGGGTTCATGCCCCTCTGGTGCAGCCAAGTCCTACATAACCTGTAACTCACTTTATTCCCCAATCTGTGCTGAACTCTCACTCTTTTTAAGTCCTTCTATGAATTCACTCACTGCCTTACCAGGAGCCCCACCAGGCTCCTGCATTGCACTTCTGCTCTAGCTGAGTGAGGGAGGGAGGTGGGATCTGGGAGGAGGACAAACTCGCAGTGCTTCTCTGTTTTTCCTGGATGTCTTTCATACACCCTCAGCTGAGTTTTCTCCCTGTTCAGAATAACTAGCATTCTTTGGGGCACATTTCTCCTCACAAATCTCGAGGAGGCGGAAGCGCCGCAGAGCTGCCGCTTCACTAAAGAGCACGTTATTCCAAGGCTAAGATCTTATTACAATTCCCTTACTACAGCAACACATTTTTTCCACTCCTCCTTAAAACCTCAAATGTTGTTATGGCGTCAATGGTAAAGAAGTTTCAGCTTGCTTGGATTTCAGTCTCTTGGCCTTGGATGGAGGGGAAACATCATTTCTCTAAATACATGAACCCTTGTGCACACACGCACTTGCAGGCTCCAAGACCCCAATCTTGCAATAGGATCTGCTCATGGATAGCCTTCTGCCCATCCAGAGTTGTGCTGAGTGTAAATCAAGCACATCTGACAGCTCAGGCTCTTTTAACGTGGTGCTTTGGCAATGATGCTACTAATGTGATCCAAGGAAACAGCAGCATAGCCAGGCAACTGTCCCAGTATAGTGGCAAAGAACATAAAGTTAACAAAGACCCAAATGATGCTTCAGGGAGTCTGTACATGTCCAGGTCTCTACCTTCAGCCTAATAGGGGAAAATGTGGTTTGTGTTCCTGGTTGCAAGGCTGAAGTAGTGGGAGGTAAGAGCTCAGAGCTCCTCCTGCTGCAGCTCAGGGCAAGCAGGCAGTGCCTCCACCATGACGCAGTGGCACAGAAAAGCACCTGCTGACATGCTTCCTCAGCCCCCTTGAGCTTCTACCATCTGCATATGTGAGGTGGGAGTGAGCTGTGGGGCACAGAGATCGGTACTGGATTTTGGGAGAGGTTGTGGTCCTGCTGTCGTTTCCTTGGGCTCAGTTTTGTGCCCTTCATGCAGCCTGCACACCTTGGCTGCCTTCCATGGTGACTGAATGGGTCTGTCCCCTCTCAGAAGACCTATACAAAACCCCAGCCCTCCCTGATGACTTCTTCAGCACCCAAGGCACTTGGTGCTGTCTCTGTCACCAAAGCATCTGGGCACCTTCTAGCCTTCAACACATTTTTTCCTTCAGCAGCCCGGGGATAGGATGGTCTGTTTATCACACTTGAAAACAGGGCACGAAGCATAGCCAGATTGCTAATGTTTAGGTGCCTGAAGATGCAGATATGCATCTGGTGGTATTGTGAAGCATGTGCAGGCACTTCCCTATCACTGTGCTCGAGCCAGGTCCCACAGTGGGTCTGGGCTGTGTGCAGGAAGAGTTGGGCAGCATTTATAACAGGCTCTGTTGATGAGACTGTCAAACCCTCCTATGCACTCCAAGAACAGCTTGTTTCCCACCAGTGAAAATTGTTATTCTCGCACTGTTGTTTCACAAGTTCTGTTTCCAGCAATGTCTGATCACAGAATAAGACAAATGCAATCTCAATATGTACATCTTGGGCTTTGTTTATCCAAGACCAGCTAGGCATCATGAAGAATGAAGAAGGAAGAATGACATTTCATTTCTTCCTCCACCAGCACCTCCCCTTCTCTGCTTCTTAATTTTCTTCTTCTCAAACCTGAGCTCAAAACAACACTGCAAACCACTGGAATGGGGATAGGATAATCCCCTGAGCTGGAATCAGTTTCAGTCTTGCCACATGGACAGGTACAGATATGATTAAAAAACAAGTCTGAGTTTCTTGCAGCTTGCACTCTACTAGTGGCTCCTGCAGGCCCTTGGTGTTGTTTAACAACTCTTAAAGAAACATTAATGAGCCCAGCACTTCCACCCCAGCTCCAAGGAACCTTGGATGTTTGTTTACTTGCAGATCTTGCCAGAGCAGAGGGGATGAATCAGATGCTTGTGTGTTGCCCTTCCCAGGACTGCCATAACAATGATAATCTCAGCAGAGGATTCAGTGGGGTGGCATTAAACCTGTGAGGGGCAAGAGACCTCTGCTACTACCAATTCTGCAGCCCTAAGAGATGAAGACTTGCAGGAGGAGCACCTGAATTTCTGAATCTCAATCAGAATTAACTTTTTGTAAATTACATAACTGAGGATGACCTGACTCAGGTTCCCTCACTCTGAACAACGAAGGTTCAGGAGTTTGGCTTGAGCCTGCAGAGATGGGTCACTATTTGGATCAGATCTGGATTTCATCCCACCCAGGTTAGGCAGATTCTGGGGATGTAGGAAAGATAAAAAGAAATCTTGTCTTTTGAGCTGATTTCCATTTGTCCTTGTTCCTGTGAACCTCGCAGTTGGATATAAGATTCCAAAGCAATGACTGGTGGAGTGGGCCTCTCAAGGATGGGAACTGTCCTGTGAATTAGAAGTCATTTACATGATTTGTAAAAATCTGGATACTATTTTCTCCCAGTGTCAACCTGACATGTAATAACTCAGAGACAGAGTGGTAAGTCAGAGTTAAAACAAACCTGTGAGGCAGGTATAAACTGTCATCCAGCATGGCCAAGCATGTGCTCTCCTTCCCACCATGAAAACTAACACGAGAAAAGGCAGTGCAGAACGAAACAAGAGTTAAGTTGCACTTACCTTGGAGGGAAGGCTGGGCAGGAATTGTTTAACCCATCCCCTTGACCTGATTTCTGACAATAGGAGGAAAACCAGTGAAAGGTGATATCCCTTTTATCATAAAAGGCAGAGGCTCATTTTTGCTCCTCTGATTTAAGTGTCACAAACAGAAGGAGCTGGGAAGAGAGCAGCCTTTGTTCAGCTGCAGGTTGTATAGGTCAGCCATAGCAAGGTGCTCCGTGCCTCCCTGGGACAAAAGCATGGTGATGACACTGGGATGGAGGTCCCTAGCCCATGCCCCCCTACCCTAGGAAGGCAGCAACCCCTCAACCTGGTTATCTTTTTCTGTTGCTGTATTTTATGGTCTCGAGGCACCTTTTAATACCTAGTCCTATTGGTCAAGGGTCATGGTCTTACTTCATGTGTCCTGTGACTGCTCTAGGACCTCCTTCTGGTGGTGATGCCCCCTGGGAGAGCCCCAAGCCACAAAAATGTCCCCCAGATATCCAATTCTGCTTGCATTTGACATTGAACTAAACCTTGAACCCCTGTAATCTGGAAATCTACAAAAGTCCTCAGAAGGCAGGATATGTCTTCTAAAAACCTAATCCCCTGACTGGGCAGAGCAGGTTAAAGGCAAGGCTGACAAAGGGAGGAAAGAAGAGAAGACCTCTAAAGGAAAGGTATATTTGAGGCTTTCTGAGTGATATTCCCCCTTGTACTCTTTTTATTTGATGCCCAAATCCTCTTAGCAGCCAAATCTCTTCTTCCAGGCTCATGCCTTGACATTGGTGTGCAGTCCCTGTCCATCTGCTTTGGCTGAGCTACTACCACGCAGAGCATCCCTCTCCAAGCAAAGAAAACTAGCTCTGCTGTCCTGCCAGGCACATTTCAACAAACCCAACAAACTGGGAGAGAGTATCTCCTTACACTGTGCAAGATACCTGAGAAGTCTCCAAGACTCAAGGGGCATCACACAGGGGAGGGGAGAGAGGTCGGTTTTCCCAGCTGAATCTCCAAACTAATCCCCAGATGAAAAAAAAACACTTGGTAGTCCTCATGAGGGCTGTTGTTGGCAAACTTTGCACAAACAAGACTCCAGCAGACACTGCCACAAGGGTCCTCAGTGTTTCCCTCAGCCCGTGTCTCTTGTCTGCTGAGGAGCGATGCAATATTTGAATGTGAATGGCGCGTGCTTGGCGGAGAAACTGGCATTAATCAACAGCCTCTGAACTGGAGCTCCAGCAGCTTCCAGGCTCTCAGGAGCTGCTCAAGAGTGAGGAGGGGAAAGTGGACTCAAAGGCCAGCCTTTGGCACAGCAGAGGTGATGGAGCATGGGGAAATGGCTGCAGCAATCAGCAGAGAGGAATAACATCCTCAGGATCTCCAAGACCTTTAGGATTCTTCTCCTTCCTGTTATTGCTTGTGACAGAGTTGATAAAGCACCCCAGAAAAACTACCAGGCAACCATTAGCAGATGTCAATCTTCCTAATCTTGTTTTTGGCCTTGAGTGATTGAGACCAGGTTGGCCATGGAATACAAATCAAGAACATGTGAGTTTTGGGAGGAACTAAATCCAGGCAGCAAGCCGTGTCAGAGGAATAATAACTCTCAGCAAAACTGATGTGTATCAGATCTGGCTTCCACTGGAGTCTCAAACTGGATTTCTAGTAAATATAAATCAGTGCAGCTCCACTTAAATATGGGGTTCTACATACTAGTTATAAAGCTAGCCAGGGATCAGAGATGGCTTCACCCACCCATACACAGTGCTTCTGCCTCCAGCTATAGCCCATGGACTTCAAATGCTGCTGGGAAAAGCAGGCATCTGCCTGGCAGTCAGATACCCAAAGCACCTTATCAGTAAAGCCCTCTGGGTCTTGGATATCAGCTAACTTCCAGGCTTCTTTCCTCTCAGAAGAGCTTCCATCATATGGCCTGCTTCAGGGAGCACCTCTGGTATCTCCTCTCTGCCTCTGTGCTGCAGTCACACCACAGTTTGCCAGTCACTTCCACTTTGTCTTCCTGACAGAGACCACGGCTCTTTAGCTTTTAGAAAACTCAGGCAAGCTTATATGCACCAATGAAATATGAAGGTGAATTAAGAGCTTGAAGTGTTTTATCAGTTCATTATCAAGTGACACTAAGCCTCCTTTAAAAATAGGTGACTTGTGTAAGGTAAGGAAGTACAACTCCTTCCAAAGCAGGTTTTTATTACAGGTAGACTTAAAACATAAGTCTTTAATAAGGCTGGATACAGCTAGGACTAATACAGTCATGTCTCAATGGAACTGCCTCCCAGATGCTGACAAATCAGACAACTTCTTCTTTGGCTCAGAGATCCTATCGTAGTAGTAAAAGTGCTTCCACATGTTCATTATGCAGTGCAGGGTTGCTTATGTGGTTATTAATGTATTTGCTGTGCAGAGCAGAGACCCTGGCCTGCCTAAAACATGGGTTGCCTCTCAGTGCTCAGTGTCAGCCTCCAGCAGCACGTCCTCTGATGTGGAGAGAGAGAAAAGACACAATTTTCTACCCCATCAAATGAGTCAGATTCTTAAATCACTTCCAATCATTTTATAATCCTTAGATTTAGGGCATACAATATTCTAAGTTAAGCAGAAAAAGTCTGCAAAGGTTAAAGATAATAAATCAGAAGACAGGAAGAAGGATAAAAAAATGAAAAAGAAAAGTAATATAGGACTTGAAATAATCATTTGATGGTGCTGAACAGAGTGGATTTGGTGACAGTTCAATAGAAAGCAGTATTAAGCAAGAATGTGTAACTAAACTCACTCCTCTCTGGTTGTGGTTTTTTTTCTTCAGGTGTTGAAATTTGCAGTGGAAATGTGGCAGTAAGTCACAAGTAAATGTACCTTGTACAATGGCAATAACTCAGTCCCACCTTATGGCTGGCTTGCCTTTGTTCAGGGCTTGTGATAAAAAAACTGATAGGAAAGCTGACCTCAATTATTCACATCTCTGATTGCAACTTCCTTCATCAGCCCAGACAAGTCATGTAACCTCTGCACCCATTTCCTCTTGAGCTGTGCACCTGTGGCAATAAAGGAGTTTTAATGAGGACACTGCTGTACCAAGGTAAAATATGGGCACAAGAGGTGACAAAAGCACGGTCTGAGCCCAGGAAGGCTCTATCATGTAAAAGGTGGGGTACCTGCAGTGCTGGTGGAATCTCTTGTCTCACCTGAGCCTGAGAGGAGGACTGTAGCTGTGGCTGTGGCTGGGCAAGATGGGAACCCACTGCCTGGGAGGCTGGATCTGCCACTGATGGTTCCTGTAGCCTGAGTTCAAGCACTGACTGCTAAGAAGGGGAAAAAGGCAGGTACAGAGGAGACATGTAAAAAATAAACAAATCAAAGGTCCGAACCCTTGTGATAGAGAGCAGGGTTTGCATGGAGGTGTGTTTGCAGGAGCCAGAGAGACTCACCCTGTTTCCATCACGTTTATTTGCAAAGCGAAGGTGCAACCACCAAAATAACAGCCTGATGTAGAGTGCACTAAAATCAGCTGAAAGACTCCCACAGTATTCAGCAGCGTTTGGCTTAAGTCATAAAGATGTCATGTTCACAGTGCCATTTTACTTCTCCATTCCACAGCGTTTCCCAGGCAGGAACGGTGCCCATCCTTCACGCACCACTGGATGAGAGAGGGAAGGTTGCACATGGCTAAACAAAGAAATTTGTTAGGAGGGCAGAGAAGTGTTACAAGCTGTATTAGGTGACCCGATGTGCAACTTCAGGTCAAGATAGTGTGTTAAGAGTCAATGAATAGCTTGGCTGAATAGCTCGGCTGGGAAAAAGAAAATGAAAAAATAGTTGTTCAGATATACTTAAAGTAAAATGTCTCATTTGAAAAATGTTACTCAGGTGGCTACTTGTGTTTCCCTTACTTTAAAGGTTAAATATAATGTTAGGAAATTAACATTTAATTTGGGGTCAGATTTTGAATCAGTTTGACTCAGCTTTGAATGAATTTCATCCAAAAACTTTTTTTCAAGTGTTTCATTTCAATCTGAAAACTACAAAGACAGTTCTGTTTCAGGACAAATACAACTGATATTTTCTGTTCTGAGTTTTTAGTACTGTGGCCATGCTAAAAAAGCAGCTATTCAGAACACCTTAATTACAGATGTAGCTGCAGTCATTTCAGTGCCAGTAATGAGAATATAACTTCTTGGACCATATTGACTTGCAGTATGGTAGGAAGCCAATGCTGTGCATTTCAGATTTATTTCACATTCTCTTCATAAACCCATTTCTCCTGCTCCTCTGCTGCTTTCCCAAACATCAGTATAGTGGAGGAGGAGCATCACAACAGTACAGAGCAGGACAGTGGAAGTTTTGGAAACACAACATACACAGTACCCTCCAGGCATAAAGCAAAAACCAAAGAAACACTGTCTGAGCAGTTTTATATGTACAATCTTATTTAGAAACTCTTAATATCTAACTACAGCCCCTCACTTCCCAGCCATCAACTGCTCCTTCCAGGGTTTATATTAACGTTACTGATACAGATGCAATTGACTTGCAAACCTTGTACTCCTGTACTCATCCTCAGCCTCCCAGTGTGTGTCAGAAGGTTTTCTTTGCACAGTGATCAGCAGCACAGAGCACATCGGGCACCTTCATTCAGAGCTGTCTCCTGGGTCCGTGACGCTCTCCAAGAAGGCAAGACCCTGGCAAATGCATCAGTAACAGAGCCCATAAAGGGTCACTTGTCAGCTGGCAAAGGCAGAACAGGTTTTCAGCTCTATTTTTCCATGTAAAAATAGCCACGCTTTTAAAAAATAAAAGATAAGCATGCTTGAGATAGGGAATGTGAGAAAAGGCTCTTTGTTAATCTCCATTACACATCTTCCCAACAGGTGAGTGAGACACGGGTTGGATGGGAGGATGCTCAAGACACATGCTGGGACAGGATGACAGCACAGGGCTGCAGTAGTCACTTGATGTTTTTTTAGCAGCTTCATTTGTAATCAAAAAAGGTATTATGGAATGAGATATTTATTCAGCTGTGGAATTGCTGTCATATAAAGTCACTGACAGTGAGATTTATGTAGTGTTAAATTTAAGTCTATTTATGCAGGTTTGTGGGTATCTTGGACATGACTGTTGTCATACATGACTGTTTTCATCCATAACTGCTGGAGCAGCAAGGTCTGGATGAACAACACATTTTGGAAGAGACACAATCCTTCAGGCTTAAGAAGACCTAATTACCAAGCTGAGAAGGACATTTTTTCCACAGCAGGTCAGTCCACAGTTTCTTTCTTTAGGAGCAGTCAGTGCTGGTTGCTGTTGGACCCAGTGGTCAGATGCCCTGACCACTGGGCTAGCACAGCCATGTCTGATTTGCTCTGGCAGTGTTCCCACTGCATATGGTCAGCTCTTCTGGAGAAGAGTATCCCTTTTAATAAACTTTTTTTTCTGAACATTTTATTGTGGGAATTTCTTTGGGGGCAGTATCACTCTTATTTTGGACTTGTTAAGAAAAAAAAAAACAACAACCCTCCCTTCCGGCCAATTTTTCATGGTTTATTAAGAACACAATTGGAATCCTTCTATACTGAAAAATATTTTGCCAGAGATTGATAATAGTATGCAGACTAAGGATAAAGGCAAATTTAATCATTGTTTTTATTATTCTATTTTCCTGAGTAGGGTAATTTCCCATCATCCTAAGTGTCTTGAACAGCCACAGGCTTGAAATAGTGATGATGGAATTTCCTGGGAACAAATTAATGTGGAGGCACTGGGATATTACAGTAATAGAGTGGTAAAGGAATGTGCCTTTTACCACACGCCTCCTTCGTATTGATGTATATTTTGGCTAACACCAAATGTCACTTGCAAAATGTGCACTAGTCTGTGGCCCGTGTTTTTCTGGCCTCTCTCAGACCGAAGTGGGGAGGACTATTTCATGTTAGTCACTCCTGATCGTGGTCCTGCAGCGCTTTCCCATGCAGGCAGAGCTCCCACTGATTTCCAGACGGGCATGTACAAGTTCGGGCTGCTGGATCTGTCCCTACCATGGTAAAAATAGACAGTTACTTGGTTGTTTTCATTAAAAGGAGAGGAAGGAGAGCATTATATAACAGGAGGGTTTTTTGGGAGAGTGCTGGTTTATTTAAAAACTCCAGTGATAGCTGCTTTCCCTGGCTGGAATTGGCTCTGCAGCAGGGCACGAAATCTGGGATCTTGCCATTGCTGGAGAGCAATGCTCTTTTCTTTATTAGCAGACAATAAGCCACATTCAAGACATGCTAAAGAGCTGGAAGACAAGCAGGCAAAGCTCACAAATTCAAAGTGAGGACTGGTGCTTGGGAGTCTGGTGTTTGCATTTGCCTGCAAGGGAGAGGCAGACAGCACTGAAGATGCGGCAGCTCTTTGCCAGTGCTCTCAGTGCCAGTGGGGATCTGGAGGCAGCAGCGAGTTTAATTGGCACCTGTGCTAATTGCTTGCCCTTAGAAGGCAGAAGTCCTGCAGGACTGGAGCAACTGGGTGAGTGCAGAAGGCAGGGCACACCCGGGAGGAGACGGCATCTTTTATGGTTGTGAAAGAAGTTTAAGGACCACTTGCATGTAGCAAGCAAGGAAACGGGGTGCATGGGGGCTGGAGGCTCTGCTATTAGAGGAGTTTGGCCCTTGTGCTATGTGGGGAAGAGGGATCTTGATGCCTGTAACCTTGCCACTGTTTTCTCTCTGTCCTGGCTCTGCACACTGTCAGCTGTCCCCTCATGGACCACAGCCAGGTCTCACCTACTCAAAGGATGTGGCCACAGCACACATGTACATGAGCAGCCATGCAGGGTGAGCCCAAAGTCTGCTTTATTGTCTCTGGCAGAGGCCAAGAGGAAATGCCTGAAGAGAATGAGATCAGGGCTTATCTACTATGTCCCCAGACATTCTCCTGGCTGGTTCCTCTCCTGATCCATGTCTTCTTGACTTGGAGGACATTCCTCTCCTGTGGCCTCTCACCAGAGCTCCACGTGCTGTTGGACAGAGGAGCAGGTCCTGAGCATGGCCATGGAGGGGTGCTGGCACACCCCGATCCGGCTGCGGGCTTCCCACAGGATGCCAGCACTCTGATGGCACCACGCTGGGTGTCCTCAGAAGTCCTCAGAGCAAAGTATTTTGCATTGTGCATGCGTTGATCCCAAGCCCAGTTTTCCTATTGTTTTCAGTGGCATTTGGTTTGGGCCACAGGGCCCTGAATCAACACAGTGTTGAGCCTGGCAAGCCAAGGGGACTAGAGCACCTGACTAGAAAAAGGCATTTTTTAAAAAATTATTCCCTGCCTGGATGTGAAGTGTACAGTTGGGTTTAGAAGTCACTTCCATAGGACTTCAGCAAACCCTGATGTGCTTCACAGAGGACCTGGCTGTGGGCTTTAAAAGTAGACCCACTTTCAAATGAAATACAGAATATTCTCACTGGGAACAACAGGCTGTAGTTATTCCTTGAACCAGTTTCATTGCAATACTGGGGTGCACAACATGCAAAGGCAAGGTGAAGGAGTCCTGGTGAAGGCCATTTGAAAAGGCTCATTTCAGACTGGTCACCAAATAAAAAACACAGCAACCTTAAAAAAAATATATATATTCCAGTGCTGAGACGTTAATTGTCAACATTGAGCCAAGGGGCATTTCTCACATGTCGTTTCAAATAAAAATAAAATAAAATAAGGAAAAAAAAAAGAATTGTTGGCACAGCCTTTGCTACAGTGGTTCCAGGGGAGTAATTAAACAGGAGCCACTTGGAGCCGGTTTGGGGGAAAGCGTAGGCTGTGATCTTGGAGGGTGATGACTGTGTGCCTGTGTGTGTGTGTTTGTGTCCATATTGGTTTTTTTAATTTTCTAGTCATATTTCTGCATTATTTTCCTGTGTGTCCATGGCACCTTATTTCAAGGAACAGTTTGAAAGGCATATGCTGTTGAGCAAAGGGAAAAGAAACTCTCCTGATCTTTTTTTTCCTCTTGTCTCAGTGAACATGCCATTTCTTGATGCTTTTCCCAGGGCTTCTGTGACCTATGCTTTACACCACCTGGCTGGTTTAATTCACGAATCTTCTATTACTATGACAGGCTCTGCAAAGGTGACCAAAATGTTAGGGAGACAGATGCCATCAGTATCTCTCAAGGGTAAATACTTGAAGTTTGCTCCCTTTTTGTGTGGCTGGTCTCTGTTCTGATCTTGGCACTGTGGCTGAGCAACTGAGACTAATCCATTTTTGTTTCTCCCTCAGATCCTCTGGATGAACAGTAATCATAATTTTAACACTTTCCTGTGTTTTCCTCAAGTGTCAAACCTTCCTTTTCTTCCTCTCCTGCTGCAGAAACCCATCTTACATAGATGAGCCACGCAGCTCTTAAGAGTCCTTATAAGTCATAAACAGTCACAGTGTGCTTTCCACAATCAGAGCAGGTTTTGCCCTTCAGGCAAGAAAATAATTCTTTGCTAAGGGTATGGCTGTCTCCATGCTGAGTCACCTCAGCATGTCGGTCTCACAGAGATCTCACCTGTAAAGGCACCTCAGGATCTGCCATGAATGGCCCAGTGCTGAATAAAGTGGAGGCTGAACTAAGCAGAAATAGGTCTGGTGCAGATATCTGGCCCTGGTATTGCAGAAGGAGCCTTATTTCATTTTGTCCCAACATGAGACATATTCAGTGCTACACAGGAGGAAGAAAGGGGAGCAAAGCCCATTCTCAGAGGACATTTGAGCTTTGCATGTGAGTCCATTCTGAGTGGAGAAACACAGGTTTGGACCTAAAGCATATAAAAGCGTATAAAAGTGTAGAGAAGCATCTCCGGAAGTACTGAGACGTCTCAGGGGCTTATTTTTCATCCTGCTTTTCTACAGTTCACCACACAGCGAAGGGAGACAGGGTCCCAGTGACACAACTAGAGTGTTTAGACAATGAATGATCATCACCACAGAGTGGCTGAGGAGAGGATGATGTTCTCTGGGGTGGTCTCAGCATTGATGGGAGATACCACGACTGAATTCAAAAACTCTGCCTGTGCTTAGAAAGCAGCAAAAGCAAGGAGATGAGTAAACCTCATATCTTCATTTCATTGCAAGTTGCTCAGTGCTTTGGATCACAGCTAAACTGCCTGGATTGAGCCCACGTAAGAAACCAGATGTCAAGCCCAGATCCAGCCACACTCTTGACTCCAGGACAAATTCATATCTATGTCCAAGCCTGAGCATATTGCACTTCTTCTCAGAGACAAAGGCCGCATATCTGTGCTGTCCACATTATATTTATCCTCAGGAGACTGTCCCAGGAAGATTGTTTCGTCTTTGGAAAAACCCTCTTTTGCAAACGGGCATTGTGCTGGTCTCATCTCTCCTTTCACACTCCTTCCCAAGGCAGTTACTTGTCTGCTGTAATTTACTCTTTAATGCAGCACTTTCCTATTCTGTGAGACAACAATCATGAAGCATTTAAATTCCAATTGAGTAGGGCTGGAGTGCAGAGGGGCTGCGGCTTGTGCTGCATGGACAATGGGAACCTGAGACAGGGGACACCAGTTCAAGGCCCCCCAGGAAGGAAGGCTACAAGCTTCTCCCTCACATTCCCATCTCCCTAGAGATGTAAATCAAGAAAATGAAGGGAGGGGAAGAGGAGGAGGGGGGTGTTTATAGAAAGAAAAGGGAAAATGGATTGAGTTGTGCTGAATTCTAAGACAAGGATCAGCTACACAAGAGAACTATTGAATAGCTGTGAAATCTGGAATTGAGCCATCAAAAAAGCTGCTGAGCTGCATGTGAATCAGGTTGATTGTTTTTGAGAAGCACCTGATTTTTTTTTTTTCTTTTTGCCCCTCTCTCTCTCTCAGGCTGCGTGCTTAGCCTTGGAATTTGAACATGACTGCCAAAGCGCTAAACTACTCTTCCTTGAGATAGAGACATTTTAGGGAGCGGGAGAGGAGGGAGGGTGGGGGAACACGTCTCTGGATGTGAAGGCTGTGGTACCCGGACTGTGAGCTGACAGGTTCCCCACTGCTCCAGGGAATGGCAGCGAGGAGTTCCCGCTGCTGGCAGAGACCGAGCAGGAAAAGCAAAGAGCTGTAACTCCCTGGGACACGGAGGACAAGGCTGCTCCAAGGGCTGCTGGCTGCCCCGTAGCTGGGCTGCAAGTATGTTTTGCCAGATCCTCACCAGCTTTGTGCTCCCAGGAACTCTCATTTCCTACTTTGTCTCACAGGACAGAGATGGCACCTATTTCCTGCGGAGTGGTCTCCCCTGGCCCTTGGGAAAATTAATTGCAAAGCCCCAATTAATAACCAAATTTTTCAACATAGTGTCTGATTCTCTCATGTGCATTGGTAGGGTTATAATTCCCTCTGCAGCATCCACTAACGAGGGAAGTGAAGCACGGGGATGCTAAGATGCTGTTTTCCCGAAGAGAACTGTCATTCCAGAGTGCCCTAAAAAGGTACACTAAAAGGAAAAAAAAAAGAAGTTAGCAAGGCTGTTTTTAAAATTCTAGCAATTTACTTAGGGTTATGGAATGAGTTGGGATTGCAAGAGTGAAACCTTGTCTTTCCTCATTTGGTATGGCTGAGAACTGTCTCTGTTCTAATTTATTATTATTGTATTGCATTATTGTGTAATTTTATTGCATTAAAAATCATGTGAATAGCACCATGGTGCTCTGCAAACAGAGAGCAACACAGAGCCACTGCTCCAAGGAGCCTTGTTAAACTGCTTCCAGATTTGACTCAAGAGACCTATACTCTATTACCTTATGCAGAAAACATCTACATTGTTTTATTGTTGTTTACTGAGCACTGAGGGTAAGCACTGCTCTGGGCAAACTTGCTCAGTCTGGACAGATCTATCAAACTTCATCTTTTCTCCAGTGGGATGTGCTCATGTGGCCTCTTCCTTTTTCCCTCTATTGTGGTACTGTAGCTCAGCCCAACACCACAGCTTCTCTGCCTCTCTGGAGCTAGTTGATGAGAGTCAGCCCTCCAGCCCTTGCAGGAGTGCCCACACCCTGTAGACCATTTCTGCCTGTGGGCCATCCTCCCCCTGTCCATGTTGGTCATGGTAATGGCTGAGAGGCCCCTGGTGCCTTGGAGCAGTGCTGGGCTTGTTCTCAGTGTCACCTTCACCCCACAAGAGCATCTGTCTCTTTTGAGCCTGAGTAGCACCCACATAGCAGGTGGGTGCCACAAATGTCCAGCATTAGGGTAAGTTTTAATAGCAGCTGGCTGCCACAGCAGCTCAAAACAACCAGGATGCTGCCATCCAGGTGTCTGCAATGATGCTGGAGATAACCAAATGAGCCGTGGCTCAGGTCTGGAGACAGGGAAGGCTTCGCGACAGGAGGGTGCCCAGCACACCCTGCTCATGCAGCCCAGCCCCATCAGGCACCAGATGGGAAAAGTCTCGGTCCTCAGGGGGTTATTTCTTTCCTTTCAATGCAGAAGACCCTCTCATGGGATGAAATATGCTCCTGGCAGCGGGGGCAGGGAAGGAAATGCCCCGCCATCCCCCTCTCAGCCCCGAGTCTGCTTTTGTGCTCTTGATCCCTGGGCAGACCCCAAGCACCCCAGCACTGGTTACGTACAAGGTGCAGCCCTGAGAAAAAGCTCACACAATTACCAGCCGTCCATCCCGCCGGGTGGAGGGGGCTCTGAAAGCTCCGGCGGGAGGTCAGGGGCAGCAGGAGGGCAGCGGCAGGGCAGGCTTTGTGCACCGGCCACTGCTGCCCGCTGCAGACCCCGGCCATTCACAGACAGCCCGGCTCTGGGCCCCTTGAAGTTAATGAAAAGGCTCTCCGGGATGTCAGGGGATCTTGGCCTGAGCCCGTGGTGAGCAAAATTAGTTCCACGTCCTCTGTAACTCAGCGGGAGCACCCGGAGATGCACAGGCTGAGCGCTCTCGGATAGGTGCAGGAAACATCTTCCTAACCTACCTATGGCAGTTGCTAAAGCACCTCAGAGAGGTTGGCAGCCAGCTTTTTATTTTATTTAATTTCATTTCTTTTTCTTCTTCTTTTTTTTGTTTAAGGGGAAAAAATAATTAACCTTCACCTCAGGTCCCAACTCGCATAACCACAGATGAGATTTTACTAATAATTTGCTTGCTTAAGTGACTCATAATAAACACTGTGAGTTTACTTTTGCTTTGAGAGCAGCTGATCTTTGGAACAAACCGCCCACAGGCGTAAAATCATGTCACCCATTTGCTGATTTAACCCCCTGAGTGCTCACACATCTCCAGACCCTGCTAAACTGCTGCTTGCAGGAAAGTCTGGAGTCTGGCAAATTTTGTCATTGAATGTAAAATAATATCCAGAGAGGATGAGATCTATTCTTTGTCTGTTTCAGACTGGGATGACTTCGCTCAGGTCGGTGGCCCCCACATATGGCTGCAGGGATGTAGGTGAAGGCAGGCACTGCCTGCCCCATCCAAAATTGCTGACTAGCTATTTATGTGCATTTTCTGTGGTGGCACATTTGCCATATGACAAAATCTCCTGAGGATCCTTTTATTTATTAATTATAGATGAGCATGCTCAGCCTTGGTTCCCCCTCGGGCCAGCCTGAATCTCAGCAGTGCTAACACTGGGTTTGGAAAGCACTGAGAACCACTGTGACCTCATGCTGAATGCAGGATCCTAATGGGACACCACAGGACTGGCTCATGCCAGTCTCAGAAGGATGAATTGCTGCTGCAAATAAAAAGAGCCAGGGTCTGTTTTCATAAAGAGTTCTGTTTTCACACAGCTGACCACTTTTCCCTTCAAAGCACAGGGAGGGGTGTCCACCCTCACTGCCTACAAGGAGAGCCCTGGTTCTGTGCACAGACCATGCTCAGGAGGAGCCCCACTGCAATACCATGACTCCTCGTGCAAAGGCAGGGCTGACATGTACACACTGACCTGGGTGTGCAGCTGCATGTGCCAGCAGCAACACCCTGAAACACCCCCCATCTGCAAAATGTGACCTGGGCATGCCTGGTGTCACAGCTGTGGCACAGGAGGAACCGTGCCCTGTTCTGCAGGTGGAGATAACCGAGTCTGAACCAGCAGAAGGGCTTTCCCAAGGTCATACAGAAAGCCCTGCCAGAGCATGCCCTGCAATGTAATTTAAACATCAAAACCCATCTCATGAAGCAGGCAATTTCTCCTATGCTGTGTACATGTGTTCCCCTGCCCTCTGCATTCAGTGCTCAGTGCAAGGAAGGTTTGCAAGAGTAGCAAATTGGCCTCAGGCTGCTGAACAGCAGCTTTCTGTGGAGCCCTCAGACTATTACTTTTTTTGGAAGAGAATTTTATTTCTCTTCATCCCCAGCTTATGGTATCAGCTAAGCAAAAACCTGCTTGACCTAATTTCTCCACCTTGCTGATCAAAGGTCATGTTTACCAGGATTATTTCTGTCTTCATTGTAGGCACAGCTGGTAAACAACATGGAGATTTTACAGTATTTAACTTTCTGATAGATTTATGGAGGCTCCCTGCCTGACTTCCTTTGCTTCTTTCAAAGCTTTTGCACTCACCCTTCAGATGATACCATGCACTGTGCACCTTCAGGCCTCAAACCCAAGCTGAGCGAGAGAAAAGAGCTGTGTGTCAGCAATTATTCACCCTCCCTCCCTCTAGCTAGCCCCAAACCTCCACTCCAGATCATTTGCCTTCCACAGAGTGCTCCCATTAGATCAGAAAGAGCTCAGCCCTGCTCAGGTGCAGTGATGGGCATTACCATTTTACAGTCAAAGCAGAGGGAAGCTCCTACCACCTTCCCTGGGCTAGAATACCACATAGTCTGGTCCACCTGCCAGTGTGAAAAAGCTCTTCCTCCATAGGGAAAACAGTCAGGGCTGGGGCTGGCTCACCAGCCCTCACCACCTTTTGGCCTCAGTCCTGTAGGTCCAGAAGTTGTCTGAAGAGTTTTGCACCCTTGGCAGCTCTAGTACACTTTTCAGGAGAAGATAGGAAGGTATCTCCATCCAACACCTGGCCTTCTCGCCTTCTTGCAGTGCAATGGTGGTAGGAAGGGTCGAGGCTGGATTTCCCAAGTTGCAAAGCCTCACACAATTTGGATTTGTGGGATAGCATCTTCTGTTCCCCATTTTAACAGCTCCAGTAGAGATAACAGAGGGAAACAGTCCAGACCTGTGGCTTCAGCCCTGCATGTGCCAGGGTAACACTTGGTGGCAGAAGGAGCAGAGAGTGTCCCTGTGAGCACCAGGTGTGCTCCTGAGTTGCTTAGCAGATAACAGGGACCCTTCAGCTTCCTAGGTGAGGATGCTCTCCCCATCCTCCCTGGAAACAGCTCCTTCCACAGACTAAATCCCTGGCTTCTGCAGCACCTTCCCCAAAGCAGTGTTTGCATCACCACTTAATCAGGGAGTGCCGTTTGGGAGCTTCTGCTTTTACCAGCATGTTTGTGCCAGCAAAGGGATTATTCAAATCCTCTCTCCTGAGAAGTCAACCAAGGGGAAGCTGCACTACGTGCAAAGTTATTGCCTCTGTACCGTGGTATTGATCCACAAGCAAAGCCAGTGACTCACAAGGAAATACTATTTCACCTACTAAACAATGGTCTAAATATACAGTATTCAGTATATTTTATCTTCTTTCCATCAGCCTTGCACAGGGTAGCTTATTCAAACATCATGAAGTCATACTTCCCTGGTACCACCGTTTTCAATTATTTATTGAACAATGGATGTTGGAATGGACTGAGTCCTGCAATGGTCAATCATTTCTTCTTTTCCCAGTTGAGTCAGCAAAAGGTGGTATAGGTGTCGAGAGGTAAACAACTTAGTTACTGCTTTGGAAAAGTTTTGGACCAGGCCTCCCAAAAGAAGGGAATTGCTCCTTCAGAGGCGCTACCCTCACTAAAAGTAGTCAATGCAAGGCTTTACTTACATTCTTGCCCTGGGCAGAAGATATATGCCTGCACTTTTCCATATATTTAAAGTTTGAGCTGTTTTATTTCATTTATAGTATGAGGAGGTCAAAGAAGATGCAGAAGAGCTCTGGAAATATCAGCCTATCTTGGGGTTTCCAGGATCCTCAAAGCAAGCTCTAACGAGAGCACAAAGCAAAGCCCAAACCCACCTGTGAGTCTCATAACCCTAGATTTCCTTCAAGTGCCACCACACATAAGTGAGGTATAACTTCTGCACTACTTGGGACAACCTTCATGCTCCCATGCCCCCATGCAACCCCCAGCAGCTGGGGAATAGCTGCACTGGCATCTCAGGTGGTAAACGTGTGCAAAGACCAGATTTCCAGCCTTAGGGAGGGAGCTTAAGAGAGGCAGGGAAAAAAATCTAGTGTTTTCTTTTTTTAAAAAAAAAAGTTCCCCTCAGAGCATTCTGACTACAGATGAAAAAAACCATAGTTTTTTAAATTAGAAAATTCTGAAGCTTTTTGAAGTGTCTAGAAGTCAAAAAACATTGGCATAACTGCAAGATGGGAGTAAACATATTAATGCAAAAATGTTTATAAGTGTGGGTTAAATTCCTGGTTATCAATAATCTACTGATTACAATGGTACAGCAGGAGATGGGGCCTATTGGCTTCAGGAGACTGCCCTGACTTTTACCAGGAAATGGTGTAAATGAAGTTAAGTTGTAATTTGTGGATAATTGAGTGATCAGTGACAAATGTCCCTGTGACACACAGCAAGCTGTCACGGAAAAAGTATGCTGCTACAGCGACGTGTCACATGTGGTCTTAAACTGATTATTCTAAATCATCCAGTGTCCCTGCTCAGTGTTTGTTGGAAAAAAAAAAAAAAAAAAGATCCCCAAATTTGACCTTTGCAAAGTTTCATTTAAAATAAATAAATAAATAAATAAAAGGCACTCAGAGATAAGTCAGAGAAGATTTTGCTGCTGACTCGAGTGGACTCTGGCCAGGCTGCCAAATGGTGCACTTAAGTGGGTAAAACGAGATGCTCGCCCTCTTCATTTACAGAAATGTCATGCAAACAAACATTTTCAGGTCAAAAATCCCAGATGTGTAAAATAATAACCCGGTGCGGAGAGCTGGTGTCACAACTCCAATTTGCACAGATAGGCTAAGGGTAGCCTAGAATCACAAACCTGAGCCTCCCCAAATATGCTCTTTCTGGAACATTGTGCCATAGAAAATTAATTGCATTCCAGCTCCAGGGAGCATTAGCACTTCTCTGAATTCAGGGCCAGCCTAAGGAGCAGCCGTGCCCTAGGCGAAGAATCCAGCCCCCTCCTGGCCTTTGCCCCTTCCTCTGCAGGACTGAAAAGGAAAAATTATAATAAATCACAGCCTTTAGAGACACCTACTAAACACTGACTGGAATATAAATGTATGAATAAAATAGGAACTAAACATACTCATCTCGGCCCTCAACCGTGGCTTTTCTTCCCTTCTCACTTTCATTTCTTCTTCCCTTTCTTTCACCTTTGTTTCACACATTCTTCTCTCCCCATCCCCTCCCCCTTGCCTTCTTCAGTCTTTCCCCTCCTTTGTTGTCTTTTTCTTTCTAGCCCCTTTCCAAGACTGTCCTTTCTCACCCTTTCTGTTCATCATTCCCTATTGGTGGTTAGATCTCTTTCCTTCTTCCTCAGCACTTTTGTTTTTTTTTATTCTTTTCTCTTCCCCAAGAATGTTCTGAAGATAAGAAAACAGCTCTCTGCAGAACAATCTGTATCTTTCAGAGATTGCATCCTTATCATTATTTTCCTTACAAAGAGCAGTTCCCATTTAAGATATAAGTTTTCCCAGGACTGGCATTTAGGTATAAAAGAATCCAGAATCACTGGTTTCCTTTGGAAAGTTTGTCATATATGTGGTGCTTTCTTTAGATAATACGTTACTTAGGAGCAAACCTGCTATCCTTGCACAAGATTTCTGTGGCTGTGGAAGGTTTGAGCATGCAGGTAGTTAAAAACTGATCTGTCTTGGCAAAGGGGCTTAGTTCTGGCCAATTTATACACTGTTATTCTTACAAGTTTGAGTTACTGTGAGTCATGTAGAGTGCAAGGAGTAAAAAAACTAATTCATGATCCTACTAGCTTCTCTATTCACAAGTTTTATCACTTTAACCATCTAAATCTCTCTAACATGATATAACACCCCCAGTGGGGATGAATTATGTCAATATAAAGTTGCTTATACTGCTCCGGTTACTCTGTCAGGGAAAGGAAAGGAAATATGTACAGAAGGTGCCTTTATGTTGAGATGCCTGATTCTGCCTGAGCAGCTGCAGCTCTGAAAAGTCTCACACTGCTGGTCAGTGGAGCTCTAGCAGTACAGAAACTACCTGTAACAACCTGAAAATGAGGAAGAAAAGCTATTTTGTGAATGAACAGTTCTGCAGCAGAGAAGCTGTGAGGTTTTGCCGGGATCCTGTGGTATCCTGCTGACATCTGAAGCGTTTTATCTTTGTTACAACACCTTTCCAAGGGAAGCATTTTTCTTACTCTGTTTCCCATGAACTCCATCCCCAATATGTCTTTTTCTCGCCTCCTGACTCCAGCTCACTCTGTGTGTCCTCAGGACTTGTGTTGTAGAGGCACTGCTGAAAAGGAAGAGGCAATTTCTGCTTACAGTTGATATCTGCATCACAGCTGAGCTGCAATGCTCTGCTCCTGCCCACCTGATTACAGTGTTGGCAACATTTTGACTGTCAGTCACAGAATATTCTAAGTTTGAAGGGATCCTCAAGGATCACTGAGTCCAAGTCAGTGTCCCATACCTGGCCATGTTGAGAGGGGGCTCCATGGAGAGAGTACATGGAGGTTTGGGAAATCTGCCCTTGGTGTTTCCCCTTGGTCTATAATCATATATAGAAAGCATTGACATTGTTGATTTTCCTGCCCCAGCTCTCCAGCAAACTTCCTGGGATGATGGCTTGGATGAGGGGAAGGTATGATCCTGTAGCCATAAATTCCATAGCCTCGTGCCCCACAGCCCTGACTCTCAAATGCTACCTCAGGGATCTGGCCAGTGTACATCAGGGCTCTCCTTCCAGCCCCGTGGAGAGCCCACAGTGGTGAGCCCTGGTGCATGGCCACGTCTCATCCCACCAGGCAGTAAGGCAAGTGCCAGTGCTCCTGGTCATGGAAACTGAGAAAGAGTCCCAGAGCTGCAGCAGCGACATACCAGAGGTCTCAAGAAGAGAAATAAAGGTTTCAGACTTAAATATTGATCAGGTCTTGGTCTGGCTGTGTCCTGGCAGTACAAGGCACGGTAAGCATCCAAGTTCATTGTCATGGAGCTCAATGCAAACTAACTGATCCAATCAGGAATGGGGCTGTGACTCAGCTACAGGTATATTTCTGCAGCTTCTGTTAGCTGTAGTCCACTGCACCAGGAGGGCTGATGGACACCTATTCCCTCTTTCACTAATTTTTATGGATAGTGTATCAGTTGTAGGTTCCTGACAGGCTGGAGATATGTAGACAAAGACCCCGTGTGATATGCTGTGCCTCAGCAGCAGGAGTGTGCTCTTTAACTCCAAACATGACTGACCAGATGTTTCTCCTTCCTTAAACTGCTCTGCAGAACCTTCTCTCTGGCTCCAGATGAACTTCTTGAGTGTGGTGGTGCTGATGGTGCACTCCAAAAGCTTTGCAAGACCACTTTGTACAAACACATATCAAATGTTTCAGACATATCAGGAATAAAAAGCTTGATCTTATCAATTTCATCATAGAGTTGGAAGGGACTTCTAATGGCCATCTAGTCCAACCCCCCTGCCATGGGCAGAGACATCTTCATCTAGATCAGGTTCATCTTCCAGGGCTGTCCTGTTGTCTTCAATCCCTCCTTCATTCAACTGGACATTTTGCCATCACTTTCAGTGAGCAGAGCTGGGAGTGGGACTTCTCACCAGAGCTAAAATCCAAACACAGCATACAGGGAGACGTGTTTAAAATATTGAAAGCATCTTAATTCCTCTTCTCTGTTCCTCAGATGGAATTTAATGTTCTGAGAAAATGTGCATATTTTCTCACAAGAAGAATAAACTTAATTGATCCTTTCATTTTTAACTCTCTGCCCGGTGGCAATCGGTCACCTCTCTGCAATAATAGCTGCAAAGAAAATAATCTTTGCTGGATCAGATGAAAAGGTGGAGAAAGAGTCACAGAATTAACTGGCAGAGCAATCTGGTTGTTGCCCTAACATATGGAAATAATAAGTGCCAGCCAGATATAGCTTGAACACTGAGCTTTCATTTTGTTATTCTAAGCACAAAAATAAATATTTTTATGACTATATGTAAAGAGTAAAAGCAAATAGAGTTAATATGTAAAAATATACATTTTGCTTCATTATGTGTAATAATACATATTGATTTCATTACAATATTTTTGTTAAGATCAGTTTGCCTGGGAATAATGGTCTATTCCTAAAGCACAGCCTGCCTTTTTCATCCCATCTTTCTGAGGTGTTGTGCTAGTACAGAATGAAAGGGAAATATTAACTAGGCTGTATTATAAAGAGTTATACACTGCTTTGCAGGGAAAAAAAAGCATTTGGAAAAATGTGAACTAAAAATATTTTTATTTTACAGTTGAACGTGTCTGCCAGATTTTCAGTCATGGACTACCATGGGCATGAAAGAAGAAATAAGGGAGAGAAGGAAATGGCAGTAGTGCTCCAACTGTGAAGTGTTCCAAGCAGTAATGCACCAGGCTGCTTTGTGGAATCTCTACAGCCCCCATAAGAGGAGGGCAAGGGCACCGCTACAAACCTGGAGCTCCGACCCAGCAGAAATTTGGAGACAGAATAACTACAGAAAGGTACAATATTTTGCAGCACTGCCCAGGCATAAGCAAAAGTGAAGTCTCCCTTCCCCAGGGTTGGCACTGTGGGAACTCTGCCAGTCCTGCCCAGCACCTCTGCTCACCCAAACACTGAGTGTCCCACCTTTACCCTTTATTGCTCTTGTGGCGCTTGAGGACCACAAAGATCTGAATTTTGGCAAACAGATGCCTTCTGCAGCCCAACGCTGGAGAATGACCTCACATGCAGCTGTGTCATTGGGAGTCCCATTTTACATCACCTCTGCTCACCTACCATCTGAGTTCATCCAGTACATCCCTGCCCCATCTCTGGTCTGCAAGGCCAGCAAGTGAGCAGCTGCCAGGCTCCAAATGTCCAACCACATTTCACACCCCCGGTGGGGGGAAAACTGTGAAAAAAATGGTCACAGTCCCTTAGGATAAAGACAGGGAATTTTACAGGCACTGTGGAGGGTAACTGCTGCTTCCTTTTATTATTCATGACCTAGTTTAGCCCAAGAGATAAAGTGATATTTATGTGGGTCTTGGGGGAATACAACACAATAAAACAGAAAACAACAAAGACCAAAGGCAGGCAATCTTCTCAAGGTGCAAAGGCTACACTACCTGCAGCAATTTTGCTGACACTGAAGCTGAACTCACCTCCTTCTGTGCATCCAGTTCCTGAGAGCTTCATTTCACACTCCAAAAAAGCAAAACCCCCTCGACTGACTCCAAATTTCCTTGGCCCCATGCTCAGTACAACAGCCCATCTGTCTGTTTGAACTACTATGGGCAAATGGTCCCTCCAGTGTCATATCCCTCTATTGATTTTGGTCTGGGCGATGACACAGAGGTTAAAGATCAGCGTATATGTACATTATGCAGACTCCAAGGAATGCTGACATGAGGTGCTTGCAACAGCAAGAAAGTCGAACCGGAGTGCACATTCAAAACGTTAAACAGCAAATCTTGGCTTTGCAAACATTAGTGCTGGCTGCATATGAGAAATTTAAGCTTTCATATCCAGCAACTCTATTCTATCAAGTATCACTTAGGCTGTGGGCTGATTTACCGCACTGCTGTACAAGTGATTTAACAGATACGGATTCTTTTTAAGAAATGTGCTTATTTGTTTAAAAGCCTGTTATCATGTTGTGGGTTTGGACTGAAGTGAACTTTTTTTTTTTTTTTTTTTGATCCAGTGAGTGGGTGAGTTTGGCGAATTTTTTTAAAATCTAATGAGTAGGTGTATGTATTGCAAAATATTTCTGAAAGTGGGCAAAAAAAAATTGGTTACAGCAGATTTCAACGTTCCAAACTCTGGATAAATGAAGTGATATGTCAGCATTTGTTTTCTTAAGGAAGCAAATAGATTGTGCCTCCTAAAAGATTAAAACAATATATAGGTTTCCATTTGTTACAGTCCTGTAACTATTCAAAAAAACTCTCCACAAGGAGTGGATGCCCCTGGAAAAAGTGTGATATTCCCAAAGAAGGTTGAAGTGCTTAAATGGTGAGCCAGAATGAGAATGGAAATGGGTTGACTCTGAAAGGGGAGGAATTAGGATTGACCCTAAGAACAGAAACCCAGGGCGGTAGTGCTGGGCCCATGAGGCTGGGAAGACATTCAGTACTGAATTTATTGCAGCTTTAGTTTCATATTAGATTTTTTTTCCCAGAATTCTATCTGAATGCCTTGAATCTGCCAAATTGGGTTCAAAACCATGAATGGGCAGTCTAGTCCCTGCGTTTTTGTCTCAGATAGAATTCCATTTGTATTTCATTGTTTTTGATTCCAGTTTGAGAGTAAACAAAGCATAACCAAGCATCTCAAGAATTTCCAAAATGGCTGATTCAAATATGATTTTAAGAACAGGCAAAGATGTGATATGGCTCTTTCGGGACAAGGATACTCTTGCAATCTCTGAAGGGCTGATGACCTCAAGAAGTCTTTGCTTATCGACTGGATGCCAGAGTGGTGAACTTTGGCCTTCATTCTTTTGGTGATAGTTGGTGGAATCCGAATTTAATTCAACAGGTGAGGAGAGCTGCTGGAAGAATGCATTGTCAAAAAGTATTTTTCTTTTAATTTACTCTTGAGAACACAGCAGAAGCTTTCTGATGACTCCTATCACTAAGGACAGGTACCAAAAGAGGACCAAGAAGAGGACAGTGGCAATACAGATCTCTGCTGGGTTCCATTCACTCTTCCTTCTACCTGAAATATACTCCCTTTTTTTTAAGTTTTCCTCTGTTTGGAAAGCTCTGTGGCTTTTTGCTCCTCCTTGGTTCCCTTTTGCAGTTTCTTCCTGACCTCTCTATTGTGACTAGCTCTCCTCTGAGCCACATGCAGGTGCTCCAAATGCTCATGCCCTGGCTCGTTTCATGATGTTTCATGTTGTTCTCAAAGACCTTCCCTGAAGTCAAGTCATTGTGCAAGACGTAGGTTTTGCTTAAGAGCACGTTAAAGACAAACACCACAAAATACCTTCCGAGCAAGATGAAGAACCTGGGCTATTTTTAATGTCATCATCTTCAAACTTGACAACGTGTCCAAACGTCTTCTTGAAATAATGGGACTAGATCAACGCGGAATTTTGGCTCTTCTTCCTTATTCCGCTTTGGTTTTATGTCTTCTTTCAAATCATCTTATTCCACGTCTCCCCAAAAAGACACCTCTTTTGGAAACATTCAGCTCCATGGCCTCATGCCATGCTTTGTTTGCTCTGTATTATACTACTCTTGTGCAAACTTACTCTGGTGCAGGGATTTGCTAGGCTTTGGCAAAGCCCTGTTTCTGCATGACTTCCATGATAGGGAAGCTTTGTAAATAAACACAGACACCTTTGCAAATCGTGAGATGGATGATGCCCTCCAGTGCTTTTGATGTAAGGGCCACAGCTCTTTGCCAGGGACTTAGAGATGGGACTCCATGACCTGAAAGGTCTTTTCCAACCTAAACGATTTTATGATTCTGTGACAACTAAAGTTACTGGAGATGCATCCATTAACAGCACCCAAGAGATTGGCCTGGTGATGTAGTTACTAAATCTTCTCTTGAATTCTCAGAGGGCGGGCCAACTCCCTTTGTCTGGCATTTTTCTAGAGCTGCCTAACAAACCACATAATTTACTGGTTTCTGCAAGTCTTGTTTGAGGAGGCTTTAATTCCTCTACCCTTGAGTTTTGCTAGTGCACATAAGTGTTTTTGACAGGGAGGATGGTGTTCAGCAGACCATGTTCTCGACTGGTATCAATCATTGAAGCCCAGTAAATGTAGGGAAGCTTTTACACTAGCTGAGACATTGTCCCACAGTCATCAGAAGAGGGATGCAATGGACAAGATGGGCTTTGTGGAAGCCAATGGCAAGCCTCCTGTTGGTTCTCCCAGAGCCAAGACTTCACCCAAGTGGGTGTGTGAGCTCCTTATGGGGCCACATGTACCCTGCAGCATTTAGTAGGTTAATGAAAGTCCCATCCCTGAACTGCTATAAAACACATTTGTGGTCATGCATGCAGTTCTTGGGACAGGCTTTATCTCCTCTCATTGTTTGCTCTGTGTGTTTTAACACAGAGCCTCAGGACACAGCTTGGCTGTGGTACAGCATTTTGAATAAAGCCGACCCTTAAGCCAACCACAGCTAAGACGCTGTAATTTTCATAGAGACATCATGTACTTTTTATGCTCCTTAACTCAACTGTAGTCACAAATCCCTGTTTGTACTGGCAGATCCTGTGAAAATAAGCTTTAGGAGCTACTTGAAAAAACTGCACCTCTGTGACGTTTAGCTGTGTTGCCTGGTCTTGCCTGCCTGCTGAGCATAGCCCTGCAGAGCTTGCCTCAAAAAAACCCCACAAGCTTTTCAGAACTTGCAATTCACATTATGTAGCATTCTGTGGATCCTGTAACTAAAATCAAAAAGGCATCAACGTGTTAAAAAACAGCTCTGTAATGGTTTTCAGAGTGCTACCTGCCTATATGCCAGTAGACAGTCGTTCTTGCTGCTTGCACTGTCTCTTTAGCTCACAGCATTAGAATCATAGAATGGTCTGGGTTGGAAGCGACCTTCAAAATCATCTCATTCCAATCCCCTTGCCATGAGCAGGGACACCTCCACTAGACCAGTTTACTCAGAGTCCTATCCAGCCTGGCCTTAACACCTACAGGCATGGGGGCAACCTCTCTGGGCAACAACATTAGGAACTACCACGTAAAAAAAGGCACTTAAAAGCTGCTCACTGAGACCAACAATGGGGTTAGACACAATTCATCCTGAGCTGAATTTCAGTAAAATTAATTACTTTCATGAAGGCCCCAAACTTTGAGCTAAGACTATCCAAGCCACTTCAAAGACATATTCTCTGCCCGGAGGAGCTTTCAAGAAGACAGGAGCCCCAGAGGTGGGGCATTGGGGCAGCCAGGGAAACAAAGGTCGGCTGAATGGCATCAAGAGCTCCCAGCAGTACAGGACAGGTCTTTATGCATGCAGTTGTTGTAGCTCACTGAATAGATTTATAGCCCTGCTTGGGTAATTTATTGTTGGCTAATTAGATATAAGATTAATTAAGTAGCTTGCTGGCCCTTAATTAGAAATTTGGTGCCTTAATTTATTGTAATTTCTTCTAAATAACGGCTATGCTCAAATGATCCTGATTTATATTATAGTAGGACTCAAATATAATGAGCCTGACTCCAGATTGTGCAAAAGCCTCTTTCACACTGCTCCCAGGGCATAACAAGGTCTTAAAGTGAGCACAAACATAATTTCTGCCCTCCAAGGCGGCTTTATAGAACCAGCGTGCCGTGATTCACCGTGAGTCAGCAGCAAGCCACTGTAAAGGCCATGACTTGCACAGCTGCTGAGAAATTGGGATCAAAGGAGCCGGCCTCATGGACTCCCATGAGCCTGCCCTTGTACAGGGCAGCCCCGAGGGCAGGCAGTTGGTGTTTGTGTAGCACAACCAACTTGAGCGAGTGGGGGTTGCTCCAGCCTCAGTTATTGACCTGATTTTGCCTGCCAGCTCCCCCTCCCACTTATGGCTCTGTTTTGTGTTGCCCTCTGCAAGCCCAGAGCGGAGCAACCGCAGTGTAAATCAGAGCTGGGACTAGGGCTCAGAAAAAGGGGTATGAAATGTCATTGGGAGCAGGATGGATCTGGGCAGGGGGAGGGTTGGATGCTGAAGTGTGCAGGAGGAGTGGCAGGCTGGATCAAGGTGAAGAAAGGTGGTCTCAAACACCTGAACCACACCTGACAGCAATTTGGTGCAAAACATTGTTGGTCACAGCTGCAGCATCAGGGTTGAGGTAAAACATTTTGCTTATGGGTATGTTGATTTTCTTTCCCTCCTTCCTTCCCTTTCCTGAAAACTAGATCCTTAATGGAAGGAGGCATCAGTACAGAATCTCTGTACTCTGTTGAAAATGCCCACTTGCATGAAAACCCTTGATTCATTCAAAAATGATTAATCTACCTCAAGTATTGTGTGCTGCCTAATTTGTAAAGCACTTCTCTGCATGATTTTAAGAAGTTTAAAAATGTTTCCAGTTCCACTTTGTTTGCTCAGTTACATCCTGAGGAAGTAAATATCAGCAAGTTCACTTTCCTAGAGGGTACAGAAAATAAACTGCTGTCCAGTCTCCCAGCAGCTCCTCCAGCTCCTTGGATTTAACTTTCTCAGTGAGATAGCATGCGACGATAACAGCAGCTCTAACCAAAAATCTCAGTGATTTCTTTACAACAGGTCATATGAATCTTGCTGCCTGCTTCTTTTTTTTTTTTTTTCCCCAAATACGTTTTTCCTCTCGCTCTAGAGAGACAAAGAAAGTATGCAAGCATCATCACCTGCAGATCTGAAAGTTTTTGCACTTTGGTCAAGCTATATTGTACTTCCTTGCACTTTTTAAGCTCACCACATAGAAGCAAAGAACTGATTGAAGAGTTGTCTGAATCCTTGTCTGTGATCTTGACCATGGAAGTAATGAAAAAAAATCATCTTTTTGATTCTTTGGACTCTGAAATGCTCACCCACTGTGTTATTGCTCGGTGTGCCTGTGCACATCCACACCTACCTAATGAGAGGGACCCAGAGCCGATCATGACCACCAGACACCCTGTGGAACCCTTTCCCTCTGCTTGAGAATGCTTTGGAAGTGAGTTTGGGTCTGAATTTATGACACAGACTAATGCCCACGCATCAGGTCCAGTGAGAACAGTGCTGGATAAGGATATGATCTGGCCCTGGTGTACCCTGTTTGTATTAATATTTATGGGACCTGTATCCCCAGCTTATGTTTTGGGCTATGGGAAAGGAATCATGTTTTCCAGAAGCACAGCAGAGCCACATAATTGTCAGAGGGATGAAGATAAGGCTTTAGCAATGTCCCTGGTGCTGGGATGTAGGTTTTTGTAACTGGAAAGAGTCCTCCTCTGCAGGGAAAGAGTCCAGCCACGTGAACAGGAGCCGTGTCAAGGTGAGGGGCTCTTAACCCCAACAGGACTACCTTCAGAAGGACCCTGTTGAGAAATCTGTCTCTAAAATTATCCTGACCCTCTGCCTTACGCACACTTTTTTAAGGGATATGAAATGAACCTTCTCTTTATATGTTCCCTTGTGAAATATAAACAATTCCTGATGGATTTGCAGCTTACTCTAGTTACTGACAGCCTGCTAGCTGCTGGCATGATTACTTACAGTCTGGCAAGCATGAGATGACTGTGATGCCTACAATGTGCAACCCCTGAAACATGGTATTTTTCACTGCTGTTAAAGACCAGATCTTCAGACCTGCTCAGTTCTTATCTAAGCAGCAAAACAACTGAGCCAGACTCGAGAGCCAGCAAACTCTGGTTTTGAGACAGGTCTTTGCTGAAAACCTGGCCTGAACAGGCCTAATAAGGGATGCATATCTCTTCTGAAATGTTAGTTAAAGTTGTGGGTGCTGAGCACTTGGAAAGTAACCCCTCAATTTGCTTGTGAGAGCTGGGGTTTTCTCTATGAACAGTTAAGTGGCCCCCGCCTATGTCCCATTTCAGGGACTCGGATGCCTCGATGGGATTCTTTTTGAGTGAGAGTCTAAATCACAAATAGATGGAGCACTGACTAGGCACAGCAAATAAAATTCCTTATTTGCTCACATAAAAGCTGCATTCAAAAAGTAGGGCACCACCATTGCATACATCTGCTCTCAGCCAGCTAGCAGAGCTGCAGCTCACCTCCATGCCAGAGAGAAAGTTGGAAACCTGCTCAGTTTTAAAGTAGGTCCTGCCTAGACCAGGAAAAAGCTTTTGTGGGTGTAAAGGCACCCACTGGCACCAGCCATGTTGGGAATATCCCTATTTCAAAGAACTTCTGGGAAAACAAACATGCCTTGAGCACTCAGGTGCCTGCCTCTGGCAGAGATGAGGCTGCACCAAACCTTCACTCAGACAGCAAACACCTCTGTGGGACCTACACACAGCACAGATTCACCAGAGACGCAGGAAAGTATGAGAGAGCAGGACTTATTTATCAATCACATGTTTAAGACTGGGGTTTGGCTGCCTGAGGCCATGTATTTCAGATCTGCCACTGGAAGATGCCAGCCAGGCAGGGAAGAGGGACACTTCCTGAAGACATGCAATGAGGTCTTGTCCTTACAAAGCTGAGGTTTTGTGCTACAGAAGATTACAGGCTCCAAACCACCTTAGTATGTGAGTTTATAACAAAGTGAAGATGTTAAAGAAAACCATTAGCTGCTGAAGCAAGAGAAAAGGAGGGAAATGGATATGGGGGGGGGAGAAAAATACATTTTACTCTGTCTCCTGAAAAAAAGGTGGAAAAGGGAAGTTGTTCTTAGTATGTGTGTAGCTTCCATTGAAAATGAGAATGCAATTCAAAATCAAGGACAGCAATTGGTATTTTTGTTCAAGGTGACTAACCCAGATACATCTGTGCTTAAAGTCTGTCTATTATAGAAGAAAACCTTCTGGAGACTGAGCTAGGCAGAGTCTGCAGGTAGGAGACATGCACTGAAGATGCTGCTTTGACAGGTGGTCCATGAGCTGCTCTGAAAATTCTGGTAAAGAAAACAGGACTCTCGGAGGACACCATCAGTGCAGCACTTCCATAACCATCACCTGCAAAGCTCCAGCTTGACCTATGTCACCTCACTCATGAGCAAGAGAACTTATTTTCTCTATTTTATATTTTAGGGTACTTATTTGCTGGCACATTGTGTCTTTGACAAATAGGAACACGTGGGTTACAAAACTTATTTAAAGGGTCTGTGAGTCACCTGAACCCTTTCTGTGTGCCCACATCATCTCCATGCTCCGAAAGTTTTTTGAGCAACATGGTAGAAGCACATAAGAGGTGCCCTGTTGTGCCAGGACTATCGGCTCTCCTTTCCCACAGCCTGCATTTCACTGGGGCTTTGGAGAAAGGAAAAGAAACACTGCACTGGACAGTTTGGGAATAGTTAATGAATGGAAGAATTTTCTTTCCTACACTGCTGGCTGGCACTTGATGTACACCCCGAGGCACGGGTGCTTTGACTCCACTGTGTCAGAGAATCCAGCTCTCCACTGTATTGTTGTGATCAAGCACCAGGGCAGGCTCTGGCCCGAGGTGTCAGCTGGAATTTGGGTATGAGTACAAGCCACTTAAGACTGGCTGGGAGAACATGGCTTTTTGGTAAGGACTCAGTGCCATGGTTCCGTGCCAAGCCCTGATGATGCAATTCTCTCCTAGCTCTCAGTCCTCTTGTAATCATAAGTGATTTTTGTATTGGAAACTTTCAAAACAGTTGCCTAGTTCAGTTGACGTTACAAAACTCAAATGACTATTGAAATCATGGGATCCTAGAAACTGAGGGAAGAACAAACCACTGTGAAATTTCTCTGTATCCCTGACATGCAACCTGTTCCAGAAAGGGAGATGTCACAAGCCTGTTTATTCTGATTTTAAGTATATTCAAACTTCTGTTAATATCTGCCCTCAAGGCCTGGGAAGAAATGCCTGAATGCCATTACAGTTCTCTGGTGTTCCAAGATAAAATTGTTTTTCTCTCACTAACCAGGACAAACAGAGGCAGGTTTGTGCTCATGCAGGGAGCAAACAGGTGTGAATACTTCAACATCAATTTGCAGGAATTACTTTGTGTTCTATTCCCATACTCCCAGACAGACATGTCCATGGACCGTGCCACGCTTTCCAGCTTTACAAACAGCAGTTGTTATCTGCTCCTTCCTATGTTTTCTGAAACTGGGCATTGCCATTTCTAAGCAACATGGTTTATGAACAAGGTACATGAACCTGGGTAGTGGCCTTTGTAATATGCTTTTCTCTTCACAGAAGGATAATTAGCAAAGCTTTTAGGTCGGGAGCACGCAATTTTTCTTGATCCCTGCATCAGAGCTGTGTTTCTGGAGGAGCAGGAAAAGAAGTCTTTAGTGGATTACCATGGTACCCTGAATACCTGACTGACTGTGTTTCATTCTGGCTCCAGTATGACCAAGTAATTTTGGCCTGAATTAAAATCGAACAAAACAAGACCCAAAAACCACCAAACCAACTAACCAAACAAACAAACAAAAACAAACAAAACCCAAACCAAACCAAAACAATACAACAAACAAACAAACCAAAACAAACCCACCAAAAAAACCCCAAAGTAAAAAGGACTAATTCTGATTTAGTGCTGAGGGGAAATAGTGGTTACAGCTCAAACTGGTGACAGTTACCAGTGATTACCTGCATCTTTTTACAAATAGACGCCTCATTTTGAGTCAGGATGCTACAACCTAAAGGACATTAAACTTTTTTGTCAGCTTCCAGGCTTGACTGCATTTTCCAATACCTCTGCCAACACTTTTCCAAGAGGTCCATTACTGTCCCACAGTCCTCCCCTGGGAACTCCTACTTGGGAGATGGGATCCACAAACATTCATGGAGCTACCATATCCTGTCTTTGCAGTTGAGCTTCTGAAACTAGACACCATTCCTGATCTCACTGAGATACTGTCCTTGCTCTTTCTCTTCCATCTGTGTCAGTCTCACACTTCCAGCATGAATCATTTGAGAATAAGAACAGCTCTTGTATTATGGATCTTGAACTGTGCCTTTCACAACTGCATCCTGGTGTGTGGATAATATTATGGTAATTCCAGCAATATGTTACAATAAGCCATGAGACCTTATCAGTCTTCTAAAGAGAAAATGACAAAGTAGAGTGCTTTTTATGAGACACATGTGACATCCCAGCATCACTTTGTCTAGCAAACTGTCAATTTGCAGCTATTGAGAGCACCTTTCTACCCTGTAATTCATAACAGCTCAACCAGCAAGTGCTGCAGAACTTCATCTTGTCATTACTCTGCGTTTGAGTCTTGTCACCTTAATCTCAATCTCTCAAGTTACAAATGTCCCTGTCAACAAAGGAAGTGCTGCACACACCTCCACTTGCCTTCCAGGACTACTGAGCCATGGCTGAGAAGCCAAATACTGGACTGTTCCCATCTAAGAACAGTTTAACACAGCAGTGCCTGAGTCCTTCCCAGAGCTTCCACGACATGTGAAGTTGTACAAAACAAGGTGTGTGAAATCTGCTGGCTGCAATGCTGCTGGTGACTATTTTGGTAGGGCCTCTGTGAGTTCATCTTTATTTGTCGTTTCTTAAATTCACCATGACCCTAATAACTGGAGGGCAACCAGGCACCTCTGAAATACTGCAAAATGCCACATTCTGAATATGCTGGAGCCCAGGAGCTTTGTAAGTAATGGCTGTCAAGGTCTGGCCATTGTTCTCAGTGGAGAAGTATTGTCCTTTGGGGTTCTTTTTAAGTGTAGTGATCAAAACTGTTTTGGCATCACTTACTGCTCAGGCTTCCAGGCTGAGGCACAGAAACATTGCTGGCACAAGCCAGGCAAACAGTGTGATTGCTTTCAGCCTGGGAAAAATCTCCTTCCCACAGGGATCTTTGCAAAAGTAGAGAAGCTTTTGTTGTCTTGGCATTCAAAATACACCTGGGTTGACAGAGGAGGTAAGGAGGAATAAGTGCTTCTGAGCTTAGCTCCGTGAGGGTTTGCGAAGGGCACATCTGTGGCAGGGATGTTACAGCTGGGGACATGGTTTAGTGGTGAACACAATGGGTTAGTCGTTGGACTCGATGATCCTAGAAGTCCTGTCCACCCCTAGTGATTCCATGGTTCTGTGAATGCGTCCTCAGGACCAAACGTCCCACGTGTAATCTAATGGTCAGGGCCCAGCTTGCCCAGCTAATACCAGAGCCAGAGATCTGCCCCTACCCCCACTGTCTCTCGGTAAAACTGAGAGCACCCAGATTAATATGAAGCTGCAGTAACTGCAAAAAAAAAATGTGGAGTACTGTTATTTAAACCTTGATTCAGTTACAATCCTCAGCAACACCTCAGCTACCTGTCTTGCTCTTAACCAACACTTCTGTGTGCGTCTGCACCAATAAGCGAGAAATGTGTCGATGTCAATAAGGCTTGAAGCCAAACAGCCCCTGATGATTTTTGGTGACTACTTTGTCCCCTAGAAGCCATAAGTAGAACAATGCAATTAGATGTCAGCGCCCATTGCCTTAATGTGTAGGAGCTGTGTTTCACACCGTTAGAGCAAATTCACACCCAATTTGCATTCTGACCCCTTGCAGCCCTATTATCAAAAGTGTCTTTTTCTCATGATAAATGTGTAAGTAATTGCATGCTGAGGAGGCTGGTTGTACGGGCAGCTTGGTGGAGCTTTGGGCTGTGCTTATCAGATTTTTTTGTGTCTTTTTCAGAGAAAAGACATAAAAAGTGAAACATGAGCTGATGTGACTGGTTTTATATGCTGTGAAGCAGGGGCCTTGAACAGTTTAATATTTACCACCATCAATCAGTCCTTTCTCCCCAGCTGAGAATACATTTGGACTCTGCTCACTAAAACTGCTGTTTTTGTCAAAACTAAAAAAAAAGTAAATCCAACAAACAGAAGATATTAAGTCTTGTTTCCTGAGACCTGTTACCTAGTAGCTACATTTTACTCCAAAATGTATTTCCTTTGTTAGCAGCATAGGTAAATCTGTGTAGGATCGTTTGTACAAAATACATGATAAGTATTTCTGTATGTGATGGACCCTTAAGTCATGAAAAAATATCATGCATGTCACTGGATTTTAACTGGCACATTTAAAGCATTGTTAAATAAAGGCAAATATTTTGATTGGTTTTACTTACTTTATCACCCTGAAATTAGCTCAGTTGGTTAGAGTCAATACCATCAAGGTTGTGGGTTTGATCCCCATAAGGGCCATTCATTTTAAGAGTTGGACTCAGGGATCTTTGTGTGTCCCTTCCAACTAAAAATTTTCTCTGAAATCTATGTATGTCTGTATGACCACAAAAATTAAGGGTCCAAAGACTGAAAAAAAAAGGAGGAAAATCATGAATGCAGATAAGAACAGTGTCTCTGCAAAATCTAATTATATTCTCCAATGACGTTACCTCACACAAGAGAATGCCTCATTTTTTCCCAAATAACACACTGGGCTCCAAACAGGAAGAAGTTGCTTTATACAATGGGACTGGGGGGCAAAAAGAAGCTGAATAATTTCCAAGTATGACCAGTAACAAACAGAATACACCATGTGGCATACATCAGCCACATGGGGGGTTGTTGTACTGTGAAGTTTTTATTGCTGTGGGTTTCAGTTGTCTGCATGACACATGAAATGACAGAAAGACAGAAGCCCCATAGGCTCTGACCAGCAAGAGCCATTCAAACTTCACAGCCACGTTCAGAGCTGCAGACCAAGAACAAAAATGAACGTGTGGGAATAAGGGCATTTCTCAACATAAAAAAAAAACAACAACAACCAAAAAAAGCAAAATTTGGAAAGGTTTCAGAAGTCTTACAATAGAAAGAGTGTGTTCTATGTAACTGTTTAACTTTCCCATCGAGTTATTATTGCTTACTTCAGTAGTCCGTTACATGCATAGAAGGGCCATTCCTGCTCTCCAGAGATTGTTGCCAAAATAGATGCGATGAGATAAATGGGGTGGAAAAAACTCATTTTACGGAGTTTTGAGACAGCGGGAGAGACTGAAACCTAGATCAGAGAACTTATTTGTGTGACTGAATATCCTTCTAAAAATAGGCTTTAAAGACTTGGCTGCTCTTGCTCAGAAATCTGCAGTAAGGTTGGACTCCCCCAAGAGTCTCCATCTAGAAGAAGAAAGTGGAAGTCTCCCAGTGTTCCCTGCCTTTACAGGGCATGTCTGTTTTGGACATCCTTCCACATCTTGCAACAGCTTCAAGTCATCACCTCCTTGAAACCTATGAAATCTGCTTGCTAAGCAATCTGGGGGAGTACATTCTTCTAATTGTTCCTAATTAGGGGACTGCTGAGGAGGGTCAAGCCAAGAGGGAAATTCTGCTACTCCTTGCTCATATCTCCTACCTCCTGTTGTCCACAGCCTAGTTCCTGCTCCTGTGCTCTCATATCATCTAAAGAAGCATTAATTAATTAATAAGCAGTCTTTATGCCTAAGATCAGTTAGATGGTTCCATACAAAGCTTTTCCTTTGTAACTCTCCCTAGCTCCTGAGAGAGCATCTCCCTTGCCCTCTTCAGAGAACATCTTTTTTTAATTAACTTTTTTATTGGGCTGTTCAGAAAAAAGTCAGAATTACAGAGCTTCAAAAATACAATTAGCATAATGTAACATTAACATCACTAATGAGGGCTGGCATGCATTCACCCAGCTGGGCATGACTTCATAGAGCACAATAGCAGCTTCTTTCTGCAATACCAAAAAGACCCAACCCAGGCAACCGTCGCCTTTCTGTTGCACAAGCTGAGAACTGCCTTCACGTCCTGGTCTCTGCTCCACACAGGGATGCTGTAGCTCTTGAAAATGTATGACTGGCCTGCAAACAACATGACACACCATCAGAGGAAAGCAGCAGAAAACAAATTTCTGACCTTGACTGAGAAGTAAATGCCTTTAAAATGTAGCCACTCCCTCCGACTATTTCAAAAGCTGCTGAAGAAATGTGCCTAAAAAACAACCTACAAACCACAGAACGAGCACAGATTTAATTTTATATAGAAGGGTTACATCAGACATAGATGCAGTGACATGTATTCATAAACATAGAAAACTTCTGACAGAAGGTAGAAATTGTCAGTCAAAGAGAACTGTAAACGATGCCATGTGCTCACTTGCAGACCTGCCTTAATGAAGTGAATGAATTTAGCTATGGAGACCACCAAGTTTTGTGTGGACAAGCTCCAATACTGTTGGTTGGAACTTCTCTCAATATTTGTTTTCCAGCATTGTTTAGGTTTGGGGTTTTTTTTTGATATGGCAAGTGTTTTAAAACTACAGAAGCATCATATGTATTGTGCTTCAGTGCATGCTCTCCATTTTGTTCAGGATCTCCTTGTGAGAGATCCCACTTCTGCAACAGATATTTCTGTATGTAGTAACAGAACTGTGGATTCTTACAGACAGTATTACAACACAAGTATATAGGCCCCTATTCAGAGCCTGTGTTTAGTTTGGAGTACTTGCACTTAACCAACATTTAACCATGTGGGTTGAAGACAGTTAGAGAGTTTCCTAACCCTACCAGTGCAGTACAACTGTTCACGCAGGGGTATTCAACAGGAGATTAGATTTATGCAAACTCTGCCCACATTCTAGTACACATCTTATAGTCAGCAAACTTTCCAAAGTGACCTCTGCAATTCCCCCTGCTTAACTATATCCCATTCTTTCAGAGTCTTCCTGGGGCATCGGGAATATTGTTTATCCCGAATGAATCCACTGAATGCTTACCAGTATGTCTTTGATGGGAATTTGTTTAACAAAGAAATATGTGTTTGTTTCTTGACTTCTCCTTACATACAGTACTATGTCTGTGCTTCCTTCACACAGCCTGGTCCTGGTCACTTCCTTCCAACAACCCTCCAGTCCAGCAGTGCTGTGTGATGATGGCAGCCTGATTGGTGACGCTCACTAAAAGTTGTATTTATCCACCAGCTGCATCGGACAGGTGGAAAAATCAAGAAATCTGAAAAAGGACTTTGATACAACTGGAATTTTGGTGCCTGGAGCCAAAACTCAGACATTCAAAAGTCTGCTAGCTCCATTTAACTGTTGGTGTACCTAATGTTTTACTCTAGATTTGTGTCAACAGCAAGGTATCTACTGGCTGTGTGATATGTTGGACTGCAAAAGGTGTTGTGTTGGCAAAGCACTTGCAGAAAATCCATCCTCTCAGGTCATCTCATGAGATCTGCCTTACACTCATAGAATCATAAAAGTCAAAAAGGACCTCCAAGATCACTGAGTCATTGGTGTTTGACCAAACACCACCACATCAAGTAATCCATAGCAGTAAGTGCCATGTCCAGTCATTTCTTGAACACTTCCAGGGATGAAGACTCCACCCCTTCCTAGATGTTAAGCCTGTTCCAATGCTTAACAACCCTTTTAGTGAACAAATTCTTCCTGATGTCTGGCCTGAACCTCCCGGTGCAGCTTGAGGCTATTTTCTCTTGTCCTCTCACCCACCCCCACCTTGCTACAACCTCCTTTCAGGTAGTTGTAGAAAGGGATAAGGTCTTCTTTGAGCCCCCTTTCCTCCAGAATAAACAATCCCATTTAACATTGGAAAAGACAAACTCTGCTCTGGGTCTCTTCCAAACCTGGGTTAACATTTTGTCACACTGGCATCTGCCACAAAAATTTTGGTTGTCACTAATCTCTCTTTAAAATGAGACCAACTAGATTATTTGGAGCTCAGAAATAAATTCCAGGAGGACCAGGCTCGGGATAACAGTCCTCAGCCATTACAGGGTCACAAGAACTATTACAAAAAATAGCATAAAAGATTGCCTGACACCTCCCTGGTTTTCTTTATGACAAAGGTCAGACTGTTGTTCAACCTGCTGGAATTGCTGAGCTGCTAACTTTTGATGCCTTTCACATGTTTTGGCTGCGTGACTTTCACTGGCTCATCTTTTGAGGTTCACTCTGTGTTGCACCCACAATAACTGATTTCAAGATTGAGCAAGGGTGCATTGTGAAAGCTGCTCTGAAGCAGGATACATGCTCACCGTGCTACAGTGAAAAAGTGCAGGGGTTGGAAGCTGCAAACAGAGCTGTGTATACAAAATTCATTTTCTGGCTACTCCCTTGAACTGAGAACAGCTAATCTTAACAAAACAAAAGCAGACAGGCAAGAGACACGGTCCAGAAAGGCACAGTCAACCTGACTTATCAAACAATCATGTTTACCTTTTGACACTGTTTTATTCCATTAACAATTACTGATCTAAGACAGTTCTGCTAAGGTATTGAAAATCTTTACAGCTCCAGGGGGAAAAATGTATTCTCTTAAAAGTTTTGTTAGCTCAACTATTTATTCTTTATTTATATTGGCTTTGATGTGAGAGAAGAAAGTGAAAAAGAATGTAGAAAGTGGGCAGTTTCATAATACAAGTATATTTATCAAGTGAAGGAGGCTTAGGAGACAAGGAAAAACTGTAATGTGAAACACTGCAAAAACACAATTAGGAACATAAGCATGAAATTATGCTTAGTCTAACCTGATTTCAACATTTGCTTGCCTGGTATGAAGGTAGTTTTTTGATGGCATTTCCAAAGAAATAAATGCCTGCTTTTGTGATTTGAAACTCAACCAGGAAACTGCACCAGCAATTGGCATCACTCTACAAGGAGGAAGTTGTAGTGTGCAGAAGACATGATGGCTCAACACTTTTTAAATTGCTGAAAGGTACCTGAGATCAGCAGAGTCTCCCAAAGGGCGTTGGGATTAAATCTATCTGAGGAGGGAAAAGAAGGGGAAAAGCAAGGGTGAAAATATTTTGAGGATACTTCTATGGCCCAATCACCAGTAAATGGATTCAGTGCCACCATTAGTGCCCTGCAGAAACTGTGGGCTCAGAGAAAAGATGATATCTCTGTCCCATTCTCATCTCAGAGCCATGATGTCTGAGTATATATCACTTTTACATCAGATTTATTTCTACTTGGTGTGCTAAAGCAGCCCAGCTGGCCTCTCTTTAAGGAGGGGAAGGGTGACACATATCCAAAGGCTTCTCTACACACGGAAGTTGCACAGGGTGACAAACCTCCCCCTGAGCACACTCTTCCCTTCAGTCTCAAACAACAGTCCTTTTTTTCCCAGTTTGTCTCAAGCCAGGATGAAAAAAGCTCTGTTGCAGGGGAACAAGCACTTGTGGATACCTGTTTGACACCAGCAGTTGCACAGTGAGGCTGTTGGAGAGAGGCAAAACCCAGGTGCCCCTGAGAGGGAAGGTGGGCAGACCATGACAGAGGAGGACACACACTCTGTGTCTTCCAGTTCCTCTGAGGCCCCTCCCTGGACACTTCTAGCCTCTTTCTCATTGCTCTGCACAGATGTGGAAATTCTTGCACACAGCATCGAGGGACCTGGATCTTCCCAGATAACAAAGCTTGCTTGATCTCCACTCTAATAGGAAATATATGTCATCCTAAGGATTTGGCTCTGGTTGGACTCAGTCTGGCTTTTTCCCTCTTTTCTCAGGAAAATTCTTCTTGTCTGTATGTGTGCAGAGTTGCAGATGGTCATGCACAAGCTTTGTATGCTTGGAAAAGAAATAATGGGATGCACCTATGATGGTAAAAGGTTCTATTGCTTGTAAAGCTCATCAGTTGTGTAAATAGGAAGTGGAGGATAAAAAAAGCCCTCAGTAGTTTCCTGTCCAGCATCCAGCTTCTTTCCAGAGAAAAGATGTAGTCACGAGAAAAGGATGGAAAGGTCTTGCTTGAGTAATTTCTTGGATTTACCTGTTTTGGGGTAATTCCTAGGATTCCCTCAAATGATCCTTCTCTTTCTCTGGTTCCTGTAAGGGATTACAAACTGGGACCTGTGACATCCCACCTGAAATGGTGGTGGTGGTGGTGGTGGGTTAGGCACAGCCCTGTCTTCAGAACACATCTGTTTGCTGGCTGAGCAAGGAGATTGCCTATAGCTGTAAAATGAATGAAATAAGGACCAGGTTTTCTACACACAACCTCAGGTGAGCCATCTGGAGACATTAATCAGGCAGGAACTTGTATGCACAAATTGGGCAAGTGTGTATTCACCCATCTGATTGGACTATCCCAAGGTATGTTTTCTGCTTGCACATGAGAAAAGGGATATTTTCACTGTTTCAGAGGCTGGTCTGAAAAAAAAATATATATATTTTTTGGTATCTGGCAGAAAATCTTCTGAGTTACTGAGAAAGTTTGCAACAGAATATCTCCCAGCTGACCCAGTCTAACGGAAAGGAGAATCCAAGTTACTCTTTTCCCCCTGTTCTTTTTTCTTTTTCGTGAGAGACTCTTCTCCAGCACCAGTATATCAGATATCCTACGTGGCAGACAAAGAATTCTGTTTCACCTCTTAGTTTCTTATCCATTTGTTTTCAATGGGGGAGTTTGTTTTTCCTGTATGATTGGAATAATTACCCTGAAGAGGCAAAGGACTGGGACAGATGTTCTCCCTAACTAATAATAAAAAGTGTCCTTCAGCTTTGTGCTGGCTGTGAAGTTCCCATGATATCCCACAGTGGGATGCAGGTAGTGAATATTTTAGGAAGTGGAGTGTTGTATCCCTTCTTATTTCAGGAGAGGACAGGGCAGAGTCTGCAGAGTTAAATTAAACTGTATGCTCACTCTCTCCAAGGAGGAGAACAACTTTTTAAAAAGCTCCTAATTGTTTCAGGTTACCTACTCTTTACAAGGCAGAATTATTATAGTTATGATATTTCACCATGAAATGGTGCTGCCAGCTGTCAACAGCTCAGGGAACAGTTAATTGTATTTTTGTACAGCTGTTCATAAGAATGTAAAAAGCTGCTGTTCTTCTCCTAAAAAAAAAGAAAAAATTCAAATTCTTGGCATCAGTTCTTTGGGGAGAATAGTGAACAAGCGTCCAAAGTACTTGTAACTGGAAAGCCAATTCCTCTTCTTCCTTTTGTGGAGTAAAAATGCATTTCCTCTGGTGTAAAGGGAATCAGCTTACTATGATGGAGTTGAGTCGGAAATGCTTGTATTTGAAATTCAAGAATACTCTCCACTCCTAGAAATGCTCCTTCAAATCCAGGGATGATTCCTCTCTGGCCATACCAAGGAAAAGTCAGAGGATCTGCAGATTGCACCCTAACAATGCACTCATGTGGGTGAACCTGCACTGACTTCACGTGTATCAGGTCCTTAGGTTGTCTGTGTCCTGCTAAATCCAGGTTTATCCTTTCTGATGGACAGTAAATGCCTCAGTTTCCTACTGTACATATCCCTAGATATAACAGCAATTTGGGATTTGCATTTCTGGCAATGCTTGAAGGATCTAGCCCCGTCCTGCCAGATCCTGCAAGACATGAACAGGTGCTGGAGATTTTATGGTGCAGGTAGATGAGCCAGTCACAGAGTGTGGGGAACTTATTTAACTTGTTTGCCCCTGCTGGGGATTTCTGCTGCATGGGCAACACAGTGGGTGCTTCCCAACTCTGACATTTAAACCACTGCAAGCCCTACAGAGGGTTTATCCCAAGGAATCCTACCTGCTCTGGCTTGGATGCTCAAGGTCGAGCAAGCTTGAATGCAAAAAGCTCTAATTGGTTAGTGTTGACTTGCTCCAAAAGCTCCTTTCTGAGGATTCTAAATTCAGCCAAGACATTTTTTTCTTTTATAGTGATGTAGTTTGTTATAACTGTGCACTGAAACACCTTCAGGAGACTAAAAAAAAGTTCTGAAATTCAGAAAGGTGATTTACTTTTGAGATGGGCACTGGAAAGTTTTTAATAATTTTTAAAGATCTTTAAACATTAAAACATGAATTGAAAAAAAAAGAGCAATAGCAGCTAGAGAGTCAAAAGCAAGTCCCTTATGAAAAGATGAGGCAAGGAGACGTTAAAAAAATAAATAAGCAGTTTTGTAAAATAAAATCTGGGCCATGGAATCCCAACAAAGTGCTTTGAAATGAAAATATATTAAAATATCTTGTAGTTTTTGCAGTTTTAAATAGTTCACTACAGTGTAAGCAATTTTGAGCATTTTTTTCTATCTTCCTACTTCCTATTGATAGTCTGTAATCTTTCCAAAGCTGTGACACTTTGAAAAATATGGATAACTGGCAGAAAAATATAAAGAAACATTGTTTATTGCCCTGCATAATTTTTTGTCAGAAATGAGACATATGAAAACTCCCAATTAAAATATATCTTTGAGAAAAAAATTAAGGAAAGTGAATTCCAAGCAATTTGTCTACCTTAAGTGAAGAAATACCAGCTGAGTCATTTAGACAAAAATGTGCCAAGATTTACGAACAGGCTCCTGTCCCAGCAAGAGCACCCAAACTGCTCCAGCACTCAGTTCTCTACCTAAATGTGAACAATTGTTTGGTTTGGTTTTCTTTTTTTTTTTTCTCCATCTTCCTGGAGAAGTTTTTCCCAGTGAAAAGTTGGTGGGTCTGTTAGATTGTACTGGCCACTTCTGTCTCTCTTATTGAGAAATAGCTTGATTTAAAAAGCTGGGGTGTACTCATAGCGTGATCTGACAGCTCTCTACTCTTTATAGCAAACTCCCCCAAAACCAGAGGGCATATTTATTCTGAAAACACTACCTTCAATGCATAATCTGTTGCCTGCTCAACAAAATACCCATGATCACAATATTTCATTGAGAGACTTTGGAGAAGACCCATGAGGATCCAGGCTTGGAAGGCTATTTCCCATATAAGAAACTCCCTGATAAAATAAAACAGGAGTGTGTTGGAAAACAATCTCGTGTCAAAGTATTCATAGGCTTCAAAACAAGAAAGGGTCTGGCCATGCTACTGTTCTCTATAAACACATCAGTGTCTTCCTTAAGCAGTTGCTTCCATGGCCAACTGACCTTGCAGGTGCTCAGAGCATCTGGGACTGTCAGCCCCTCTATCAAGCTGGAAACAGAGCACTGAAATGGGTAAGGCAAGATCCACATCTTGCAGCCTTAGCTAGAAATACGACCTTTGTGTGCTGTGGGCTTCGGGGCAGTACTGGTGCTAACGGAACGTGAAGAGAGACCTTTCCAGTAGCCTGATGGCTCCTACAGGATCCACCAGAACAAAGCCCATGCTGAGGTTGGTTAA